>NC_084798.1:218219837-218886980 GCF_963169125.1 Humulus lupulus
TAAAACCCTTACCTCAAATGGAGAACCCACACAAAGTCCTTGATCTCCTCCTAGACTCCCACTTCTCCTTCTCTTCTTCTTCTTGCCCTAACCTTCTTTCTCCTTCTCTTTCTTCTCTTCAATTTCTATCAAGCCTCAAGTGACATAAATGCCCAAACCGAACCCACCTAAATCCCAGCTGAATTTTGTCTATAACCCTTGCCAAAAGACCATTTTACCCTTTCCTACTAATCCTCCTTAGCTAAACCTCCAAGGGCACTTAAGTCATTTCCTTTCTATTTCATTTCTACCATTTTCTTTCTAAAACTTGTTACTCTCAGCAGTAACTGATGGTTACCCAGGTTACTAAATCTCCAATAACCATTACCCGCTAAACCTCAACTTAAACATAAAATTCCCAAGGTACCCCTAGGCTCCTCCCGAGCCAGGTATAGAATTCCCGTTGTGACTCCTAAGTTAACTAGCTCTCAAGGACCGTCTCGGCACGTGCATCACAATAATACCACCACACTCACGTGGTACAAATCACGGAATACAATTATCGCATATATGCCCTCAGCGGGCTAAAATTACAATTATGCCCTTCAAACACAATCAGGGCCTACATGCATACTAATACACATAGTCATGCATCTCAGATAAACAGTTAGTCAAATAACATGCTTTAAATCATAACCATGCATTTAACTCATAAAATCACACATAAATCCCAACATGCCCTCCTGGCACACTAATCAAGGCCCTTAAGCCTTATTAGCGATTTTGGGTCGTTACATCATCGCTCCAGGCCGCTAACTCCTCTTCCAGTGGTGCGCAGATCCTCTCCCCCTCAAAGGGAGGTCGGGCGATAAGAGTGCCAGTCCCAATCTCGATGTTATGGGACAACATAATCTTATAGACCCTCCCTTGGGTCGTGATCTTCGAAACTATCCTTTCCACCTCGAAGTAAGCGTCAGGTCCTACCTCGACCTCCCTCTCCACCGTGGGACCGAACGGAGGGATGGGGGATTCAACCGCGACCTCTTTTCCCCTGCTGGATTGCTGGGATGACGAGCCGGCCGCACTTTTCTTGGACACATTCTTTTTGGGCCCCATCTGATGGCCTAACGAACAAGAACGAGAAAAAACTTAGTAGGCGACCTAAAAGCTAAGAAAGGACAAGCATCGCGAGAATAATGGTTTTTCATACGCAAGCTAAGGAAATCTCAGCCCGCGGGGTGTGACGCCACGCGCTGCCATAACTACGCACCCAAGTTTCCAACGGATCCCTGATATCCAGGGATCCTTGTGTCAAGAGGGTCAGATTATTACTTCCCTTGGAGGAGAGGTTTTGATAGGAAAACCACCTAGGAAGCGTGACCCCTAAGCTACCCGGTTTTGCACCCTAAAAACCTCTCACCTTCCATTTTCCTAATGGGTGTTTCCTAAATTTACCCAGAAAAGTTACCCATAAATTACCTAGTTAAGAACATCACATTCTTAGACATGTTTTTAAATATAATCAATATGCCTAGGATCGGAACCTATGCACCAAAAACCAGCCAAAAACAACCTCTTGTTTACAACTATGAGAAGTAGGTTTGCATAACAAAGAAACGAAGAAATCAAAACATACAACGGACAGAGAACTTACAGTGTATATTCCGAATGAAAGTTGCAGGCAGCGTAGGAGTAAGAGTCCTGGTGGAATCCTTAAGGCTGGACTTCTGAAAGGCCCTTGTGGCAAGAATGTGGGGATTTCTGGGAGTATGACCAGAAGAAAAAGAAGAGCTTCTAAAACTCAAAAGAGAGAAAATAAGGGAAAATTTTCAAATGAAGGGTGACCAATACTGAAGACTGCCAACCTTATATATACGTAAGAGGCATGAGGAAACGAGGACCGTCTGATCAGATTAATGCGAGATACGAGGGTTGTAACTCGAAAGATGAAACGACGGCAAAAAGGTGGCTAGGCCATTTAATACAATCCTCAAAATCCGAACAGACGCCAACCACGGCGTTCCACGTGTCCAACACCCAAGTGGCGGACAGGACATGGGGAGTCGAAAAGGAAGTTTAAAAGCCCCCACTGTGAAGATCAAAGATGATGTCATAGGTCACGAGCAGGGGCTTGGGGGGAAAATGTACGCCCTGAATATCCGCACGTACTTTGTCGAGGTAGGAAAGGGCCGTAACTGACATGCCACGTGTCCACCGTTCATCCGGAGCTGTTTGCTACGGATCCCTAAACAAATAGCTCGAGCTGATGGATGGTTTAGCTGCTCAGCACTTGGAGCCATCGTGTCGACATAGTATAACAGGCACGAGCTAGCACGATATTAAGCTCGTGCCACATCAGAAGCCTGACGTACCACCAGATCTTTATAAAGTCAGCCACGCAATATAAACGTGCGTAATCAGACATCCCACACATGATTTGGGCCATGCGGCCCATTACCCATCTGTACCTATTGATTAGACCTTGGTGTCACATGAATGACATGATGGGTGAAGTGGTCACGGGATGACCCCAACACTTACCCAGGGATCATTCCCCTATAAATACCAAGACTCTGGGAAGGGTTAGGGGTTCCATTCTTCTTGTAAAGTAAATACTTTGTAAGAAATAGTAAGAATAGATCAATAATATTGACTGGTGGACTAGGGGGATTTTAACCTCCGAACCACCTAAAAAAGGAGTGACCATCTTTCTTTGCAATTAGTTTCCACATTCTCGATTATTATCATTCTCATATTACGGTTTATCAATCAGTACTAATCCATCCTATTTGTTCATATAGTTTACTGTTGGCGAAAAACCGCGTCAACAAATAGATTTAACTTGAGTTGTGGTGATAGAATAAGGTTTATTTTTTGAAATATTTAGTGGTTATAATTAGCATAGTACAGTATAGTTTTGTGATATTAGTAGTCTTGTTTGTGGAAAATGGGTGATTGCGTAAGAATAAATTAATTATGGTATTATTAAGAACTGTTATGGATCGAGTCTATATAAGGTCCTAAAGCCCAATAAGATCTTGGGCTTAGTAAATTCAAAATCAGCCTAGAGAATTATAGTTTGTTATTTTATGGTTAGTTAGGATATTTATGGATTAGGTTGTTATTTAGATAATTACATAGAGTTTTCGTAAATTTAAGGCAGTGTAACTTCGGACCTGTTTTGGACCCAGTTATGTTATGATTTTGGAAAAATAGTATTTCTAAAAAGTTGTGGATAATTGAACGGTATAAAGTTTGTCTAAATCAGACTCCTACAACTTTAGTTATGTTGATTTTACTACAGGTAGGTCCAGAGTTACTAGATTTAGGTAGTTAGAGGTTGTGATATTTTTCCTAGGTAGTTTGATGTTAAATTATTCCTCAATTATTTAATAAAAATATTAATAAGATAATGTAGAGATATTTTCTATAGAAGTTAGGATTCTATTTTATTTAAATTTAAATTTGGATTATAGTTAGAATGAAATTGGGATTGTTGAGAGCCTATAAATAGAGCATATTCCTTCTCATTTTTTTTCATTCACTCTTGCTCTTTTTAAGACCCTCGCGAACACTCTCTCTCTCTCCCTATTGTTGTCGTGCACCACCATCAAAACACAAACCCTAAGGCCGAAATCATCATCACCATCACCTCTTCAAATCTTTGAAACCCTAGTACCCAAAGAGGCCACACGACCAAGGCTATATTTCTTATTGCTAAAACCCTAAAAGCAAGCATTTAAGGATCTAGGGTTTTTCTTCAAGATCAAGGTTGAAGTATAGTTAAGTTTTGATTGTGTTTGAGTTTTAGATCTATTAGTTTATGTTTTAATAATGGTATTATGTTTATGAAACAGGATTTTAAGCGGGATTAGCTGTAATATCCAACATTTTCATTATACATTTTTTTTTATTATAAATCAGAGTTTTAATACATAAAATGTACAAGTTTACAAATTTAAGAAATAGTAATGGAAAAATAGTGTTTAAAATATGATTTTATGTTTTTAATGAGATTAAAGAGAGAGAAACTTGAGTAGTCAAGTATTGGACCCAAATGTCATATAATTTTAATTGGGGATTTTTATAAAATTAAGAAAGTTTTGCTAAAGGGCTTATTTGAAAAGAATTTTAGTATTTTGGGTCCAAGTGTAATTTTTAAAAATAAATTAAAAAAAAAAAGAAAAGAAAAGGCTTCAGCCTTTCTTTTTACCCGAGCCCCTCTCTCTCTCTCCTCAGAAACTCTCTCTCTCTCTCTTTCTCTCTCTTTGCGTGTTACTGTTGCCGACGACGCAGAAGTACTTTCCGGCCACCACTTTTAGTCACGCGCCGGACTGTTGGATTCAGAGGCCTCCGAACTATCGACCCACGCGGGAATCTAGAGCTCACTCGCCGATTAAACGCCTCAACCACTCGATTTAAGTTCGGCCACCCTGCGACTTCAAAGTTGCGATTCGGCCACCTCGGGCAGCCGTTTGCCGATCAGTCACCACCATCGTGCTCCTCGTGTTGTGGGCTTCAAAACCCAATAACTTGTTTCTACATCTACCATAGTTGGGTGGTGGGCCCACCACGAGCCACCGCGATCCACCGTAGACCGACGGTCGAAACTTAGTGTTCGAGGTTCCGAAGTACGTTTTGAGTTTCAGAAAATCATCGTTTGACTTGTTGTGGAACCCGATCATTTTGGTATAATTTCTTTAACCTATATATTGTGATTTAATTGTGATTGATTAGAGTAATTGTTATTATGTGTATTTATAGTATATAATTATATATTATTGATATATGTAATATTTTTCTGTAATTATATTGGCTGTCTGGGATTATATATATTTCTGATACAGGTTTTGATTTTGGGTTTGTCCATTTTATAGCCGTTGTGCTGTCCAATTTTCTAGAAAATATTAGATATTAAATAAAGTATAAAAAATACATATTTAATTGATTTTCCATTAATATGGAAATTATTATGATTAATTAATTTTAATTATTATTGTTATTGTTTTGTTAAGTAAATCAAGAATACAGATTCATATATATATATATATATGAAAAGTATGATTTATAGTAAACCTATTATCTAACCATTATTATTGTATATTAATATTTTTATTAATATTTGAATATTAAAATAATATCAAATATTAGTTTCTTACAGTTATTGATATTTGTAAGACCAGTGAATTTTGGAGAAAGTATATTTATTATATCACTGGAATTGATATTATGACTAATTAATAATAATATAAATATTTATATTTATATTATTATCATTATATTGATTATTACAACTTCATGTTAAAAATATGATTTCTTTTATAAAATGACTATTTGAATATATACATTCATATACGTATTGCTATTGAAGTATTTTGTTATTAATATCGAAATAAGTTTAATTATAGATGATAATTATTATTTTTGTTGGGATTATTATTATTATTATCATAAGAGTACATTATCTTATGAGCAAGGTTTAAAGCATTGTTTTATATGAAGAGTTATTTGCATTACGTTGATAATAATTATTATTATCATTTATATAGTTTCTGGTATTGTTAATATACACTATCAATAGTGTATATTTACGATTTTGATAGAATTTAATAAATGATGTGCCTTGAATATGATTTGTATGGATTTGATTGATTGACTCTTGCTAAGCAATTTTAAAATAAGCTAAGGACCTAAGGTAAGTAAATCTCACATTTTTGTGCTTAAGTGTAAGATGCATGACTACATTGATTGTGTACATCTAATGAGTTAAGTATGGTATGATGATGATGCATATGATAAGTATGTGAAGAATGGTTATATGAACACCATAAGGGTGTTGTGTGATCTGTAATTGATGAATTCCGTGATATGTGAGAGATGTCTTACTTGGTTAAGAATGATATGAATTATGTGCAAGTATGTGTTCTTATGTTGATGGATATGTGGATTACTTTATGTTCATGATTTGTTATATGTTATGATATATGAAGCGTTTAAGTTTTTAGGCTGGAAACCTTAGACCTGAGCCATAGCTCTACGTTAAGGTATAACAACGCCACCAACCCAAAGCTTCATGTATTATGACTAAAGATGTTTTGAGTTATATGAGATGTGATATAATGCCTTGATTGAATACCATAAAACATGAATCATGAACATGAACATTGACATTTCAGCAGCAACATGTATGCATGGCATGTACAGTTATGTGATATAAGACCATGCATATAAATATGAGGAAAATTGTGAAATGCATTGAAATGTCTTATGTGAAGTGAACATTTTAATGACACAAGGCTTAAGCAAAGTGATAATAAGATGTTTAAAAAAGGGTGCCACTGTTTTGATGAAGCAATCAAGTAAGTTCAGTAAAGAAGACGGAAGTCTATAAGACTTATAGTGGCTGCCCACTAGTGTGGGCTAGGTCAGAGTTGACCATTCAGATATGTTTGCCATGTTTCCGTCTTTCTCCTCCATATGTGTAATAAGTATGGCAGCTATGGCAACGATGAAATGAGTGTTATGATGAGCCTAGCAGAGATGATGGCTAGCCGGAGGAGAACCCATGGGATTCTATATGATATGTGTAACAAGCCCTGCAGGCATTGGCTGAATCAAACAGTGTGCACAAGTGATATTGGGCCCATAAAAATGTGAAACTAAAAGAAAGAGCATAAAAGTAAAGTTTGAAAGTGCTTGAGCAATAAATGAAATGCATAAGTATATAAGTCAGCATATTAGTATATGTGCACTACAAACTCACGACATTCATGTGTATGTGTATGCATGAGATTTGCTTACTGAGCATTAGCTCATTATGTTATTTTCCAACATTTTTCCAGGTGTGGCTTTAGCTGTTGAGCAACTTGTGGAGCACGGACTCAGTAGCAATGCAATAATGGTTTAGAGTTTTCATATGGCTGCCTTAAATTTAAAGTATTCATACGTGTAATAATTTATACTAATAAGTTTATATAAAAGTTTTAAATTTTTCTGTATTTCTTCGTATCATTTTATTTAATTTTTTTGGTCAAGTGCCTTACATACTCGTAAACCCTAGAATTACGAGTATGTGGCAGACGTACCCTACCTTAGGGACGTTACATTAGCATATAAAGGACTTAAGTATAGTTATTGTGCACCACATTCAAGGTAAGGAAAATTAGGTAGTTTAGTTTATGACCTAGTTTATATTTTGTATGACCTAACATTTCAGGTACAATAAAGGGGTAAGTGTGGTTGGACCTAAGGTGTCCAATGGTGTATGACAGACTTATGTTCGGTAGGTTCAGTTGCCAAACTTGTACGACGGACCTAAGTTGATGTCCGGTAGGCTCGGTTGCCAAACTTGTATGACAGACTTATGTCTGGGGCTTAATTGCCACCCCTGTATAAACACTTATCTTTTTATTATATATGTCTTGTTATTATGACTTATGACCCATGACCTATGGTTATTAGTATGACTTATGACTATGAACTATGATTTAGATTATGATTATGACTTAGGCTATGTTATTGTAATGCCCCGAATTCTCCGTTGTGTTTAACGGCGTGAACAGTAGGCCGGGAGGGCCATACTTGCTTAATTATGTTATTAATTGATAAAATGCATGTATATGTTGATTATATTATGATATGATGTGAAATGCATGCATGTGAGTCCATATTCCTTATTACAGGGGTGTGATGGTAATTTGGCCCGTTGAGGGTGAATTGATTACTTGAACGCATGTTGGTGATATAAATTGAGACCACATTATGATGTGGGTTTGTTCAGGCCATTTGGCATGAGACGATCAAGGAATGTTGATTATCGGTTTGGTCATAGCAAGCATAAGCTCGGGGCTCGGGGTGAGTCTCGGGGTGTTTTAATGATTAGAATGTTACCGGGCATTAAAGGGTAACAGGATGTGAAATATTGGAGTTTGAGAATATTGAGATTAGCGGGAATTGGAAAGCGTTAATTATGATTAACGGTGTAGGTGGAAAGTACCAAAATTACCCTTGAGTTGGTTTAGAAGTTTTAAAGAGACATAGGGGTACTTTGGTCTTTTGGCTTGGATATATATGAAGTTTGGATGGCTGTAAAAACAGAATTTTCCTCCTTCCTTCCCGTACGTTCATCTCTGTCATTTCCCTCTTTGGAGTTTTGAGCTCAAGGTGTGGAATTAAGCTAAGGAATTTAAAGGTTGGGGTTGTAGACTTGGTTCAGCCATTGGAGAGGGTTCAAAGCTGGTTTGAGGTGAGTTTTATCCATTTTTTTTTCTGGTTTTGCCCTGTTTTAATGGTAGTTTTCAGCTTGTGGTTTTATGGAGAATTGTTGGAGTTGATGGAAGTTGATTGGAGTTTGTCTTGGGTTTTGCTAAGGGTGTGAGATGGAACAAGTTTAGGGACTTTATTGGAGGTTTGGGTGGTGTTTAAACTGGGTTTGAAGGGTTGGTTCCAAGAGAAATCGTAGGGGAAGAAAAACAGGGGTTTTGGCTGAATTGGGGGTTGCGTCGCGGCATAGCCAGGGAGAGCCGCGGCCCTTAGGGAAAACTGAGTTTGGGCGCCTCTGTTTGAGGGGCGGGCCGCGGCATGGCCAAGGAGGGCCGTGACCCTTAGTGGCTTTTTGGCCAGAAATGGCTTTTTGGCTTGGAGATTCAATCCTAAGGCCTCGGGGTTGAACCTACTACCCGGTTGAGTAGTGTTTGATGTCTCGGAGGTTAGGTTTTGGTTTGGGAACCTTTTATTATTCGTTTTATTGATGGAATCCCATATTTGGTTACGACCAGGTAACCGCTAAAGGACCAAAAGTCGATCGTTCTCAGGGTTGTTCTTTTATTCGTTCTTGCTCGAACCAAAGGTAAGAAAACTGCACCCCATATGTGACATGCATGGTTGTGATTGATGCATGTTGGATGTTTAAATGCAAACATTGATAGCATAATGAATGCTTGACAATCTTGCCCATTTGCATATGATTATTACTGAGGCATGCTGGATGATTAAGCGTAATGCATGTGATGCACGAGGAACATGTGACTAGGGCATGCCATGAATGATGAGTATGAGATTGGTCAGAGCTTGAGTCTCTGAGTTTGTGCATGATCATAATTATGACAGCAACTATTTAGTAAGCATGCTGAATGCCCTATTCTTGGATAATTGGCATATGATACACATTGATAGCATTGCTTACCTGTGCATGGTACTGACTAATTAGTCAGATTTGGCAAAGGTGCTAGTATCAACTGTGAAGCTGTGACTTATTAGTCAGGTTCGGCAGTGGTACTGGGCACTGATCACGTTGAGCTGACTCATTAGTCAGGACGGCCTTAGCGTGTGTCACACAAGCCAATAAGATTTGATCTAATCGATTATCAGCATTGAATGACTCAAAGAGCATTAATGCCAGACGACCCCGAGGGTCGATGAATGAAATAAGCGCTTGGAGGCTAGTGGCTTACTTAGCAGCCACTCTCCCACTTGAAACAGTGACGTGCTTGTCAGTCACTCAGTATGGTTACCAGAACCTATTGAAGGCTAGAGGCTTACCCAACAGTCACCCTTCCATTTGAATTAGTGACTTGCATGGCAGTCACTCAGTATGGTTACCAGAACCTATTGAAGGCTAGAGGCTTACCCAACAGCCACCCTTCCATTTGAATTAGTGACTCTCTTGTCGGTCACTCAGCGTGGTTTATCGGAACCTCAAGTGTTGCGACACTCATTTGATGAATATTATAAGCGCTTGAAGGCTAGTGGCTTACCTAGCAGCCACTCTTCCATTTGGTTAGTGACTTGTTTGGCAGTCACTCATCTGATTATGATCGACTTGATAGTCCTCCAATCAGAAGGCCAGGATTTCTTATCCTGGATACCCCAGTATTTGCTGGAATTCATTTGCATGCTGAATAGAGCTATGATTGCTAGGCATGCCAGATATAATTTGATATCATGATATGACTGTTTATGAGCATATGAGTTTTCTTGCTGGGCTTCGGCTCACGGGTGCTTTGTGGTGCAGGTAAAGGAAAAAGGAAAGCTGGACCATCCTTGAGTTGGAGAGCTTAGGTGATGACGTGTACATATGCAGCTGCTCGACCAATACTTGGGCGAGGTTTGAAAGTGGAACTAGGGTTGAACCCTGTTTTGCCGCTTAGAACGGCCTGTTGTAAACACTTTATTGTAATAAACTCTGAAATTATATTTTTGGGATCCCAATGTATACAGTAAACGTTCTAGTGAAACGTTATATCCTAACCAAAGTTTTTAATCCCTAAACCGCTAATCACACTTAGTTACACGTTTATGGCCAAATGACTCGATTAGTGAGTTTAGTACTGTTTGCAATGTGCACTGTAGCGGTCCCTGGAGTTGGGGCGTTACAGTTATGACCTAGTGTTTTATGATGTTGTATGATTAGTATAAATAAGTTTTGTTATGATGCTTGTGAAATTTATGATATGTTTGATTATATGATTATATAACTCACTCTTATTTATTTCTTGGGTTGTCTTGATTTGTTATTTTTGTGTTTATGACTAATGTTATGATTGCAAGATATAATTTATGATTTAGATCTATGTGTGATATTTGGTATGACAGTGATATATGATAGATTTTGACTTTGAATTCTATTATGATTCTATTATTGCATGTGTATTTGTTCGTTATGAGATTATAATTGATTTATGTATGATTTGTTGTATATTTTCCTTACTGGGCTTAGAAGCTCATTCATTTCTTTTATTTTTGCAGAATAAGTTAACCTTAGATGACCGGTGGTAGCTAGACTGGTGTGAATATGTGGAGGCTATATAGCCGGGTGCTATTTTCTTGGGAAATTATGAACTTTATGATTTAATGTTGCCTAATTTTAATTTTATTTTATTGTAAAGACTATTATTTATTTTTCCAAAACCCGGGTTATATTTATTTTAAATTATTAATAAAGAAGACAATACTTTTTACGATTTATTACGTTACTCAACATCTTTATTTTCTACTATTATGGCTAGAATTTAGGGTGTTACAGATGGGGTAAAGCCAATCTACAGGCTACCTAATCAATCTTCTCCAGGATCTTAAAAGGTCCCACAAACTTAGGGCTTAACTTACCATTTTTCCCAAATCGTTTCACCCCTCCTAAGGAGCGACACATCTGTTTTGGCCCTCCAAGACTTGTCTCAAAACACATTTGAATGCTACCAAACTTCTTGGGTACTCTTATATACTCAAAATAAACAGTTTGGACCCAAAAAACTGATTTATAAATGTCTATACCGAAAGTCAACTTTCACTTGTTGACTTTTGTGAAATCTTTATTGTTTTAGCACATTTTCGTGCCTAAACAATTTTACTATGTATTTAACCATTCTCAAGCTCAACACATATCATTACTCATAAAACTTGGACAAGTACTTATGTGCAATTTTATAAGCCCATAATGTAATTATTCCAAAAAAAAAATTGTACGTACAAAATATTAGGTTAATTTTTTATTGATTTAATTGAAAATCTGGAAACATTACCGAAAAACTTGTTCGGTAAAAACATTGTTAATTTTAATTTTCAAAATTTTTAATTAGAATTTTGAAAATTTTGACAACAACTTTTTCCTACTTTCAACATTTTTTTAAACACTATTTCTTTCCACTGTATCGTCGTCTTCCACTTCTAAAATTATTAACCAGAAGCTTTACCAACTGCCGACGCCATTGTTGTCGGAGAAACAAAATGATGATGATGATGACGACACCGGTTTATAATAATATAAGAAGACAAAGACGCTACTGTGTAAAGCTTCAAGACGCAATAATGGTGATAATCCGATATGACAGAGTATCTTGCATCGACTAAAATAAAACTATTCTTTAAAAAAATGGATTACCGAATAACTATAACATAACTTATTTTTAATGATAAAAAATAGAAATAGAGAAAAAGTAATTTCTATTTTGATGTTTAAAAAATAAAACATAAATATTGGGGAACTACACTAATTGACTCCATAATTTTCACAATTTTTTTGTAGTGTTTTTAGTTTGTATATAATATACTAGGTAGAAGCAACGTGCGATGCACATTTTCTTAGTTTTAAAGTTGTAAATATAGTCTATAATTTTAATAAAAATTAGTTTACTATTTTTTTAATATATATAATAGAATAAATTATAGTTCTATAGTATATATAAATATTTATATCAATAATCTCTACATATATGATATTCAAACAAAACGTTGACATCGATATATATTTACATGACTACATGACATATATATAAAATACAATAATATTTAAAAAGAAATTAATAATAGAAATAAAATAAGAATAGAAAAAGTCATAGTGTTGACAATAATATACATGCATCAACTTTTTTTAGTTTCTAATAAATTTGACAGTAACAATAAAATACTATATATTATATGTTTAATATAATATTAAGTTTAAGTTTAATTAAATTTTATTTAAGTTATAAAATATATGATTTTATTATTTTAAAATATCTCAAAAATATCATATTTTAATTTGTTTGATTATTTATTTATTTAATTCTGTTTAAGTTTAAGTCATGTTTACAATTACTGTTAAATATAAGATTATTCCGTTAAAGTTAACAAAAAAAAAAAATTTTGTTAAACCTAAAAATTTTCGTTATCTATATATACTTATTATATAGAAGAGATATTTGATACGTAATGAGTATACCTTTAATATATACTTGATATATTTTTAGTATCAAATGTACAATTTATAACAAAAATAAAATAAAAAATAAAACTCGACTTGATTGTGTTACTTTTAATGAAAAGGAAACAAACTATAAAGGTAAAAAAAAAATTTCATCTACAATATATGTCTCTTGATTGAGCAATATCATTTTATTTAAAAATAAAAATATATTTTATATTAATAAGTTAGATATAAGAGTTCAAGCATTTAAGGAAATGTTTAGTACTTTAATGTAAATGTAGTAAGGTTTTCTTATTTGATAACAAGTTTTAGATTTTTATTTCTAAAAGTGTAATGTTATATTGGTACTTATGGTATTCAATTTACATGCAAAATCCGACAAGATTATATAAATTTTCAATACTATATTACTTTCCATAATTTTTTTTGTGTGAATATGGAATATAGTTGCAATAATTACAAATTATTCAATTCTTAAACTCTATGACTCAAAAAAATAATAATTAAAATCATTATAAAAAATATTAAAAACACATTATGCTAAATTTGGTGTCTGCCTACACACATTCAACATTTAGCATATATCAAATTGTATTAGGGTGAGTCAAAGTGCAATATATAAATTTCAAATAAATACATAATTATATATAAAAAATAACATGTTTATGTTTTTTTAAATATATATAAATATATAATATAATAATTTTTTAAACATAAATGATAATTTTTTAATAAAAATTAATAATAATATTTTATAATATTTAAATTTATGTTAAGATAAGTATTAAATATCTAGTCTTTTATTATTTTATAATATTTGAATTCATATTAATATAATTAGTGAAAAAAATAGGATTATATATTATTATCATAATAATATTTTATAACATTTAAATTTATATTAATATGGTTATTAAATATCTAATTTTGTATTAAATGTTATTATAAAAATGATATTTTATAACATTTGAATTTGAATTTATATTAATATAATTATTATATATGTAGTCTTATATAATATTTGAATTTATATTAATATAATTGATAAATATCTAATTTTAAGTTAGTTTTAAATTTATATTACGTTAAATATTTATAATATTCAGTTAAAGTTAATAAAACAAACTGTTAAAACAAAAAATTTCTGTTATCTACACACTTATTATATAGAAAATATTTTGCAACTTAGAGATAGTAACTGTAATTTTAATTTTTACATAAAAATTATCTTATAAATTCTATGTAATTTTAATTTAAGAGTATATTTACAATAACTATTTAATTATTAGAGTAAATGCAACAATTTTTATTTTATTTTTACATTTTGTTACACCTAAATCTTTAATCTTTATTTTTTATTAGCTCCATACTGTTATCTCTAGTTATATTCTACATGACCATTTGTTTAACTAAGTCCATGTCACAATTTGAGATATATGTCATCAATAACTATCATATGTGCTCATTTATTATTTTTTCCATGTCATTATTTAAGAATTATTTTAAATTAATTGAAAATAACAACATATTTAAATTTAAAAACATTAAATTAAAATCTATATAATTTCTTTTTAAATTTGTCCTCAAATCCAAAATTTTAAAACAAAGCCACGTATGATGGTCATTGATGACATGGATCTCAAATTGTGACATGGACTTATTGAACAAATGACCACATAGAACGATTTTAAATATAACGATATAGAGTTTACGGAACTGTAAATTTGCCAAGAATGATAGTTAAGGAGGTTTTGCCACATGAATGTTTATTAATTGTAAAAATTATGTCATGGCAAAACACCATTATCAATAATGACGTGTCATGACTCCATAAATGTATAAGTACCAATGTGTTTTAACACTTTAATAATAATGGAAATTACATAATTTATGATTTTTTTTCAAATGTTTTTAATTTTATAAGAGTTTTTAAATATTCTTATTTTATGACTTTTTTTTATCCAAAATCTTATGTTTTATGGCCTTTGTTTTTCTATATTTTGTATAAATTTGTGTTGAAGTCATAGTTTTATTATTGATTAAGTTTTTTAAATTAAGATGTTAGTTTTGTAATTTTTAATATATTTTTTTGGCGAATTTTACATTTGTTTATTTTTAATATTAATTTGAAGCACTTTTTACTATACATTTTTAGGTTAGGTAACCAGTTACCTAATATATTACCTTTCATATTTTCAAATTTGATTTTTATCAAGATTTAGGTTAAATAACAAGTTATTATGGGGGCTAACTAGTTATCTTCTTATGAGTAACCAGTTTCCTAAATTTATTGTAATATGAGTAATCGGTTACCCAGAAAACTAAATAATATATATATATATTAGATTGTAAAAAACTAAAAAAATCATCCAAGCTGATCTGAAAATCAATATCGAAAACTAAAAATAAACTATTGAAAAAAGAAGAAGAAAAATAAGCTATATTTACAATGATATAGGTAATCGATTACCCAAAAAACTAGAAATATAAACGTATATCAAAACATGATGGTGGCCAGTTAACTAACTTAGATCTAACGAAAAAAAATAATATGAAAAAGGGAAAAAAAACATATTAGATATGAAACATAAAAAGTCAAAGAAGAAGAAGATTGGAGAAGACGAAGATTGTCGAAGCTATGGATGAAGATCTTGGTAGTTTTGACTTGAAGTAGAAGATTTCAAAAGTAGATTACAGAAGAAGAAGAAGAAGAAGAAGATGCTTGATGATAATGATGAAGAAGAAGAATTCTCATAAATTTTGAACTTTTAATAAGATTTTTCCATAAATTTTGGAAAAAGTTAATTCCTCATATTTTTGTAAAATTTTGTTATAAAAGTCATAAAAATGAAAATTCTACTTAATAATATATGGAAATAAATACAATGAATTTTATCTTTTTTTAATCAACAAAAGCAATAAGACAATTTTTCATTTTTAATAGACTTATTTTGACCAACCAAAATTAAAAAATGTTATAAAAATGAGTATATGTTTGATATCATATACAAAATATAAATTTTTTGAAGAAAAAAGGTAAAATTATTGAGAAAAACCAAGTTTTTATTATCGGGAAGAAAAGAAAAGAGTCAGATGTTGTAAAAATATTAAAAACAAGATTGGTTTGTAATTGCTGTTCTTCTTTGTACCATCTTACTAAACACCTTAATGCTATAAAACATCTTAATGTATTCAACATCATCTAAAGCTGATTTAATGTTAATAAAATATCAGACCACATTTATTATATTTGATAAGTGATCTTAGGCATCCTAAACAATACAACTCACTTTACCTTATGTGTTAGACACTTTAAAAATTGTTTATCTAGCATATTTAAATTGGACTATAATAAAATAATTTGTAATATTATATGAAATAAATATTTTCAATAAAATTTTAAAATAAATATTTGAAAATATTAATATTAGTATTACATATTTTAAGTATATATATCTATTTAAAATGAATAAATAATCATATCGGTATGAATTGTATAAGACGTGTGAGATAAATAGTCTCGCGCTGGTGGAACTATTTTGGAAGGTTGGATAAAGATATCCAATCCTTCAACATCCTCGAACATTGGACTAGACAATTTCTCCTGTCTAATATTTTTTTCTTGTTGACCAAACAACCGTATGACATATGTAGACGAGTATTTTATCGTTATCTTTAAGATAAGATTGATGACTGTAATTGTTATCTGGTCACACAGAAAAAAAATCTTCATCAGGTTTACATGAACGACTGTTTTATTATTATCTTTAATTTTTGAAGGTTAAATTAGGTATGCGTTTTTTAAAATGAAAGAATAACAACGAGGCATTTATTTTATTTTCTCATTTTGGATACAAATTAAAGGCCGTTTTTATTAATTATTCCGTTTTGTATTAGGAGAATCATTTTATTAAATACCATACTTCCTTATGCCTCAAAGATTATTTTTTTTCTTTTCAAGTTTTCATTACCAATTAATTAACTAATCATGGCCTCTTATCAACTAATATTTTCAAAATAACCCTAAAAAAATAGTAAATTGTCAATTAGGTTAAACCCACTAATCCACATTATTTAGAATTTGGCCCAAAAACGAATATGCAGACCATGCTATGAATGGTGTGCCCCACCCACTCTTCAAAGGCCATTTTTGCCCATAAAAGCTCATCTTGAAAAGGACAAAGGAAAAAGTATTACAACAATGGGAAGAAGACAACACTTTCAATCAACCCATTGTCATTAAAAAGTTGTTCAATATTTTCACCAAGTTTTCACAGTGTCATGAAGAAAGTTCCACCTTAAGAAAAGTAAAAACTTGTCACATAATTACTTAACTACCTCTCTATACACAACATATGTACATACATTACTAAATGAACTAAGAAGCAAAATTGTGCTTTAATATATGAGTACATGGCTTTGAATTTGAAATATTGCATTTACATGAAGTCTTAACACATCAACACAAATAGGTACAAAAATGTTCCTAAAAAAAGACACCAAATCAAATGTACAACATTGTTATATCACTAGTTTTTGATTTTAGTGATAAGTGAACTACAAAACATTTCTTACACGCATAACCAAGTACAAAGTCAATAGACACATATAATGTTCTTGCAATGACAAGAATTGTTAGAACAAGTTAATTTAATAGCTAAAATTATAAAGCAAAAGATATAAATTTTATTTCTATTTTTAGCAAGTGTTTTTATTCTACGCATAAAAATCTAATTTTTATTTGTAAAAATCGAATTTTTTTTTTTTCATCTATGCATATTGAAAAACATTATAAAAAAAAGCAGAAGAAAAATTAGCATATTTTCAACATTTTGTCCAATTTGGTGCAAAAGGGTCAACAGTTTTAGTTTCTAAAAATTTCCATAACCAAAACAGTGTTCATTGCATCTTTACATATGTAGTTTGTATATATTTTAGTATAAAGGTCGGATTTTTAATTATTACATTTCTCAGTCCTCTCTCTCTATCTCTCTCTCTCTCTGCCTAACAAAGTCTCTCACACACACACATACTCTCTTCTCTCTTTTTTCTTCATTTTCTTCTTACAGCACAGA
This sequence comes from Humulus lupulus, assembly GCF_963169125.1. Classification (NCBI taxonomy): domain Eukaryota; kingdom Viridiplantae; phylum Streptophyta; class Magnoliopsida; order Rosales; family Cannabaceae; genus Humulus; species Humulus lupulus. The sequence goes on from NC_084798.1 coordinate 218,237,574, forward strand.
AGGATGAGCAGCAGCAGCGGCGTTGGTGGTTCTAGGGTTTCAATCCCAAACAATGTGCGGAAAACGATCAATGACATAAGGGAGATCACTGGGAAGCAGCACAGCGATGATGAAATCTATGCTGTGCTCAGGGAGTGCTCTATGGATCCCAACGAGACCGCTCAGAAGCTCCTATACTTAGGTATCAATATGTATATGTGTATCTATATATGCTCCATGAGGGTGTGTTTGTATGTGGGTTTTTTCTTATGATGGAGGATTATGAGTTATTTCTTACATGTCTCAGGTTTTTTTAGGGGTTTTTGATCTATGGGGTTTCTGGGTTTTGGTTATTCTTAATTGGGTCGTGTTTGGTTTTTTTGATAAACATAAGCAAAATAAGAGCTTTGAGTTTAATTGAAAAAGCTTACTGGGTTTTATTGTTTGAAGGGTTTAGCCTTGGTTGGTGGGAAAAATGTTTCAAAAGCATATAAAAGGTTGAGACTTTTGTTGTGTTATGAGACAAAAAGAATCCATTGATGTTGAACTTTGTTGTACAGTTTATGTGCTTTCATGGCATTAAGTTCTTTCACACTGTCTTCTCTGAAGGATGGAAAGCTTTTTTTAATTTTATTTCACATGTCATTTCATTCAAATTTCATAGAAGTTTGTAGGAATTTATTCATATAATTTCAGATTATAGCCACCATATTTTTCTTGATCCTGAAGTAACTGAGCATTGCTTGGTTGGCAGATACCTTTCATGAGGTCAAAAGAAGGCGTGACAGAAAAAAGGATGTAAGATTGAACAAATGATTAAAAATTTGATTTTTATACAATTGATTTTGCTGAAAGTAATTTGGTTTTCTTTTTCATCATTAACTTGGTGTTGTAATAATTGTAGAACTTGAATACTAGAGCCTCTGAAGAGAGATCAACAACAGGTGTGCAGAGGAGAGTTAGGGGTGGTGGTCAGGGGAACTATGGCTCTAATTTTTCATCAGGTAAATATTTGCTTTATCAAACATTAAAGTTAACTGGGTGGTGGGAACTTCTTCCCCCATTTTTTTTTCTTATTTCCGGTTAGAGCTTGACTAGATTGAGATATTTTATGCCATTACAACAAATTATCTTTTTCAGATGTAGGTGGAGGGAAGAATGGCGGTCGAAGAGAAAATGGGGCTAATCATTCCACTGATAGAGGTTCTATGTCTTCTACGGTGCCATACTCGCAGAGAATGAAAAATAACACCACATCTCGAGTCACAAAGTAAATTTTTTTTCCTGCTCCTGCTGTTGGATTTACTGATTTGGAGGTGTTTTATTTATTGCGTATATTGTTTATTTGTTTTTGTTTCTTTTCTACAGGGCAGTGACTGGCATGCCCAATGGCACCACAAATATGCCAAATGGGATTTCTAGTCATGAACCACATGGTTTTGTCTCCAAATCTTCAACTGATTCTGAAGGCCATTCTTTCGTTGATGCAATCAAATTGGAGCCAGCAGCAGCTCCCCAACCTGCTGTTTCTTCTTCCCCTCCTACTGTTGGCTCACTGGTCGATGAGCAAGGAAAGTCATTATCAGAAGATGATCAATTCTCAACCACTTCCAAGCTACCCGAGTCTAGTGTTCTTTCTTCAGATTCTCCTTCTGCTCCTCCCTTGGGGGATTCTGGTGCTGCAAGTATAGTGGAAAATGATGTACGAAGCCGACAGTTGGCTGCTGAACCAAATGAGATTAATGGAAACAAAGCTGTTTTTGATGACAACAATCTTGAATTAGGTCACTCTGTTAGCGAGAAAGCTGTCCAGGGAGCTGTGAATTCTACACTGAACGAGAAGAGTTGTGAACCAGGCGAAATTGAAACAGTTTGTCTCTCTGAGACATCACAACCCCCTCTTTTGTCAATCCATGAAGGTAATTTGGTTATCTGGCACGTTCCTGATAGTTACTTATAGCCAATCTCCTAATTTTCTCTTGGTTTCATCTTGGTTCATGGGTGTACATGTCATCTACAATCTCCAAAACTTGTATTATTGTGCTATGGACCCCTCAATTTTCTCTTATGCAAAACATTTTTCTTTTAATCTTTGAAGCTTTAATTGTATGAATCTCTCCATACTGCTATGTTTGCAAGCCATTGATACTTTTATCATTAATATCTGTGAATGAATGGCCTTCTTTCACTGTTTCTGTTTGTTAAGCAGTTATCACATCAGAAGTTGCAAGTACTGCAGTTGAAGTTAGTCCTCAATCAAAGTGCGAGTCTAATGTCTCTGACGGTCATCATGTCACCTTTCCAAGTGATTTTCAAGTCCCAGAAGCTTTAAAGAATGGGCTAACTTTTGGAAGCTTTGATACAAAAGTTGAGTCAGTAAGTGAAGGTGTTGAGAATATGGACCTTACCAAATCTTCTCAGGATACTGATGAAACTTATAAGGAACGTTCTTCTAGTGTGCCGGGCGATTATCTTGAAAATTCAGAGTCTCTACCTCAAGTGCTTGAAAAGTTACAACCTTCAGAGGGTAATGTCTCTGTAAGTACAGATTTAAAGGGTAAACAGCCAAAGCAGGAGACAGTCGCACAGTTTCCTCTAAATGGCACTCAGATCCCAGTGGTCATAAATGGGCCAAACTATGGTGTTGGTTTAATGCCTCCTATGCTCGGTGGTCATCTTGTACAATTGGAAGGACATGAAGTTCAGGCTCATGAAAACCGTGTCCCTAACCTTGCTGTAAGCTTTCTGATCCAATAATTTTTTTTTTTGGAAAAATAATTGAGTAAATAGGAAAATATTTCGTTTTATTGAGTTTTGCTTTATGTTTTAAAGTTGATTGTGTTATCTGCTAATACTCTTTAAGTCCTTTTTTGTGTTATCAATAAAAAATGTGGCAATCGGTTCTGAGACCTAATTACTTGAGCGCCTTTTTAAGAAAAAAGAAGTTGAAATGCTATTTAATGAGCGGTGTGTCTAATACTCTTTCTGTGTTGCATTGTAGAATGGGAATTCTGTGACTTCATCTACTGCAAATTCGGTTACACCTGTACCAAGCTCAATCGCCGTTACTCCACAACCAGTCCCTGTTTTCAGGCAGACGTATCCTCCTAATTTCTTTCCATATGGCCAATACATATCACCATATTATATGCCACCAATGCACCAGTACCTGAGCCATAACGGGTTTCCTCCACAGCCTGCAAATGGAAACATATATCTCCCACCACCACCACCACCATCAGCTGCTGGGGTCAAATACTCTCTTCCACAGTACAAGCCAGGGAACAATGCCGGAAACCCAACTCATATTGGTATTCAGCCTGCTGGTTCATATATTACCGCTCCTGTTGGCTATGCTCAACCGGTTTCATCTGGAAGTTCAATGGGTAATGAAGATCTAGCGGCCTCTCACATGAAAGAAAATCAAATCTACACCACTGGACAGCTGGTACGTTTTCATCATTAAAAACAAAAATTGAACAGTATCCAAGTGGGATAGCTCAAATGGTCAGGCATGTGGTTTGCTCCCACAAAGTACTACATAGCAATTGCTATAGATTCTTGGTCCCCAAATCTTGTTCGCGAACTGCTGCTCGCTTTTCTTTTGAAAAGTTTCATTCTTTGATTGAAATAGCTAATAGAGGTTATGCTGTTTGCTGTCATGTTTTTTATGCTCCCACAAGTTCTGGGGTTTGAGTTCCTCCTGGGCACATACCAAAAAAGAGCAGACACCTCATCTTGCTCATGAACTGCCGCTCGCTTTTCTATTGAAAATTTTCCTTATTTGATCAAAGTAGCTAATAGAGGTGTGTTTGCTGTCATGTTTTTTTTTTTGGCAGAGTGAAGGGTCAGCTGTTTGGATTCATGCTGCAGGACAGGAGATGCCCAGTTTACAGATGAATTCAATGTACAGCAGCATCCCTCATCAGGGACACATTGCATATTCACCTCAGCAGTCCGGTCATGGTGCCTTCGCCGGGATGTTTCCTCCTGGGCATGCTATGACCGCTCCTTCAACGCTTTTGCAGCAGTCTCAAGCAGTGGCAGGAGCTACTATCGAAACTGCAGGACCCCCAACCGGTGCTTACCAGCAGCAGCCTCAGCATGCACAGCAAATTAATTGGAATACTTCTTTCTGATAATTGGTAATAAAACATTTCTGAGGCCCCCCCACAACAACAAAGAAACATGTCTAGTGTGGATCAATATGAGTTTTTTGGGAGTTTGATGCGCCGTCGGCCTGTTCTCGAGTGTAAATATAAAATGCGGCCCAGAATTTTTTATTTAAAGAAAAAAATCTTCTATTGGGGGAGTAATTTGATTAGATTAATCAAGAATTGAGGGGGATGATAGTTTTTTTTTTACTTTCTTGATGTTGTGTTTCTCCTCATTCCTTTTTTTGTAGCTGTTTTTTTCATTTATATGCTGGATGAGTAGTGAGACCTTTAGTAATTCCTTTTAGAATTGAGAGATGATATAGGAATTGAAATGAAGAGAATGATAGAATAGGTGGGATTTACCAATTTTTCCTTTTACTTTTTTTGATATCTCACCTGTATATTTCAATAGCAACAATGTGGAATTATAAGATTGTAAGTCATATATGAGAAAGTGGTACTTATATTTTGCTCTCTGATTTTGTCCAATTGTAATAGTAGACTAGTTAGAAGTATTCAAAAAAAAAAATTCAATGATCCAATATGCAAAGTGCATGTATTTTTGTGATTTAGATTGGATTAAAATTTAAAATATGCACATGTGAGGATTGCATGTATTTTTTTTTTAAAAGTAACCAATCTTATCAAATTTGTATTTTATACATGTACAAATAAACTTTTCATAAATTTATGGGTAAGTAGCCATTTGGTACCTTGTTTTGCAAAGTATCATCTTAGTATTCTGTGTTTATAAATAATGTTCATTTGTTACTTTATATTTTAAAATCGTACATATTTGGTACCCTGTATTTTAAAATTGTACATATTTGGTATCTTAAACTCAAATTTAATTAATAAAATTTATCAATTTAATTGAATTCTCCTGACACTTTAGTCATATTGACAAAATTTTATCAATTAGGATACCAAATATCTATGTTTTCAAAATACGAGATACTATATCAGGATTATAGAAAACAAACGGGTACCAGATACTTTGCAAAAACAAATAGTAACAAATGAGTAACCCTAAATTTATATATATAAAAAATAATACAAATTTTAAAAAAATTGATAAGTGAATGTCATATAATAAAATTATGTTAATGGATTTTTTTTTTTTTGAAAAAAACAAAATCTCAGTAAAAAGATTAAATAAATCTTAATTAGTCAAAAACATAATATAAAATTTATAAAAGTGAATATTATTTTTATTTCATTATTTATATATTTTATAGATTATATAATATTAAAATCAATAACTAACGTGATAAAAAATATAAAATATATTTTTTTGACTTTATCGATAACTAATAATAATTTTTTTTACATTTTGTATCACTTAAATTTTAAAAGTGATTTTATATTAGTTAGGCCAGACTTTTCTAATTGAATATTGTTATGAGGTATTATATAGTTCCTAACACCTATAATAATTGGCATAACTTAATATTGGTTCCGCATATTTTTATTTTAAATTTGAATTTATTTTTGTTAAATTACACCTATCAAAATGTCATATAGTAATACTCTTTCTAAATTGTATAAATTAAGTCCCAAAAATTTCCAAATTAAATGAGTTACATTACCAAATAATATACATATTTATTTAAAAATATTTGGAACACCTAATTTATGCTTGAAGAAGAAGTAATCAAAATTTTCTTTTTTAAATAATGAATGGTAGTGGAATTTTGACAATATATTATTATTTACATTAATCTTTTGAGCAAATTAAAATGAAAGTAATTGTATTGTCAAAATAATAAGTTTTAAAATTTTAAATTTTTTACCTTATCTTGGGCATAAATTAAGTGCTCTAAATATGTTAGGACAAATTTATCCTTATTTCTTGTAATCTTTTTTTTTTCTTTTGTGAATTTTAAAAGAAAAAAGAATTGAAGTAATATTTGGGGACCCAAATTATAATTTGGTCATCTAAAAAAAACTTATACAATTTAAAAAGTTTAGGTGCTCAATTAGTTAAAAATCGATTTTTTTTTGGAATTGGAATGAATATATTAAAAGGCTAGAAGCCAAAATACATTACAAAGAAGTAAAAGAAAAAAGTTGCTCTATAGTCTAGCACAAAAAGGAAGACCAATTAATTAAGTTAAAAGGACACCTATCTAAAATAACAATTCCTATTAGTATTAAAGCAATTAGCTTGAATCAATTTACCATGTTTTTTTAATATAAATTTTTAGATTTATGTCTCCATAACTTTTTTTTTTTTTAAAAAGTGTTTATAATTTTTTGGACCTTGTATTTTGTCCCATTACCTGTTTGGATTCTGTGTTTTGACAAATTATTTTTTGGACCTTTTGATTTATAAAATAGTTCAAATAGAACCCTAAACTTGATTTTGATCAAAATTTTATAAACTAAAATTACAAATAATTCACCAAACTAACAATTCAGAACAGAAATAAAATTATTCTGCCTAACAACAGTATTGTTATGTTCATTTTTTTCAACATCAAAATTGAGTTCAGAGATCTATTTGAACTATTTTATAAAATACAGGATTTAAAAAAAAATTTGCCAAAATACAAAATCCAAGTAAATAATGAGACAAAACACAGAATCAAAAAATATATAAACTCTAAAAAAAACACTTTTACCCTAATAATATCAAAATTTTGAGTCCTAGCACCAATTTGGATCCAAAATATAAATATGTAACTATTTAATTATATATATATTAACCTTTCAAAAAAATAAATAAATTATATATTCTAAATTATAGGATATGGATGAGCAATGTACTAATATTCCAAGTCAATAATAATACATGAGTAGAAGACTAGGCTAGTAGTTTAGCCAATCATAATATATGAAATTTCTATATAGATATATTTTTTTCTCAATGACTTTGTCCAATTAGAAGACTTGACTAGACTAGTGGTTTAGCCAATTTGAAAGGTCTGATATTGTCCAGTTAGAAGAGTAGAGTTTTAATCATATGCATGAAAGCCATTTGGCAAAGCCATAAAGTGTCAGTCAGTAGACTTTGCAAGTAAGTGGATTTTAGTGCTCTTTCTTTGAAAAAGATTGCATCATCATCTTCATATCTTTTTTCAGTAATGATATCTGTATCAAAATCAAAATAAAATACTGAAACATTCTGATGTAGTAATTTAATTTAGCGAATCATATTTATTAAAATTGAGACTCATTATTTAAAAAAGTAGCGACACATCACTTTATGTAATATTTAGGTACATATTTTAAGTGTACATATTATTACTTTTTCTTTTAGCAAATTGTTCACTTTTTGAAGGGTTTGGCCATGCAATTATTGGTAGTTAATCATTGAATTTGTAGCAAATTATTGTATAATTTCTCATTAAATTTGTTGATGAGTGGATACATTACCATCTTATTTTTTGAAATTCTCACTCATCATTTTCAATTAATTAATTTTTCTTAAAAAATAAAATTGTACAAAATAAACTAATGGTATTTATTACTTTCTATGTGTATTATATTTGCTTTTTTAGTTGAAAATACATAATATTAAGTATAAGGTGGAGAATAATTTTTTTTATATTAATGGGTAATTTTGTACCTAATAAAAATTTAAAATATGTGATTTTTTTTTAATTTTGTATTTTATACTTAGAAAAAAAATGTCAATAACAAATCATAGTATTGACCATGTTGAAACTATATGAATCTTCAAATTTTATATATTTTTAAAGGAATTAAATGAAATTATCAATTTTATAATATTGACCATGTTGTTATTAGCTTTTGAAAAGAGTATCTGAAACTAGACACTAGTGATATTAAACATATTTTATACATAAATTTTAATGATGATTCATAATTTATTAGACAATAGAGTGTAGAAAGATTATTAGTCTTTTGTTCTTATTGTTTCTTTGGAAGGTATCCTATCCTTAAAGCAAAAGCATTAAACCAACACAACCAAAAATAGAAATAAAATATTGTTGAAACCATAAGTAACCAAACACTGTTCTTTCATTAAAAAATAATAAAAAAAACTAGTAACAACTTGTAACTACTTTAATGAATCACTGACTATGTACACTTCTTCCTTTCTGGCTTATGGACAAAGTTGAGTAAAGTAAACCCAAAGCTATTACACCATTCTCTTTCGGTTAAGAATTAGTTTCATGGTAAAGACAAATGAATTTCCTATCTTAATACTATGTTGTTTTATACTTTCACACCCAAAGTTTGATCATCTTGGACAGTACTTGTGATTTTTGTTGACAGAGGTAAGATTGGCTTTTGTTGTTGCTTGGTGGTGGTTTTTTCAAGCTTGTCCTTGAGGTTAAGTGATGTGTAAATGGACATACCACAGAGAGCTGCCACTGCTCCACAGATGCTCACAATCCCAGGATCTGATTTGAAAATTAGGTAACTTCCCAGTAGTAACACACATGTTTTGAACTGTCCAAGGACAACATGTGAGGTTGCTGAGGTTGCCCTGCATAAATAGACAAAACAAATTCTGTCTTTAGTTGGTCACCTTTTGTAAGAAAAATATAGAAGAAAAGTTCCTAGTAGGGGTATAGCTCAAATATCTAGTCTCCCTAAGACACCTATCTAAGAATAGAAATCGGTGAGAATGACCTCTTTTTACAGTGCGTTTTGTACAATAACCTAGTTTCAAAACCAGGTTATTGTTGGTTTTTGAAATACCATTCTCGTTTACATACCGTAGCAAAATGCAAAACCGTTAATTTTTGGGCAGGATGGTTTTCAGGGCAAACTTGTTAATTTTTGAAATACCATCCCCGTCTCATTTAACATACTATATTTATTAAATGATTATTGTTTGAAAAATAAAAATAAATTTATGGAGTCTCTCCATGACACCTACATACAAGACTGACCTTGACTATAGACATGACAAGACTCCCAATTTTTTTTTTAAAAAAATAGCACTTTTTTACATTTATTTTAGAAAAATATCACTTTTATATGTATTAAAGTAACAAAAGTAAATTACACACATTGGAGGCTCTATAATTTTACTTTAGTTTAGGTATATAGAAATATTGTAAGATTAGATGAGAAGTCTAGTCTAAAATAAAGAAAGCAGAGAAGAAAAGTAAGAATGAAGAGAAGTGTTTGGTGAAAGTCTCATTCACTCACCCAAGTGCTAAAGCACCAGACCATTGGAGGAGAAAGCCAAGGAAAGCAGAAATCATAATTGCACAGGTGTTGTTGAAATCCCAGTTGAATGATAGTACTCCTGGTGGGTCCAACCATGGCATCAAGGCTACTAGGAAGAAGATTGTGATTGGGGTTGTCTTCCACATCAACCTACATTTACATATATATGTATGTGTTTGAGTTTAATAAGTTATAATAACAGTCACTCTCTCATAATCAGATTGTGAAGAAAAGGGGTTAAAGAAAAAAACAACAATACTTACGCCAAAGCAGTCCAATTGCCTTGTTGTTGTAGATTAGACCAAAGGATCTTGTTTATTCCACTTGGGATTATCCATGCAATAGCAACAATAGCACCAAATAGATTGAACTCTAAATCTGTCACTGTTGCCACTGCTACACCTGCTGAAACTACTAATAGAGCCAGAACCTGCAAAGCCATGAAATCAAACTCAACTCACCTCTCTATTCTCATATCACTATTTTCTTTAACTCTTATTTTCATTCAATGATATGTTTTCTTCCTTACCTTTTGATAAGAGATTGATTTCTTGAAGAGAATAAACTCAGTTAAAACAATGGTTGGAGTGACAGCAATTTTAGCCATCTGGTAAAAACCAACACTGCAGATCAAACAAAAGTACTGTCAAAAGATTGAAAAGGGAAAAAGGGTTGTTGTGTTTTAGAAAGATGGAAAGACTAAACAGAACATTGTCAAAGGCTAAACCTGTTATGTTTTAAACTGGTATTGGCTAAACCAGAGGCAAAAGCCATGACAGCACCCAATGAGAAAAGAGAAGAAAAGGGTGTGGTTTTGGAAGGAGGAGACACAGGAAGAAGTGAGAATGTTTTGAAGATTGCTAGTAGAATCCATGCTGTTGTGTAATGGATCAGTGTGAGAAATATTGGGAAATTGAATCCAACTCTTCCCATTACCTGAAACCAATTCAGATAAGATCAATACAAGTAAAAGACTGATACAAGTAAGAATAACAGAGAAGGAGAAAAAGGGTTGAAATTGAAACCATTTTATTAGCCAGAATGATCCCCACAGCCACGATGAAATTGAAGCTCATTGCCACAACTGGTCCACAAAACCGCTGCTGTTGGCGCTTGGCGCCTTCTGATGTTCTAATATCATTGTAAAGAGTACTTCTCAGCTCCTCAAGGGCTCTACCTGCTAATTTTCAATTGTGAGAAACCAAACAAACAGTAAAGATTCACAAAGACATATTCACATACACCAAGAGAACAAACAAAGGTGTGTTCTTTAGATTCTTATATCAAACACATTAAGATCACAACATGGATGAGATGATTCAATCAATAATGTAAACCAAACCCAGAAAAGAACAAAGCTGCTTTATCAGAAAAACCCAGATTCCTATTCACATTGATTAATCTATATATATATCTATATATATGTGTGTGTTTATGTACCTGCTTCCCCAGCATCACTATCTTTTCTTTTGATAAATTTTGAATCTTTAATGGCCAGAAGGCAATCAAACAAGCCCATATCAATCCAGAACTTAAGCATCTGCATCTCACAACACTAATAATAGAAACCAAAGAGAAGAAGATGATGATGAAGAAGAAATCAATGTGTTCTTGTATAATATATATATATATATAAATATATTTATTTATATATAATTCTTGAAAAACACAGAGACTCTTTTGTTTTTTCTTTGAATAAATCAATGAAGAGAAACAAACGGGGACATGTATATATAGGCCATTTGTAAGAGTTATACTATAGGATTCAAATTACTTAAACTTAAAACAATCCTAATCCTAATCCCAATCAAACTATAATTATATTTAAAATCTCCTTAGAGATAATAATAATAATAATAATAATTATATAATTATTATAGATATTTATGTATGTATGATACAAAGTATGGTTTGCATTATCTAAAATTGGTACGTAAAGTCGGTATTAAGTGAAACAAATATATAAATATTTAATAGCATTTATTTATTTATTTTTGAATTTCAAATTATTAATCAATTTTAATTTTTTTTAAAAATAATTAGAATGTTCTTTAGCTACAGAATTATAAAATAACCAAAGACCCGTTTCATTTTTTTAAAATAAATATATAACAGTTCTTGTTTGACTTTTAAAAAAAAATATATATTTATTTAACTGTTTTTTTTAAATAAATAAATAAACTACGTGGTCTCTACTCTCTACGTGAAAGTGAAACTTTACATGAATTTTTATAATAAAATAAAATGAAATATATTTATTTAAATAAATATTATATTGAAAATAAAAAGTGGTTACAAAAAAAAGATATAATAAAAGTTAGAGTTTGGCATTCCCCAAATTGGTTATTGTTGGTTCCCAACTAGATTTGCACTAAAATTAAAGATTTGGCACATTTAATCACTTATTGTTTTAAAAAAAAATAAACAAAAAAACTTTATTTTAGTTATTTATATGGAAAAATTAAAAAGAAATCGAATTACATTGGGATTATATGGCTCATAATCCAAAAAATGGGGATTTTGAATTTTTAATAAAATGTATCTCTAAAAAATATATTTTTTTTTATCATATGTTAAGCTATCTCTTATGTTTATAAATAATACTTTTTTTAGAGATAAATATGAAGTTTCCAATTTGAATTCAATATCAAATCTCCCTCAAAAAAAAAAAAATTCATTATCAAATAAGATAATTCATATCCTTAAAATATTTCCGGAAATGTGGGAATAATCTTTTATTTTGATTTTTTAGGGAGTAATTTTGATAGTTCAATATTGATATTCTTGGATGTATTTGTTTGAATAATAATTTACTAAGAATTATAGGAATATAACGAGTAGGATATGAATATAATACAATTATTTTATAATTTTATCTTATTAAAAAAGTTCTACACATGCTATTCTTATTTTATTTTAAAGTTATAAAGTACATATTGCCTAACTTCATAAAATTAATACATATATGGGGGAATTTTTTTATAGGCGCTTCACTTTAAGCCCTATCGATAGGACTTTCAATGTTTTCGACCCGTGAACAGTTTTCAGCATGATTTTTTATGGACCCAAAACGGGTATGTTTTAAATATTTATAAATCGCAAGCGCACGAATTGTTCATATAGAATAGTATCGTGTAAGCAAAGGTGTCGAACCCAAAGGAGTTGTCTAAAATTGAAAAGAAAACTATTTTAAACCAAAACTAATAAATTCTAATCTAGCCCCAAAGATTGATGAGAATCTGTAACAATAAAAATAAAATAAAAGACAGTAATAAAGAAATTAAAGACAATGTATAAACATAAATTAATAGTAGAAATCAAGATAGTAAAATAAGATTATTAAGGATTAGAATCCACAAAATATAAGTTCAATAATATTTATAAGTATATTGATTCCCAAGTTTTAGTGATAGTTAAAATAAATCAAACTATCATTTTCCAAATAGATTTATAATTTTAAGCACAAATTACTTCTAAAAAGATAAGATTTTTTTTCACTTTTCAAAATTATAATTTCAAAGCATTTAATGTAAATCAATCTAATGAAATAACAAATAAATCAATGAACATTATTTATAAGGCAAAACATAATATTTTTGTTCTAAGCATGGATGTGTACAATTTAATGACACATCTTACACAAAGAATATTATGTTTTTGTACTAATGAAAAATAAAGTGTAAATATGTGCTAACAATCCCAAATACATGATATTTAAGATGAAAGAAGATATTTGAAGAAGAAAATTCCATAAACTTTGTTGCACAAAATAGGAAATCAACATACAAAATAAATACTATCTAGTTACAAATTGTTTCATCATCACCTTAATAATCTTAAAAATATTAGAAACCCATAACTAGAATAGCAAATACAAACTAAACATTACAAACATAAATAAGAAAATTTGGAGGATGAACCCCCAAATTTTTCCTCTAAAAATACATAGAAAATAACAAAAAAGAAGAAGAAGATAAAGAGAATATAGATGTTTTGAAATGTGTAGAATTTTTGGTGTGGTAACCTCTTCCTTAAATTGACACACCTAAATGGTCTTCAAAACTTCATATTTATAGCCAAAATGAGATATTAAAATAATCAATTTAAATTAATTAAATTGATTAAATTAATTTAATTAATTATAATATGGCAAATAAGGGTTAATTATAGGGTGTAATAATAATGTTTTGGGGTAAAATGTGTAAAAAAGTTTGGATAAAAAGTGTGGTATTTTTAAATAAAGAGACAATGGTATAAAAGTATTTTGTTGGGCTCAATAAGTTGTGAAATGGCAGCATGTTGGCTGCTGGTGGCTATTTTGGCAGATGGGGCTCGGTTGGGCCTGTGTTGGATTGACTACGGCTGGAGCTGGGGAGACTTGCTGCTGGGCAGAGGAGAAATGGGCAGCTAGTGGCGTGCGTAGATTGCTGGGGCAGGATGGAGTTGGCTGGCAAGCTGGTGGAATGCAACTGGGGTGAGGCGTTGGAGGGTGCTTGCTGGGAAGGGGACTGAAGGCATGGGCCTGGCAGGGGCTTCTGGTGGGCCGGCTGGGCAGCCTCCTTGGGCCTAAGAAAAATGTCATTTTTCTTGTTATTTTCTTTCAAAACTACCACCTTTCTTTTATTTTCTCTTCTTTTCAAGAGCAAAAGTGCCATAAATTCCCTACAAAATAAATATAAAATAAATCATAATAAAATATTTTTAACTATAAAATAAATTAATTTAATTCATTGAAAATATTAATTATAACTTAATTTATATTTAACATTTAATTTCAATAATACAACATTTTTTTACCTCAAATTAAACAACAATAATTCAATTAATTAACTACAATATTTTATAACAAAATAACTATAAAAACACATCAAAATATATAAAATCAAAATAAACCCAATAAATTCAAAATTACTTTAAAACTTAATAAATCAATTAAAAACTCAAGCATTAAGCAACAATTAGCACATAAAAAGTGGTAAAATAACTCTATTTTGTAGAGTTATCAATTTTTTTTTCATGACCGTGTATATTATAGCTATTTAGAGCATCCTGCAAATTTTCAGAAAATTCTGAATAGTTTACAGTACCGAAAACTAAGTTCAAACATGTTGTTGCACACGTGACTAATTTTTTTTATGCGCGTGGAAATCAACATTTTGAATCTAGTTTTCGGTACTGTAAACTATTCAGAATTTTATGAAAATTTGCAGGATGCTCTAAATAACTATAATATGCACGGTCATAAAAAAAAATCGCGTCGAAAACTGTTCACGAGTCGAGAACACTGAGAGCTCCACCGGTAGGGCTTAAAGTGAAGCCCTTATCAAAGAATGATCATATATATATATACTAGATATAAACAACGTGCAATGTGCTTGTTTGCTTAGTTTTATTTATATAATTTATTAATTATTTTTATTAAATTTATATTAATGTCGTACAAATTTTGAAATAATTATCCTATTTTAATTAAAGAATTTATTTATGTTTGTTTAAGTTTAAATTTGTTCTAGTTTTTGAATTTGGATGTTGTTAACCGAGATTTTCGGCAACTCTACTAATAAATGATATTTACTGATAATAATAATGAAAGCAGAAAAGCAACACATGATTTTTACGTGGTTGGGGCGTTAACTAGCCTTAGTCCACGAGTCTATGTTATTAGAGCTTGAAGAAGCTTTTACAATAGAGTTTTTTCTCTATATTTTGACAGAGTTCCTCCCTTTCTTTTTTTCAGAAGAGACCTCGTTTACAGTACTCTGTAGCTTATATTTATAAGCTGATGGGAATATCGGGTCTGGACCGGATCCGATCCGGGCCCATCGAAGAAATGGATACAAGGGGCCTTTCTAGTGGAGGCCCAACACAAAAAGATACAAAATTCATAAATCCAAAACCAGCTAAGGCCCAACAAGATGACCTTAGAGCTATATCTCGCCCGACAAAACGACGCTTTTGGCCTGGCCACTTCAAGTCACGAGGCAGATTCAGGAGACAAGACCAGTCAGAGTACTTGGCTGCGCAGTCCTGACACATTGGCGTGCAATCCCGAGATGACATTTTCTGCAGGTGAAAAGTGGGGGACAACACCCACGTGGAGCGAGGCGGCGTCAGGGTCCTGGACGCCTGGCCCCTTCAACCAGGGGTGAGATGATCCAGGTCCATTTACCTTTGGCCCGCTTTGTTTACCATCGGCCCGGACCGCGTCAGTGGTCCGGGATAGGGATCCGTAGGACGCAGCGGTTGGAACGCTCTGCAAGCCTCCCGGACTATCTTCGCTGAGGATGGACCCAGAGGGACATCCTAGACATCTCCAATGGGCCCAGTCTTGAGTTCTCGGTTCATACCCTTCTCCTTGGGCATTCTCCATATCAAGGGGCCTTGGGCCGGGTCCGCGCGCTGAGCTGGCCCCCTGACAGTGGGCCAAGACGAAGGCCCCGAGCCCATGCAGGAAATGGGGATAACAGAAGTGACATCAAGAGATTATATATTATATGTTTAATGTAATATTAAATATTATACGTAGATTTTAAATTTAAGTTTCTTACCAGTTTTTTTAAAAAGGCAATTTGTTGTTAATTCATAGTAGATTATATTATATGTTTAATATGATATTATTCTAATAAGTAAATTAAATTTTATTTAAGTTATAAGACTTATTATTTTTAAATAATTATCATTGTAAAATATCTAAAAAAAATATCATATTTTAATTATTTATTTTATTTTATTTAAATTTAAGTACTTACAAACTATCATTAAATATAAGAATATTCTGTTAAATATAAGAATATTCCGTTAAAGTTAACATTAAGAAAATAAAAAACGGTTAAAACTAATAATTTCCATTATATACATATTTATTATATAGAATATATATCTCTTCTATATAATAAGTGTGTAGATAACGGAAATTCTTGGTTTTAACGGTTTTTTATTTTTCTAATGTTAACTTTAACCGAATATTCTTATATTTAACAGAATATTCTTATATTTAACGGTAGTTTGTAAATACTTAAAATAAAATAAATAATTAAAAAATTGAAATAAGATATTTTTGAGATATTTTACAATGATAATTATTTAAAAATAATAAATAATTAAAAAAAATTAAAATAGGATATTTTTCATATATTTTACAATAATAATTATTTTAAAATAATAAATAATTAAACAAATGAAAATATGATATTTTTGAGATATTTTATAATGGTAATTATTTTAAAATAATAAAATCATATGTTTTATAACTTAAATAAAATTTAATTAAACTTAAACTCACTTATTAGAATAATATCATATTAAACATATATTATAATCTACTGTGAATTAGCAATGAATTGTTTTTTTTTTAAACTAGCAAGAAACTTAAATTTAAAATGCACATATAATATTTAATATTACATTAAATATATAATATATAATCTATTATTGTCACTCTCAAATTCAAAAACTAGAACAAATATAAACTTAAACAAAAATAAATAAATTATTTAATTAAAATATGATATTTATTTCAAAATTTATATGACATTAATATAAATTAATAAAATTAATTAATAAATTCTATAAATAAAACCAAACAAACGTGCAAATTGCACGTTGCTTGTACCTAGTATATATATATTAGTGCCCTTTTTTTTCCTACCTCCTATCTTATTTAGTTAGTTATTATTTCTAATTTTCCTTTTTTATTAATGGGAACAAACATTTTTTTTTATTCACACATAAATAATAAGTATAAAATAAATAATAAATGTTAATTTTTTTATACAGACATCTATATTTTGTTTTTTTAAGGATATTTGTGGTATACGTACTTAAAGTTTGGCATTTGTAACTGATATGTACCAAATTTTTTTTTAGTGGCATTTGTAATTTCATCAGACTCCTCCGTTAAGTCTCCATTACGTGATGACTGGACCAACACGTATCACTTTGTGATTGGTCCAACTTAATAATATTTAAAAAATTAATTTTAATTGATTTTAAAATTTAAAGTTAAAAGACTATTCCTAATCATAATATAAATAGGAATCTCACACTATATATGTACTTCCACTCTAGAAAAAAATTACTTTTTACTTTTATTGTTACAACTTTTGAAGTTTTGTAGCAAATTCTTGAAAAATGAGTTCTTTAGGGTATGATCGCTTGGCAATTAGAAAATTGTATTTTTGAAAAGTGGGATTCTGAAATAAAATCTGAATTTAGTGACTAAAAATATGTTTATGAAAATGTGATTGGTTCAATGTCAGTAAACTATTTTTGAGTTTTAAAAACTGAATCTGTGATTAGTATTAAATTTGAAAATATAACGATAACTGAATATGTGAGATTTTAAAAAATAATTTCACAAAACTGAGAAAACGAGCTTTTCTCGTTTTCAATTTTCCTTAACAAATTTTGAATACAAATTTGAATTTAATTTTAAAAAACAAACTACCAATCGAACCTTATTTTCTTCATTATTCTCTTTATAATCTTTTTCGCTTCTTGCTTGAATCTCGATGAATTGATACTTGAAGGACTCGAGAGTGATTGAATGATAATATACAAATCTAGAAGTTTTGGAGAAGAAATCAACTTGTATGTAGATGTTTTGGAGTCTAATTTCTGGGTTTTTTTTACTGGTTTTGGTGTGGAGAAAAATAATTTAATGATAAACTTTGGAGAAAAATAATTACACACTAATTTAAATTCTTATTTATAACAGCTCTTCCACGTCACCTCTGTTTATTACATGTCAAAACCTAATTGGCCGTGCTTCGTGTCTTTCTCTACACGTTGACACTGCTCACCCACCCCATTTGTATTATTCTACTCTCAAAGTCGTATAAGGGCAAACCCAGAGACATCTCGTAATTTCTCATCCTCTTCTTCGATCTGGTTAGTGTTAATCTTTTTCCAGATCTATTAGATTCTCAATTATTTTGTGTTGTGCATGCATTCCTTGAATTTTTATATGTATTTGCAAGCTTTTGTTCGATTCGGTTTCGCCAAATGTGGGATTGTTCAAACTTGTTTTGAATTTGGGATCGATTCATTTTCGCAAAATATAGTACGATTTGAAATTGAATAATGCCTGGGGATTATTGGATTTTTTTTTTTAATTTGGGCTCGATTCAATTTCGCAAGATATTGTATGATCTGAAATTGTTCAAACTCGATTGCAAAAATTCCGTACATTTAATTAGTAATGTGTTTGAGTTATGTTCTGGACCATGGATCTTGCATGGGGTTTGATTTTGTATTCAAATTTTCGCATTACGCAGGTGGGTTTACCTTAGTTTTTGGCAAAAACAAGACAAGATGGGAGGTGGTTTTCGTGTGCTTCATCTTGTGAGGCCTTTCCTTGCTTTCTTGCCGGAAGTGCAGAGCGCTGACCGGAAGATTCCGTTCAGAGAGAAGGTGCTATACACCGTTGTAGCTCTATTCGTGTTTTTGGTATGCAGTCAGTTACCTTTGTACGGAATCCATTCCACAACAGGATCGGATCCGTTCTATTGGATGCGAGTAATTCTGGCTTCCAACCGTGGAACTGTTATGGAGCTTGGAATCACACCAATTGTGACATCAGGACTTGTGATGCAACTTCTTGCTGGTTCAAAAATCATTGAAGTTGACAACAATGTCCGCGAGGATCGAGCTCTCTTGTATGTATAGCCAAACCATTATCTTTTGCATTCATTTTCGTAGAAGTTGATTTGAAAGCTCGAGTTTTGTTTGGGGGAATCCCTTTGTTGTTAAATTATAAGTAATGGGTTTTAATTTTTCTTGGCAGAAATGGAGCACAAAAGTTGTTGGGAATCCTGATAGCTATTGGTGAGGCCGTGGCCTATGTTTGCTCTGGCATGTATGGAAGTGTTGACCAACTTGGAGTTGGAAATGCTATCCTTATTATCCTTCAGCTCTTCTTTGCTGGGATCATTGTCATTTGCTTAGATGAACTGCTTCAGAAGGGATACGGATTAGGGTCTGGAATTTCTCTCTTCATTGCAACCAACATTTGGTGAGTTTTGTACTTTTAAGCTTTATCTCCCTTGGATGGATTGATGGTATTAGCAGTATGTTACTAGCAACTACGTATAAACTCATTGGCCCAGTTTGTCAAAGTTTTTGCTTATAGCTTACCCTTATTTTTTGCTTATACTTATTTTTCAAGTAAGTTAGGAATATTAAAAGTTGTTTTAATTTAGAAAATAACTTCAAGAAAGGACTTTTATTTTTACCCGAACACCTTCAAAAATACTTTTTTAATTCTATAAGCTATAAGCAGCTTAAATTTAGCTAAGCTAAGCCAAATGAGGCCATCGTTTTTTTGAAAATTTTCTTAATATTTCTCTACCTGCTATGATTTTTCAGTGAAAATATAATCTGGAAGGCGTTCAGCCCGACCACCATTAACAGCGGCCGTGGAGCTGAGTTTGAGGGTGCTGTTATTGCTCTGTTCCATCTACTGATAACCCGAACAGACAAAGTTCGTGCTCTGCGGGAAGCATTTTATAGGCAAAATCTCCCCAATGTTACAAATCTCCTCGCTACGGTCCTGATCTTCCTGATTGTTATCTACTTCCAAGGGTTCCGTGTTGTCCTCCCTGTGAGATCAAAGAATGCCCGTGGACAACAGGGATCTTATCCTATCAAACTGTTCTACACCTCAAACATGCCCATCATTCTCCAATCTGCTCTTGTTTCCAACCTTTACTTCATCTCTCAGGTGTGTGATTTTGACTCTTAAGTAGACAGGTTCAACAGTCTTTTTCGCTTTATCAATCTTACCTTTTTTTGTTTTTCCTGTATATACAGTTGCTTTACAGGAGGTACAGTGGAAACTTTCTTGTAAATCTTTTGGGCAAATGGAAGGAGTCTGAGTATTCAGGTGGTCAGTATGTCCCTGTTGGCGGTATAGCTTATTATATCACAGCACCTTCAAGGTAACTAAAGATTTTCTCTCTTGTGTTCAACAATCTCGAAATTTAATTGGTTTCAAATACACACTGAAGATTTTCATTCATTTGTGCAGCTTAGCGGACATGGCAGCAAATCCGTTCCATGCATTGTTCTATCTTGTATTTATGCTATCTGCTTGTGCACTTTTCTCCAAAACATGGATTGAAGTTTCAGGATCCTCTGCCAGAGATGTTGCCAAGCAGCTTAAGGTATAATAATAAACTCAGTCAATACAACATGATTGCTTAAAGGCGATAGAAAGTGTGTTTTACATATCAACTTTGGCTTAATTGCAGGAACAACAAATGGTGATGCCCGGACACCGTGAATCAAACTTGCAGAAGGAGCTGAATCGCTACATACCTACTGCTGCAGCATTCGGTGGCATGTGCATCGGTGCGTTGACAGTGTTGGCAGATTTCATGGGGGCAATCGGTTCTGGAACCGGAATCCTGCTCGCGGTTACTATAATCTATCAATATTTTGAAACATTTGAGAAGGAGAGAGCCAGTGAACTTGGTTTCTTTGGCTTTTAAACTTGTGACTTCACAATTTTGGAGTAATGATACGAGAGATATGTAACTAGGTCTGTTAACACCAAGTTTTTTAACGGATACTAATAGCCCTTGTGGCTCCACAAATTACTCTATGAAAGGTTTAGTTCTTTAAAATGGATTTTACCAGGAGTTTATTTAATGTACTAATAATGGTAATGCCAGTAGTATTTTGGGCACCATTGGTACCCATTAGCATTAATCTTCATTAATGTACAGGACAGCCCCTTACTAATTGCACCCAGGCCTATAGCATTACCGGCCTTATCAAATGCAACATCTGTGTTTCTTTTCAATCTACTAGTGATGTACACGGTGCGGGGAACTAGTGGTCCCTGTTCCCGTCTCCATTTATATTTTTAATCCCTGCTCCATTTTTACTTGTCCCCGTTTTTATTTATATTTTTAATTCTCGCCCTATTTTTGTTTATTCTCCGTCGGGGCGGAGTGAGGAATCTTCTATTGGGGTGGGGAATTCCAACGGGGAACGCATAAAGAAAGATATAAAATACATATAAATTATTACAAAAATATATAAAATTTTAAACGGGGTTGCATCGGGACAGAGAGTGCTATTACCATCCCATTTAATATTCGATGATTGAAAATTATCTCCATCCTCGCAAGGTTTTCCATTTAGATGGGGGTTTCCTGCCCCAGTAAGGACGGGTCCATGCGGGGCCTCGTTCCCCATAAGGAAAATGTGCATCACTACCCCCATCTCTATAGTCTTTGTGTTAAAATAATAAATTTAGTTTATTTGAAAGAAGACTGAGTGTACAGTATGATTCCTCTATATTTTTTTATTTTGATAATTAATGTAATTGTATTATATTTCAGCTAACTTACATTGAGCACTAATTAATTTTGGACTCATACTACTATATATTATAGAAGAAAAATCTTCAAGTAGACAGTATTTCACACAATATTAGTGTTGTTTTGACACTCTTCTCATCTTCTTGTATTTGGTTTGGTTTTTCAGTTTATAATCCAAAGATCAACTGAGACATAACAATGGTGAATGAATGCAGCTAAAGAATTGTTCTTTCCATGGTAACTTTTGATTAACTTAAACAAATTCACTCACCCATAATCACCAATGGTCTTCGCCAACTCCAGGCCCTCTTGGCTCATAAAATTCTCCTCTTCACAACTCTGAATTCTAGGAATATAGCTCAATACATCACCAAAATCCTTTACAGTTTGCAGAACCCAGATGGCCGTTTATGGAGTTTTGCTGTTAGATTCTTCTCCCATCATGGGCAATTCAACACTGCATTGTCTCTTTATCTTCAGATGCTTAGATTTGGTCTCTGTCTCTGTCCTCTTCGGTTCATTCTCATGTTTATAAGTATGAGTTTTATGGCTCTGTTTATGTGGAGACTGCTGTGTTAAGTTGTTATTTGAGTTGTGGGAGCATGGAGTTAGCACGAAGCAATATTGATGCAAGGCCTGTAAGAAATAATGTTCTTTGGATTGCCATGATTTCTGGGTGTTCGAAACATGGAGATGTTCTCTGCTCGTCTACTCTTTGATCAGATGAACAGCAAAGAACTTCTTGCGTTTAATGCTATGAACAAAACAACCAACCAAAGAAGGCCCTTGAGCTGTTTAATCATATGATTAAACTGATATCAACATTCAACCAGATGGGATGACTTTCACAGGTGTTATATCTTCTTGTTCATACATGAAGAAGCATGTAATTCAATTGGATGATCATTTGGCCAATTCTTTTGTCGACTTGTATGCCAAGTGTGGAATTGTTGCTTATTCTGCAATGATCTCAGGCTGTGGTGTAAATGGTAGGCAATGGAGTTGTTTGAAGCAACAAGCATATTTGCTCGAATCTAGTCACGTACAAGGGCCTCATGTCTGCTTATAACCATGCTGACTTAGTTGAAGAAGGCTACAGGTGTTTCAACTCCATCTGTTGATCATTATAGGATCATGGTTGATCTTTTAGGCAAGGGAGGACTATTGGGAGAAGCCCATGAGTTGATAAAGACTATGCCAATCAAATAATGTACTTTGAGAGCATGACATTAACTAAAATAACTGTAAAACCATATATACCATGTCCTGCTACATCAGAAAACAGGAGCTGTAAATTTGAAACAACTAAAGAGCAGTAAAACAACAAGACAAAGTTTATTTGGTTCAGACCAAATAAGTCCCTTGTCAGTCCACAATATTAATCAAATTCAAGACACCCTCAATGTTTTCACCAATCCTATTTAAGAGCTAACTTTTTTTTTAAGAAGAGAAGAAAATCACCTGTCCAAGAGTGACTTCCACCCAAATTTATTAAAAAACCTCACTTATGGTGAAGGAATACCGTAGTAACAAGCAAGACAGAGAAAATACACAAGGAAAAAAAAAACATATCTCACACAAGAAAAACAAAGGAAAACCACACAGAAAACCAAAAACATAAAATGCAAATACAAGATGATTTGTCCAAGCACACAATATAGGCTTTTCACACAATAAATACAAATCAGATGACTCAAACATCAACACATCAAGTTACTCTAAACATCAGTCTAAGAATATTTATAGACCCTTACGACCAATGAGAGACTTCAAGTTGAAAAGAGGATTGGTCAATCAGAAACAAACTTCCAGCTAACATAAGGGCTCGAGTAAAGACCAAATGTATAGCAACCCCAGGAGCAGTGGGACACTTGGCCAAAGGGCAATGATCATCAACATTTAAACACCACCAAGTTGGGCCAAAGAAGATTGAAGGGTGACACCAACATCATCAAAAGATAAAGAACTTGAAAAAGACAGCTCCTCACCTATAAAGACGAGAAAAAATTATATTAAAAAACATCACACTTAAGCATTGTAGAACAAGAAATTTAAAGGTAAAAAAATGCAATATTTGATGTGACCTCCAAAGGCAAGTTAGAAATAGCCAATACCCCAGATAATATACATTGTCTCACTTTAAACCAAATTAATAGTTTTATTAACACTTGTAAAAAGCCAAAATTGATCATAAACTTTTGCAGTATTTTTTCCAATGAAGGTATTTATATATGCCCACCTCGATATATATGAACCCACAATATAGATAAATACCCAAATTTCTCTTTATCTAATTGCATGGCTACATTTACAAGAATTAATTTATATATAAAACAAAAGAGATAGATTACAAACATCATAATTCTACAAACCAAAGAGAAATCATTTTCATAATGACATCTGAATGACTTAAAAACAAATGAGCTAAATTAGTGACAAGTGAAGACCAGCTATCTAGAAAAAAGAATAAAAAAAAACAAGATATTGAATTGAAAAACACCAAATTCTTAATTTAACTAACTCCTTATATAATACAAAATATTTATTAGTCGATCAATAAAATGTTAGACTATCATATTGATATATATTGCAAATATAAACCTGCATCGGCATCACAGTGAGTTGAAATAGTATTGAGGAAAAATAAACAAATTTGTACAAAAGAATAATGACCTTTACAAAAACAGACGTTGAGTTAATCTATAAATCAAAATATATTTACTGAAATTAATTGAAAAAAAAATAAAAGACTACGTGGCGTACCAGTGCCGTGTGTCTATGTTAGGTATGTGTTGAATCTTGGGCCAATCTTCCCCTGTTCCTTCCTTGCACCTGGGCTCTAACAGATGACAGCCTATTATCCTCAAAGTAGTAAGAGTCTGGGGCAGTCCTTCTACTGGCAAACACTCTAGCTTTTCAAAGTGATGAAGTTCCAATCGTCGAAGTGAGGTGAGGTGGTGAAAACCTTTGCCGTTTAGAGCTGTAAGCTTTGAACTACCGATTGAAAGAACAGTTAAAGAAGGTGGGAGCAACCATTCTTCTGGAAATGAATCCCCTGCTCCTCCATATCCCCAAAGCTTTAACTCAGTCAACGATGAGAGTCTTTGTAAATTCCATTTCATGCGATTTTTTATGAGCATATCACATGACTTAATTTCTAGATGTTTTAAAGTACAGGGTAATCCCATTTCCGAAAATGACTCCAACCTTGAACAACCATCTATTTTCAACCATTCAAGGGAAGGATATGCAACGTCAATATGAGTACTTGATGGAAATATAGTCACCAATTTACGACATGTCGAAATGTCGATATCTTCCAAAGATGGAAAATTACCGATAGGTAATGCCACATTTATCTTCCCACACCAGCTTAAAGAAAATTGCTTCAAACAAGGAAAAATCTCACACTTTTGGCCATGATCTGTATTGGTAAACGACCAATCCAATGTAGTTATTCTTTCAAGCTTTAAATATTTTAAGAGTGGAAATGGCTTGTTCAAAGAAATACCACAAAATTCATCGTGCATATCAAGACATGAAATATAAAGATGTCTCAGTGAACTTAGTAGCCGAAATGATAACAACGAAAAGCAACAATTTCTACAGTGTAGATAAACTTCTTCCAAATTAGAGTAGGATGGATGTGTTACCCAATCTGGTAAGTTTGTGCTGCTATAATCGAATATTATGAGTTTCTTCAAATTTTCATGTGGTTGGAGCGCATTAAGTACTTCTCTTTCCTTTATTGAATCACTTGCTTCACCATTCCATCTTAAAATAAGCTCAGTGAGATTCCTTTTGTTCTTCAAGTTGCCTTCCAAAACATCACTCACTTCCTTCACATATCCAAGGCCTGAAATTTGCAAGCTTCCATGCAAATTCTCCAACTTACCCAACTCTTTGATCCTGGACCCACCATTTTCACACAAAACAAAATCACTTAATGTCTGAAGATTGATCATATTGAAAATCCTTGGTGGCATCTCTTTTAAATGTGTTCCTCTTATCATAAGATGACGCAGGTTGATTAGCTTAGAAATATTGGTAGGCAACTGTCTGATGTTTCTACAATATGACAATATCAGTGTTTCCAAATTGTACAACACACAAATTGAAACAGGTAACACCTCAATTTCCGTGTAAGATACATCCAAATACCTTAGATGCTTTAAATTGCCAATTGAATCAGGCAACTCTGTGATATTAGACTTAGATAAAGAAAGTGCTCTTAAGCATTCTCCATCTCTTAACATCATTTGAAGTGTTGTTCTTGTTATACACAAGAGGTATATATTTGATAATGGTGAAGCCAACAAGCTACGCAAATACTTCGCTCTAGGTAAGTCTTTCATGTATAATAGATGGCGAGTCTTGCTACTAAGTTTGTGCAAGTCTTTACAACTATCATAAATAAAACAACGCTCACCTGATACGTACATAGCTAGATCATGCATAAGATCGTGCATAGAAAGGGAACGATTCCTTGTGTTTCTTTGAAAAAATGATCTTGCTATTAAAGCATTCAAGTACTCTTCTCCAACATCTTCAATTCTTTTTCCAAGTTGTGATTTCAAAAGACCTTCTGCCATCCATATTAAGATTAGTTTTTCCCTATCAACATCACCAAATTCGTAATCTTTGGGAAATATCGAAAGATAAGAAAAACATGGCTTTAAATAAGGAGGCAGAAATCGGTAGCTCAACCACAATGCTGGAACAATTCCGATGTCGCGACAATTTGGTAACTCCCACACGTCACTTTGTAGTACATGCCTCCACTCGTCAGGAGTTGATGTAGATCGTAAAAGACCAGCCATCGATTTTACAGCTAAAGGAAGGCCCTTGCACTTCTTAACAATTTGTCTTCCAATTTCTTGCAACTCAGACAATACCACCTCATTAGAGCCTACATTATCAAAGGCATGATCTGCAAATAACTTCCAACATTCATCATCCGATATCTTTTCAAGCTTATATGTTTGAACATCTCTCGTCTTCATCTTCAGTGCGACATCCTCGTTACGTGTGGTGACAATAATCTTGCTTCCTTGTGCGCCAGATTGAAAAGAGCTTTTCAAAAGATCCCACAACTCGTATTTTTCGTTCCACACATCATCGTGAACAAAAAGAAATTTCTTCCCTGCCAAAGCATCCTTCAAGTCTTTTTGAAGTTGATGTAGCTCCTTAGTATCAGGTCTTGTTTTAACAATAGCCCCCAAAATGATCTTTGTTATTTTGACAACATCAAAATCGTTGGATACAGTTACCCATGCTTTCAAGGAAAAGTGTTCTTGGACAGTGGTATCGTAATATACGTTCTGAGCAAGAGTAGTTTTGCCAATGCCACCCATCCCTACTATAGGAATAACTGAGATCTTAGGACCAGCATCATCATCACACAACAAAAGCTTAAGAATAGCCTCTTTATCACCCTCTCTTCCATAAACTTGTGAATCATCTAGCAAAGGGGCATGTGTTCTATGTAATGTTGTTTTCTGGTCAACTTTTTTCAAACCAAGGTATTCTGTCTGTTCTAAAAGATCCTTTAGAGTATCAAGGATCTCTTCTATTTCAGATTTCACAGCACTTATTTCAAATGGATTATTAGAGACAAAGTTGAAGGCCTTACTTGCTGTGCTTTCGAGTTCATCTTCCTCCATCTTGAGTCGCAGAGCTTCAGTACTGATCTTGTCCATCACGTGATCTGCTTCATACAGTACTTCTTTGAGCTCATCAAGCCAATTCTTCACGTTGTTGTCTCCAAGCTGCTTCTCCTCGGCATCGTCCAGCAGGGCATTAGCTGATAGCAACACAGTCTTCAAGCTTTTGAGCAGCTTAAGATTGAGTTTGTCCCCACGAAAGAAGTCAAGGACCTCTTGAGAAGCAAGCCTGTCAAAGAGGACATTGATGAAACCAGAGAGAAGAGCTCCCCCCACCATTAAGTCAGCCATGGTTTCTGTTCTTGAGGGAAAGAGAAAATGAAGAAAGATAGAATTAGCCTATGGCAAAGAAGGTTAGAACAAAAAGAGTAGTGGTAATATTTGATATGGTGTTTAAATTTAATATTCTGACAAAGACATTTACCTAATTAGCACGATAATTTTTTCTCTTTTAAATAATGGCCACCATTGGTGATGGTTCCAAGAAGTTGCCAAGAAAAGTTTACAATGCTTTTCATAAATAAATATAAACACAGACAGAAAATAATACACTTTTGTATATTTGTATCATTTGTTGATATAAGATGACAGGTTAGGTACGTTGTTGTTGTTGACCATTTTATAGTGAAGATAAATTTGACTATTATTATTATTATTATATGAAATGATTCCCTTCCTTTAACAATATTGTTTAATTCTATATAAAGAAATGATTATATATCCCTTTGCTGATATGCGTTATTAGAATGAGAATGAGATTTGAATTAAGGTCTTTGTATTTTCTATATAAAGAAAAATGAAATTATTTGAATATGTAGTCCATTGCTCTAAATGGTTCCAAAGAGATGAAGAAGGCAAAGACTAGAGTAGAAATTGTAAACCAAATCTCTACTGTTATGGTATGCTATAAGAGAGAGTGCTTGTGGCTTGTAAAAAGGAACAAAAGAAGGTGCTCTTTCATTGTGATCACCCTAAACTTGGATGAACAATTTATACTTGTTTATACAAAATGATTACACCACTTTAATCTCAAGTGTTCCTAATTGCATCAAGATCAGACTGTAGTTTGTCTACATCATCACTATGCTCATATTGCAGGAATTTCTTACCTCTTTTGAATTTCGGATGATATGGTCTTTATTTCTTGTTCAATCCCCTCAGCTTTTGAAGATTTTCCTTGGTTTCTGGGGTATTTTCATAAAGAGAATATTGAAGACTTTCCTCTTCCAAAGGGATTTTGAGAACTTTCCTGTAAAAGATCACTTGTGTGTTGACATATCCAAGTTACATTCATTCATAATGGTGGGACCAAAATGAGTTAAGTCATAAATAGTTTGAAACCAAATGTATAGCCACATGCCTTGGCCAAGTACACAGAACTAAGCCAAGTGATTTAACAGTGACATCTTACCATTGAGAGTTCAACTCTTTAAGATGACTCCTTTTAGACTCTATCTTCTCCTCAAAAATTGAAGAGAGTGCTGGTCATCAATTACCATGGTCGCTCCAATTCTGCAGACTTTGCAGTCACCTCCTCCAAGGAAATCATCAGTCTAAACCATCCACATTGACTATCCAAGCTTTCTTAATTCTACACAAACATACCTTAGAAGAAGCTAAGATCTGATCAAAAGCCGAGTGAGCTCGGTCCTCTCTTCCAATATCCAAAGCTTCTCCAGCCAAATTTGTCTAACTCCTTTCACAATATTCAGTTCATTTATTGTTGTGAATAAGCACACTTCAAGAACACGTTAGTTTAAGTAATAATGCGGAATAATACAAAATGACAATATAGTAAAACCAGAAAAATAACCAAATATGTAAACAGATGCTATAAGTCAATGCTGTAGCAATAAACACAGTGAACACCAGATTTAACGAGGTTCAATCACAAACAAGTTCTTGTTTGTGATCTAATCCTCGGGAGGAACCACCTTGTGACCAATCTTTATTTAAAATGTAGCTCAGAATTACAGAAGATGATCTTCAAAGATCAAACTCGAAATGGTGTCATGCACTTACAAAATTTCCTCACTTGAGGGTACTGTGATCAGACACACACAGTCCCTGTACATCCCTCTGCACTCATTATTTTTCTTCTCAAAATTCTCTCTCTAGATCGTCACCTAAAACTGAGAATAAAGAACCTATATATAGACACATATATGGGCTCCAAGAGGTTGGGAAACACTAGCTAACTACCTAACTATCAAAACAGTTAAGTAAGTTAACAGACTATTCCAAGTGGCTAAATTCTAACAATTCCACCTAATTTAGTCACTTGGCAACACTATAAAAACTGAGCTAAAAATAAATAAATAAAATAAAGAATTTGGCCGTTCCAACAAACAGTGAGAGTGCCTCTGAACAGAGGCAACTATCTTCCTTCAATCTTCAGTAAGCTTAGGCATAGCCTAAACTTTTCTCTTGTAACTGGTTTGGTAAACATGTCAGCTGGGTTGACATTGTGTACTGATCTTCTTCACACCAACTTTCTGGGCAGCTATAATATCTCTGATAAAGTGCAACTTTATATCTATATGCTTCGATCTCTCATGGAACATGGGGTTTTTCATCAAATGGAGTGCACTTTGATTGTCACAATGCACTGTGATGTTGTCTGAATTGTATTCCATTTCTTTTGTCAAACCTTTGATCCATAAAGCTTCTTTAATGGCTTCAGTTGCAGCCATGTATTCTGCCTCAGTGGATGAGAGTGCTACAACCTTTTGCAAATTTGATTTCCAACTTACACAACCTCCTAAGGCTGTAAACACATAACCAGTTAATGACTTTCTTGTGTCTAAATTTGCAGCATAATCAGAGTCTACAAATCCAGTCACTTCTTCTTCCTTTTGATCTGATTCACCTCCATAGACCAGACCTGTACTCATTGTCCCTTTGACATATCTCAGAATCCACTTGAGTGCAGACCAATGATGATCTCCTGGATTAGCAATGAATCTGCTCACTACACTCATACAGTGAGCAAGATCTGGTCTTGTACAGACCATTGCATACATGAGACTACCAACACAACTAGCATAAGGAACCTTCTCCATTTTCACCATTTCTGCCTCTGTTTTGGGAGATTGTTCTTGTGATAACTTGAAATGAGGTGCTAGAGGTGTAGAAACAGGTTTGGCATCCTTCATGCCAAACTTTTCAATCACTTTCTTGAGATAACCTTCCTGAGTCAGAGTGATTGTGTGTGGCCTGTTTCTAATAATCTCAATGCCTAGAATTCTTTTGGCTGCACCTAGGTCCTTCATCTCAAACTCACTACTGAGTTGCTGCTTTAACCGGTTTATAGCAGATTTGTCTTTGCCAACTATGAGTATGTCATCAACATACAATAAGAGATAAATCTGATTAAGATAGTAAACACATGGATCATGTTTACTCTTGATAAAACCAGTTTTCCTCATGAATTCATCAAACTTTAAATTCCATTACCTAGGTGCTTGCTTTAAGCCATATAAAGACTTGTTCAAGAGACACACCTGATTGGGATCTCCATTGTCATATCCCTCTGGTTGTTGCATGTAAATTTTCTCTTCCAAATCACCATGTAGAAAAGCAGTTCTAACATCCATTTGCTCCACCTCAAGGTCAAATGCAGCAACCTTTGACATAATAAGCCTGATTGATGTTTGCTTGACAACAGGTGAGAATATGTCATTAAAATCTACCCCTTCTTGTTGTGAGAACCCCTTGGCAACTAATCTAGCCTTGAATCTTGTTCCTTCTATTCCTGGAATGCCATCCTTTTGCTTGAAAATCCATTTGCAGCCTATCACCCTCTGGTTTGCAGGTCTCGGAACAACAGTCCAGGTCTTATTCTTCTTGAGTGAATTCATTTCTTCATCTGTAGCCTTTGACCAAGCTTTTCCATTCTTCCCTGTAATGGCTTCTTCATAGCTAGTAGGTTCATCACTTTCAATTTCTTCTGCAACAACTAGTGTAACGCCCTGGCTACCCCAGAACAGTTACGGTGAACGGTGGACCGGAAATTTGACTCATTGCCTGAGTCCTTTGGTCAAAAACGTGCTCTAAGTGTAATTATCAGGCTAAGGTATAAAACCAATAAAAAGGGAAATGGAAATTTTCATTACAAACTGCTCTGCAGAGCTAAACAAAACATTTACAAGTTGTTCTCAGTACAAAATGGTCACTACTGTTGTAAAGTTACAGTCCCGCCGACCTAAGCGGCAAAAATAGGGTAAACCCCCTAGTTCCTCTGAGAACACCTTGACCGTGGTGGTCAAGCGGCTGCATATGTACACACCACCACATCAGCCCTCCACTCAAGGCTAGGTGAGCTTCTCTTTCCCTTTACCTGCACCACATAGCACCCATGAGCCAAGACCCAGCAAGAAAACATAACACTTTATATAAACATTATCAAATGATTATCATTATAACCACACTGAGCTTAAAGCTTCAAACAAATGAGTGAACACCACATGAGGAACGGGTTCTGGTAAACCGCACTGAGTGACTGCCATGCATGTCACTAATTCAAATGGGAGAGTGGCTGCTGAGTAAGCCACTAGCCTCCAAGCGCTTATTTCATTCATCGACCCTTGGGGTCGGTCTGGCATTAATGCTCTTTGAGCCATTCAATGCTGATAATCGATTTGATCAAATCTTGTTGGCTTGCGTGACACACGCTAAGGCCGTCCTGACTAATAAGTCAGCTCAACATGATCAGTGCCCAGTACCATTGCCGAACCTGACTAATAAGTCACAGCTTCACAGTTGATACTAGCACCCTTGCCAAACCTGACTAATAAGTCAATGCTATGCACAAATGAGCAACATATGCTAAGCATTCCATATACAATCCATGTCCATATTCTCACATCCCACATGCCTCAGGAATATCCATGCATGTCACACTTAGGGTGCAGTTTTCTTACCTTTGATTCGAGCTAGAATGAACAAAAGAACGACCCTTGAGAACGGTTTAGCTTTTAGTCCTTTAGCGGTTACCTAATCACAACACATATGGGATACCATCAATAATCAAGATAATCAAGGGTTCTCAAACCAATATCTAGCCTCCAAGAGATCAATCCAAACTAATCCAAGTAGTAAGGACACTCCCAAGGCCTAAAACTAGGTTCCCGGGGTCAAAACGAGCAAACGGGGCGAAAACAGGGCAAGGGCTGCGGCCCTAACACCTTGGGCCGCGGCCCCCAGGGTTCCCAGAGGCAAGGGCCGCGGCGCCCAGCAAGGGTAAAGGCTCCACCTGCTTCTTCAAAGAAGGGCCGCGGCGCCTCAAGAACAGGGCCGCGGCGCTCCACCCTGGGCCATTCCCAACTGCGTTTCTAACACTTCAAAGACTCCAAAATCATCCCTAAACATTCCCCAATCATCAAAACAAAGTTCCCAAGCTCCCCCATGCATCAAAACCCTCAAAACCCAAGGTTCAAACGGATCGGAAACTCAACAATTCACAAAATCAATTCAAAGCTTAGAAACTCGGAAAAACTCAAAACTTAAACTTCGATTACCTTCAATTGGGTTGTTTTCTGTCGAATCCTTCGGTTAAGAAGCTTCTAATCTTTCCTAGGATCACTATGCCTCGATCCTCGCTCGATTCCGACTCCTAGAACTCAAGATTTCGTCAAAAAGGCTTAAACAGTAAAACGGACCTTGAAAAGCAAGAACGGAAGGTTTTCTTATCGTACGTTCTATCTGATAAGCTACTTCAACCTTAAGTAACCTCAAATAAAACCTAATGCTCGGGGTCCCGAAAACACCCCCGGGGACATTATAGTCAATACCTCCAAAATTCCACCCTGATCTCAAATATTCCCAATTTATCACCAAATGAACATTTCTATTACCCCAAAATTGACCCCGTTATGGTAAAACCGCTAATCCACTAAAAATATCCGTCTCATGTCAAATAGCTCGAATATATCTCCATAATAATGGAATCTCATTCACAAATCAAGTTATGCACCCAAATACACAAATTACCCTCAACGAGCCAAATTACCATCATACCCCTGTGATGAGAAATATGGACTCACATGCATGCATCTCACATCATATCATAATATAATCAACATATACATGCATTTATCAATTAATAACATAATTAAGCAAGTATGGCCCTCCCGGCCTACTATTCATGCCGTTAAACACATCGGAGAATTCGGGGCATTACTGCTAGTGCATATGCTGTAAACTCAGCATACCCATATTTGTCAGGTGCTCTAATGTCTCTTCTTACTCTATCACGAGCCAACTGGTAAGTACTTAATCCACCTTGAGTTGCATTTGTGTGTATGTCAGTTTCAACTTCTGTTGCATCATCTGGTGGAACTTCTGTAATTTGGCCAGATTGGATGCCTTGATCCACCTCAAACTGCAAGTTGTCACCTTGTGACTGTGATGAACTTGCTGTAGCATCCTTCTTTGACTTCATGACCATTTCATCTTCTCTAAACACGACATCCCTGCTTATGAGACATTTCTTATGCCCTGGTTCAAGGCACCAAAGT
This sequence comes from Humulus lupulus, assembly GCF_963169125.1. Lineage (NCBI taxonomy): Eukaryota > Viridiplantae > Streptophyta > Magnoliopsida > Rosales > Cannabaceae > Humulus > Humulus lupulus. The sequence continues at coordinate 218,271,368 of NC_084798.1, forward strand.
TTATAGCCTTTAACTCCATCAGGGTACCCTAGAAACATGCACTTTAGTGCCCTTGGTTGCAGCTTGTCTTGCCTGATATGAGCATAGGCAGTGCAACCAAAAACTTTCAGATGCTCAAAACTTGGTGGTTTCCCTGTCCATATTTCTTGAGGAGTTTTGAAGTTCAGTGCAACAGATGGACATCTGTTGATAAGATAGCTGGCTGTTTTCACAGCTTCTCCCCAAAATGATCTTCCAAGACCAGCACCTTGTAGCATGCATCTTACTCTTTCAATAAGAGTTCTGTTCATTCTCTCAGCAAGTCCATTTTGCTGAGGGTTACCCTTAACAGTTAGGTGTCTAGCAATTCCCTCTGTGTTACAAAATTCCTTGAACTGATTTGAGCAAAACTCCAAACCATTATCAGTTCTTAGCTTCTTTATCTTGCACCCTGTCTGATTTTCAATGAGCTTCTTCCATATAGTGAAAGTGTTGAAAGCATGATCCTTGTTCTTCAACAGAAATATCCATACCTTCCTTGTATAATCGTCCACAATGCTCAAAAAAATAACTGGCTCCACCCAAAGTTTGTATCTTAGAAGGACCCCACAGATCAGAGTGAATATAGTCGAGTTTAGCTTTGGTTGAATGTATACCAGGTGTGAATTTTATCTTGCACGACTTGCCATAAACACACTCTTCACAGAAACTCAGTTTTCCCTTTAATCCACCTTTGAACAAACCCTGTTTGTCTAATTCTTGCATCCCTCTCTCACTTACATGACCAAGTCTGAGATGCCATAGTCTGACATCATTCTTGCTGCCTTGATTGATTGCTGGTGAGGCTTGACCTGAAATTGCATTACCAACTAAGTAGTACAGTCCATTACTTAGTTTTCCCTTGATTGCAACTAGAGATCCTCTAGAAATCTTCATAGTACCATTATCAATCTTGACAGAAAAACCATTAGAATCAAACATACCAATTGAAAGTAGATTTCTTTTAAGATCAGGAACATACCTGACTTGTTGTAGAGATCTTATAATGCCATCATGCATTTTCATCTGAACAGACCCTATCCCTTGAATTTGGCATGCTTTGTTGTTTCCAAGCAGTACAGTACCCCCTGTTTTCTCTTCAAGAGAACTGAACATGGCTATGTTTGGTGTCATGTGGAAGGAGCATCCTGAGTCCAAGATCCAGTCATCACCAGAATCTGTTGTTGACACAGTAAGTACATCTGCAGAGTCATAACCCTGTGTCACAACACCAGCTTCCCCATTCCTTTGCTTATCTCGATTAAATTTGTTTTTCAAGAGATAGCACTCATCCTTGAAATGTCCATCTTTCTTACAGTAGAAACATTTCTTGTCTGTGGGAACTCTTGATTTGGACTTTGGTTTGTTCCCTGTTTTGGTTTTCTTGAAACCTTTCTTTTCTGATCTTCCTTTAATAAATAGACCCTCTCCACTTGAGTCATGAGAATCATCAGATTTCTTCTTAATTTCCTTCGAGTTCAATGCTGCCTTCACCTCTGCCATTGTCAATGTGTCCTTCCCATAAAGAATGGTGTCCACGAAATGTTCATACGCCTTTGGCAATGAACTCAGCAATATTATTGCTCGATCCTCTTCCACTATCTTCACCCCAATATTGTTCAAATCAAGAACAATTTTATTGAATTCGTCCAGGTGCTTCCTAAGCTCTTTGGAATCATCCATTCTCATCGTATAGAGCTTCTTTTTCAGATAGAGTTTATTGGCCAGAGATTTCTTCATGTAAATGGTTGCAAGCTTTGTCCACAGACCCTCTGCAGTAGTCTCATCAGAAACTTCTCGAAGTACTTCATCTCCGAGGCTCAACAAGATTGCACTGTGAGCCTTTGATTCGATTTCTTGAATCTTTTTCTTGTCATCTCCAAACTCTTTGAGAGCAGTAGCATCAAGTGCTTCAGAGATGCCTTGATGAACTAGGAGAGCCTTCATCTTAATCCTCCAAAGACCGAAGTCATTTGTCCCTGTGAATTTGTCAACTTTGAATCTGGTTGATGCCATTGATGCCGAGTTCTTGAAACTTGAAACTTGGTTCTTGAAACTTTGATCTCAAACCTGTCTCTGATACCACTTGTTGTGAATAAGCACACTTCAAGAACACGTTAGTTTAAGTAATAATGCGGAATAATACAAAATGAAAATATAGTAAAACCAGAAAAATAACCAAATATGTAAACAGATGCTATAAGTCAATGATGTAGCAATAAACACAGTGAACACCAGATTTAACGAGGTTCAATCACAAACAAGTTCTTGTTTGTGATCTAATCCTCGGGAGGAACCACCTTGTGACCAATCTTTATTTAAAATGTAGCTCAGAATTACAGAAGATGATCTTCAAAGATCAAACTCGAAATGGTGTCATGCACTTACAAAATTTCCTCACTTGAGGGTACTGTGATCAGACACACACAGTCCCTGTACATCCCTCTGCACTCATTATTTTTCTTCTCAAAATTCTCTCTCTAGATCGTCACCTAAAACTGAGAATAAAGAACCTATATATAGACACATATATGGGCTCCAAGAGGTTGGGAAACACTAGCTAACTACCTAACTATCAAAACAGTTAAGTAAGTTAACAGACTATTCCAAGTGGCTAAATTCTAACATTTATGTTGAATTATCTAGTGCTGGAGCTAGATATGCCATCAATGTCAACATCCCTGGACCTTCTGAAAGAGGCATCTATTCTAAAGCCTTTGTGTTAAGATATTCTGCTGTTTTATTCAATTGAGGTTTAGTTTTCTGATTATCAATATCCACTCCATTATCATCAGAATTCTCTATCAATGGAATTCAATCATTACCCTTTCAATTCCCCAGACATGTCCTAACGGTTATTGCGATTTCCCATGCATCGAAACCCTATTCTCATCATTACTCACCATTAATGCCCAGAGCAGTATAAATATAAGCCCATTCACTCATTTTCATCTTTACCCAATATTGAAAATAAATAAAATAAAACTCTGCAACTACGTACCCATTTGTTAACCATATATAGCTAGCAAAAACAATATAATAAGCCCCACAAATAAACGTAAAAGGAAAATGCAATCATAATTAAGAGAATTGCTAATGGGCGTTACTGGTGTCAAACACTATAAAGAGGTAACATACCGCTTTTGGTGTAATCCAATATTGGGTCCCATACATTTGAATTTAATAAGTATTATGGAGTATCGCTAACTAAACCTAGGGTGTTACCTCATATGGTGATGAACACTTTAAGATGCCAAATAGCAATTGATACACCACAAAAGGCAAATATCCAATAACAAGTAACAAGAAGAACAAGTATGCATATAATAGGAAATAATGACTACAAACAGAGTTACATTATTATTGTATTAATAAGTGATCAATGAGTTTAACTCTTAAGACGGAATTTTTTTATATTAATGGCTTGGTAAAACTTATTATAGCAAGTCCCTAAAATTGTAACCAGTATGAGGTAACAACACTTCCATATACGTATTTTTAGCTAATATTTATTATAAGAATGAGAATAAGGTTAAATTGGAATATGAGATTTTGATTGGGAGACTTTGTATTTTCTATATCAAAAATGAAATTATTTTAGTATGTAAACATTTGTTTTAAATGGTTCCAAATGTTGAAGAGGGCAACTACATGAACGTCTTTTCTTTAAAATATTATTCTTTTCTTTTGAATAATGGCCACCATAGTGATGAACCGATGGTTCAAGAAGTTGCCAAGAAATGCTTCTATCATGGTTTCCATATTAAATGAATAAAGCTTATATTAACTATAAAAAATAAATAAATAAATCAAAACACACACACAAACAGAAAATAAGACATTATTAAATTCTTAATATTTGATTGATTAAAAATAAGTATTATTTAATTTAGTAGGGAATGTTATATTAATTATAATATAATGTTACATTAAATGAATGTGACAAAATGAGTTTGTCACATTTTGTAACATAATTTGAAAGTTAAAAATTAAGGGGAAATTTGATAAATCATGCTTACATTAGCTTAATAATTAAAATTTGAACCAAAGTTAACCACCCTATGATACAAATGCTTATCTTTCATTTAATACCAAAAATACCCCTCTCATAACAAAATCCCATACCTTTCCTCTCTAAAATCTTGCAAAAAAGATACACATGGGTAAGTAATTTTCTTTGATTCTTGTTGTTGTTGGTTGTTTTTATGATTTAGATTGCTGTTTAGATGTTGGATCTGTAGTTTGTTGGTATTTTTTGCTGTTTTTTTGGTGAAAATCGTGGTCTGTGAAAATCTGCGTTTTTTTGGGTTCCTTGAATTTTTTTTCTAAATGCCCGATAGTGTCCGATATAGGCCCGATGCAGGGACGATAGTTGTTGGGTTTCAAGGTTAGTGATGAGGTCCGATGGCCACCCGATGCTTGCCCGATATGTTTTGGTTACCCGATGGTCATTAAGGTTCGATGGCTACCCGATGGTTGCCCGATATTTATTTTCATTCTACAAACCCTTTAAGTACGATAATGGATCGATACGAGTCCGATGCATGCCCGATAGTTGTTATTAAGTTAATGCAGACCTATTAGTACGATTGTACACGATGGTACCCGATAAGTGCCCGATGCTTTCCCAATAGTATGATGGTACACGATTGTACCCGATGGTACACGATAGTGATAAAAAAACTTGATAAAAACCGTACCTTTCGGCTTTTCCCCTGCCCATTTCCCGTTCCCTCCCAAATCCCAACTCTTCACTCCCACAAAACCATCGAGCAACATAAGTACTCACACCCGACGCTTCTCTCTCCCTCACCCACCATCACCCGACGCTGCTCTCTCCCTCACCCGACGGTCGGAAAAACCCCCACCGGAGACGTAGAAAAACCAAGCCCCAACCCCCACTGGAGACGAAGAAAAACCAAGCCCCAACCCCCACCGGAGACGAAGAAAAACCAAGCTCCAACCCCTCACCGGAGAAGAAAAACCGACACCCCATTGCGCAAAAATGTCTAGGGTATGTGTTTTTTTTAATCTCTTCTCCATTAAAAAATGTTATAGTATGTATTGTTGAATTTGACTGTGTTAAATCTGACTGTGTGACATCTGATAAACCGTAAAATTTTGAAAAAAATTTCTGGGTTTTTTTAGAGGTACGATAAGGTACGATAGTGGGTCGATATGGGTACGATAGTATTTGTGTTTCTCATAACTTCAGGTTGAAGATGAGTGTACGATAGGGGTACGATAGTGGTTCGATGGTGGTACGATAGGTTGTGTTTTCTGATAACTTGAGGTTGAAGATGGAGGTACGATAGGGTACGATGTTGGGTACGATGTGTGCCCGATAGTGGGAACAAATTGTTGTGTATGTTATAATACGATGGTGTACGATGTTAGGTACGATTGTGCACGATAATGTTATAGTTCCAGTTTTCCATTGGTGTCCGATATGGTGCGATAGATTCCGATAGTTGCTCGATAGTATATTGCAGAATATAAAATTTGATGTTTTTTTTTGTTATTCTATTTAATTGGGTATTTATTTGTTTTATGCAGAACTTAAGACCTCCACAACTGATAGTTCCAGTAGAGGAACATTTTACGGGACGTATCACTTGGCGCGGCAGTTGGTACTTTCCAAAGATTAAAGCAAAATTTATACAGTGTGGTTTATTGGATAGGGTGAAGGAATCCCCTTTCAAACAGTTCTTCATGGCGGAACCATTAAATTTTTCTGGTGCCTTAGTCCATCAATTGTTGTTGCACAAATTCAGAGGGGAGAAGACTGACGAAGTCCAGTTTTATATTGGGAAAAAAAGATGTAGATTTAGCCAATTGGAGTTCGCTTTAGTTACTGGTTTAAATTTTGAGGCCGGACCGTCTGAAGCTGAGATTAAAGCGAAGACCACTTCGGATCGGTTGATTCTTGAGTACTTCAATGGTCATTCCCCAGTGAGCATAGGGCAACTGCGCAGAACTTTTGAGAGTTGTCAAATAGTTGATGATGTGTACAAGATGGGTTTGTGCTTATTAGTTGAGGGTGTTTTGAAAGGTCGTGAGGAGAAGTTGATGGTTTGGACTGACATGCTGAAGATGGTAGACGACGTTGACTTCTTTTTCCAGTACCCGTGGGGGAAGATATCATACCAGAAGTTGTTACAAACTTGTCAAAAAGACTTTGTTGAAATGAAGAAGCATTTACAGAAGAAGATTGAGAAAGGAAAGACTCAAAAGGAGGCCAAGTACTCTATTTATGGGTATGCTGCAGCATTGCAGTATTGGGCTTTTGAGTCCATCATTGAGTTGGGTCAGGATCATGCTGTGAGATTGGGCCAAGGCATACCAAGAATGATCAACTGGCAGAGCAAGGAGAAAGTAGAGATACACAAAGAGCAACTTATTAAGTTGTTTGCCAAAAAGGTGAGCTTTTACTTTACTTTTGAATGTTCTATATTTTTTTCTAGATATGCAATTTTATGGGTACTGCACGATAGGAATACGATAGAGTACGATTTGAGTACGATTATGGGGTTATTTTGTGGTTTTTTGTCAACTGTTTGAAAACTGACTAAGTGGTACGATTTGGTACGATGATGGTCCGATGGGGGTACGATATGTATTCTTTGTTAATGTAGTAGTAGTGGTACGATATTGGTACGATGTTGTACGATGATGGTACGATAGTTAGCAAGCAATTCTCACTTACGGGTACGATATTGTTATGTTATGGGTACGATATGGGTACGATAATTGCATGATATGGGTACGATATGGGTACGATTGGGGTACGATAGTTTACCAATTGACATGATATATTGTTTTACTTTCCAATCTAAATATGCATTGTTTTTTGTGGCAGTTGACAGTATACCCCTACCTGTGTGCCCGACCTGCTGAAGAACAGTATGTGAGGACCCTTACAGACAATGAAGCCCCATTGTATGTGGACATGGGGTTAGAGGAACTAGAGGTGGGTCCCGATGGACAGCCTACACAGGAAGCCTTACAGAGCCAGGCTGAAAAGCTTGCTGAAAAGTTAGCTGAGCAAGCAGAAGCAGCAAATATTTTTAAGGAGGTTCCACCAGCTCAACCTGAGGCACCTGAGGTTCCCCCATCAACACCTCATGCCAGCACCTCCTCCCAAGCTGAGCAACCAGGCTACTCTATGATTTTGGCCAGGTTGGAAAAGGTTGAAGGGCAACAAAGTGCCCTTATTAAAGGTCAGTCCGAGATCTTGGGTCAATTGCAGAAGCTTATGACAATGATGGAAGATCTTAGTAGGCCAGTTCCAGATCCACACCCTCAGTCCACTGAAGAAGGCCCTCAGTCTCCTGTAGATGAAGACATTCTCCCTAACGATTACAGACCTGATGATGTAGATGATCACATTTTTCGCACACCAGAGGATATGCAAATTACTGTAATCGGAGATACTGAAGATTCTGAAGTACAATTCTTAAACATAGCTCCACCAGCACCGGAGAAGAGGAGAGAAAGAAAGAGGCCTAGGTGGTTCGATGAGTACACTGCAATGAGGAAAAGGAATAAGAAATCGAAGACAGCAGTGAATGTGGATCCATTGAGGGTTGTTGATGGTAAATTACTTATGACCTTTCACAAGTGGTTGCTTGGCACCATTGGGAATAAATATCCGAGGGAATGCTTCTCAGGGACACACGATGCTGCTTGGTTCCTGAAACTGCATACTCCGAGGACATGGCTTTCTGACTCTGTAAGTTTTCTATAACTTCATAATTAAATAATGTTGAAAATTTATTTAAATGTTTCTATATATAGTGGTACGATATGGGTACGATATGGTACGAAAGTAGTACGATAATTATAAGTGTCAAATTATAAACTGTTTATGTCAATGGTACGATGGTGGTACGACATTAGCACGATAGTGGTACGATATAATTTGTTAAGTAGTTACTATTACCATCATAAATTTAGAATTTGTAGTGGGACAATTTAGGTACGATGGTAGTACGATAATGTACGATGATGGTACGACAGTGGGACGCTAGTGGGTACGATGGTGTATAATACTAGTTTTTGCCATAAAGGTACGATGATGGTACGACATTAACACGATATTGGTACGATAGAAGGTTTTATTGTTAATATATTCATGTACGATTGGGGTACGATAATGGTACGATTGGGGTACGATAGTTACTATATTCATGTCTGATAGTTTTTTTGTTTGTTTATTTTGGTACGATATTGTGGTTACTGACTTAATTTTCCTTTAATGTAGCATTTAGATGCAGCATTTCATCTCATGAGGAGGCGTCTAGAATTTTATCCTAACGTGTACCCTCAGAAATGTGTTGTTATGCCTACAATTTTTCCCGAATCATTGAAGGGTCGGTGGGACGCTTTTCCAGGTTCTGACTACTCTAGATTTAGTTGGGATGACAGTATATTGGACCTGGTTAGGGGTGATGCAGTCCAGTTCTTACCGAGTTGGCAGAACAAGGAGTTCATTTATTTTGCCCTCTTCTTGAAAGACCAAATGCATTGGGTAGCTGTAGAGGCAGACCTGAATGGGTGGATGCTCAACATCTTTGACTCCAGTATTGGATCAATTTCCGAAAACGATTTGATCAGCTTGATGGTTGACTGGTGTACCATTTTCCCGTCGGTCTTGCGACAGTCCGGTTTATTTGAGAACCATGACGTTATACTCGCGCCTCAGTTGACAGCATCAGAGAGTCAGGTCAGACCCTTCGATTGGAAACTCATTCCACGTGAATTCGTACCGCAAACAAAATCCAGGTGAACTTTATTAAATATCACATATTAATTATTATTTCTTAATTACAAAACTTTATTAAATTATTGTTTATTTTCTAATGCAGTGGCGATTGCGGATGTTACGTAATTGAGCATATTGAACATAAGCTTCTACAACTACCATTTGATAATGTAACTGACAATAATATGAAACTTTTTAGGCAAAGGTGGTGTGTAGACTTATTCTACCAAAACTTATGTTGAACGGTCTTAATTTTTTTGAATTGTATAATTTTTTTGATTGCTCTTTTTGTAATTACTACATTTTAATGTGCTTAATCTTTGCATCGTACTATCATCGATCACTATCGTACTCTATCGTACCCTCACTTGCCTCACAAATTTCACGAACAGTCCTGAAACCATACCATCGTACCATTATCGGACAAATATCGTACATTATCGTACCCTAATGTCGTACATTAACTATCGTACTACATCGAGCAACGTCGTACCATATTGTAAGATACATTTAAATAATCCTACAACAAACAATATCGTGCATTGTCGTACCGGCATCGTGCACTATCGAACCAACACTGGATTATTACATATTTAAGAGTTTCATAATGGAGAAAAAAATAGAAAAAAACCTGCAAAATCCAGCACATAACAAATATTACTAGTTCAAGCAGAAATAAAACATAATAGGTCAACTAGAATACAAACAAAACAAGTTAACCTCGGTACTTGCAAGACGCTTTGTTGTGCCCTTTACCACCACACTTGCTACAACATCGTTGTATCACAACCTTGTCTCCATTAGAAGGATATCGATTTTTCCTAATTCGTCCGACCTTTTGCTTCTTCGGTCGGCCTACAGGTTTCTTCTCAATCGGTACTCCAACTTGGATGTTCTTAATGTCTTCAGGCAATTCCCAATCATCCTCATCACCAACTGGCATAATTGTCCCCTCATATGTGCTCTTCCAACTCTCTCTTGTGTAATATTGAGAGCACAATGCGTACATGCTAATATTTCGTTCTTGAGCAGCAGCACATGCATGTGGACAAGGAATCTTCATGATTTGGAATAGGCCGCAACTGCATTGTCGTGCCTCCAAATCAACTATACCACCGCTCTGAACTGTTCCTCCGGGGTGGACATTAAATGTATAAGGTCCAGCTCTGTCGACGCTTAAGAACCGAGATTTCTCAAATTGACATGACAAGTCCCCCTCCATAACTGGTGATAGAGTCGTGCTACACTTTTCAGCGTTTTCCTTTCGAGTAGCAAACCATGTTTGAATAGTAAACCTGATGAATTCAACAAAAGCAGTGATCGGGAAGGCTCTTGCGTCCTTAGTTTTGCTGTTGAAACTTTCAGCCCAATTACTTGTCATTACATTGTAACGGTCCCCTGGAAAGTACGCACGAACCCATCTTTCAAATCCAATGCCCTCAAGATATAGTGCAACTCGAACATCCATTGCTTTTATCTTTTCAAATTCTCTTTCAAAATCTGTCTTCTTATACGAGTATGCACAACTGTAAATATGATCCGTGAAGCAATCAGTCTTGAACTTGCTAGCCACGTTCATAATAATGTGGTGGTAGCATGCGCCATGGGGTGCATCAGGGAAGACAAGTTCCAAAGCATGAACAATGCTTTGATGCCTATCCGATACGAATGCTAAGTTCTCAACATCACCAATCGCTTGTTTCAACTTCCTCATGAAATAGGTCCAAGAGTCGTGGTTCTCACTGTCAACCATTGCGAAAGCAATCGGAAATATGTGGCTGTCTGAATCCAATGCCACGGCACACAACATTTGGCCACCATACCTAGTTTTCAAGAAGGACCCATCAATACATATAACAGGTCGACAAAACTTGAATCCCCGCCTACAAGCACCCAGAGAAAAAAAGCAATACTTGAAGCGACCCTCGTCTACCTTGAAATCAGTAATGGAATCGGGATTGTTCAACCGCAGCATGTGCAAGTACCCAGGTAACTTCGAATATGAAGCTTCAGGCGTACCCCTAACTATGTGGAGTGCTTTCTCTCTGCATCTCCAAGCCTTCTCATAACTCATTTCGATCCCGAAAGAATTCTTCATATCTTCTCTTATTTTGGAGGCTAAATAATCTGAACCGTTAACTGAGAATTTATCCTTGATCAGTTCGGCAACTACCAAAGGTGATGCTTGACGGTTATCTTTTTTTCGAACATCGAGGGAACATGTGTGTACATTTTCAAATGCTGTCACCTCGAACATGTTAGAAAGTTGCTTCTTCTTCCCTCTTAACCTCCACCCACAATCAGGATCCTTGCATGTAATATACCAAACATCAGTACCAGACTTCTTAACTATAAAGTCGAATCCCTTCTTCATTGCAAACAAGCCAGCAACCTTTTTTAAATGTTCCTTGTCTCTGAAAAACTTTCCTAAATGAATCTCCCCGCCCGATGTGCCACCCATAGATATATAGTGACTATTATCCTCAATGTCTTCTCTTGTAAACATCTGAGCTTTGAATTTACTATAATATGTCGAAGAAGAGAGTGGATCACTAAATTCTCTAGCATCATTTGTTCCGTCTGGACGACTACTACTAGTACCAGGTGTTTGGCGATCTTCTCTACGGGGTCTACTTCTACATGTTGTTTGCCTCGGTATTTGGTACGACAGTGGACTCAGGCTCAAAGCTTGAGAACGGACCTCTGTTTCTTGGTCGTCATTGCCCTCAAAATCATTTTCAGGGTCAGGACAATCAGGAAAATCATCATGAAATGGCATCTGTGCTACATGGTCAACTGTTGGTATGAAAGGGTTTGATTCAGGTACAGCAGTGGCTACCAGCACCTCCGGATTTGTTTCTGGAACATAAGTCCCAACCTCACTACGAGTATCCTTAACAGTACTTGGTGGAGGATTACGATAAACAATGATATTCTTCTCCACCAAAGTCACAAAAAGGGGAACAAATTCATCTGGCTTCTTCAAAAGCATTGACAAATATAAGCTTACACCCTTGTCATTCCTTATAAGTTCAGGCCGATACATTAACCCTTTCATGTACTTATAATTCACTTCTAATTTCAGGTCATACTGCACTTTGTCAACCTCCAGCTCTGAGTACAGAAGTTCAACAAGTTGTGAGTAAGTTATGTCCTTCTCCAACTCGAACGTTAAATTTTCGGCTCCATTAAAAACCCAATCTCTACCTTCACGCTCCCAAACACCATTATACATTAAGTACGCGAACAAAGTTGACCCTATCATGTACAAAGAAAAAAAATCAGTAAATGGCAACAAAATGTCGAAATTTAGTTCAAATGTTTGGGAATCGTACCAGTATCGGGCCATATCGGGCGGTATCGGGCAAAGTTTTATTTATGTTTTTTGATCACTTAAAACACTAATATCGGGCAAGTATCGGGTAACATCGAGTACCATCGTACTATTAGGTCAGCAGTAACTTAATAATAACTATCGGGCATATATCGGACTACTATCGATCTATTATCGTACTTAAAAGGATGTGTAGATTTAAAATAATAATCGGGGCAACCATCGGGTAGCCATCGTACCCTTATAACCATCGGGTAACCAAACTATCGGGCAACCATCGGGTTGCCATCGGACCTTCATCCCTAACCTTGAAACTCAACAAATATCGTGCCTGTATCGGGTCTCTATCGGACACTATCGGGCATTTAGAAAAAAACTCAGGGAACCCAAGAAAACGCAGATTTTCACATGACACGATTTTCACCCAAAAAAACAGCAAAAAATACCAACAAACTATAGATCCAACATATAAACAGCATTATGAATCATAAAAGCAACCAACAACAACAAGAATCAAAGAAAATCACTTACCCATTTAATATCTTCACTATGAGCAAAAATAACACAAAGCTTGGTGTTTCTCCTCAAACAATCCACAATGTCCGAATGTGTATCTTTCTTGCAAGATTTTAGTATAAAAATTTTGTGTGTAAAACGTATGGTGAAGAGAGAGTGAGAGAGAATGTATGGTGAAGAGAGGTATGGTGAAGAGAGGTAGAGAGGAAGAGGGAGAATAGAGAGGAAAGGTGTTATGAGAGGGGTATTTTTGGTATTAAATGAAAGATAAGCATTTGTATCATAGGGTGGTTAACTTTGGTTCAAATTTTAATTATTAAGCTAATGTAAGCATGATTTATCAAATTTCCCAAAATTAAGTGGGACAAATATGTGTGTCCAAATTTGTAATATGTTTTTTTGGAGTTACATATCTTACAAAATCAGTAACCATTTGTAACTTTGCAAAAATATCACCTAATAATGTGTAAAATGAGGGCCACACATTTATAAATTGAATTTCATGAGTCATTATGTTATATGGTTGTTAAATGTGTGATTTTCACCCTCATTATTAGGTGCATGGAAAGTTAGAAAATCAAAAGGGAAAGAGTTTGAACGTTTTTGTGGCAAAGTACAAAAGATGGGAGGTTACAAGCTCTAGGTCGCGACCTGAGACGCTAACAGTCGAACCCCACTTTTACATTTTTTTGTATTTTTAACAATTTGAACGTTTGGAACACTTTAATTAACTCTCAATTCTTCCATTTAATTTCATAAATACCCCCAATTTAACATTGGTAATAGCCAAAGTAGTTGATGGAATTTGAAATTAAAAGTGTCTCAAAACTCTATAAATAGACACCATTTGTCACTTGTAAATAGAAGTTTTGTCTAAGCACACTAAAGGTTTTTCACACACACTAAATACAAAACTGATCACTGAAACATTTAGAGACTTCAAGTTAAAAAAAAAGAATTGGTCAATCAGAAACAAAATCAATATCCAATCTTGATGTTTCTCTTCAACTGTCAACAAGCTTCCAGCTAACAAAGCCAAAATTGATCATAAACTTTTGCAGTATTTTATTTACCAGTGAAGGTATTTATATATGTACGTTATATACACATTTTACCAAATATATGGATTTATCTAATTGCATGGCTACATTTACGAGGATTAGTTTATATATAAAACAAAGGAGATAGATTACAAACATCATTATTCAGGTTGGTTGTCCGACTTTTGTTATTGTTCAATTTGACGAGGCATTGATGCTTTTTCAAGTGATGAGGTTTATGAAGATGGATGATTGCAAGAAATTGAGTATACAGAAAATACAATATTTCTCAAGCCTATGTGGTGTTCGAAGAAATGTGTGACAGAGAGATTCAAGCTGGTAACTTTTCAGGTTAGTGTTTTTAATAACAACTTATCTTATTGTCTACAAACTGAATACATGGTGTACTATTTGAACTTCTGTTTTTCTTTTTCCCCTTTGCTGGTTGTTCTTTTAGCTAAAATTGGAATCTGGTCATATAATGTACTGCATTTTAGCTTCCAATTGATTATTGTTTCAATTTGTAACAAGATAATGCTCTTTGTTGTAATATACAAGACTCAAAATCTCTGCAAACAAGGTTAGAAAAACAGCAACAAAACAACAAGTATAGAACTGAAATGAACCAAAATTGACAAGAGAAATAAAATCAAACACAAGGAACACCAAAAATTTATAATGGTTCAGCCATAGCAGTGCCCACTGCCTACTTCCAGTTTGAGCGTCATCCTCAACAATCCACTTAGAACAATAGCTTTTACAATTCTTCAAACAGTTTGAGATCAAAGCTTCTCTGTTTCTCACATTCAGTACACCCTCTCTCTTGTGCTCTCAAGGCTCTCTCTTTGAATCCCCTTTCAATCCAATTACAAAAGCTTGTGCCAAGATTGGATATATATTGGGTGGTTATTCGGTTCATTCTCATGTTTATAAAAATGGGTTTTATGGCTCTGTTTATGTGGAGACTGCTGTTCTTGATTTTTACTCAAAAATGGGTGATATGGAGTGTGCATGAAAAGTGTTTGATGATCTGAGTATTTGAAGTTTGGGAATTTGGAAAAGGCTCAAAGGGTGTTTGTTGAGATTCCTAATAAGGATGCTGATTCATGGAATTCGATGTTCTCGGGTTATGCAAGAATAGGAGGTATGGATCGGGCGATTCTTTTGTTTAAACAGAAGCCTGAGAGAAATTTGGCTTCTTGGAATGCCGTGTTAAGTGGTTATGTGAGTTGTGGGAGCATGGAGTTAGCACGAAGAAAATATTGATACAACGCCTAAAAGAAATAATGTTCCTTGGATTACCATGATTTCTGGGTATTCGAAACATGGAGATGTTCTCTGCTCGTCTACTCTTTGATCAGATGAACAACAAAGAACTTCTTGCGTTTAATGCTATGAACAAAACAACCAACCAAAGAAGGCCCTTGAGCTGTTTAATCATATGATTAAACTGATATCAACATTCAACCAGATGGGATGACTTTGACTGGTGTCAAATCTGCTTGTTCATAGCTTGGGTATCTGGAATTTGATCTATGGATTGAGTCATACATGGAGAAGCATGGAATTCAATTGGATGATCATTTGGCTATTCTTTTATCGACTTGTCAGTCCACAATATTAATCAAATTCAAGACACCCTCAATGTTTTCACCAATCTTATTAAATAGCAACCTTTTTTTTTTAAGAAAAGAAGAAAATCACCTGTCCACGAGTGACTTCCTCCCAAATTTATTGAAAAACCTCACTTATGGCAGAGGAATACCTAGTAACAAGCAAGACAAAGAGAAAAATACATAAGGAAAAAAAAACATATCTCACACAAGAAAAACAAAGAAAACCACACAGAAAAGCAAAAACATAAAATGCAAATACAAGATGATTTGTCCAAGCACACACTATAGGATTTTCACGCAATAAATACAAATCAGATGACTCAAACATCAACACATCAAGTTACTCTAAACATCAGTCTAAGAATATTTATAGACCCTTATGACCAATGAGAGACTTCAAGTTGAAAAGAGGAATGGTCAATCAGAAACAAACTTCTAGCTAACATAAGGGCTTGAGTAAAGACCAAATGTATTGCAACCCCAGGAGACATAAGGGCTTGAGTAAAGACCAAATGTATTGCAACCCCAGGAGCAGTGGGACACTTGGCCAAAGGGCAATGATCATCAACATCTAAACACCACCAAGTTGGGTCAAAGAAGATTGAAGGGTGACACCAACATCATCAAAAGATAAAGAACTTGAAAAAGACAGCGACAGCTCCTCATATCATTAGATTGTGGTTAAAACCTATAAAGACAAGAGAAAAAACTATATTAAAAAACATCATACTTAAGCATTGTAGAACAAGACATTTAAAGGTAAAAAATGCAATATTTGATGCAGTAATCAAGAGGCCTACAAAGGCAAGTTAGAAATAACCAATACCCCAGATAATATAATATATATTGTCTCACATTAAACCAATTTAATAGTTTTATTAACACTTGTTCAAAGCCAAAATTGATCATAAACTTTGCAGTATTTTTTCCAATGAAGGTATTTATATATGCTCACCTCGATATATATGAACCCACAATATGGATAAATACCCAAATTTCTCTTTATCTAATTGCATGGCTACATTTATGAGAATTAGTTTATATATAAAACAAAGGAGATAGATTACAAACATCATAATTCTACACACCAAAAAGAAATCATTTTCATAATGACTTCTGGAGGACTTAAAAACAAATAAACTAAACTAGTGACAAGTGGAGACCAGCTGTCTAGACAAAAGAATAAAAAAAAACAAGATATTAAATTGAAAAACACCAAATTCTTAATTTAACTAACTCATTATATAATACAAAATATTTATTAGTCGATTAATAACATGTTAGACTATCAAATTGTTATAAATTGCAAATATAAACCTGCATTAGCATCACAGTGAGTTGAAATAGTATTGAGGAAAAATAAACAAATTTGTACAAAATAATAATGACTTTTACTAAAACAGACTTTGAGTTAACCTATAAATCAAAATATATTTACTGAAATAAATTGAAAAAAAGAAAAGACTACGTGGCGTACCAGTGCTGTGCGTCTATGTTAGGTATGTGTTGAATCTTGGGCCAATCTTCCCCTGTTCCTTCCTTGCACCTAGGAATCAACACAGGACAACCTGATATAGTCAAGGCAGTAAGAGTCTGGGGCAATCCTTCTGCTGGCAAGCACTCTAGCTTTTCCAAGTGATGAAGTTCCAATCGTCGAAGTGAGGTGAGGTGGTGAAAACCTTTGCCGTTTAGAGCTGTAAGCCTATCAAATTCCCAGATCCAAAGAAGAGTTAAAGAAGGTGGGAGCAACCATTCTTCTGGAAATGAATCCACCGCTCCTCCATAATTCTTAAGATATAACTCAATCAACAATGGGAGTCTTTGTAAATTCCATTTCATGCGATTTTCCATGAGCATATTACATGATATGATACGTAGATTTTTTAAAGAAGAGGGTAATCCCATTTCCGAAAATGACTCCAACCTTGAGCAACCATCTATGTTCAACCATTCAAGAGAGGGATATGCAACGTCAATATGAGTACTTGATGGAAATATAGTCACCAATTCATTACATTCTTCAATGTCGATATATTTCAAAGATGGAAAATTACCGATAGGTAATGCCACATTTATCTTCCCACACCTGCTTAAAACAAATTTCTTCAAACAAGGGAAAATCTCACACTTTTGGCCATCTGTATTGGTAAACGACCAATCCAGTCTACTTATTCCATCAAGCTTTAGTACTTCTAACAGTGCAAATGGCATGTTCAAAGAAATACCACCAAACTCATCATGCATATAAAGACATGAAATATTAAGATCTCTCAGTGAACTTAGTAGCCGAAATGATAACAACGACAAGCAACAATTTTTACAGTCTAGATGAAGTTTTTCCAAATTAGAGTAGGACGGATGTGTTACCCAATCTAGTAAGTTTGTGCCGTTATAATTGTGTATTTTGAGTTTCTTCAAATTTTCATGTGGTTGGAGCGCATTAAGTACTTCTCTTTCCTTTATTGAATCATCTGCTTCACCATTCCATCTTAAGATAAGCTCAGTGAGATTCTTTTTGTTCTTCAAGTTTCCTTCAAAAACATCACTCACTTCCTTTACATACCCAAGGCCTAAAATTTGCAAGCTTCCATGCAAATTCTCCAACTTACCCAACTCTTTGATCCTGGACCCATCATTTCCACACAAAACAAAATCACTTAATGTCCAAAGATTGATCATATTGAAAATCTTGGGCGGCATCTCTTTTAAATGTGTTCTTCTTATCATAAGATGACGCAGATTGATTAGCTTAGAAATGTTGGTAGGCAACTGTGTGAGTTTTCCACAATGTGACAATACCAGTGTTTCCAAATTGTACAACACACAAATTGAAACAGGTAATTCTTCAATGTTTGTACTAGATATATCCAAATACCTCAGATACTTTAAATTCTCAATCGAAGAAGGCAATTTTGTGATATTAGACTCAGATAAAGAAAGTGCTCTTAAGCATTCTCCATCTCTTAGCACCATTTGAAGTGTTAATCTTGCATCAGAGAGTGAATATATATTTGATAATGGTAAAGCCAACAAGCTACGCAAATACTTCGCTTTAGGTAAATTATCAAATTCTATTGCATCTCTTAAGACTTTCATGTATGATAGATGGCGGGTCTTGCTACTAAATTTGTGCAAGTCTTTACAACTATCATAAATAAAACAACACTCACCTGATACATACATAGCTAGATCATGCATAAGATCGTGCATAGAAAGATAACGATTCCTTGTGTTTCTTTGAAAAAATGATCTTGCTATTAAAGCATTCAGGTACTCTTCTCCAACATCTTCAATTCTTTTTCCAGGTTGAGATTTCAAAAGACCTTCTGCCATCCATATTAAGATTAGTTTTTCTCTATCAACATCACCAAATTTGTAATCTTTAGGAAATATAGATAGATAAGAAAAACATGGCTTCAAATAAGGAGGCAAAAATCGGTAGCTCAACCACAAAGCTGGAACAATTTCAATGTCTTGACGATTGGGCATCTCCCACACATCACTTTGCAGTACATGCCTCCATTCGTCACGAGTTGACATAGATCGTAAAAGACTAGCCATCGATTTTACTGCTAAAGGAAGGCCCTTGCACTTCTTAACAATTTGTCTTCCAATTTCTTGCAACTCGGACAATACCACCTCATTAGAGCCTACATTATCAAAGGCATGCTCTGCAAATAACTTCCAACATTCATCATCAGACATGTTCTTAAGCTCATAAGTTTGAACATTCCTCGTCTTCATCTTCAGTGCGACATCTCCATTACGTGTGGTGACAATAATCTTGCTTCCTTGTGCGCCAGATTGAAAAGAGCTTTTCAAAAGATCCCACAACTCATATTTTTCGTTCCACACATCATCGTGAACAAAAAGAAATTTCTTCCCTGCCAAAGAATCCTTCAAGTCTTTTTGAAGTTGATGTAGCTCATTTGCTTTATTTTCTTTTCCAGTGATCTTCTCCAAAATAATCTTTGTTATTTTGACAACATCAAAATCATCGGACACAGTTACCCATACTTTCAAGGCAAAGTGTTGTTGGACAGTGGTATCGTAAAATACGTTCTGAGCAAGAGTAGTTTTGCCAATGCCACCCATCCCCACTATAGGAATAAATGAGATCCTAGGGCCAGCATCATCATCACACAACAATAACTTAAGAATAGCCTCTTTGTCACCCTCCCTTCCATAAACTTGTGAATCATCTAGCAAAGGGGCATGTGTTCTATGTAATGTTGTTTTCCGGTCAACTTTTTTCAAACCAAGGTATTCTGTCTGTTCTAAAAGATCCATTAGAGTATCAAGGATCTCTTCTATTTCAGATTTCACAGCACTTATTTCAAATGGATTATTAGAGACAAAGTTGAAGGGCTTACTTGCTGTGCTTTCGAGTTCATCTTCCTCCATCTTGAGTCGCAGAGCTTCAGTACTGATCTTGTCCATCACGTGATCTGCTTCGTACAGTACTTCTTTAAGCTCATCAAGCCAATTCTTCACGTTGTTGTCTCCAAGCTGCTTCTCCTCGGCATCGTCCAGCAGCGCATTAGCTGATAGCAACACAGTCTTCAGCCTTTTGAGCAGCTTAAGATTGAGTTTGTTTCCTCGAAAGAAGTCAAGTACCTCTTTGGAAGCAAGCCTGTCAAAGAGGACATTGATGAAACCAGAGAGAAGAGCTCCCCCCACCATTAAGTCAGCCATGGTTTCTGCTCTTGAGAGAGAGAGAGAGAGAGAGAGATAACTAGTGTAAAGGTTAGAACAAAAAGAAGTAGTGATCCAATATTGATTCATTGGACATTATTACATTGGATGATTGATCCAATATTTTCTTTTGAATAATGCCACCATAGTGGTTGATGAACCGATGGTTCCAAGAAGTTGCCAAGAAATGCTTTTTTGGAGTGTTTCAGTGTATATTAAAATATAAATAAATAATAACTGCACGTTATTACAGCATTATGATGTGAATTATGGTGGACATTGTTTTTTTTTTTTTTTTATATATGTATATTATTTTATTTATAAGATAAATTAATATTCTTGAGGCCTTGTGTAAGAATGACATCTTTTTCAAGTTGAGGCAGTGGATCAGGATTAGTAGCAGGCTTACTTTTCCTTCAGCATAGTGGATCAGGTTAATGTTTACTTTTTTCAGCCACCAGATTTGCAAACCTAAGGAAAGTGTTTGTTTATGATTTACAAACAAATAATGTAGATTAAACATTTTATGCTTTACACTAGAGACTAGACTGATATTAACATATGAAGTTATTTTCATGCCTCGCCAGGAAGTTATTTGCCAAGTTTTTATATATATATATCTGGTGTAAATTTTAGTGGAATCTTGTTGAACTTTTCTTTCTGAGTTGGGAGATCAGGCTTTGACCAAGAGAAGACAACCTAAATGGTTCCAATTGATGAACAAAGGCAAAAACTAGGAATAGAAATTGTAAAGCAAATCTTTACAGTTGATAGAATTAAGGTATTTAATAACAGAAAGCTTGTGGCTTGAAAAAGGAATAAATACAAAGTTGAAACGTTTCAAGTCATGAGTACTGAGCTTGTCCATCACGTGGTCAGCATACAGTACTTGTTTCAGATCATCAAGCCACCCCTTCACATCATTCAGCAGCACCTTAGCCGAGCTCTCATGGATGCTTGTAAGGAGCCTATATGTATGCCTGCCTTCCTACTTGTTTTTTCTTAGCTTAGAAAACATTATGCTTCTCTTTCAGTTGAGTAAGAAATGGTCTCAAAATACCACTTTCAGAGAAGCAATGCACATGTTTTACCTGAACACTATCTCATCTACAATTGCATAGTTGCTCACGGCCGAATTTGTCTGACTCCTTTCAATATTCAGTCAGTCTACTTTTGTTGAATTCTCCAGTACTAGAGCTAGATACACCATCAATATCAACATCCCTGGACCTTCTCAAAGAGGCATCTATGGCCTTTGTGTTAAGATATTCTGTTGTTTTGTTTCATTCAATTGAGGTTTAATTTCGGGTGAGAAACTAGAAGGAAAAGAGGACTGCTATAAGGTAAGTTTATGATGCAAAATTTTATCTTAATTTGTTTATTGACCATGACTGTTACTGCCTTGATACACTATTATGTTATATATGCTCTCTGTTTTAACCAGAGCAAAATCTGTTTACTTGAAATATCAATATATTTATTATATATGAAAAACAAAAACAAAAAGAGACTAGAATTGCATGTAACATAAGCAAGGTCAAATATTTTACCTTAACACAAACCAAAGTATTGTGTAGGAAAATGGAAGAACAAAATGAAATTGTATTGATCTGAAATTGTTGATTACAAATGAGGGAACAGAATCAAGAAAGGTAAGAGCCTAACAACTAACAAATTAACTAACCTAAACTAATTACAAGAAAAGAAAATAACAGTAAAAGAAGCTAACTGTGTATAGGAATAACTAATACAAACATAAATAGGATTCCTAATACAAAGAAAGTCCATCTGGGTATTGTCAACTCAAAGAAATATCAGAACTCAAAAGAGTTCATTACAACATATGTCTACACTTGATATTTGACTTACAGATTTTGATATCAAACCTAATTTCTTCAAAAACATTTAGTAAGTATCGTTGAATTAAACATTCATCAATTATAGAGAGGTAAAAGTCAACTTACTCTGTTTTGATCCATGTCCACTTCTCATTGCAAACTCACTTCTTTAATACCTTGTAAAATTAAAATAGTCACAATTATTCATTTTGATCAGCTCAATGTCTCTTTTAGCTAAAATTCAAGAATATCTATGTTGTAGGCGGTGATATTTAATTCAAAAAGTTTAATGAAAGATTATATTAATCCAATATAAAGTATTTTTCTGGTGATCGAATTTCAAAATATAATTTGCAAACCTGAGAATCAAATAGATGAAAAAGCTCATTAATTCTCAGAATGAAAACATTTGGAATGTGCATCACTTTTGAGTAGTTATCATGCTGACTTCCACGATATATATATATGTTACATCTCACTACAAAAACCAAACTGGTATTATACACAATTCTTCATACAGTTTGAGATCAAAGCTTCTCTGTTTGAATCCCCTTTCAATCCAATTACAAAAGCTAGTGTTACATCTCACTACAAAAACCAAACTGGTATTATACACAAAGACTTGCTTTAATGATTAAGCTGTAACAGACATGTAACAAGCCCTTAGTCAAGAAAGAGTTTCTTGAATAGCCAGCAGCATAAGTTGTTATAGCTGTTAAAGAGGGATGTTCTTCTTTTTTTTTTTAAATAAAATAAAAAAATAATTAAGTTTGGATCATTGGCATACACTTGTATTGATCATTGGCATATGTATAGTAATTGTTACAGGGTGATGGCTTTATTTATTTATTTATTTTGCCTCTGTCTGTGGTGTGTAATTTGCCTTTGGAAAGTGGCATCTTGCTATTGCTTTTATATTTTTAATATATATTGTTGAAAGAAGACTGATTGTATACTATGATTCTTCTGTAATTTTTTTTTTTTTTGTAACAAAGGAATTAAAACCAAAATGTTTCACTTCACTCATTCACTTTATCTTGAAGGCATTTCTGTAATTGCATCAAGATCAAACTGTACTTTGTCTTATGCTGTAGCTACATTCACTTTGTTTAATCATATGATTAAACCAATATCAACATTCATCCAGATTGGATGACTTTGACTGGTGTTATATTTCGTGGTTTAAGCAAGAAAGATTTTGTAGCTTATTCTGCAATGATCTCAGGCTGTGGTGTAAATGTTAGGCAATCAACGCAATCGAGTTGTTTGAAGAGATAAAAAACGAGCATATTTGCCCAAATTTAGCCGTGTACAAGGGCCTCCTGTCTGCTTATAACCATGCTGGCTTAGTTGAAGAAGGCTACATGTGTTTCTCCATGAAGGACCAAGGGTTATAGCCTTCTGTTGATCATTATGGGATCATCTTTGATCTTTTAGGCAAGGGAGGACTATTGGAAGAAGCTCACGAGTTGATAAAGACTATGCCAATCAAATAATGTACTTTGAGAGCATGACATTAACTACAGTAACTGTAAAACCTTAAATACCATGTCCTGCTACATCAGAAAACAGGACAACCCTATTATAGCAACCCCAGGAGCTGTAAATTTGAAACAACTAAAGAACAGTAAAACAACAAGACAAAGTTTACTTGGTTCACACCAAATAAGTCCTGGAGGCAGTGGCACAATTGAGGCCCCTTGCCAGTCCACAATATTAATCAAATTCAATACACCCTCATTAAATAACCACTTTTTTTTTTTAAGAAGAGAAGAAAATCATCTGTCCACGAGTGACATCCTCCAAAATTTATAGAAAAACCTCACTTATGGCGGAGGAATACCGTAGTAACAAGCAAGACAAATAGAAAAATACACAAGGAAAAAAAAACATATCTCACACAAGAAAACCACACAGAATACCAAAAACATAAAATGCAAATACAAGATGATTTGTCCAAGCACACACTATAGGCTTTTCACACAATAAATACAAATCAGATGACTCAAACATCAACACATCAAGTTACTCTAAACATCACTCTAAGAATATTTATAGACCCTTATGACCAATGAGAGACTTCAAGTTGAAAAGAGGATTGGTCAATCAGAAACAAACTTCCAGCTAACATAAGGGCTTGAGTAAAGACCAAATGTATAGCAACCCCAGGTTACACAATTCATTTCTCAAAGCTTGATACTCATCATTGTCATTTGTGGGCAACCTAAGGAAATCATTAATTGTTTTGCTGTCAAAATGGACAGTTTTCCCTCTAACTATGGTCTCCCAAGAATAATCATGCTCAAAAGCATTGGCATAAAACTCTCTCACAATTGGTATCACAGCAGAAATAGGCGGGGAACAAAAATATTTCCAATGGTGAGCGTTAATGACATTGACATACTCTGCAGGAACAGTAAACTCTCCATCAGCATTGGTTGCAAATCCCCTCTCCTGAATTAAACTCCTAGACTTTTCAATTTTATACCTAGACTAAGCAGGGGCAGAAGTGAATCTAGGATCAGTGAATTCAGTGTCAGGCTCCTGAGTTTCAGGCACTTGTTGTATTTGTTGCACTTTTTTACTTCTTTTCTTAGAAGGAGCCATATCACAAAACCAAAATAACAAAGCACTAGAACACAAAGGCTACACCCACAAATATCAAATAACACTAAGAAATTGACAATTATGGATGCACCAACAACAATTTTCAATGTGAAAATGTATGCAAAAATAACCAAATTGAAACAATACCCAAGCACAAGCAAGTATATTATGACCAATAATGCCCAAATGGAAACTCAATTTGATCTCTAATGCACCAGTTTTTCACAGGGAACACAACCTCTCAATACATGCCCTAGAATAGTCAAATGCAAATTTCCATCAAGTTTCAATGAAATTCAACCAACCAATTGATAGGAATTCACAAGCATCACAATAATTTCATCAAATTCAATCCAATTTCATGAAAACAACAAGAAATTCAAAACCCCCAATTGTTAGGTCAAAATTTTCCCCCAATTTTTCCCAATTTTTTTTTCTTTCAATTTTTCATCAAATTACCAAGAGAAATCCTTGAACCCATGAACATTTAAGTACATGAACATCATTAAGCCCTTAGAATCTGAAAAACAACCAACAATTGCAGCCCAAACAATAGGAAATTCGGATTCTATTATGGGATTCAATGAAAACCAAGAAAAGGCACAAAATCCATATGAGTAGGACTAACAATGGAGGATTACATTAATCTATGCTTGTAAACAATGGATTAATTCAAGAAAACATACCTTATTGTGACCTTGGTGTGAGACTCGGATCAAGAGAGTGAAAAATGAGAAGAAGAGAAAAAGAAAAGAAGAAAAATGAAGGGTAAGTGAAGAAAAATGAAGGGTAAGTGAAGAAAAATCGTGTTTTTTTTAGTGTTTTAAACACCCTGGTACGCTCCAGCGCGGTCGCGCTACCCTCCTCCAAAGCTGCGTCGGTGCGGCGTCGAGCGCGGTCGCGCCCCTCCTGGAGCGGTCACGATAGTGGCCTTGTTTGGCCTGGGCCTCTGTGGGCGCGGTCGCGCCCCACCTGGTGCGGTCGCGCCGATTGGCCATAACTTTTTTTTTTTTTTTTTTTTTTTTTAAAGTGTAAAGACTACATAATTAAATAAAAAGAAAAAAAAAAACTTAAAATGTCTCAAGCTAAAAAAAAAATACTGTAAAAACTTGGGGTGCCTCCCAAGAGCGCTGTCGTTAACGTCATATAGCCGGATGCTGATTTCCTCTTTACTGCGGCGCCAAGAGGATGGCGGACTTGGCTTGATCAAGATGACCACCCATGTAGAGCTTCAATCGCTGCCCATTTACTTTAAAGTTGCCAGTCTTTTCACTTGTTACTTCGACGGAGCCATAAGGAAACACTTGTAATACCGTGAAAGGACCAGACCATCTCGATTTCAGCTTGCCCGGAAAAAGTTTCAATCTTGAATTAAAGAGTAATACCTGCTGACCTGGTTGAAATTCCTTCCTGACAAGGTTCTGGTCATGCCACTTCTTAGTCCTCTCCTTGTAAATCTTGGCGTTCTCATAGGCTTCGTTTCTAAACTCCTCCAACTCGTTCAATTGTAAAAGCCTCTTCTCACCAGCTGCTACCAAGTCCATGTTCAAGGTCTTCATGGCCCAAAATGCTCTATGCTCTAGTTCCACTGGAAGATGACACGCTTTCCCAAAGACCAACCTATATGGTGACATACCAATAGGTGTTTTGAAAGCTGTTGTGTATGCCCACAAAGCATCGTCGAGCTTCTTAGACCAGTCTTTCCTCGAACGTTGTACTGTCTTCTCCAAGATTAACTTAATTTCCCGGTTGGAAATCTCAGCTTGTCCATTACTCTGCGGGTGATAAGGTAATGCTTTTCTATGTCTAACTCCATATTTCGCAAGTAACGCTTCAAATTGCTTGTTACAGAAATGGCTCCCCTCATCACTAATAATAGCTCTAGGAGTACCAAACCGGGTGAAAATGTACTTTTGGAGAAAAGTAAGAACTGTTTTACCGTCATTAGCATGAGTTGCAGCCGCTTCCACCCACTTAGAAACGTAGTCCACAGCTAGCAAAATAAACAGATTGTTGTAGGATGACGGAAAAGGGCCCATGAAGTCAATACCCCACACATCAAACAGTTCCACTTCTAAAATACCAGTCAAAGGCATCTCGTTCCTTCTTGAAATATTACCAGTCCTCTGACAACGATCACATGCCTTGACAAACTCATGAGCATCCTTAAAGAGAGTTGGCCAGAAGAACCCACTTTGTAGAACCTTTGCAGCAGTCCTGGTCCCACCAAAGTGACCTCCACACTGCAGACTATGACAATGATTCAGGATAGAGTACATCTCCTCTTCAGGCACACATCTTCTAATTATCTGATCGGCATAGTGCTTATAAAGGATTGGCTCTTCCCAATAATAGTGCTTTACCTCAGAAAAGAATTTCTTCAATTGTTGTCTTGTCATGTCAGGAGGTGTGATGTTGGCAGCTAGAAAGTTGACATAATCAGCAAACCATGGAACCATCAAACTTTCCTTTAAAGCAAACAATTGCTCATCAGGGAACTCATCATTTATCTGGACTTCCTTCATATTCTGACTCTCTTCTGACTCCAGTCTTGACAAATGATCTGCTACTAGTTTCTCGGTACCCTTCTTGTCTCTGATTTCTAAATCTAACTCCTGGAGGAGAAGGATCCATCGGATAAGTCTTGGCTTGGCATCCTTCTTGGTCATAAGGTATTTGATCGCCGAATGGTCTGTGTACACAATAACCTTATTCCCGATTAGATATGGCCTGAACTTGTCACAAGCAAAGACTATGGCCAACATCTCCTTTTCAGTAGTAGCATAGTTCAACTGAGCATCATTCAAGGTCCTACTAGCATAATAGATGGTGTGAAAAATCTTGTCAACTCGTTGACCCAAAACGGCACCAATAGCATAATCACTGGCATCGCACATCAATTCGAATGGAAGGTCCCAATTTGGTGCAGCAACTATTGGTGCAGAAATCAACTTCTCCTTTAACATTCGGAAAGCTTTTAAACAATCTTCATTAAAATCGAATTTCACTCCGTTCATTAACAAGGTCGAAAGAGGCTTAGAAATTTTGGAAAAGTCTGATAAATCTTCTGTAAAATCCAGCATGCCCAAGAAAACTTCGTACTCCTTTTACTGACACCGGTGGAGGAAGATTCTCCATTATTGAGATCTTGGCTCGATCCACCTCAATACCTTTACTAGAGATTCTGTGCCCAAGAACTATTCCCTCCTTTACCATAAAATGGCATTTTTCCCAGTTTAACACCAGATTTGTTTTTTCACACCGGTTTAATACATTCTCCAAATTACCCAAACACAGATCAAATGAAGAGCCAAAGACAGAAAAATCATCCATGAAAATCTCAATGCTCCTCTCTACCATATCTGAAAAGATAGCCATCATGCACCGTTGGAATGTTGCTGGTGCATTACATAGTCCGAATGGCATTCTCCTGAACGCGAACGTGCCATAAGGACATGTAAATGTCGTTTTCTCTTGGTCCTCTGGTGCAATAGCAATTTGATGATACCCCGAGTAACCATCTAAAAAACAATAATACTCATTGCCTGCCAACCTATCCAACATCTGATCAACAAAAGGAAGTGGGAAGTGATCTTTTCGTGTCGCCTTATTTAACTTTCGATAATCAATGCAAATGCGCCACCCGGTCACAGTCCGAGTTGGGATTAACTCATTATTTTCATTCTTGACTACTGTTATCCCCCCCCCCCCCCCCTTCTTTGGCACCACCTGCACTGGGCTCACCCAAGCACTATCAGAAATTGGGTAAATCACCCCGACGTCCAACCATTTCAAGATCTGCTCAAGTAAAACCTTCTTCATAGCTGGATTGAGCCTTCTCTGAGCCTCTATGGATGGCTTGCTTTCTTCCTCCACTAAGATTCGATGCATTACTGTTGAAGGACTTATTCCTCTAATATCCGCCAATGTCCATCCAATGGCCAATTTATGATCCCGTAGAACCCTCAATAATTTCTCCAATTCAGTTTTTGAGAGATCAGCTGAAACAATTACTGGCAAGGTCTCATTCTCCCCTAAGTACGCATAGCACAAATGCTCAGGAAGAGCCTTTAATTCCAAATTCGGTGGCTGTTGAACGGATGTTAATGGTCGTTCGTTGGCCTCTGCCAACTCTTCAAATTTCTTCAAATACGGATGGTAAGAGTTAATCCACTTTACATACTCTTTTGTCTCATCATCATCTTCATCTTCATCACCAGTCAACACTGCCTCTAAAGCATCACTACTCACCCTTCTTTCTAAAACTGCTTTCTCTATTATATCCACACTGTAGCAACTATCACTAGCCATCGGATACGTCATTGCCTTGAAGACACTAAACACCACCTCGTCCCCTTGCACTCTCAACTTCAACTCACCCTTCTGAACATCTATAAGTGCTTGGCCTGTTGCCAAGAAGGGCCTCCCAAGGATAATGGGAACATTGATATCCTCTTCCATATCAAGGACTATGAAATCGGCAGGAAAAATAAACTTGTCTACTTTGACAAGAACATCTTCAATTACCCCTCTTGGATATGCCAACGAACGGTCAGCTAGTTGCAAAGTTACAGTTGTGGGCTTGGCTTCTCCGAGCTGTAATCTCTTGAAAACTGACAATGGCATCAGGTTTATGCTAGTCCCCAAATCACAAAGAGCATTTATTCCCTCAATTCTCCCAATAGTGCACGGTATTGTGAAACTCCCAGGATCTCTCAGTTTAGGAGGGAGTTTCTTTTGCAGTATAGCACTACACTCTTCCGTCAATGCCACAGTTTCAAAGTCCTCCATCTTCCTTTTCTTGGACAAGATGTCCTTCATGAACTTGACATAGGTTGGCATTTGCTCTAAGGCCTCCGCAAATGGAATGTTGATGTGCAGTTTCTTGAATACTTCCAGTAATTTAGTAAACTGCTTGTCCATGTTGTTCTTACGGAGCCTTTGGGGGTAGGGAATCTTCATGTGATGCTCAATACTAATTGGTGGCGAAGCTTCTTTTGTTGGTATGCCTTCAGTAGCCTTCTTCTCATTGTGCTTCTTTTCCTCTTGTGCCGGTGCCTTATGATCCTGACCCACTTCTTCAACTGGATGCTTCTCACTTGGTCCCTCATAATTCTTCCCACTTCTTAACGTGATTGCCTTGCAATTCTCTTTTGGATTGACTTCAGTTGTGCTAGGCAAGTTACCTTGGGCACGATTAGCCATGAGAGTAGCCAATTGTCCCATTTGGGTCTCCAGATTTCTAATAGAAGACCGAGTTTCAACCATGAATTGATTCAACACATCTGACTGAGCATTAGAATTTCCACCAAAATTTTGTTGTTGTTGATTATGAGTGGGTGGTTGAAGTTGTTGCTGCGGCCTAAATCTTGGCTGAAAGAACCCAGGTTGTTGTTGTTGGTTTTGCTGTTGTTGGGTTGAAGATTGGCCTTGCTGATCATTCTTCCAAGAAAAATTTGGATGATTCCTCCACCCTTGATTAAAAGAATTGGAGTAAGGGTTATTGTTGCTCTGTCGAGGAAAATTCCCAATAGCCTGAGCTTGCTCCATAGGCATGTTATTTACATCAGCATACTGACACTGTTCATAGGCATGAGGGCCCCCACATATTTCACACAGAGTCTGGGCCTGTTGCACTGGAGCTGTTATTACATTGCCTTGCAATTGCTTAGTCAAGGCCTTAACTTGAGCGGTCAATTTCGAAATTGCATCCACTTCATACATACCGGCCACTTTCCTTGAAGAACTTCTTTCACTTGGCCACTGCTGATTATTCATGGCCATTTCTTCCAACAAGTCATATGCCTCATTGGCGCTTTTTCTCATAAATGCACCACCAGCTGCTGCATCAACGAGTGTGCGAGTAGTACCACACAACCCATTATAAAAATTATGGACTAGCATCCATTTCTCTATTCCATGATGCGGGCACTTTCTTATCAATTCTTTGAATCTCTCCCAAGCTTCATAAAGAGACTCATTATCCAACTGAGAAAAATTATTGATCTCTCCTCTCAACTTAGCTACTTTAGCTGGAGGGAAAAACTTGGAGAGGAACTTCAGTGCTAGATCATTCCATGTATTGATTGAGTTAGGCGGCAAAGATACCAACCAACTCTTAGCTCGCTCCCTCAGAGAAAATGGGAACAATCTCAGTCTGATAGCATCATCACTAACTCCATTCATCTTAAATGTCTGACAGAGCTCCATGAAGTTAGATAGATGCATGTTTGGGTCTTCAGTGGGTAGTCCCCCAAACTGGACTGTGGATTGAACCATCTGAAGTATGGCTGGCTTTATTTCAAAATTGTTTGCATCTATGGTGGGTGGTCTTATACAAGACTGGACCCCTGTCATTGTTGGCAATACATAGTCCCTCAGGCTACGGTCGGGTGGATTCTGACCATTAGCTGGGTCTTCTATGGCACCCCCATTATTACCGTAGTTGGCCATAACTTCCTCTTGCTCAATCCTGTGTACAACTCTTTCCAACCTTTTGTTTTTTCTGTTTTGCCGACAAGTCTTCTCTATCTCAGGATCAACAGGCACTCTAGCAGCTGGTCCTTGACGTCGCATAAACCAATGGTACCTGAGATGAGATAAGAAGAATTTGACACAAACAAGTTAGCAAAAAGTGAAAAGAAAACCAAATTAGAATTTAACCCAATTAACGTAATATTAACTAAACAATTCCCCGGCAACGGCGCCAAAAACTTGTTGCTCTATTTTAATACACGCAAGTGCACGTATCCTACAAGTAGTACTCACACAGGTGAGGTCGAACCCAAGGGAATTGCAGTCAAGTACTAACAAAATTGGATTTATTTTTCTATTTGGCGACAATAAAAATTGGTTTTTAAATCAAATTGCAGAAAACATGACAAGCAATACAATAAATAAAAATTAAGGGTTTAACAATGGATGTGAAGATAGGGATATGATTTCAATTGCTTCAATTACCCAATTGTTAACGCTAGTTGACTATTCTTCTTCTTTCAATGAAATGACAGATTATAAAATTACCTAAACTCTTTTCAGATCATTTAGGTTCTAAATTGCATTGTCAACTATTGCATTTCTGAGATAGCACAACAATCAATTCGCATTGAGTAATAATCTATAAGTCACATAAGCTATGCGAATACTTTCGTTTCGCATCAAAACCTATGTTCATTCATTTAGAGCATTCCTAATATTCACTTTTCAGATTTCACATTAGGATCATGAATCATGCTTAAGGTGATCAATCTCAAACATACATTAAGCATAAAGATGAACAAATTTCATAAACAAGCAAGAAGAAATAATCAAATAACATTAACCATGGGGTGATCTCAGTCAATATCCATCAAATCCCTAATGAGAGTTTAGTTCATAATCTCAATATTCATATCCATAATCAAATTAAACATAGACAAAAACATAGAAAATTAAAGAAAAAGAGAATGAAACTAGATGGGGAATTGTCACAGATCGCCCACGCTTGCTCCAAGCTTCTCCTTCCTCTTTTCTCCACTTCTCCTTGTCTCCAACCTCTAATTCACGTTTTTCCAATGCCTAAATCGCATCAGAACTCGTTACCCTAAATTAGCCTTGTGAATGGACCAAAATGCCATTCATTTAAAATCTGCCGAATTTCAATTTCCAGCAACCTAGCGCGGTCGCGCTCTACAGTAGCGAGGTCGCGCTACTCTCTCAGAAAAGGCATTTTTGATAGCTTTACGAATTTTTGTGCTTTTTGGCATCTTTTTCATTCTAAATCATCCCAATCCTTCAAAACCTGAAAATAAACAAAAACAACACAACACAAGCGTAAAATAGAACAAAACAATCCTAAACCTCTAAAATACTTCCTAAGTAGACACACTAAAACAAGTCTAAAACTCGCTAATCAGTAGTGTGTACAAATATTATTAGTGTGTAACTAAATAAGAAATTAGAATAACATTTATTTTCTATTCAGAAAAAAAAAATCACATGGCTTAACTGTGATTTGAATAATATCATGTTTTATACATTAAGATAGTTTGTAATCTAAAATATATATATATTTAAATAATAGACAATATTTTGCTTTAATATATATTTAAGTATTTAACTGTTTTTCTGACTTTTTGCCTATTTTGTTTTATAATTTTAAAATTATATATGACATATTATCGTGCTAACTTTTTATAAAATTTTAGTAGATTAAATATTCCGTAATTATATTATTATAAATTATAATATTATAAAATATCATTATAATAATATTTAATACAAAAATACATAATTAATAATTATATTAATATAAATTGAAATATTATAAAATATCATTACAATGATAATATATAATTATATAATTATATAATACATAATATATAATATATAATACATAATATTAATTTTTATTTTATCATTTATATTTATAAAAGGAAAACATGTTATTTTTTATTAGTCTAACTTATATAAATATATTTATTCATATTAAATAAAGGGAAATTTCACTTTTTATCTCTAATAATACCTAATATTACCAAAAAATCCCAACATTAATAATATTTTCAAATTAATGCTAAACTTTCCTCCCATACCCAAAATACTCCTCCCATTATATCAAAAAATCACAAAACCTTCTCTTCCACTCTCCTCCCTCTCTCTCTCTCATTCTCACGAAATCATACACAAAACCTACAATTTTGTATAATTTTCTTGTCAAAATCATTGTTAGCCATCTCCATTGTCTCTGTGAAGTCGTTAATATCAAAGACAACATCTATTTTGAGAGTTTTTGGAGGAGAAAAACCATGGGTAATAAGATTTTATATTTTATGTATTGGGTATTATTTGTTTACATTTTTTTTTGGCTATTTTGAACAGATTTGAGCCTATATTGGTGTATTTTTCGGGATTTTTTGAGAGATTCCGCAATCTGTGTTTTTCTGGGTTTTCTGCAACTTTTTTGCTCAATATCAGCTCGATAACGGTTCGATATGAGCTCGATGGTATGTAGAAGAAGGTCTTGTAAGATCTCGATGTGAGCTTGATTATAGCTCGATAGGGTTGGGTATTAGTGCTCGATTGTGCTCGATGGAAACTCGATAATGGTTCGATAAGGGTTCGATGGGACCCTACAATATTTGAGCTCGATAGGTTTAGGTTTCTCGATATGTGCTCGATATGAGCTCGATAGGGTTCGATGGAGGGTTTATGTTCGGTTTTGAGAAATTGTAGCTCGATATTAGCTCGATAGGGTTCGATAAGAGCTCGATTCTAAATCGATAAAGCTCGATGTTAGCTCGATAAAGTTCTTTTTTAATGTATTTCTGAAAAAATGACAGTTTTCCTGACAATTTTAATGTTTTTTTTTCCAACACAGGCTCTATTGTCTACGTTTTTGTTTCCTACAATGGTGTTTGGGAATTACAAGGGAATAAGTGGATTTTCAAGGACCCTCAATGCATGGTGATATCGATGGAGGATACTGTAACGTACTTGCAACTTCTTGACATATTGCACAAGGAACTTAAAGTTGATAAACAGATTTATGAGTTGAAATTGGAGGTTCCTTACACTTGTGGCGACCAACCATTTACACCAGTTCATGTTGAAAGTGATCTTGGTGTCTGTGCATTCTTAGGAGTAACATCTAAAGAAAGGTTGGCCTTGTGTGTCACTCCTGTTAAAAAGATTGTCATTGCAGACCCATATTCCACTCCCGAACCTGAGGGAGCAGCCAGTACTTTAGGATTTCCTATTGCTGACCTGAGGGGCAATCAGTATGAGTACAACCCCTATGTGAATGACGATCCGATAGATGAACACAATGAGGACTTAGGAGACAATTCAGTGAATGATGATCTATTAGCTGAACATTTGCAAGTAGAAGAAGCACAAGAACAACCAATACGCCATATTGCACGGACGAACCCACCAAGTCAAGGACGTCGAACACCTGGCACCAGCTCTAGTCGTCCTGGTGGAACATAATATAACTATACAGGGAACATTTCAATAAATTCAACAGAAGATCACAGAAAATGGAGTGCTCCCATGTTTACAAAAGAAGATATCATAGCTTGTAGTCGTTCTGAATCACCCTCATCTGGTGTAGCATTGGGGGAATTACATCTTGGGAAGACATTTGAGAACAAGATGGAATTGAAAACCAAAGCGGCTCTCTTTGCAATGAAGAATAATTTTGAGTTTATGGTAAAGAAGTCTAGTACTGATGTGTTGTATATCACCTGCAAGGATCCTGATTGTGGTTGGAGAATAAGAGGGAAAAAAGTAGCGCGATCGGAGATGTTTGAGATCACTGTTTATAATAGTGTACATACTTGCTCACTAGAATTGCGGCAGAAAGACCATCGTCAAGCAGCACCTTCTGTCATTGGGCACCTTATCAAGAACAAATATGCTACTGATGGCACTAGTTATCCACCAAACAGCATAAAGGAGGATATGAAGAATAATTTTGGGATCGATATGAGTTATATGAAGGCTTGGAGATGCAGAGAGAAGGCACTCGGTTATGTCAGGGGGACACCTGAAGAATCGTACTCCAAGTTACCTTCTTACCTGTACATGCTGCAGCAAAAGAATCCAGGTACAATTACTGATTTTGTCACAGATGACGGTCGCTTTCTTTACTGTTTCTTCTCACTCGGAGTTTGTAGAAGGGGATTTACATCATGTCGTCTTGTTATATGTGTGGACGACACTTTCTTGAAGTCAAGGTACGATGGCCACATGTTGTGTGCTGTCGCATTGGATGCGAATAACCACATTTATCCAATTGCATTCGTGATTGTTGACAGTGAGAATCATGCTTCTTGGAAGTATTTTATGATGAAATTGAAGGAAGCCATTGGAGTTGTTGATAATCTGTCTTTTGTTTCAGACAGGCATGCTAGCATTATTCATGCTCTTGAGTTGGTCTTCCCTGATGCCTACCACGGCGCATGCTACCATCACATAAGTATGAATGTAATCGCTAAGTTCAAGACCGATCACTGTCACAAGGAGATGTGGAATGCGACATATGCATTTTGGAAGTCAAAATTTCACAGGTTCTTCAATAATATAAAGCAAATGGATCCTGCCATAGCTCAATATCTCGAGGGTATTGGCTTCGATAAGTGGATTCGTGCGTACTTTCCTGGGAATCGATACAATGTAATGACAAGCAACTACGCTGAAAGTTTCAACAACAAAACCAGAGACGCAAGAACCTTCCCAGTCACTACTTTTGTGGAATTCATTCGTTTCACAATTCAGTCATGGTTTGCCGCGCATCGTGAGGAGGTAGAGAAGTGCACATCCAAATTAGCAACAATATATGAGAAAGATGTCTCACGCATTGCGGATCATGCAAGGTACTTGAAAGTCCATCCTCTTGGACAGTTTGAATTTCATGTGGTAGACCCAGAAGGTGATGGTGAGGTGAATTTGATGACCAAATCATGCTCTTGTGGTCAGTTTCAAATAATGGGTTACCCTTGTGTTCATGGTGTGGCTGCGGCCATGTTGCGCAGTGTCAACATTTACTCACTGTGTTCACCATATTACACTACTGAGATGTGGAGAGAGTCTTACAAAGAAATAATTTACCCAACTGGCAACGATGATGATTGGGAAGTTCCTGAGAACATAGAGAAAATGCAAGTTGGGGTTCCCGTTGAAAAACAACCAGTTGGTCGACCGAAGAGAGTAAGGTGGGAAGAAGGAAGACAAACCGCACTCCATCGAATGGAGAAATCATTCGCAAAGAGCGCAAGTGTAGCATGTGTGGTGGTCTTGGCCACAACAGGGCTACATGCAAAGCTAGGCTTTAAACTCTTTTTTCCCATTTGAACTTGTTGTATTAATAAACTCTTTTTATTTGATTTTTCTTAAAAGTTATGTTAATGGTTCGATATGAAAATGATATTGCTTGATATTAGCTCGATAACAGCCCATGAAAGTTATAAAAAAATGATAACAGTTAGAAACTGGAGATGTAAAGACCCCGTATACAAGATTATCATGTAACAAATTTTGATAATTCAATAACAATTCGATATAGCTTGATATTAGCTCGATAACAGCCCATGAAAGTTATAAAAAAATGTGAACAACAAACTGTACATGTAAAGACCCTGTATATATACAATCATCAAGGTAACAAATTTTGATACCACAAGTCCGTGGTCCACTTGTTCCTGAACACCTCCACAAGTCTGTTACCTTCTCTTTGACTGAGGGAGCTCGTGTTTCTGTTTGCGACGCAATGTGAACTGATGCGGCCTATTTCCTGCTGATGGAATCTTCAACATCAAGCTATTAGTAAACAGTTTACTCTGCATTAACAGAGAAGGAAGCATAAAGCACCATGGACTCATAATATCCTCAAGCTTTGCGTCACTAATCACCGAGTTGTCCGAATCGTAAACAGTCAGAGTCCAACTAGAAATGGCAGCCTCAATGGCAAACCAATGTTGTTGTCCATAGTTCTGGCACCAATATACATCCTCAACTCCTCCCCAAGATGCCAGAAAATGCTGCTCGATGCCGGTCAACATGGACATAATGTCAGCATCCCAATAATACTTTGTTTTGTCGGCTGTTTGCTTGTACTGATCATATCGGGCAGGTATCACTTGTGAGAAATAACTATTCATCACAACTGCATTCTGTCGATATATATTGGGAAAATACTTGCGACGCATACGAAGCATGTGTTCTGCCGCATCAATATGCTGCAAAAGAGAGTACGATAAAAAAATTAGCAAAGACCATTATAAATTGCTGCTGTCGAGCTCCATCGAGCTCACATCGAACTCATATCGAGCTCACATCGAGCCAGTCTAAAACAGTAAAAAAAAACACCCTATTTTAACATCCCTATCGAACTACCATCGAAATCATATCGAGCTCACATCGAGCCAGTCTAAAACAGTAAAAACAACCTATTTTAACATCACTATCGAACTACCATCGAACTCCTATCGAGCTCACATCGAGCTAGTCTGAAACAGTAAAGAACAACCTATTTTAACATCCCTATCGAACTCCCTATCGAGCTCCATCGAGCTCACATCGAGCCACTTTGAAATAGTAAAGAAAAACCCTATTTTAAGGGAAATTTCACTATCGAACTCACATCGAGCCAGCCTGAAACAGAAAAGAACAACCCTATTTTAACATCCCTATCGAACTACCATCGAACTCATATCGAGCTCACATCGAGCCAGTCTAAAACAGTAAAAACAACCTATTTTAACATCACTATCGAACTACCATCGAACTCCTATCAAGCTCACATCGAGCCAGTCTGAAACAGTAAAGAACAACCTATTTTAATATCCCTATCGAACTCCCTATCGAGCTCCATCGAGCTCACATCGAGCCACTTTGAAATAGTAAAGAAAAACCCTATTTTAAGGGAAATTTCACTATTGAACTACTATCGAACTCACATCGAGCCAGCCTGAAACAGTAAAGAACAACCCTATTTTAATATCCCTATCGAACTACTATCGAACTCATATCGAGCTCACATCGAGCCATTCTAAAACAGTAAAAACAACCTATTTTAACATCCATATCGAACTACTATCGAACTCATATCGATCTCACATCGAGCCACTCTAAAACAGTAAAAAAAAAAACCTATTTTAACATCCCTAATGAACTACCTATCGAGCTCCATCGAGCTCACATCGAGCCACTCTGAAACAGTAAAGAACAACCCCTATTTTAACATCCATGCCGAACTACTATCGAGCTCACATCGAGTCAGTAAAAATAAAACATGTAAAATTGAAAACAGTCCATAATTAGGTATAAATGGCTTACCCCATCATTGAGCCACGACTGGGGTGTCTTCAACATCAGAAACCATGTTGGACCGTGACTCCCAGTCTTTACATCCCGCGGGGTCTTGTTGGGCATGTCTCCAAGAAGCCACTTGCACATTGTCCTATACTGTTTGGGATCTGGCTTCTTGAGAGGGTCCAGCACATGTGTAGCCTCTTGTGTAGCCTCGTCTGCTGGTGCAGCTGCAGCAGTGCGAGGTCTTTTCCTCGTGGGATCGGTATAGTCCTCAAACCAATCTAGCTTGCGTCTTTGGCGTCTATCCCTCTGAAACTGAACCCCAGCAACATCCTCAGGGTTGACAATAACGACTCCCGGAGTCTCAGCATCTAGTGTCACAATGATGGTAGGAGGCGTCGTTGGATCATCAACATAGTCTAGCGGAATATCCAATGACTCTGACTCTGAATTTCATTGGACCCCCTCGATTTCTCCTTAACAAATGTCAGGATCTGACTGAGTACGTCCAAGATCACTGACTGGTTCTTCAAGATGGTCTCCTGTCGACCCTCGACTCTGTTCAACCGCTCAATCAAGTCGGCGAGCTCAGGGGCTGAGGCTAAGGCTGAGGCTGGTGTTGGGGTTGGTGTTGGGGCTGACGCTGAGGCTGGGGCTGATGTTGGGCACAGGTTGAGGCTGGGGCTGAGGCTGGGGCAATAGGAGGGGTGGGACCTGCAACCTCCTCCCCCGGGGCAGCATCAACAAATATCTTGGTTGCCTCAGCAGCCTGAGAAACTTTCTCTGCCATTTTCTCAAAAGTCGCATCCTCCTCCTCATCAGTCTCCGAGGGATCCTGGCCAAGCCCGGGATAAAGGGGAAGATCTCCCTCAGTCAAAGACAAGTAATAGTCTTTTTCTGCTGGCCAAGGCTTCAACATCGGAAGAACAATTAACCGCAAACAACATAAAACATTTGGTTAACTCAAATAATGATAAAAGATAAGCATATAGATAAAAAAAAAAAAAAACATAACTTACATTCTTCTTCAATAATATCGGTGCGATGACGGACTTGGTGAAATCCTTGTTCCTTCGATGCGACCAACTAAGCATCCTCGGGAACATGTTTCCCGAGCTCACAACAAGCTCCACCGCAAGCTGTTGGATAGCCTCATATGCCCAGTACTGTAAGGCGGGGGCATAACCATACATACTGTATTTGGACTCTTGCTGCACCTTGGCATCCTTCTTGGCATCATAGTTGGCCTTTTGCTTCACCATGTCCTTCTTACAAGAATGCAATAGCCTCCTATAAGAGTACTTCCCCCATGGATAGCTGAAGAAGTACTCTACATTCTCAACAATTTTTAGAATATCTCGCCAAATGTGCAACTTGCCATCAATGGCATTCAGAACCCCCTCAACAAACAGACATAGACCAAGCTTGTAGACATCTTCCACAACCGTACAAGTCTTGAAAGCATGGTCCACCTGTGACAGCTTTACTTTCTCAGCATCGTTGAAATACTCCTTTATCAACCGATCGCTGAGATTACGCCCTTCCAACTCTTCTGGTGACGGGAAGGCACTGAAATCCAACCCCGTCACCAGGGAAAACTCTCCCATGCCGAATCTACAAGACTTCGACCCCAAGAAAAAATGCACCTCATCTTCGTTGTTGCTGGTGATTTTCCTCAGCAACAGTTGATGCACCAAGACTCCGGAGAAATTAAACTCCGAAGCCAAAAAGAATTGCTTGAAACGGGATTCCTTAGCCCTTTCAAGCAGCCCGAGCTCCAAAAACCTGGTCTTAATGTGATTTAAAGTACTACTACCCCGATATGTCACTCGACCAGGAAAGTGATCACTGAACGGAACAAGCAACTTAGGCATCTGTAACAACACATGAAAAAAAATTGGTAAGAAAACAGAATAAAAAAATTTTCATAAAAAACACTGAAATAAGTTGTCATCGAGCTCTATCGATCTCTATCGAGCTATAATCGAGCTGCAACATACCTTATCGAGCAACTATCGAGAAACTATCGAGTTCCATCGAGCAATATCAACAACCTAAATTTATCGAGCCTATCGAGCCAGTGTCGAGCCTATCGAGCTAAGAAAAATCTATCTACATAAATAACCATCGAGCTACAGTCTAGTCTAATATCGAACCATTATCGAACCTATCGAGCCCTTGTAATATATACCACATATCCATCGAGCTCCTATCGAGCTTATATCGAGCCTACTATCGAACCATAATCGATCCTATCGAGTTAGTTTCATATATTGCCATAGATCTATTGAGCTCCTATCGATCCATCATCGAACTGTTCAAACTACCCCTATCGAGCCTACTATCGAACCATAATCGAACCTATCGAGCCACTGGTTCAAACCCAGAAAATTTTTTCCACAAAATCGGACAACCCATTCCACAAATCACAGATTCAACAACAATACAAAGCAAATATGGACTTAGGTTCAAGATTTTACCTTTGTTTTTTAAACTTTGAAGGAAATATGCTCCGTGGGTCACGGGTTTGACAGAAAAATGGGAGTTTGCAGTGGGTCTCGAGATCGACGGAGAAATGGGAGAAGGTGGGGGCTCGACGGAGATGCGGGCTCGACGGCTCGACGGAGATGGGGGCTCGACAGCTCGACGGAGGTGGGGGTTCGATGGTTTTTGGGGGATTTTTGTGAGACTGAGAGAGAGAGAAACCAAGACTGAGAGAGAGAAGGCTGAGGTTGAATGGGAAGGGTATTTTGGGTATGAGGGAAAAGTTTAGCATTAATTTGAAAATATTGTTAGTGTTGTGATTTTTTGGTAATTTTAGACATTATTAGACATAAATAATGAAATTTCCCAATGAAAATAAACATTATAAATATATTGTATATAAATATCGCGTGTGTACAAATATTATCACTGTGTAACTAAATAAAAAATTAGAATAACATTTATTTTCTATCTAGAAAAAACAAATCATATGGCTTAAGTGTGATTTGAATAATATAATGTTTTATTTATATATTTAAATAATTTGAATAATATTTATGTTATTATTTTATATATAATATTATTTATTTAAAATTTATATATCAATCATACAAATATAATAATAATGTATGTTCCTTGCACCTAGTAGTCTATATAAATTTGACTATTATTATTATTAATATGTGATCAATTGTTCAAAATGTTTCCAATTGATGAAGAAGGCAAAAACTAGAGTATAAATTGTAAACCAAATCTAGATTAATTAGAGAGAGCTGGTGGCTTGTAAAATGGAATACATGATGCTCTTTCGTTGTGATCCCTAACCTACACTTGGTGATCCTAAATTTTGTTCATAGCAGGTAAGTTTTAATTTTTTTGTTACAAAGTTGACTGATTTTCTATTTCCTAGCCAAAATCCAAGTTATCGAAATCAGTTTGTAGATTCTGGGTTACGCGGAAATCAGTTTGTTGGAGTTGTGTATGCAGAAAATACAATATTTCTCAAGCCTATGTGGTGTTCGAAGAAATGTGTGACTGAGAGATTCAAGCTGATAACTTTTGAGGTTAGTGCTTCTAATAGATTGTAAAAATTACTTATCTTATTGTCTACAAACTAAATACATGGAATACAAACTTGGAATCTGGTCATATGCGTGTACTGCATTTTAGCTTCCAAATGATTATGGTTTCAATTGATAATGCTCTTTGTTGTAAGATACAAGACTCGAAATCTTCTTCAAACAAGGTTAGAGAAACAGCAAAAAAACAACAAGTATAGAACTGAAATGAATCAAACTTGACAAGGGAAATAATATCAAACACAAGGAACACCAAAAAAAATTTATAATGGTTCAGCCATAGCAGTGCCTACTTCCAGTTTGAGCATCATCCTCAACAAACCACTATGATACCTCTATTATTAAATATTGAACACTAATTAATTTTGGACTCATTCTAATATATATTATAGAAGAAAAATCTTCAAGTAGATAGTATTTCACACAATATACAAATTTACTCAATAGAATAATAGTGTCATGTCATATGACCCTATATTAGTGTTGTTTTGACACTCTTCTCAACTTCTTGTATTTGGTTTGGTTTTTCAGTTTATAATCCAAAGATCAACTGAGACATAACAATGGTGAATGAATGCAACTAAAGAATTGTTCTTTCAATGGTAGCAGTCCAGAAGCTTACGCTCTTGCTAACTAGTTCTCGAACTTTTGACCAACTTAAACAAATTCACTCACCCATAATCACCAATGGTCCTAGCCAACTTCAGGCCCTCTTGGCTCATCAAATTCTCCTCTTCACAACTCTGAATTCCAGGAATATAGCTCAATACACACCAAAATCCTTTACAGTTTGCAGAACCCAGATGGCCATTTATGGAGTTTTGCTGTTAGATTCTTCTCCCATCATGGGCAATTCAACACTTCATTGTCTCTGTATCTTCAGATGCTTAGATTTGGTCTCTGTCCAAGCTCTTTTGCCATGTCCATTTCTTTGAAGGCTTGTGCCAAGATTGGATATAGATTGGGTGGTTATTCGGTTCATTCTCATGTTTATTAGTATGAGTTTTATGGCTCTGTTTATGTGGAGACTGCTGTGTTAAGTTGTTATTTGAGTTGTGGGAGCATGGAGTTAGCACGAAGCAATATTGATGCAACGCCTGTAAGAAATAATGTTCCTTTCTGGGTGTTCGAAACATGGAGATGTTCTCTGCTTGTCTACTCTTTGATCAGATGAACAGCAAAGAACTTGTTGCGTTTAATGCTATGAACAAAACAACCAACCAAAGAAGGCCCTTGAGCTGTTTAATCATATGATTAAACTGATATCAACATTCAACCAGATGGGATGACTTTCACAGGTGTTATATCTTCTTGTTCATTTGGCCAATTCTTTTATTGACTTGTATGCCAAGTGTGGAAACATTGAAAAAGGACATTTTTTTTTGGAAGAGAAGAAGATCACCAGTCCACCCCTTCTCAAATTTATTGAAAAATTTCACTTATGGTGGAGGAATACCGTAGTAACAAGCAAAATAAAAGAGAAAAACAACTCCCGCATAACAAAAACAAAGAACCAAATACAAAAACAGCAAATAGTACACAACTATTACACTTGAAATACAAGAAGATTTGTCTTTTAACACAGTAAATACAAACACAGATGATTCAAACATCCACATCAAGTTACTCTAAACATCAGCCTTAGAATATTTATAGACCCTTATGACCAATGAGAGACTTCAAGTTGAAAAGATGATTGGCCAAACAGAAACAAAATCAACATGTCGTCTTGTCAACAAACTTCCAGCTAAAATAACAGTTTTGAGTAAAGACCAAATGTATCAGAAAACAAGATAGTGTTCTATGGCAACCCCAGATGCAATGGGACACTTGGCCAAAGGGCAATGATCATTAGCATCTAAACCCCACCAAATTGGGCCAAAGAAGATTGAAGGGTGACACCAACATCATCAAAAGATAAAGAAGTTGAAAAACACAGCGACAGCTCCTCACCTCATGTATTGTAGATAGGCCTATAAAGACGAGAGAAAAAATTATATTAAAAAACATCACACTTAAGCATTGTAGAACAAGAAATTTAAAGGTAAAAAAATGCAATATTTGATGTAGTAATCTTTCGATAATATAATTATATGTAGAAAGAAACATTGTCTCACATTAAACCAAATTAATAGTTTTATTAACACTTGTAAAAAGCCAAAATTGATCATAAACTTTTGCATTATTTTTTCCAATATAGGTATTTATATATGCCCACCTCGGTATATATGAACCCATAATATGTATAAATACCCAAATTTCTCTAATCTAATTGCATGGCTACATTTACGAGAATTT
Source organism: Humulus lupulus (assembly GCF_963169125.1). Classification (NCBI taxonomy): domain Eukaryota; kingdom Viridiplantae; phylum Streptophyta; class Magnoliopsida; order Rosales; family Cannabaceae; genus Humulus; species Humulus lupulus. The sequence goes on from NC_084798.1 coordinate 218,315,451, forward strand.
GTTTATATATAAAACAAAGGAGATAGATTACAAACATCATAATTCTTCACACCAAAAAGAAATCATTTTCATAATGACATCTGGACGACTTAAAAACAAATCAGCTAAACTAGTGACAAGTGAAGACCAGCTGTCTAGACAAAAGAATAAAAAAAAACAAGATATTGAATTGAAAAATACCGAATTCTTAATTTAACTAACTCCTTATATAATTCAAAATATTTATTAGTCGATTAATAAAATATTAGACTATCAAATTGATATGTATTGTATATAAACCTGCATCGGCATCACAGTGAGTTGAAATAGTAAAAAATAAACAAATTTGTACAAAAGAATAATAATTTTTACAAAAACAGACTTTGAGTTAATCTATAAATCAAAATATATTTATTGAAATAAATTGAAAAAAAAAAAAAAGGTCACGTGGCGTACCAGTGATCTGTGTTTAAGTTAGGTATGTGTTGAATCTTGGGCCAATCTTCCCCTGTTCCTTCGTTGAACTTGGGCTTTAACAGAGGACAACCAAATATACTCAAAACGGTAAGAGTCTGGGGCAGTCCTTCTGCTGGCAAGCACTCTAGCTTTTTCAAGGAATAAAGTTCCAATCGTCGAAGTGAGGTGAGGTGGTGAAAACCTTTGCCGTTTAGAGCTGTAAGCTTATCAAATCCATGGATCCAAAGATGAGTTAAAGAAGGTGGGAGCAACCATTCTTCTGGAAATGAATCCACCGCTCCTCCATAATTCTTAAGATATAACTCAATCAACGATGGGAGTCTTTGTAAATTCCATTTCATGCGATTTTCCATGAGCATATTACATGATATGATACGTAGACTTTTTAAAGAAAAGGCTAATCCCATTTCCGAAAATTACTCAACCCTTGAACAACCATCTATGTTCAACCATTCAAGAGAGGGATATGCAACGTCAATATGAGTACTTGATGGAAATATTCCAAAGATGGAAAATTACCGATAGGTAATGCCACATTTATCTTCCCACAACTTCTTAAAGAAAATTGCTTCAAACAAGGAAAAATCTCACTTTTGGCCATCTGTATTGGTAAACGACCAATCCAGTCTATCAAATTGTTATAAATTGCAAATATAAACCTGCATTAGCATCACAGTGAGTTGAAATAGTATTGAGGAAAAATAAACAAATTTGTACAAAATAATAATGACTTTCACTAAAACAGACTTCAAGTTAACCTATAAATCAAAATATATTTACTGAAATAAATTGAAAAAAAGAAAAGACTATGTGGCGTACCTAGGCCTTTCATATATTTCATATGTTAGGTATGTGTTGAATCTTGGGCCAATCTTACCCTGCTCCTTCCTTGCACCTGGGCTCTAACAGAGGACAACCTGATATTGTCAAAGCAGTAAGAGTCTGGGGCAGTCCTTCTGCTGGCAAACACTCTAGCTTTTCCAAGAGATGAAGTTCCAATCGTCGAAGTGAGGTGAGGTGGTGAAAACCTTTGCCGTTTAGAGCTGTAAGCTTACCAAATCCACGGATCCGAAGATGAGTTAAAGAAGATGGGAGCAACCATTCTTCTGGAAATGAATCTACTCCTCCATATCCCCAAAGATTTAACTCCGTCAACGATGTGAGTCTTTGTAAATTCCATTTCATGCGATTTTTTATGAGCATATCACATGACTTAATTTCTAGATGTTTTAAAGTATAGGGTAATCCCATTTCCGAAAATGACTCCAACCTTGAACAACCAGCGATGTGCAACGATTCAAGGGAGGGATATGCAACGTCAATATGAGTACTCGATGGAAATATAGTCACCAAATCACCACATTTCCAAATGCCGACATATTCCAAAGATGGAAAATTACCGATAGGTAATGCCACATTTATCTTCCCACACCTGGTTAAATAAAATTTCTTCAAACAAGGAAAAATCTCACGCTTTTGGCCATGATCCGTATTGGTAAACGGCCAATCCAATGTAGTTATTCCTTCAAGGTCTAGTACTTATAACAGTGGAAATGGCTTGTTCAAAGAAATACCACAAAATTCATCATGCATATCAAGACATGAAATATGAAGATGTCTCAATGAACTTAGTAGACGAAATGATAACAACGACAAGCAACAATTTTTACAGTCTAGATGAAGTTTTTCCAAATTAGAGTAGGATGTATGTGTTACCCAATCTGGTAAGTCTGTGCCCTTATAATTGTGTATTTCGAGTTTCTTCAAATTTTCTTGTGGTTGGAGCGCATTAAGTACTTCTCTTTCCTTTCTTGAATCATCTACTTCACCAAAATTCCATGTTAAAATAAGCTCAGTGAGATTCCTTTTGTTCTTCAAGTTGCCTTCCAAAACATCACTCACTTCCTTCACATATCCAAGGCCTGAAATACGCAAGCTTCTATGCAAATTCTCCAACTTACCCAACTCTTTGACCCTGGACCCATCATTTTCACACAAAACAAAATCACTTAATGTCTGAAGATTCGTCATACTGCAAATCCTGGGTGGCATCTCTTTTAAATGTGTTTCTCTTATCATAAGATGACGCAGGCTGATTAGCTTAGAAATATTGGTAGGAAAATGTGTGAGGCTTCCACAATGTGACAATATTAGTGTTTCCAAATTGTACAACACACAAATTGAAACAGGTAACACCTCAACTTTCGTGCAAGATACATCCAAATACCTTAGATGCTTTAAATTTCCAATTGAATCAGGCATCTCTCTAATACAAGATTCTGACAAAGAAAGTGCTCTTAAACATCCTCCATCCATTAGCACAATTTCATGCTCTAATCTTGTATAAAGTGAATGATGTGACAATTGAAATGGCAAAGCCAATAGGCTACGGAAAGACTTTACTCTGGATAAGTTGCCAAATTCTATTGTATCTCTTAAGTCTTTCATGTATGATAGATGGCGAGTCTTGCTACTAAATTTGTGCAAGTCTTTACAACTATCATAAATAAAACAACACTGACCTAATACATACATAGCTAGATCATGCATAAGATCGTGCATAGAAAGAGAACGATTCCTTGTGTTTCTTTGAAAAAATGATCTTGCTATTAAAGCATTCAAGTACTCTTCTCCAACATCTTCAATTCTTTTTCCATGTTGAGAATTCAAAAGACCTTCTGCCATCCATATTAAGATTATTTTTTCTCTATCAACATCACCAAATTCGTAATCTTTGGGAAATATCGAAAGATAAGAAAAACATGGCTTTAAATAAGGAGGCAGAAATCGGTAGCTCAACCACAATGCTGGAACAATTCCGATGTCGCGACAGTTTGGTAACTCCCACACGTCACTTTGCAGTACATGCCTCCACTCGTCACCAGTTGACATAGATCGTAAAAGACCAGCCATCGATTTTACAGCTAAAGGAAGGCCCTTGCACTTCTTAACAATTTGTCTTCCAATTTCTTGCAACTCAGACAATACCACCTCATTAGAGCCTACATTATCAAAGGCATGATCTGCAAATAACTTCCAACCTTCATCATCTGATATCTTTTGAAGCTTATATGTTTGAACATCTCTCGTCTTCATCTTCAGTGCGACATCCTCATTATGTGTGGTGACAATAATCTTGCTTCCTTGTGCACCAAATTGAAAAGAGCTTTTCAAAAGATCCCACAACTCGTATTTTTCGTTCCACACATCATCGTGAACAAAAAGAAATTTCTTCCCTGCCAAAGCATTCTTCAAGTCTTTTTGAAGTTGATGTAGCTCATTTGCTTTATTTTCTTTTCCAGTGATCTTCTCCAAGATAATCTTTGTTATTTTAAGAACATCAAAATCGTCGGATACAGTTACCCATGCTTTCAAGGCAAAGTGTTGTTGGACAGTGGTATCGTAAAATACGTTCTGAGCAAGAGTAGTTTTGCCAATGCCACCCATCCCTACTATAGGAATAACTGAGATCCTAGGGCCAGCAGCATCATCACACAACAATAACTTAAGAATAGCAATGTGGGTGAGGTAACCCAAGTTCTTGATACTCCTCCATTGTTGATCTTCATGTTCTTCTCCTTTGTTCGTCTTGTTCGTTTTTCTTTACTGATGTGAAAAGCAAAATTATTTGAATTGGTTGCTTATTCTTCAATGATATGTTGTTTGAAGAGATGAAAAACCGCCCATATTTGCCCAAATTTAGCCATGCTGGCTTAGTTGAAGAAGGCTACACCTACAGGTGTGTCAACTCCATGAAGGACCAATGGCTATTGCCTTCTTTCGATCATTATGGGATCATATATATGGTTGATCTTTCAGGCAGGGGAGGACTACTGGAAGAAGCTCACGAGTTGATAAAGACTATGCCAATGCAGCCTCGAGTGCTAAAGACACAACAATATTGAGCTTGGCGAGATTGCGACTAGGAGGAATTGCTTCAAGTTACAGCCTGAGAAGACAGGTTAGGTTGTTCATCTCTCCTTGCCAACATCTATGCTTCAAGAGCTTGTGGCTTGTAAAAGGAATAAATATATTTATGAAGCTCTTTCATTTCATTGTGATCATCTGGAATATTGCTCTGGCAGTGCATCTCACTTCTTGTTCTTAAATATCCTTTTCAAATGTCTAGTAACGGCTGGTCCAAATTTTCCTTTATATTTTATCTTGAGTGTTGGTGGTATTACTAATACTATATACCCTTATCTAGTAGTACCTGCTATCTCTGCTGCTGCAGCACATATTCTGTCGGTCATCTTTTAATTCAAATTTGGCATATTTTTAGTTTTGTTGCTTTACTAGTGTTTGTTTTCTCATCTCAGCCAAGATTTTGTTTTCTCTTTTCCTAAAATCTTCAGTATTAAATACAAATACAAATACAAGATGCTTTGTCTAAACACACTATAGGCTTACAAAATAGATCATTCAAACATCAGCATAAGAATATTTATAGACCACCAATGAGAAACTTCCAGTTCTATTCCCAGAGGATTAGTCAATCACAAACGAATAGGTATGACTTTCATTATTGGTTTTGGTTTGATTTCCCTAAGTTTATTTCTTCTCATCATCATCACTTATTCTCAACCCATTAGAGTCGATCGTGATAGTCAAGCTGTAATTCACATAGTTGAAAATTATGTTTTTCATGAACGCACCAAACATATTGAGATTGACTGTCATTTTTTCGAGAAAAGATAAGTTGGGTGTTCTTGACATTTCAATTCCCTCTCCAACTTAAGACAGGGTGTTGACCGAGTATACTTTAGGAATTTTTTGTTTTATTCAACAAATAATAATAGTTATATATTTTTCCTAGTCAATTCAATTGTATATTTTTAAGACAACCTTTTTCACGTTATTATCTTTTCTTTAAATTTTATACGTCTAGCTAAAAAAGAAAATGGGTTAATGAGAAGACCATTTTACCCTTAATAATAAATCAAATAATAAATTTTCTAAATATATATATATGTAATACAATTCTTGTTTTCACAGCCACACTTGTATATAGCAAATTCTTCCCTTTCCATAAACTTGAAATGATTTTCCTCGCGTTATACTTCTTCTTCCTCCTCAACACAATAACAAACTCAGTCACCAAGAGGCACTTACTTCACTTTAAGCCCTACTGGTAAGGCTCTCAGTGTTTCTCGACTCATAAATAGTTTTCGGCGCAATTTTTTTTATGACCGTGTATATTGTAGTTGTTTAGAGCATCTGCAAATTTTCAAAAAATTCCGAATAATTTACAGTTCCGAAACCTAGGTTCAAACATGTTGTTTTCCTCGCGCATAAAAAAAATTAGTCACGCGTGCAACATGTTTGAACCTAGTTTTCGGTACTGTAAACTATTCAGAATTTTCTAAAAATCGCGCCGATGCTCTAAATAACTACAATATACACAGTTATAAAAAAAATCGCGCCGAAAACTGTTCAAAGATCAAAAACACTGAGAGTCCTACCGGTAAAGCTTAAAGTGAAGCCCCTATAGAAGAATTCCCCTATATATTTAAATAATAAACAATATTTTGCTTTAATTTTTCTTTTAACATATTTATATCATTATTTTATATATAATATTATTTATTTAAAATTTATATATAAATCATAAAAATATATTAATAATAATGTATGTTCCTTGCACCTAGTAGTCTATATAAATTTGACTATTATTATTATTAATATGTAATAATCAATTCTTCTAAATGTTTCCAATTAATGAAGAAGGCAATAGCTAGAGTAGAAATTGTAAACCAATTGTAGATTAATTAGGTATGATACAAGAGAGAGCTCGTGGCTTGTACAATGGAATAAATGATGCTCTTTCGTTGTGATCAACCTAACCTACACTTGGTGATCCTAATTTTTGTTCATAGCAGGATAAGCACAAGTTTTAATTTTTCACTATCTCCTCTTGTAAGTTTTATTTTTTTTGTAACAAAGTTGACTGATTTTCTATTTCCTAGCCAAAGAAAATAGGTGCCCAGATAGCCAAAATCCAAGATTTCGAAGTTAAATCAAACCCAAACCACACCTGGTGAAAGCTAATGTAGCTGAGGTAACCCAAGTCGTGAACTGGTCGGCAACTGAGTGAGGAAGGGAGGAGGGAAACGATGTCGTGTGGTGGATGAGATTGAGAGACCGAGCCGAGATTGAGACAAAGGTGGAGGGAGTGAGGCCTCAGATTGAAAAAATGCCATTAATCAGCAAAACCGATAATTAATTTTGAAAACGACAGATTTTATAGATTTTGGGTTACGCGGTATTGAATATACCAATTCAGCTGATGATTTTGACAGCTGTGATTAAGTTGTTAAGGCAGTTAGTTTGTTAGATTAGTTAGAGTTTTGGTCTCTCGGGTTGTTAGTTTTCTCTGTAACAACTTTGGCTTTTCTCTCTGTAATTGTACTCTATAAATATGACTTGTAATGAGAAGCTTAGTACAGAAACAAGCCATACTTTCAGTTCTTCAAACACTTGTGAATCTTTTTGTTTTCTCTGTTCTCTCTTTACTCTGTTTTCTCAAGTTGGTACAAGAGCCACTCGATCGTGGAGTCCTCTTCGTCCTCTGCGCATAGCTCCACTGTCTCCACTCCATCCAGTGTTCCATCTACGATGCTTCTTCCTCCACTTCGCTTGGATCGCAGCAACTATTTCTTCTGGCGTTCCCAAGTTCTTCTATCGATTAGAGCACACGATCTTGAAGGGATTCTTCTCGGCACTACACCTTGTCCTTCAGCCACAATTCCAGAAGCTCCTGGATCAACCACAAGGGTTAGTAATCCTGCTTTCACATCTTGGAATCGCCTTAACCAGTTCTTACTTTCTTGGTTGATTTCTTCTATCTCTGAGACCAAGATTGGCCATGTTGTTGACTGCAAAACATCAGCTGATATGGACTACACTTAACAATCTGTTTAGCACTCGTTCTAAGGCTAGGATGATTCATCTTATGACTCTTCTCCAAAGCACCAAGAAAGGTTCCATGTATGTTGATGAGTACACGCTCAAGATGAAAAGCTATGTTGATGGCTTACGTGCTGCTGGCAATCCCATTTCTGAAGATCAGTTGATCTTGTATGTTCTTGTTGGTCTCGGTTCTGAATACGAATCGGTTGTTGTCAATCTTACGTCCATGAACATTGTCTCCATTCAAGAAGTTCAATATATGTTGCAGAATCATGAGATGCGCCTTGAGCTTACTCAGGCTACTGCTGCTCTTGATCTCAATGCTCCAACAACAAACTTTGTTCAAACCAAGAAGCCTCAATATGGTCCTCCTTACAGTCAAAATAGGAACTACTACAACAACAACTCCAACAGAGGTTACTCAAATGGAAGAGGTAGAAGCTATTATTACAATGGCAAAGTCCATCGTCTCATTTGTCAACTCTGCGGCAAACCCGGTCACTCCATTCTGAAATGTGTTCGCCGTTTTGATGTTAGCTACCATGGTCCAAATGATGCCCACCAAACTTCTGTTGAAACTGCTCCTCAAGCTCACGTTGCTTCCACCTCCACTCACAGTGATGAATCTTGGTTTCTTGACAGTGGAGCCACCAATCACATCCCCTCAGATAGTGCCAATCTGATGACAAAGAACAACTACAAAGGTAAAGAAAAGCTTGTTGTAGGTAATGGCTCACAACTCTCTATTGCTCACATTGGATCTAGTTATTTAGCTGCTAATAAATCTTTGCATCTTAAAAATATTCTCCATGTTCCCTCTATCACCAAAAATCTCATCAGTATTTCTCAAATTACAAAAGATAATGATGTCACAGTACAATTCACTTCTGGTTTTTGTCTTATTAAGGACAACATTTAGAAGACTCCACTTCTCAAGGGCACTCTTAAAGATGGCTTGTACCAGTTGGAGTCGCCTATTGTCAAATCTTCCTCTAGTTGTTCGACTTAGTTTGAGTCAGTCACACTGTGTGGACAAGATTCTTGACAAATTTGGTAAAAATGATTCTGGTGTGTCCAGAACACCAATTGACATAAGCCATCATCTGTCCAAGAATAAAGGCAACAATGTCTCTCAAGTAGAGTATGCTAGAGTGATAGGTAGTCTAATGTACTTGATGAGTTGTACAAGACCAGATATTGCTTACACTGTAAGTACTTTAAGTCGATGCACGAGTAATCCAGGTATTGAACACTAGAAGGCAATTACAAGAGTACTAAGGTACCTGCAGTATACTCGAAACTATGGATTGAACTATACCAGAGAACCAGCTGTTCCTGAAGGATATACTGATGCAAGCTGGATATCTGACATCCAAGATTCGAAAGGTACTAGTGGATATGTGTTCACTGTAGGTGGCGCAGCTGTTTCATGGAAATCATCGAAACAAACTGTAATCACTAGATCCACGATGGAATTTGAGTCTGTAGCTCTGGATAAATGTAGTGAAGAAGCAGAATGGTTGCGTAATTTCTTGGAGGATATTCCAGAATGGCCTAAACCTGTGCCTGCAATATGCATATATTGTGATAACCAAGCAACAATTGGTCGGGCAAAAAATGTTTTGTATAATGGTAAGTCTAGACACATACGTCGACGACATAATTCCATTAGACAACTGATCTCAACTGGAGTTATCTCGATTGATTGTGTGAAATCAAAAGATAACATTGCGGATCCGCTAACAAAAGGGTTAAACAGAGATCAAGTTGAAAAGACATCAGAAGGAATGGGACTTAAGCCCAAAGGAAATTAAGGTTGATATAAGGGAAACCCAACCTAGTTGACTGGAGATCCCAAGATCTAGGTTCAATGGGACAACCTAGTTATTGAGACCGAGTAGGATCACTGTGGGGGATTACCCCTACCCATTCCAATGCTGAAACAGTGATGCCTATTGTAAAAGAGGTTAAGCTCAAGCTTTTAATGACCCTTACGCATCGGTAGTCCGAGCAGAGTGATGCGGGATTGCTCTTAGATAAGAGGTCACCTATGTGAGAGAGAAGTGGGGCCGCTTCAAAGGAGAATTGTGGGGGCTCAATTTTCTAAAACCTCTCACAAAACCATGCAGATGTTCGCAGCCAAAAATGAACATAACCATGAGAACCGAAACTATGCCGGAAAGATATCTGTGTGAGATATATCATCGTTTACACAAATGACAGAACAGTTCAAAGACATTGCGTCTACTAATCAGTTAGTAAAGTAAATATATTCTCACAAGGGAAGGTTCAAAGGCTAACACTCACCTATCCTATGCAGGTATCAATCAGAGAACTCTATCACCTTGTTGTGTCGAGTCGTGTCGAGTCTTTGTTTCTTAATGTTGATCAATTTCATTCATGTGGGGGATTGTTAGAAAAAAAAATTGAGTGAATGAGAAATTGATGCCTAAAATGGAAATGATTAAGCAAATCACCTTGATTAAAGATGATATTATATGAATATTATGTGATTTATTCTGATTGATTTTGGAAAATCACTTTGGTCAAAATTAAGATATCAGAATATTGTGTAATTAATTCTGATTGATTGTCAGAAAATCACTTTGGGTAACAACTGATATTACCATAATAAGTGTGATTAATTCTGATTAATTATCAGAAAATTACTTTGGGTAATTGCTGATATTACCAGTATAAGGGTATTTAATTCTGTTTGATTTTCAGATATTAAGATACCAGATTTGTTGGATATTTGGGCATTAATGCATTTGATTCACACATTTTTTCAACTCTCCATGAAGCCTATAAAAAGAGGCTTCTCCTTTCATTCTAGGCGCACAGATACAGAGCATCACACACTTAGTTTTTTTTCTTTTCTTTTTCTCTTCAGTCTGTGTAGTAATTTTTGGTGATAGAGGGAAGGTTTATTGTGTAGTAATTTCTGGTGATAGAAGGAATGTTTGTTTCGAGTTCGCCTAAGCAGATGCAATGATGCATTCCTCCTGCTTGATAGCTATTGTATCCTGGGAAGTGGTTGCTCACGAATTCTCTTGGAGTAGCTCCATTGCGTCTGCTTAGGCGAGCTTTTTTTTAATTACGTTATTTGGAAAGCTTTTTTTTTCTTCTTCTTTTCAACAATACTGCCAATTAGAGTGTGATGATTCCATGAAATTTCCAAGAGAAAAGTCTCAACGGAAAATGAGATTTTTTTTTAATTACGTTAGTGAAAGCTTTCTTTAAATTCATATTTTTATATTATTTAAGGGGTTTGAATTCCTGACTTTGAACTTTGAATTAACCCAAGCCTATTTCTTATGGAATTTACAGAGCTAAGGCCACCAATAAAACATTGAGAAAAAAAGTATATGGTTAAATGCATCAAATATTAATATTAGACGATTAAATTTCACTATACACTTAGCTGTAAACAAACTTCCGTATAAATTCTTTATTGTTTCAGTACTATTATACATACTTATCAATTAAAGAAATTAAAATAAAGAACTACATTAACATCAAATTACTCTAACACATTAGCCTAATAAAGAACAAATAAAATAGTGCAGTAAAAGAACAAGAGAGGAGTTTAATTGATTCAGTCCCACTATATCAATCAAATTCAATACACCCTCAATGATTTCAGCAATCTCAAATAGAAAACCTCACTATTATGTATTTATATCAGAGAAGTTTGTCACTATTTGTTGCTCGAATACTTTGTGTTCAAGAACAGAACCCAAAGTATCCGAGCAACAAATCAAAATTAAAGTAAAGAAAATACAGTAAAGAAATGGACGCCAAGGTTTATACTGGTTCGGCCAATTTGACCTACATCCAGTTTGAGCATTATCATGAGCAATCCACTATAGAGAATCAGCAATACAATCTTTGTTACAGTTGAAGATTTTCAATGGTTTCTTGGTACCAAACTCTCACCAAACTCACTCTTTCTGTACCCTTGGAACCAAACCCGAGAACCCCTTGTACAACCACACTCAAAGCTCTCAAAACTCTCAAAGTGATCTTCTTTCTACAAAGATGTGAAATACAATGTGTTCTGGAGGACTGGTAATAAGGAAAGCTCATGATGATGAACTGAGTTAGCGTGCATAGGCAAAGTCAGCGGTAAAAACACTGCTTGCTGGATGTGTTCTGGAGGAGTAGTAATAAGGAAAGCTCATGATGATTTAGCTCAAGCTTGTATCAATGTTCAACAAGTTTAAGCAATGCTCCCACTGCTTCCTTAAAAGCTTCTACAGTTGCCATGAATTCAGGTTCAGACATGGACAAGGCAATAACTCGGTGCTGACGAGGCTTCCAACTCACTGTGCTCCCACTATTGTAACAACATAGAAAATGAGGGACTTTGTTGAATCTTGATTTGAAGCAAAATCAGAATCTACAAACCCTTCGAGCCATATCTTTCCAGCATTTTTCTTGTACACCTTACCATGTGTGCTTGTACCTTTGAGATACCTCATTGACCATTTCAAACCAAGCCAATGCTCGAGCCCAGGATTAGACATCAAGAAAACTGAGGGCATAGGCATTTTACATACATCAAACAACCAAGTGCGGTGCATATGGGACTTTATCCTTGTCTTTTACAGTTTTACTTCTGCTTCAGTTTCAGGACATTGATCAGCTGTGAACTTAAAATGACCAGCTAAGGGAACTGTAACACTCTTAACATCATGCATCTTGGATATTCTTAGAACCTTTTCTGTGTAATTTGCTTGCCTTCCTGCAGATTTCGCTCTGTTAATCTCGGTCACAAGTCATAACAACAATTTTCTGTAACATAATAATGATACATAATGGCAACAAATTAAAGAGAGAAATACTAACCAAATTAAGCAAGGCTAAATATATAAATATATCCTACAAAGTTAAGAGTCTGCATTGTCTCATTGGCTGAAATCATTGAGACTCGATGAAATTCATAACTCGATCCCCACCAGTATAATAAACAATGCTGTGTTCCTGCAAATCTATTCATCAGCATGCTTGGAAAAAGAAACTCAGAAAACCAGTAAAAATAATTAACTTTTCTAAAATAAAAGAGGCTATTGATTATTTGATTAATAACAACTTGGACTCTTAAATTGATGTAGCAAATGAACACCTGTATCACAGTGAGTTGAAATAGTATTGAGGAAAAATAAAACAAATCTGTACAAAAGAATAATGACTTCTACTAATACTGACTTTGAATTGATCTTGAAATCAACATACATTCACTGAAATAAATTGAAATGCAAAAAGAAAGTAGGTTTTACCTGCTGTCTAAGAGAGACATGACTTTATTCAGTTAGTTTTTTTTAGCTATGTGTTGAATTGAATAATATGCCAATCTTTCCCTGTGTTCTTCCTTGCACTTGGGAATTAACAGTACATTCTTTTATGCACAAAGTAGTAAGATTTCGAGTTGAAACCAAGCTGCAGTCTTGATGTTTTTTCCAACTGTCAACAAAACTTCCAACTAATTTTAAAGTCAAGAGTCAATACTCAAACTTGTAATTGAGGCATTGTAGAAAACATCATTACCAAGTTCTGTCTTGATGACATGATCAATGGTTGAAGGTAGAAACTTGGCCAATAATTGTGCCAACTAGCTGAAATTAGAGTGATAAAAAGGATATCATATTAGACCAAAAGAACAAAAGACATGAAATATCAAACAAGTTGTTCTTGAAGAATTTTATGACCTACATAGTTTGAAGTCACCCAGGAGCATGAGAGCTTGTGAGATGCTGATATAATTAAATGATGAACTCTGTAAACACTGTCATTCAACCTTGGATTGCTGCACATTAATAAATTTTTACAAGTTAAACAAGATCAAAATCCCATGTTTTTTTTTCAGGTTAACAGTTTGGACTTGACTTTACCATGTTTGTTGCGCCTTGTTGAATAATCCCAATTGGTAAAGAGAAGAAGAAAGGAAACTCCACAAGCCCAATGGGAGTTGGTGCTGTTTGCCAAAAGCAAAATTGAAAGACCAAAGAGCGAAAGACATCACAAGACTGAAGAGCAAAGCTGAGAAGGATTCCAATGAAGGCAACACCAGTCCCTATGCGATGTGGTTCTCTGCTCTAAGAACATATAGATAGAAAAATAGATGATCAATGCAAATGTATTTAGTAGCAGCAAAACTTTGAGTAGATATGAGTCATTCAAAGAAAAGTATACATATTACACCCCTAATATATGGTTTTATCTGATGCATGGCTACATCTATGAGGATTGGTTTATATGTACAAATTTAGAAAGATTACAAAAACACTCTCTTTCTCATTGGCCAAATACTCTACAAACCAAAAAGAAATATTTGTCATATTGCCTTGTAAGGAAAGTAAAACTAAGGATCATAATCATAATCATAATATTGTCATGTCATTCATAATAATATATATGAAACTATCTTAATAAATATGTAATTTCTTTGGTCAAGAGAAAGACTTTATGAAAATTAAAAAAAGAAATTGATAAGATAATATTAGGGGAGATCAGTAAACGGAAAACAACTTCGTCTATAATGTATTTTCGTAACAATAATATTATGTTAAGAACCATATATAACATTCTCATCTCATGCATAATGTGAAATTATCATTTAAAGAGGTTCCATCTCTGCATCAACAGACATAATATTGTCATTAGAAAACTTTAGAATATTATCACATCTCTAAAAGAAAACTTTGGAAACACTTACACATTTAAACTATGGGTTTTCTAATACAAGTAAATGAAATGATCATAAAGATTACAACACTATCACATTCTCACCCACAAAACATTATGAAATTAAGAAAGATGATTCCAAGCAATAATGTTCACAACAATACAACAGCCAATCTCAGTCACAAGTCATAACTCTGTTATAGTAGCAGCAAAGGGAGAAATACCAACCAAATTAAAGAAGCCCAATCAATCATCATAATCACCAATCCACGCATGATAAAAAGAAATTCCCCTGCAAATCTATTTATTAGTACTCTTGAAAATAGAAACTCAGAAAATCAGCGAAAAAGAATAATTTTAAAAAATAAAAGAAAGTTTTATATTTATTTGTACAATTGCAAGTACATAAGTTTCAAATACTCTGTATTAAATAATAATAATAATGAGATGTGGATGGCTTGAGAACAAATCAGCTAAACACCAAATTCTTAGTCTCATTAGCTACTTATATATACAGAATATTTATTATTTAATTAATATTATATATAGAATATTTTTACTAATGCAATCTTTGAATTAATCTATAAATCAAAATATATTTACAAAAATAATGACAAGGAAAGTTACCTGCCGCCTAAGTCTCTCTTATTAAATTCTGTTTCTTCAGTTAGTATGTTAGGAATGTGTTGAACTTTGGGCCAATCTTCCCCTGTTCCTTCCTTGCACCTGGGAATTAGCAGACTGCATCCTTCTATGGACAAATCAGTAACACTCTGGGGCAGTCCTGCTGCTGGTAAGCACTCTAGTTTTTCCAAATAAAGAAGATCTAAACGATGAAGGGAGGTGACGTGTTGGACGCCTTTGCTGTTCAGAGCTTTGAGGTTATTACATTCAAAGATCTTAAGACTTCTTAAAGATGGTGGGAGCAGCCATTCCTCTGGAAATGAATCCACCACTCCTCCACATCCAAAGAGTTCTAAGGAATTGAATGATGGGAGTCTTTGTAAATTCCATTTCATGCGGTTTTCCATGAGCTTATCACATGATGCGATGCATAGACGTTGTAAAGTAAAGGGCAATCCCATTTCTGAAAAGGTTTCCAACCTTGAGCAATGCATTGTGTTCAACGTTTTGAGGGAAGGATATGCAGAGTCAATGTGAGTACTTGTTGGAAATATAGTTACCAATTCATCGCAAGATGAAATATTGATATACTCTAAAGATGGAAAATTACACATAGGTAGCGCCACACTCAGCTTCCTACATCTTTCTAAATCAAATTGCTTTAGACATTGAAAAATCTCACATCTTTGGTCACTTGTATTAATAAATGACCAATCCAACATATCTGTATGATCAAGCCATAATCTTGCTAAGAATGGAAAGGGCATATTCAAAGAAATATTACGAAATTCATCATGCATATCAAGACAGGAAACACGAAAATCTATCAGTGAACTTAGCGGCGAAATGATAACAACGACAAGCAAAGATTGCTGCAGTGTAGATCAACTTTTCTCAAGTTACAATATGATGGATGTGTTACCCAATCTGGCAAGCTTGTACCGTTATAACCTCCGATTTCGAGTTTCTTTAAATTTACATGTGGTTGGAGTGCATCAAGAACTTCTCTTTCCTTTGTTGAGCTATTTGCCACACCGTTCCATGAAAGAATGAGTTCATTGAGATACTTTTTGTTCTTCAAATTTCCTTCCAAAACATCACTCACTTCTCTAACATGCGCAAGCCCTGAAATCTCCAAGCTTCCACGCAGATTGTCCAACTTGCCCAACTCTTTGATCCTGGACCCATCATTTTTACACAAAACAAAATTACTTAACGTCTGAAGATTTATCATATTACAAATCTTCGGTGGCATCTCTTTTAGAGGAGTCAATCTTGTCATAAGATGACGCAGGCTGACTAACTTGGAAATGTTGGTAGGCAATTGTCTGAGATTTATACAACCTGACAATAAGAGTGTTTCCAAATTGTACAACCCACAAACTGAATGAGGTAATTCCTTAACTTTCGTGCGAGACACATCCAAATACCTGAGATGTTTTAAATTGCCAATTGAATCAGGCAAGTCTGTGATACATGAGTCTGACAAAGAAAGTGATCTTAGGCATCCTCCATCCTTCACTACAATTTCAAGCTTTAATTGTGTCTTTTGCCATGAATATGTATATCGCAATGGTAAAGCTAACAAGGTGCGCAAATACTTCACTCTAGAAAAGTTGTCAAATTCTACTGTATCTTTTAAGTCTTTCATGTATGATAGATGGCGTGTCTTGCTACCATTTAGCTTGTGGAAGTCATTACAACTATCATAAATAGAGCAACACTGACCTGATACATACATAGCTAGATCATGCATAAGATCGTGCATAGAGAGAGAATAGTGTCTGGATCTTTGGAAAAATGATCTTGATATTAAAGCACTCATGTACTCTTCTCCAACATCTTCAATCCTTTTTCCTTTTTGAGGTTGTAAAAGACCTTCTGCCATCCATATTAAGATTATTTGTTCTCTGTCATCTTTCCGAAATTCATAATCCTTGGGAAATATCGAGAGAAAAGAAAAACATGGCTTCAAATGAGGAGGCAGAAATCGATAGCTCAACCACAAAGCTGGAACACTTCCTATGTCGCGGCAATTGGACAACTCCCAAATATCACTTTGCAGTACATGTCTCCATTCTTCACTAGTGGACATAGATCGTAAAAGTCCAGCCATCGATTTTACAGCCAAAGGAAGACCCTTGCACTTTTTTACAAATTGCTTTCCGATTTCTTCCAAGTCTTGATGTACCTCATTGGAGCCTATAGTACCAAAGACATGTTCTGCAAACAACTTCCAACAATTTTCGTAAGATATTTCTTTAAGCTCGTAAGGCTGAACATGCATCGTCCTCATCATCAAAGCAATATCTTCGTTACGCGTGGTCACAATGATCTTACTTCCTTGATCGCCAGATTGAAAAGAGCTTTTCAAAGAGTCCCACAGCAAATAATTTTCATTCCATACATCATCGAGAACAAAAAGAAACTTCTTCCCTATCAAAGCATTTTTCAATTTATTTTGAAGTTGATATAGCTCCTTTGCTTCGCAACTTGTTTCAGTGATTGCTTCAAAAATAAGTTTAGTTATTTTCAAAACATCAAAATCTTCGGAGATAGTTACCCACACTTTCAAGTCAAAGTGTTGTTGGACAGTGGTATCGTCATATACACTTTGAGTAAGTGTAGTTTTGCCAATGCCACCCATCCCTATTATAGGAATTAGGACAATCCTATGGTCACCAACATCATCACACAATACTAGCTTAACAATAGCCTCTTTATCATTCTCTCTTCCATAAACCTTAGAATCATCTAACAAAGGTGCAGGTGGTCTATGTAATGTTGTTTTCAGCTCAACTTTTTTCAAACCAAGGTATTCTGTCTGTTCTAAAAGATCCTTTAGAGTATCAAGGATCTCTTCGATTTCAGATTTCAAAGCACTTATTTCAAATGGGTTCTTAAAGACAGAGTGGGAGGGCTTACTTGCTGTGCTTTCGAGTTCATCATCTTTCTCCATCTTGAGTCGTAGAGCTTCAGTACTGAGCTTGTCCATCACGTGGTCAGCATCATACAGCACTTGTTTCAGATCATCAAGCCACCCCTTCACGTCGTTGTCTCCAAGTTGTTTCTCCTCGGCATCGTTCAGCAGCACCTTAGCCGATCTCAACATATTCTTCAGCCTGTTGAGCAACTTTGGATTGAGTTTGTCTCCACGAAAGAAGTCAAGTACCTCTTGAGAAGCAATCCTATCAAAGAGGACATTGATGGAACCAGAGAGAAGAGCTCCCGCCACCATTAAGCCAGCCATGATTTCTGTTCTTGAGAGAGAGAGAGAGAGAGAGAGAACTAGTTTATGGTAAAGAAGGTTAGAACAAAAAGGAGTAGTGGAAGTATAAGAGAAGTGTTTATGTTTTTGTTCTGAACAGTTTACGCGTTTGGAAGAAAAAGTGATCCAATAATTAATTCATTGAACAGTTTACGCGTTTGGAAGAAAAAGTGATCCAATAATTCATTGGACATTATTACGTTTGATGTCTCTTTTCCTTAAAAAAAAAAAATTTCTTTTGAATAATAGGAAGTTGCCAAGAAATGCTTTTTAGGAGTGTTTCAGTGAGTCTATCATGGTTTCCATATTAAATCAATAAAGCACCAACCGATAAAGCTTTTATTAACTATAAAAAATAAATAAATAGGAACACACACACAAACCGAAAAAAAGACATTAGATCACTTGATTTGGTTAGGGAAATTTCAATTTATATGCTTGATAAAAGTTATAATTACAAAAAAATGCTAGGCATATTAAAAGGGAAATTTTAATATGTAGGCTTGATAAAAGTTATAATTACAAATAAATCCTAGGCATATTAAAATTTTCAAAATAATGCTAATTTTTTGTATATTACCCAAAATGCCCTTTTCACTTCTTCCTCATTCTCATTTCTCTCTTCTCTCTTCTCTCTTCTCTCTTCCCTCTCTCTCTCTCTCTCTTATTTCACTCTCTCTCACCTCACAACACCACCACCACACTAAATATTATATTTCGAACAGATTTGGACATGATTTTTGGGTTTTTTTTGCGATTTTTTCCAGATCTGAAACTCTGAAATCTGCAAAAAATCGACATTGCTCGATGGTGCTCGATACCAGCTCGATGAGACCTTCAAAATCATGATTTTTCATGAAAAAATGACTTTGCTCGATGGTGGTTCGATAGTAGTTCGATAGTGGCTCGATGGTGCTCGATGCCAGCTCGATGAGATCTTCAAAATCATGATTTTTCATGAAAAAATGACTTAGCTCGATGGTGGTTCGATGATAGCTCGATAGTGGTTCGATAGTGCTCGATGGTGCTCGATGCAATTCTTGTAAGAGACATAATTTTTCACTCGGGTGTCCGTTTGGGGTGATTTTTTTTTTGATTTTGGGTATTTTTTCAAGATCTACATGTTTGACATGTTAATATGCACATTTTGGAAGTGTAGCACTTGTAAAATATAGAAAAGTGCAAACATACCTCATGTTTAAGACATCTTTTGGTATATTTTTAAGTTTTAAACTTCCCAAATGTGCATATTAACATGTCAAACGTGTAGATCTTGAAAAAATACCCAAAATCAAAAAAAAAATCACCCCAAACGGACACCCGAGTGAAAAATTATGTCTCTTACAAAAATTGCATTGAGCACCATTGAGTCATTATCGAGCTACCATCGAACCACCATCGAGCTAAGTCATTTTTTCATGAAAATCTTGATCTTGAAGGCCCCAGCGAATGGTGGCTCGATGGTGCTCGATGCCAGCTCGATGAGACCTTCAAAATCATGATTTTTCATGAAAAAATGACTTAGCTCGATGATGGTTCGATGGTAGCTCAATAGTGACTCGATAGTGCTCGATGGTGCTCGATGCAATTTTTGTAAGAGACATAATTTTTCACTCGGGTATCCGTTTGGGGTGATTTTTTTTTTGATTTTGGGTATTTTTTCAAGATCTACACGTTTGACATGTTAATATGCACATTTAGGAAGTTTAAAACATAAAAATATACCAAAAGATGTCTTAACCATGAGGTATGTTTGCACTTTTGTATTTTTTACAAGTGTTACACTTCACAAATGTGCATATTAACATGTCAAACGTGTAGATCTTGAAAAAATACCCAAAATCAAAAAAAAAATCACCCCAAACGGACACCCGAGTGAAAAATTATGTCTCTTACAAGAATTGCATCGAGCACCATTGAGCACTATCGAACCACTATCGAGCTACCATCGAACCACCATCGAGCTAAGTCATTTTTTCATGAAAAATCATGATTTTGAAGGTCTCATCGAGCTGGCATCGAGCACCATCGAGCCACTATCGAACCACCATCGAGCAAAGTCATTTTTTCATGAAAAATCATGATTTTGAAGGTCTCATCGAGCTGGTATCGAGCACCATCGAACCACCATCGAGCAATGTCGATTTTTTGCAGATTTCAGAGTTTCAGATCTGGAAAAAATCGCAAAAAAAACCCAAAAATCATGTCCAAATCTGTTCGAAATATAATATTTAGTGTGGTGGTGGTGTTGTGAGGTGAGAGAGAGTGAAATAAGAGAGAAAAAGAGGGAAGAGAGAAGAGAGAAGAGGGAAGAGAGAAATGAGAATGAGGAAGAAGTGAAAAGGGCATTTTGGGTAATGTGCAAAAAATTAGCATTATTTTGTAAATTTTAATATGCCTAGTATTTTTGTGTAATTATAACTTTTATCAAGCATACATATTAAAATTTCCCTATTAAAATTTACAAAATAATGCTATTTTTTTACACTTTACCCAAAATGCCCTTTCCACTTCTTCCTCACTTCTCTCTTCCCTCTCTCTCTCTCTCTTATTTCACTCTCTCTCACCTCACAACACCACCACCACATTAAATATTATATTTCGAATAGATTTGGACATGATTTTTGGGTTTTTTTTTCAGATTTGAAACTTTGAAATTTGCAAAAAAATCGACCTTGCTCGATGGTGGTTCGATGGTGCTCGATGCCAGCTCGATGAGACCTTCAAAATCATGATTTTTCATGAAAAAATGACTTTGCTCGATGGTGGTTCGATGGTAGTTTGATAGTGGCTCGATGGTGCTCGATGCCAGCTCGATGAGACCTTCAAAATCATGATTTTTCATGAAAAAATGACTTAGCTCGATGGTGGTTCGATGGTAGCTCGATAGTAGTTCGATGGTGCTCGATGCAATTCTTGTAAGAGACATAATTTTTCACTCGGGTGTCTAGTTGGGGTGATTTTTTTTTTATTTTGGGTATTTTTTCAAGATCTACACGTTGGACATGTTAATATGCACATTTGTGAAGTGTAACACTTGTAAAAAATACAAAAGTGCAAACATACCTCATGTTTAAGACATCTTTTGGTATATTTTTAAGTTTTAAACTTCCTAAATGTGCATATTAACATGTCAAACGTGTAGATCTTGAAAAAATACCCAAAATAAAAAAAAACACCCCAAACGGACACCTGAGTGAAAAATTATGTCTCTTACAAGAATTGCATCGAGCCACTATCGAGCTACCATCGAACCACGATCGAGCTAAGTCATTTTTTCATGAAAAATCATGATTTTGAAGGTCTCATCGAGCTGGCATCGAGCACCATTCGTTGGGGCCTTCAAGATCAAGATTTTCATGAAAAAATGACTTAGCTCGATGGTAGCTCGATAATGGCTCGATGGTGCTCGATGCAATTTTTGTAAGAGACATAATTTTTTACTCGGGTGTCCGTTTGGGGTGATTTTTTTTTATTTTGGGTATTTTTTCAAGATCTACACGTTTGACATGTTAATATGCACATTTGGGAAGTTTAAAACTTAAAAATATACCAAAAGATGTCTTAAACATGAGGTATGTTTGCACTTTTGTATTTTTTACAAGTGTTACACTTCACAAATGTGCATATTAATATGTCTAATGTGTAGATCTTGAAAAAATACCCAAAATAAAAAAAAAATCACCCCAAACGAACAACCGAGTGAAATATTATGTCTCTTACAAGAATTGCATCGAGCACCATCGAACCACTATCGAGCTACCATCGAACCACCATCGAGCTAAGTCATTTTTTCATGAAAAATCATGATTTTGAAGGTCTCATCGAGCTGGCATCGAGCACCATCGAGCCACTATCGAACTACCATCGAACCACCATCGAGCAAAGTCATTTTTTCATGAAAAATCATGATTTTGAAGGTCTCATCGAGCTGGCATCGAGCAAGGTCGATTTTTTGCAGATTTCAGAGTTTCAGATCTAAAAAAAATCGCAAAAAAAACCCAAAAATCATGTCCAAATCTGTTCGAAATATAATATTTAATGTGGTGGTGGTGTTGTGAGGTGAGAGAGAGTGAAATAAGAGAGAGAGAGAGGGAAGAGAGAAGAGAGAAGAGAGAAGAGAGAAATGAGAAGTGAGGAAGAAGTGGAAAGGGCATTTTGGGTAAAGTGCCAAAAAATAGCATTATTTTGTAATTTTTAATATGCATAGCATTTTTTTGTAATTATAAAAATGATCAAGCATACAAATTAAAATTTCCCTTTGGTTAATTAGTAACCATTTTTGTATATTTGTATCCAATTATTCCCTTCCTTTAACATTCTTTTTTGTATGGAATATTGTTTAATTGGGGTCTTTCTATTTTCTATAAATATTTATACTCGGTAGAAGCGCAATGCAGGTTTATTTAGTTTTGCATAAAAATTATTATATTTTTAATTTAAATAAATAAACAATGGCATATATTATAAAAGAATAATACATACATATTTTAAAAAAATTAAGTCAAAACATTGTCTATAATCTTAGAAGAAATCAATAATATCATAATTTTTATTTAAAAATATCGTTAAACCAAAAATCAATTAGATACACATTTTTTACATATAAAAATATGATGCATTCTAGATTTAAAGTAAATTATTTGATGTTGTTTATTAGTTTTGAATTTAGTGCTCATAATAATTTAAAAATTGGTATTTTTTATGTTTTAATTTATATATTATATATGGTAATTTTATTCTTATTACTAAATACTTTTATTTCTAATTTTCTTTTAGAAAAAATATTCAATATAATAAAATATTAAGAAATTCTAAATTAAAAGTATGAATTTAAAATTGATTGATCAAATATTAATTTAAATTCTAAATTCTAATAAATATTAATTTAAAAAGTTTATTTGATCAAATTTTAATTATCTAATTAAAATTAACTTAAAAAGTACAAAATTTATATATAAATATGTATTATTTTATTCATGGTTAGAACAATTAAAATAAGTAATTTCTCATTAAAAAATTAAAGGAAAAAATGAGAAACATGTATATTTATGTTTTATGCCACTATGACATATATATGTTTGGTTAAACAAAATAAATTAAGTGTGACAAAATAAATAATTAATAAAAGAAAGAAAAATAAATAAATTTAAATACATAAATATCTTTTGGTTATAATTTTTAAAACTTAATTGATAGAATAATTTATATACTTTAATATGAAATTTTAAAATACGTGATGCAAAATTAGTATTGCTTATTTATTATTATTTTTATTTTCAATTTATTTACCTTATTTAGATAACTTTATTATTTTTTTAATCTATTTACCTTATTTAGATGACTTTAGATAACTTTATTATTAATTTTTATTATTTTTAATATATTTATCTTATTTAGATGATTTTAAAACTAACGGTATTAGAAAACAATAAAAAAAATTAAATCTAATGAAAACCAACTATTTCCAATATATAAAGATATATAAAGTGTTAGCAGCCAATGTGGTGAATATAATTTGTACACTAAATAGGAAACATTTTCTGTCTCTATTTAATTTTCCATTGCTGCTACACTAAATAGGAACATGGTACATTTTGTTAAATCTTAGTCCTCTCCCATTTAGGATAAATACCTAATAATTATTACAAGACGAGGAATTCTCTTGCAATGAAATTTTACACAAAGAAAAGAAATATAAAATTATTTATTTATTGACTTACAAAAATTATATTTCAATGATCTAAACATATAGAATTTGATCTTGTTCTCGGAAGCAGAAAACATTGAATTTTGTATTATAATACTCAAACATGTGAAGAATATAAATACTATGTTGTATTATAATATTCAGGGAATTCTCCAATAGAGTCTTCACTTTAAGATCTATCGGTAGGGCTCTCTGTATTCTTGACAAAAATACAAACCGCATCGCAAAGGGTTCTAAACCGCAAATTACGGTGCAGTGTGGTGCGATGTAGGCGGTTTGAATGAATAGAATCGAGACGGGGCTAGGCCATCTGTCCAGAAGAAAGCCTTCTTGAAGTCGGGAGGATGATTGGGAAGATCTTCAAACATCTTCTTCTCCTTCGGATAGCTTGAAAGGTAGTAGAAGCCGTCTCCTCCCCGAGCTCGGGAGGGATTGCTTTTCAAACAAAAAAGATACAGGATCTCCTTTGGCGATGGTCCTTCCCACTTCAGCTCGTGGTATAGCGACCTCAGGGCAGACAGAACCCTGTAAGAATTGGTGTTGAGCTAGAAGGGGGCCAACCCAACAAAGTCTGTGAAGTCTTTGAAAAAAGGCTTCAAAGGCAGTATTGCTCCTGCCTTCATGTGCTCCTGGCTCCAAGCCGCGTATCTCAGCTTGCTATCAGGATTTCCATCTCCTGGAGCGCGGTAGCTTCGCTCGTGGGAGGCTGGGGCTCGACACCTTAGCGAGCCTGATAATCCAGGACCATGAAGGGCCAGGATATCAGTTATTTGGCCCAATGATGTAATCGAGCTCCAATAATGCTCGGTCTCGAAAAACTCCCTCCTCGGCTGTGAGGTAGAGGGCTCCCCCATCAGCAAAAATTGCAGATCACCTGGTTTGAAGGCAACTGTCACTTTGAGCTTAGGGCGAGGGGAATCGGTCTAGGCTCGGTGTCAGGATCTGGATGAAGGGCGACCCTTAGTCTCTTCCTTTTCCCTTCTCCGACCTCGTCTATCTGACATCGGAAGTGATCTGGAGTGTTTTCTTGCTCACGCCTCAGTTCGTGCTCCCGAATTAAACGCTGGTTTCGAGTAAAATGAGACTCCGGGGTTGGAGCTACTGGTGAATAAGGAATCGCGAGCTTTGACCCCCACCACTTTCCCGAATTCTGAGGCATCTAACAAGAAAGAAAAAGGGTGAGGGCCAAGCGAGCAAGAAATAATGAGAAATAATACCTAAGCTCGAATGATCAAGGCTACAAGGCAAGCTTAATCCAAAGGATGAGGCCAATCTCGGAGCGTGTTTTCCACCGAAAGGAAAGAAGGTGGACATGTTGTGGGAAATCCTGAAGTATCATGGAAAAAAGGTTGCGGTTATTCAAAAGTGGTATTTTTGAAAATCGTGCATTCTTTAAAACCTAGATTTTGTACCCGATATCTTGGTGTGCAAGATAGGTCCTCCGAAATTTAAAAACTCAGAAAAAGGATGGTTCTTTTTACGCATAAACTGGGTTTTGAACCGATAATGTTGGAACCTAAATGTAATATCTATCAGCCGACGCATCCTAGTGCATAAAACTAATGAATGGACCAACAAAACTCTAGTGCCCAAGGTGCAACAGAAGCATAAACACACATGGAAAAAGTAGTGCAAAGAAGCCATGAACAGAAAACTTACACAATGCGATCGGCGGAAACAGAGAAATGGACGATTATATAAGCGGCTGCAAGTACGATCTCACAGAGTCAAAGATTTTAGCGTGGCTTTGCCTTCTCGACTTCGAGAACATGCAAGAAATGGGCAAGGAGAGTTTTGGTTTTCCTTTTTTCGTTTTTTTTCTCTGAAATGAACGTGAGTTAGGGAAGAAGACGACGGGGTCCAATTTATAGGCACATGAAAATGCGAAAGGTTGGATTAATCTGGGCCATTGGCCAGATTCCGTATCAAATCCGACGGTCAGGGATAAGTGACATGATGGTACTGTAAAGGTGGCAGGCGAACGATCGTGGGCAGGTTTCCAAGGTACTCAAGTACCTTGAATAAGCAATACTCAACTGACGCGTGTCCATACTCGAGTATGTGTGACAGTGCGGTTCCCGAATAAAGTAGTTCAAAAGTTTCCTTCTCATAGGATTCGAACTAATGCTTTTGAGGGGGCAAAATGTTACACCCAGATTTCGAGACTTGAGGTCGTGACCTCGAAATCTGGATTCGTCAAGTGTGAGCTCGCGATAGCTAAAATACATGTTCGTAATCTAGACGCCAAATCCTCAAAGCAGGTGGCAACCTCGAAGATAGGCAGCCTCGAAGTCCTTATAAGCTCAAAAGACAGAACATCGGAGTATGTACATTGTCGAGTAGCCTCGGATTAGGCGGTCCGAGCTTAGCATGGGTGTGAGCTCGAAATAAGGCTACCTCGGTGATATTTACCCACTCCGAGCTGGTCATGGGGAAATTAATGCAACTCGTAATTTACTCAGAGACCTAGATTGGCATGATGCTGATTGCTGATCTCGAACGGCTTAATAGGCCACCTAAGGAGACGCAGTCCATGCATTCAAGAGATATTTATTGTTGTAACTTCCCTACAATAAAGGGATATTAACTAGTCGGTTATACGCCCCCTGGTCTTCAGGGGAAGTTTCCTTGTATATAGGAGTCACAAACTTTAAAGTAATTAAATTTATTAATATACAAAATAACTTCCCGAAACGTGTAGGATTGTATTCTGAGATCTCCTCTATAAATAGAGAGGTCATGTACCCTTGAAAGGGACCGAAATTTTGTAATCTTGAGAGAATCTCTAGAGAATTCATCCCTGAAAAATTTCCAGAAATTTCCTAAGTTCTAATAACAAAGACTCGTGGACTAGGCAAAGTTAACTGCTGAACCACGTAAAAAACTCTCATTGTTTTATTGTGTTATTCTTGCTATAGTTTTTACTGTTTATGTGTCTACATTTTAAGTTGACGAAAAACGGTATCAACAAATATATTATTTAAATAATGTAGAGATAAAAATAGAGTAGTTGATGTAAAATATAAGGTAACAGTTTGGTGTAAAATAAAAAAAAATAGAGTTTTGATAATAAATTTTGAAGTCCAGACAAAAGATATTGATGCTGATGTGTGACAATTAAACATGACAAGTTGGTGTCCAAAATCCAACATATTTATTATATAATAATATTAAAATATATGTATGATAAAATTAAATTAGGTGCACCCACTCCAACTTTGTCTCTCTCTCTTTTATCATACATGTATTTAATATTATTATGCATAACTACTTAAAATAATATAAGAGTGAAAATAGAGAGAAAGAGAGAGACAAAAGCTGTAGTGGTACGAGAATAGAATATGATTAATGTATATACAATATGGTTCCAGGAAATTGCCAAGAAAAGTTAGCCTTCAGAACGTTTATCAATATTTAATTACCTTGGCAAGAGCACAAAGACATTAGGCACATTATTATGGGATCCAACTACTACGTTTCAATGATAAGATCAAACAATATTTATTATTATTATTATTATCGTATGCTTTTAATAGAGAAATGCAAAGAGGCACCTGTAATGGCCAACACCATATGAAGTTGGCATTTTTCTTGTATACCTAACCATGTGTGCTTGTACCTTTGAGATACCTCATCAACCAATTCACACCAAGCCAATGCTCGAGCCCAGGATTAGACATATATCTACTGAAAAACTGATGGCATAAGCTATATCTGGTCTGGTGCTCATGTTTACATGCA
The DNA here is from genome assembly GCF_963169125.1 of Humulus lupulus. Taxonomy (NCBI): domain Eukaryota; kingdom Viridiplantae; phylum Streptophyta; class Magnoliopsida; order Rosales; family Cannabaceae; genus Humulus; species Humulus lupulus. The sequence goes on from NC_084798.1 coordinate 218,342,846, forward strand.
TCAAACCAAGTGCGGTGCATATGGGACTTTATCCATCTAAGGGAACTATAACACTCTTAGCATCATGCATCTTCAATATTCGTAGAAACTTTTCTGAGTAATTTGCTTGCCTTCCTGCGATTTCACTCTGTTAATCTCAGTCACAAGTCATAATAACAATTTTCTGTAACATAATAATAATACATAATGGCAACAAATTAAAGAGAGAGATACTAACCAAATTAAACAAGGCTATATATCCCACAAAGTTGACAGTTTGCATTGTCTCATTGGCTGAAATCTTTGAGACTCAATCAAATTCATAACTCGATCCCCACCCATATGATAAACCATGTTGTTTTCCTGCAAATCTATTCAGTAAAAATAATTAACTTTTCCAAAATAAAAAGTAGTACAAAGTAGTAAGACTTCGAGTTGAGACCAAGCTGCAGTCTTGATGTTTTTTCCAACTGTCAACAAACTTCCAACTAATTTTCAAGTCAAGATTATTCAAAACTCAAACTTGTAATTGAGGCATTGTAGAAAACATCATTACCAAGTTCTGTGTTGATGACATGATCAATGGTTGAAAGTAACCACCATATATGCCATGAAAAGTAGGAACTGGACCAATAATTGTGCCAACTAGCTGAAATTAGAGTAATAAAAAGGATATCATATTAGACCAAAAGAACAAAAGACATGAAATATCAAACAAGTTGTTCTTGAAGATTTTTATGACCTGAATAAGGAACATGGATTTGGTACAAATCTTCATGTAGGGACCTACATAGTTTGAAGTCACCCAGGAGCATGAGAGCTTCTGAGATGCTGATATAATTAAATGATGAACTCTGTAAACACTGACATTCAACCTTGGATTGCTGCACATTAATAAATTTTTACAAGTTAAACAAGATCAAAATCCCATGTTTTTTTTCCAAGTTAACAGTTTGGACTTGACTTTACCATGTTTGTTGCGCCTTGTTGAATAATCCCAATTGGTAAAGAGAAGAAGAAAGGAAACTCCACAAGCCATTAGGAGACTCCCCAATGGGAGTTGGTGCTGTTCGCCAAATATATGACATGATCAATGGTTGAAAGTAACCACCATATATGCCATGGAAAAGTAGACACTTGAACAAATAAGTGTGCCAAGTAGCTGCAATTAGAGTAATAAAGTAGATATCATATTAGACCAAATAAAAAAGATGACATGAAAGATCAAACTAGTTGTTCTTGTTCTTGATAATTGTTATTACTTGAACAAGGAACATGGATTTGGGAGGGATCTTTAATTTGAAGTCACCAAGGAACATGTGAGCTTCTGACATATGCCAAAGGTCTAAATGGCCACATTAGACACATATTTAGCCCTTAACCAATACAATTTAACAAGTTATAATTCGATTAATAACATGTTAGACTCATAAATTGATATAGCAGATGTATATAATGCCTGCACTAGAGTGATAGTTGAAATAGTATTGAAAATAAAAAATTGTACAAAAGAGTAATGACTTTCACTACTAGAGACTTTGAATTTCTGAAGTCAAAATATATTTACTGAAATAAATTGAAAAAAAAATAGTAGTTGCATAGAGTAGAGACATGGAAATAAACCTATTAGGTATGTGTTGAATATGTGGAATTAACAGACTACATCCTTCTATGCACAAAGTAGTATTTGGTATAATATTCTCCAATCCAGTAATCCATCTTCATGTATATTAAGATTAAGAAAAAAAATTACAACTGTGTATCTAATTTGTTTTCTCCTAATTTATTATTGAGAAATGATCAACAACTTATTCATTCTTTTATATTTTTGCTCAAATACTTAATCTATTCTAATTCTACTTTCTAAACATGACATAAGGGATTATTGATATAATTTATTTTTGCTGTATCATTTTTAACTTTGAGATGTAGTTTAGCTTTCTCATTGCTACTCATGGCCTATTTTGATGTTACCCTTGTGCATTAGTATTATCTTTGAGCTAATGAACAACTCAGTCATGTGTGCTATTGGTGAGGAACTATGTGCAAGGATTTTTCAAATGCTTCTGTTCAGTATCTTAATGGTTTTGTTTGGAATGTTTTTTAAAATGGGAGTGATATATATATATTGTACTGTTTCACTGGTCAATAAATTGTTATGTAAACAGTTGCTGAAGTAAAAACAGTTATTGATAATTGCCCAAAATGAGAGGCAAGAATGTACTTGTGTGGTAATACCAAACCAAATTAGACAAGTGGTTGGTTCTTGAGCTATGCCTTGGAAATCTTAGTGCAAATTGCTTTGAAAATTTTAAGCACTTTTTTAATAAACTATTGTCAAGTTTCCAATAGTTAAGTTATTTCTTGAGTCTTTATTTTCTATCAAGGCGGTAGCTCAAACAGTCAGGGCTTTATTTGCTCTTACAAATATGAGGTTCGAGTCTCTCTTGAGTACCTACGTAGCAATTGCTATAGTTTTCTCGTCCTCAATATTGTATGTTAGGCGTAGAGCTTAGCTTTTTTTTTCATCAGACAAAGTTTTGTTTACTGTTTCCTAAATCTCCAGCTTTATGCAAAAGATGCATCAAAGAATTGGAAGCTTGTTGGATCAGATGGAGGCTACCTTTTGACAACAAAAGAGCCATCAGCAAATGTGGTCCTATTGGATTATATTTCAACTGAAAAATGGCAAGACGTGGTAGATTTTGATGACCACCTTGATGACATTAGCAAGTAAGTGCCATGCCATTGTTTCTTTTCTTCCTGGAGCAAGTTTGGGGGAGTGTGACGATGAGGCTTGATTCATAGGCTGTTGTGGCATGTTCTGCTGGTATGGCCCTTGAAACTGTGACTGTTGGCCCTGATTGTTTCTCCATGAGAAATTTGGGTGATTTCTCCACCCAGGATTATAAGTATTGGAGAATGGATTCTGATAAGGCCTCTGAAAATTACCAACTGCCTGTACCCGAGCCTGATTAACTGGCATATTACCATACATGTTGGCCGCTGTACATTGTTCATATAAATGAGGCCCTCCACATATTTCACACCCTGATTGCATCTGTATAGCCTGGGCTTGAGCTGAGATCTTGTTTTGTTGCAACTGCTTTGTCAATGAAGCAACCTGAGCAGTTAAAGCAGTTATAGCATCTAATTCATGTACCCCGGCTACTTTTCTCTGTGAAGTGTCTCTTTCGGCAGGCCACTGATAATTGTTCATAGCCATCTCCTCTAACAATTCATATGCCTCATCAGCCCCTTTACTCATGAAAGCACCACCTGCTGCTGCATCTATTATAGTGCGAGTAGTACCGCAAAGCCCATTATAAAAATTGTGGACTAACATCCACTTCTCTATACCGTGATGAGGGCATTTTCTGAGCAGGTCTTTGAATCTTTCCCATGCATCGTACAATGACTCTCCCTCATTCTGATAGAAGTTATTGATTTCTCCCCTCAACTTAGCAGCTTTTGCAGGAGGAAAGAACTTTGAGAGAAACTTCTGAGCTAGTTCCTCCCATGTATTGATTGAGTTGGCCTGTAGAGAAATAAGCCAACTTTTTGCCCTGTCCCTTAGTGAAAAAGGGAACAATCTCAGCCTTATTGCATCATCGCTCACCCCATTAAACTTAAACGTTGCACATAGCTCAAGGAAATTCACTATGTGCAAGTTAGGATCCTCATTGGGGAGACCACCAAACTGAACAGAAGTCTGGACCATTTGTATCATCGCCGGCTTAATCTCAAAGTTATTGGCAGTAATAGTCGGCGGCCTAATGCACGAGTGTACTCCTGTGACAGCAGGGAGCACATAATCTCTTAATGCTCGCACATTTTGGTCCTGAGCGATGTGATTTTGACCATCATTGTTGTTAACCCCGTCTCTTTGGTTGGCAGCCATTGATGCTTCCAACCTCTTTTTCCTTCTGTTTTGTCTGCAGGATCTTTCGATTTCAGGATTAACACGAACAAGATTTGCAGATCCTTCACGTCATACAAAAGATTCACCTATTAAAACAGAATGCGACAACTTGGATTAGTTCAAATAATAAAAACAGCCAAATTAGAATAAAAATTAACTATTTTGATATTAATAGAATATCAACTCCCCGGCAACGGCGCCAAAAACTTGTTGCGAATTTTTACTACTACGCAAGTATACGCAATCGAATAAACAAGTAATAGTAGTGGAAATATATTATCGTTCCGTCAGGGAATTGATCTAATAATTACCAATAGCAAACTTTTATTTCTATTTGACTAATGAAATTTTTATGACAATTAACAATGAACAATAAACTAAGAAAACACAATTTAATTAACGAAATTTAATATAAGCGAAAGATTAGAGTATTCTAATTTCATCAACCTTCAATTCTATTCAATCAATAATACAACTAATATGTTTCTGTGATCTATGGTTATAGCAAGTTTACTAATGACAATTCTATTCTCTCTCAAGATATAAAATATTCAGTTTACCTGCGAATTTTCTACATGTCTGTGATAAATTCTACACATAAACCGCATTAAGAACAAAAACCTAATTGCTACACAAACCAATTTGATACTTTCGTTCTAAATTGAAATCTATGTCTATTGTCTAAAGCTATTCCAATTCTCACTTTTCAGATATTGAATTAAAACCAATAATCATGCAACAGATGGCCAATCAATTACAAGCATTAAACATAAGAACAACAGATAACCATAAATTCAAAGATTCATAGAAATTGCATTAAAGACGAATAGAATATCCAGTGACTACATTAAAATACTCTAAATACGAATTTAGTTCATAATATTAAACTTCATCATCCAATCTAAAATTCAAAAACATAAAAATAAACACAAACGAAATAAACGCGGATTCTTCTCTGTTTCTTTCTCTTTGCCGTCAGAATGCCTCTCTCTGCCTGTCACTCTCCATCTTCCTTTTTTTCTTTTTACAAAAATCCCAAAAACCTACGAATTTCCATGAAAATTTCCAAAAATGCCCTTGTGCCGATATATCGCCTAATACACTGCGATATATCGCCTGGTGAATTTTCTCGATGAAAACGCGAGTTTTTGATGTCGTTCTGTTTAAACCAAAATTTGAAATTCCTCCTTATGCCGATATATCGCCCAAGACAGGCGATATATCGCCTATACCATATTTCCACATATTGGCCAATTTTCGGCTACTAAAACCAACATTTATCCAAATTCTCGAACAAATCAGAATTATAACGACAAACTGCACAAGTTCACCAAACAGATTAAATAGAAACTTTCTCTTGAGAAAAACAACCAAATCAATCTGAAAATGTTATTAATAAGCGTATATTTTGTACGCTTATCAACCACCTTGATGACATTAGCAAGTAAGTGCCATGCCATTGTTTCTTTTCTTCCTTATTATGTATGTATGTGTTATCTTATTATGCCAGGTTTGGAAGTGTACCTTTCTGATCAAAATTTATGTGTATAATTTCCAGAGATTGGCTAAACCCAGAGCTCTTCAAGTAATTTGGCCATGTTAGCATTTTTTGTCACTCGACTATCGTTGAAAGTATCTGGGATTCATGCATGCTTTACCGAGTTGTTCACAATGGATTGAAGGCTCTACAAAGGCTTGACTAGTCATCAAGTTGATTGACTCATTCTGGGAAATGTTTGCTTCGAGATACATTCCATCTTTTCAGTGGTCTCCCAGCTTGACTTTTTTTTTTATCTGTTATAAACTCAAATAGTGTCTGATTCTTTAAAGCATTTGAAGTAATTTCATAGCTGGTAGAATTTGAATTCAAGCCCAAGTATTTTTGTGTTTTGTTTACTAAATATTCTAGGTAAAAAATCTGTAAGAGTGGTAAGTAAATGAAACATGGTTTTATCATTTTCAATAAGAGTTTGAAGCTACGTTCTAGCATTTGGTTTTTGGAGTATGAAAGCAAATATTGCAATACTAAATCTACAAGTTTTGTTAGTTAAACCAAATTGAATCAACTAAAATCAATTGCTTACATCTTTTTGTCACAATTAGGGCTTTGAGTTCGAATTGGTGAAAAATACAGACCAAGGCTAGTGCATTTTTGTCACAATTAGGCTTTGTGGTTGTGAGAAGATGAGACTGCACCTTAAATCAAGATATAGGAATATAGGATAATTTTATGGTATATATTTTTTGTGTTTCCTAACTCGTGAATAATTTTCAGTCCGATTTCAAATTTTCTGAAAATTTGCAAGATATTCAAAATAACTACAATAAATACGATCATAAAAAGAAATCGCACTGAAAACTATTCATGAGCTGGAAACACAAAAAATATGCATCGATACATACCTTAAAAGTATCCTATAAATATATGAGAAATTGGTGAAAATGACATATATCTTTAAGTAATTTTGCATTCTGATTTACTTTTGATAATTTTTTGCAAAATAGCTATTTAAAATTTTTGACTAGCTGATTGAATTTTTCAACTAGTCTAAATTTTTTACTTGCTGTCTAAATTATGAAAGTTTATTTTGCAAAAAAATTATTAAAATTTGGTTAGAATGTAAAATGACTTTAAAAAATAGGTCATTTTGGAAAAATCACTTAACTTTTTATTTTTTATTTTTTTATATACTTTTTTGAATAAGAGGATTTAATTGAAGGCTAATCATCAGTCATAATAACTTGTAGAATTGAGTTTGGGTAGCAATAACAAAATTTAACATTGCTGACATTGCCACTAATAGTAAGAATATCTTTTATTCTAACACCACAAGAAGAAGCTAATGGAGCTTTTTTTACTATTAATAAACTGAATTCCATTAAAGCAATCCAATTTGATTACACCCAATAGTAAATATTATTAGCTAGTATAAAAAATAATTTTCAAATTAAAACATTTACATACATAATACAAACAAATAAAATTTATATTTCAAACAAAATTTTCAAATTATTATGAAAATAAATATAAATATCTTGCAATAACTAACTTAATAACTACCATAACAAATATGAAATATTGCAATACCGTTTGAATTCAAAAAACTTATAATCAGTAAAATATATATTATAAAATTTTTGTAAAAATAAAATATCAATTAAATAACTTAAATGCATAATTTGTAAATATCGTAATATTTAGAATTGTAAATATTTATATGATAAAATATAAAATAATTAATTAAAGAAATGTCAACAGAAAATTGAAAAGTACCGAATCCTTTGTTGGTGTACATGATTTGTATAGTAATTATTGTTTTTTTTAAGGAGTATAAGAATTATTGTTGAGAACATATATACCGCTAGAAAAATATACATAAATTCTAGTTAAAATAATGAGAAAACATAATCATTTCATACAATTTTGAAAAAAATTGAATGATGAAACTTTTGAAACCAATGTATTATTTGTTATATCATGAAACATTATCTCTCTCTCTATATATATATTAAGTTATTAACAAATTAAATTTTATATTATCTATTAATTAATTATATTTGGTTGATGTGCTACCACGTTGTTAAGAGTCACAACTTATTAATTTTTAACCGTTAATTATATATTTCTATTAAAACTAACAGATATTTTAAAAATTATCTTAATAAATTAAATATGTGTTCTATAAATAAGTTAAAATAACTGACATGATATTTTGAAACTGGTATATTATTTGTTATATTTTGAACCGTTCCCCTTATATAATATCTATTATTATTATTGTTATGATTTATTAATTAGTTATATTTTGCTTTAAATTTTTTAAAGAGCTATCAAATTGTAAAGTCACAACTAAACAAAACATTTTAACAGTTAATTAATCATATTTGTTTAAACCTAACAGATTTTTTTTTTAATTTAAGTTAAACACAACAATTGCCATTCCATAGACATTTATTATATATAAAGATATATTTTTTTATGGTCCCTTTGAAAAATAATATTTTTTTTTAGAAATTAGTGAAAATAATATTTTTTTTTAAGTGATTTAGCTCTCTGGCTTACTTTTGATAGTTTTTTGCAAAATTGCCTCCGTTTAAAATTCGACCAGTTGTACAAATTTTTCAACTAGATGTCTAAAATTTTCAACCGACTATTTGAATTTTTCGACCACCTGTCTAAATTTTCGACTAGCTGTCTAAATTATGAGAAATCATTTTACAAAAAATTATTAAAATTAGGCTAGAGTGCAAAATGATTTTAAAAAATAGACATGTGTAAATTTTCAACTAGCTGTCTAAATTATGAGATGTCATTTTAAAAAAAAAATTATTAAAACTAGGCTAGAATGCAAAATGACTGTAAAAAAATAGATCATTTTGTCAAAGGACCCTATTTCTTAAAGTAATTTTGTACTCTAGTCTAGTTTTAATAATTATTTACAAAATGACATCTCATAATTTAGATAGCTAGTCGAAAATTTAGACAACTGATCGAATTTTAGACTGATACCATTTTGCAAAAGATTATCTAAAGTAGGGTGCAAAATCACTAATTTTCACCAATTTCTCTTTATTTATTTATGTATTTCTAGACTAACCAAAAAGAACGTCATGCAAACCAACAAAAATATCATCAAAGCAATCAAATTATGTGGTATGAGAGCATAAACTTACAACATGAGACAATATATTATATCAATCAAATACAACAAAATCCTCAATCTTTTCACCAATCTCAAAGAGCACACACCTCACTATACTTATACTACACACAACTTTTACACTTAAAAAACAAGAAGATTTCTCTTAGCTCAAAAAATGCTTTTCACACACACTAAACACAAAACAGATCACTCAAACATTAGCCTAAGAACACATATAGACCCTTATTTCGACCTTGAAGAATTTTAGGCGCTAGGAAAACTTGGAGATTAGGGGTTTTTTTGTAAAAACTTTCTAAAAATTTACAGTATTTTTAAAAAATGGGCCCTTGGGCTAAAGGGGCCCTAGGCGTGGGTCTAGTCCGCTTTTAGCCTAGGGCCGACCCTGATTACGACCAAGAGAAATTAGGGAATTTTTCAAAAATATGGTTTTTATACCATCAATGTGCAAAAATATGAGAGTTATACTTTTCTTAATTTGTATGAGAAATTTATTAGAAAAAAAGTTAAAGTATGAGAAACACAATTAGTAGCTAAATAAAATATGGAAATGTCACATTTTTTTATCATAGTTATGTTTTCTTTGATTTTGAAGGTAATTTCATTTTTATTTTTATTTTTTTTATATTTTTCCATCATTTTTTATTATTTTTTCTTTTTTTTTTCCTTACTTATTTTTTCTTCCATTTATTCATTTTTCTTTTTTTTTTCTACCAATTTTTTCCTTCATCTTTGTTTCTTTCCATTTTTTCATTATTTTTTTTTTAGTTTTATTTATTTATCTATTTTTTTCTTTCATTTGTATTGTTTTTTTTTTCATATTTTTTCAGTTTTTTTTTTCATTCTATTTTTTCTTCATTTTTGTATTTATTATTTCTCCTTCCATTTTATTTTCTTTTTTCACACATATGACCTTTTTTTTCTTTTTTTTTTCTTCTTCCATTTTTTTTTTCATTTTTTTCTACCAATTTTTTTATTCATATTTTTTTTCTTTTCATTTTTCCATTATTTTTCTTCTACTTCTTTTCATTCTTATTTATTCATCTATTTTTTTTTCATTCATCATTTCTTGTGTTTTTTTTTTTTCATTTTTGTACTTATTCTTTTCTCATTCTATTTTTTTTTCACACATATATTTTAACATTACATAATTATTCTACTATTTTTTTTATTTATTATCTTTTATTATTATAATTTTTTTTATAGTTTTTCCCAATATATGTAAAAAAAATTCAAATCAATTTTTTCAACATTTTCTTTTTACTGTAACACTTATAGGAATACCAAAATTTAGAAAGAAAACTAATAAAAATATGAAAACGTGAATGGGTAACTGGTTATCTTCACATTCTTTGTGTGTATATTTCTGAGGGTAACTAGTTACTTTCACGTTCTGGTGTGTGTATATTTATGGTTTCTTTATGGTAACTAGTTACTTATGTTACTAAAATCATAGTTACTTCTTCTTCATTTTTTAATGAAGTGTTCTTCCATTTTTTCCTTCAAATTTGATGTTTCTTTTCATATTTAATATGACTAACTCGTCACCCCTCTTATGGCAGAAAGTTACTCATCTCTGGATAACTGGTTACCCCTCCTGGTGCATGTTATTTAACCTAGCTCTAGGATTTTTTTTTAAGATCAATCAAGTAACTGGTTACCCTACCCAGGATTTGAAAAAAAACGTACAATCTTAAAAAAAACATGTTTATAATGAATAAATAATAATTTTAAAAACAATTCATATTACAAATTTTTTTTGCAAAACAACCAAAGAAAAATTTAATATAAAATTAGTAATATAAAAACAATATAAAAAAACAAATAACCTAAAAAAATAATAATCAAATTACAAACACACCCTTCCAAATTTGATTAAGAGTAAAACTATGACATAAACCAACTTTTATCAAAAAATATGGGAAAATAAACCCATGAAAGTGAAAATTCTTAAAAAAAGCCATAGATTAACTTTTTTTGAAAAAAAAGCCATATTTTTGCACACTCTATTAAAAATCCCATATAAAATGTAATTTCCTCGAGAAATTATAGTAAATGACCCAAAATAATGACATGAGGAAACTAATGTACTCATTTTTAAAATTGTAGAGAAATAACCATTTTATATTGTTGATTACCTAAGTTATCATTTTGCACCAAATCCTAAGTTAATATTATGGTTTACCTAAGGCTAAAGAGATTAAAGAGGGTAATGATAAATGTAGAGTTTCGCAATAACAATTTGTTGTATTGGGCCGTTTGTTAATTTTTTTTAAAACTTGGACATTTATCTAAATAATGGTTATTTTGAGAATATTTTGCTCGTTGCCCCTATGACCAATGAGAGACTTCTATTTGAAAAAAGGGTTGATCAATTAGAAACGAAATCAAACAACAGTCTTGATGTTTTTTTTCCAAGAGTCATAAAACTTCAAACTAACATAGCGGTTTCGAGTCAAGATCCAATACACACTTATGATCAATAGTTGAAAGTAACCACCATTTATGCCTTGGAAAAGTAGACACTTGAACAAATAAGTGTGCCAACTAGCTGCAATTAGAGTAATAAAGTGGATATCATATTAGACCAAATAAAAAAAGATGACACGAAAGATCAAACTAGTTGTTCTTGATAATTGTTATTACTTGAACAATGAACATGGATTTGGGAGGGATCTTTAATTTGAAGTCACCAAGGAACATGTGAGCTTCTGACATATGCCAAAGGTCTAAATGGCCACATTAGACACATATTTAGCCCTTAACCAATACAATTTATCAAGTTATAATTCGATTAATAACATGTTAGACTCTTAAATTGATATAGCAGAAGTATATAATGCCTGCACTGAGTGATAGTTGAAATAGTATTAAAAATAAAAAATTGTACAAAAGAGTAATGACTTTCACTATTAGAGACTTTGAATTTCTGAAGTCAAAATATATTTACTGAAATAAATTGAAAAAAAAAAAGTAGTTGCATAGAGTAGAGACATGGAAAGTTATCTATTGGGTATGTGTTGAATATGAGGAATTAACAGACTACATCCTTCTATGCACAAAGTAGTAAGAGTCTGGGGCAGTTCTACTGGTAAGCACTCTATCTTTTCCAATAAACGAAGTTCCAAACGTTGAAGTGAGGCGATGTGGTGAAAACTTTTGCCATTTAGAGCTTTAAGGTTACTAAAGATAGAGATCTTAAGAAAGCTTTTCCAATAAAAAAGATACTTTTTTTTCTTCTTTTCAATAATACTGCCAATTAGAGTGTGATGGTTCCATGAAATTGCCAAGAGAAAAGTCTCAATGGAAAATGAGACTTTCTTTTAATTACGTTTGTGAAAACTTTCTTTAAATTCATATTTTTATATTATTTAAGGGGTTTGAATTCCTGACTTTGAATTAACACAAGCCTATTTCTATGGGAATTTACAGAGCTAAGGCCACCAATACAACATCGAAAAAAAAAGTATATGGTTAAATGCATGAAATATTAATATTAGACGATAAATTTGTTGGAAAAATTATATTTTATATATAATAAATAGCCAATTTAGGCTAATGTGTGAATAGAAAATTGATGCCTTAAATGTGGTCCATTGATAGCTGCTAATAAATGCAGATTTGGTCAAGGATGTAATCACCGTAAAAATGGTGAATATTTTGATCGATATCAGAAATTTTGGTAAAGATTGTGATTGATCAATATCACTAATTTTGTGGGATTTTTGGCATTAATTCCCTTGTGTTCACACTTGGTATTCCACCCCATATGAAGCCTATAAAAGGAGGCTTCACCTTTCATTCTAGACACACCAAAAAAATAAAAAAATAAAAATAAAGTCACTCATTAAAAAGCTCTCTTGTCTTCTTCTTCTTTGTTTTTCGTAAGTCTTAAGGTGATAGAGTGAAGGTATTAATCCGAGTTCGCTGGAGTAGTGAAAGTGGTGTATTCCTCTACTCGTTAGTCGTTGTATCCTGGGAAGTGGTTGCTCACGTATCCTCTAACACCAATCAGGTAGAGGGGGCAAATCTGCTTTAAGGAAAGCGTGTTTTACGTGCCTCGGCTTTCTTTTCACTTATCAGTTTTATAGTTTATTATTTTGTATTTATTTTTTCTGTTCTTCAATTAAATATATTACTATATATTTTGTTCTTCTCCACTATATTAGTTCAAACAAAATTTTCTCTATACACTTAGCTGTATACAAACTTCTGTATAAATTCTTTATTGTTTCAGTACTATTATACATACTTATCAATTAAATAAATTATTCTGACAAAAAACATATTAAAGAAATTAAAATAAAGAACTACATTAACATCAAATTACTCTAACACAACACATTAGCCTGATAAAGAACAAATAAAATAGTGTAGTAAAAGAACAAGAGAGGATTTTACTTGATTCAGTCCCACTATATCAATCAAATTCAATACACCCTCAATGATTTCAGCAATCTCAAATAGAAAACCTCACTATTATGTATTTATATCAGAGAAGTTTGTGACATGCTGATATAGATGGCCACAGGTTCAAGAACAGAACACAAAGTATCCGAGCAACAAATCAAAATTAAAGTAAAGAAAGTGCAGTAAAGAAATGGACGCCAAGGTTTATACTGGTTCGGCCAATTTGACCTACATCCAGTTTGAGCATCATCATGAGCAATCCACTATAGAGAATCAGCAATACAATCTTTGTTACAGTTGAAGATCTTCAATGGTTTATTGGTACCAAACTCTCTCACCAAACTCACTCTTTCTGTACCCTTGGAACCAAACCCGAGAACCCCTTGTACAACCACACTCAAAGCTCTCAAAACTCTCAAAATGATCTTCTTTCTACACAGATGTGAAATACAATACTAATCTGAAACTAACTTGATGAACTGAGTCAGCGTGCATAGGCAAAGCCAGCGGTAAAAACACTGCTTGCTGGATGTGTTCTGGATGACTAGTGATAAGGAAAGCTCATGATGATTTAGCTCAAGTAACTTCAACAAGCTTGTATCAATGTTCAGCAAGTTTAAGCAATGCTCCCACTACTTCCTTAGACGTGGACAAGGCAATGATTTGGTGCTGATGAGGCTTCCAACTCACTGTGCTCCCACTATTGTAACAACATAGAAAGTGAGAGACTTTCTTGAATCTTGATTTGAAGCAACATCAGAATCTACAAACCCTTCGAGCCATATCTTTCCAGCATTTTTCTTGTACACCTTACCATGTGTGCTTGTACCTTTGAGATACCTCATTGACCATTTCACACCAAGCCAATGCTCGAGCCCAGGATTAGACATCAAGAAAACTGAGGGCATAAGCATTTTACATACATCAAACAACCAAGTGCGGTGCATATGGGACTTTATCCTTGTCTTTTACAGTTTTACTTCTGCTTCAGTTTCAGGACATTGATCAGCTGTGAACTTAAAATGACCAGCTAAGGGAACTGTTGTTAGGCTAATTTTAGCCTATCTTTTCAAGTGTCTTTATCAGTGTCTTTTTAATGGTTCTTGTGTTTTTGGAGCGGAATTATGCTTGTTTTTGCTTGATTTCAGGTTAAGCTTATGTTTTGGACATTTGGAGTGGATTGTGTAGAAATCAGGCATTTGGAATGGATTATGCTGAAATTTCATTTAGGACCGCGGCGCAGGAATTGGCGCCGCGGCGCTCGTGCGTATTAGAGCCGCGGCGAGCCCCTTTCCAGAGACTCGAGATTTTGCCTTTGCCTGGTAGGGCCGCGGCGCAGGAATTGGCGCCGCGGCGCTATAGGCCGTACACTTCAGAATTTTAAGGGCAATTTCGTCATTATGGGGGGATATAGAATGAGGTCTTCATTCTGAAAAGGGGATCGCGATTTTTGACGGAAAAACAGACAAAAAGGAGAGAAAAGACAAGAGAAGACGGGTTTTGGAGCAAGCGTGGGCGATCGCCGACAACTCCCCATCTAGTTTCATCCTCTTTTTCTTTGATTTTCCTATGCTATTGTTTAGTTTGATTATGGATATGAATTTTGAGATGATGAACTAAACTCTTATTAGGGATTTGATGGATATTGACTGAAATTATCCCATGGTTAATGCTATTTGATTATTTCTTCTCGCTTGTCTATGAAATTTGTTCATATTTATGCTTAATGTATGTTTGAGATTGATCACCTCGAGCATGATTCATGATCCTAATGTGAAATCTGAAAAGTGAATATTAGGAATGCTCTAAGTGAATGAACATAGGTTTTGATGCGAAACGAAAGTATTTGCATAGCTTATGTGACTTATAGATTATTACTTAAAGCTAATTGATTGTTGTGCTATCTCAGAAATGCAATAGTTGACAATGCAATTTAGAACCTAAATGATCTGAAAAGAGTTTAGGTAATTTTATAATCTGTCATTTCAGTGAAAGAAGAAGAATAGTCAACTAGCGTTAACAATTGGGTAATCGAAGCAATTGAAATCATATCCCTATCTTCGCATCCATTGTTAAACCCTTAATTTCTTAATTGTTGATTTTGCTTATTTTGTTTCTGCATTATTATTTAAACACCAAATTTTATTGTAGCCAAATAGAAATATAGATCCAATTTTGTTAGTACTTAGCTACAATTCCCTTGGGTTCGACCTCACCTGTGTGAGTACTACTTGTATGATACGTGCACTTGCGTGTATTAAAATATAAGCAACAACTGTAACACTCTTAGCATCATGCATCTTGAATATTCTCAGAACCTTTTCTGTGTAATTTGCTTGCCTCCCTGCAGATTTTGCTCTGTTAATCTCAGTCACAAGTCATAGCAACAATTTTCTGTAACATAAAAGTGATACATAATGGCAACAAATTAAAGAGAGAAATACTAACCAAATTAAGCAAGGCTATATATATAAATATATCCCACAAAGTTAAGAGTCTGCATTGTCTCATTGGCTGAAATCATTGAGACTCGATGAAATTCATAACTCGATCCCCACCTGTATAATAAACAATGCTGTGTTCCTGCAAATCTATTCATCAGCATGCTTGGAAAAAGAAATTCAGAAAACCAGTAAAAATAATTAACTTTTTTAAAATAAAAGAGGCTATTGAATATTAGATTAATAACAACTTGGACTCTTAAATTGATGTAGCAAATGTACACCTGTATCACAGTGAGTTGAAATAGTATTGAGGAAAAATAAAACAAATCTGTACAAAAGAATAATGACTTCTACTAATACTGACTTTGACTTGATCTTGAAATGCAAAAAGAAAGTAGGTTTTACCTGCTGTCTAAGAGAGACATGACTTTATTCAGTTAGTGTTTTTTAGCTATGGGTTGAATTGAATAATATGCCAATCTTTCCCTGTTTCTTCCTTGCACTTGGGAATTAACAGTACATTCTTTTATGCACAAAGTAGTAAGACTTCGAGTTGAAACCAAGCTGCAGTCTTGATGTTTTTTCCAACTGTCAACAAAACTTCCAACTAATTTTAAAGTCAAGATTC
This sequence comes from Humulus lupulus, assembly GCF_963169125.1. Taxonomy (NCBI): domain Eukaryota; kingdom Viridiplantae; phylum Streptophyta; class Magnoliopsida; order Rosales; family Cannabaceae; genus Humulus; species Humulus lupulus. The sequence continues at coordinate 218,358,890 of NC_084798.1, forward strand.
AATATTATTTGATTAGTTATACGCCCCCTGGTCTTCAGGGGACATTTCCTTTTATATCAGATTACAGGCATTTAAAGCCATTTGATTTATTTGCACAAAAAGAGTAACTACCCAAAATATGTGGGATAGTATTCTGCATTCTTCTCTATAAATAGAGAGGTCATGCACCATTGTAAAGGACGGAATTTCTGAAACGGGAGGAAAAACTCTGAAGAATTCATCTTTGAAGAATTTTCAGAGAACATCTCAAGTTTAATAACAAAGACTCGTGGAGTAGGCAGATTTAACTGCTGAACCACGTAAAAAATCGTGTCTTGTATTATCATATTTTTATTGGCCATTACTAGTTATTGTTTACGTGCTCATCTTTCACTGTTGACGAAAAACGGCGTCAACATTAATAAATTGTATCTTGAAAGATAAAGCTAATAATTTACTAATTACCAACTTGTAGAATATGCAATATTCATTTTTTTATTAGGGTTTATAGATTTTTAAACTCTGTGTTTTGTTTCATTACCTGTTTGGACCTTGTGTTTTGACAAATTATTTTTTGGACCCTGTGTTTTGTAAAATTGTTCAAATTATAGGCCCCTAAACCTGATTTTGATGAACAAAAAATTGAGTATAACAACACAGTTCTTAGGCAGAATGACTATATTTTTGTTCTGGGTTATTAGTTTGATGAATTATTTGTGATTTTAGTTCAAAAAACTTTGATCAAAATCGGGTTTAGTGGTCTATTTGAACTATTTTAGAAAACACAGGGTTCAAAAAATAATTTGTCAAAACATAAGTTAAATATCCATGCATGTCACACTTTGGGTGCAGTTTTCTTACCTTTGATTCGAGCTAGAATGAGCAAAAGAACAACCTTTGAGAACAGTTTAGCTTTTAGCCCTTTAGCGGTTACCTAATCACAACACGTTTGGGATACCATTAATAATCAAGATAATCAAGGGTTCTCAAACCATTATCTAACCTCCAAGATATCAATCCAAACTAATCCAAGTAGCAAGGACACTCCCGAGGCCTTAAACTAGGTTTCCGGGGTCAAAACGAGCAAACGGGGCAAAAACAGGGCAAGGGCTGCGGCCCTAGCACCTTGGGCCGCGGCCCCCAGGATTTTCCAGAGGCAAGCGCCGCGGCGCCCCACACAAGGGCCGCGGCGCCCAGCGAAACAGAAAGGCCACCTGCTTCTTCAAAGAAGGGTCGCGGCGCCACAAGAACAGGGTCGCGGCGCTCCACCCTGGGCCATTCCCAACCGCGTTTCTAACACTTCAAAGCCTCCAAAATCATCCCTAAACATTCCCCAATCATCAAAACAAAGTTCCCAAGCTTCCCCATGCATCAAAACCCATGGCTCGAACAAACCGAAAAGTCAAAAATTCACAAATTCAATTCAAAGCTTAGAAACTCGGAAAAACTCAAAACTTAAACTTCGATTACCTTCAATTGGGTTGTTTTCCGTCGAATCCTTCGGTTAAGAAGCTTCTAATCTTCCCTAGGATCGCTATGCCTCGATCCTCACTCAATTCTGACTCCTAGAACTCAAGATTTCGTCAAAAAGGCTTAAACGGTAAAACGAACTTTGAAAAGGGAGAACGGAAGGTTTTCTTATCGTATGTTCTATCTGATAAGCTACTTCAACCTTAAGTAACCTCAAATAAAACCTAATGCTCGGGGTCCTGAAAACACCCTCGGGGACATTATAGTCAAAACCTCCAGAATTTCACCCTGATCTCAAATATTCCCAATGTATCATCAAATGAACATTTCTATTACCCCAAAATTGACCCCATTATGGTAAAACCGCTAATCCACTAAAAATAACCGTCTCATGTCAAATAGCTCGAATATATCTCCATAATAATGGAATCTCATTCACAAATCACATCATGCACCCAAATACACAAATTACCCTCAACGGGCCAAATTATCATCATACCCCTGTAATTGTAAATATGGACTCATATGCATGCATTTCACATCATATCATAATATAATCAACATATACATGCATTTAATCAATTAATAACATAATTAAGCAAGTATGGCCCTCCCGGCCTACTATTCACGCCGTTAAACTCATCGGAGAATTCGGGGCATTACATCTGATCTGGTGCTCATGTTTACATGCATCAAACAACCAACTGCGGTGCATATATGGGACTTTATCCATCTAAGGGAACTATAACACTCTTAGCATCATGCATCTTCAATATTCGTAGAAACTTTTCTGAGTAATTTGCTTGCCTTCCTGCAGATTTCACTCTGTTAATCTCAGTCACAAGTTATAATAACAATTTTCTGTAACATAATAATAATAATGCATAATGGCAACAAATTAAAGAGAGAGATACTAACCAAATTAAACAAATAATGCTATATATCCCACAAAGTTGACAGTTTGCATTGTCTCAGACTCAATCAAATTCATAACTCGATCCCCACCCATATGATAAACCATGTTTTTTCCAGCAAATCTATTCAGTAAAAATAATTAACTTTTCTAAAATAAAAAGAATGATAACAACTTAAACTCTTAAATTGATATAGCAAATATACACCTGTATCACAGTGAGTTGAAATAGTATTGATGAAAAAAAAAACAAATCTGTACAACAGAATGATGACTTCTACTAATACCGACTTTGAATTGATCTTGAAATCAAAATACATTCACTGAAATAAATTGAAATGCAAAAAGAAAGTAGGTTTTACCTGCTGTCTAAGAGAGGCATGACTTTATTCAGTTATTTTATTTTAGCCATGTGTTGAATTGAATCATATGCCAATCTTGGAATTAACAGTACATTCTTTCATGCACAAAGTAGTAAGACCTCGAGTTGAAACCAAGCTGCAGTCTTGATGTTTTTTCCAACTGTCAACAAACTTCCAACTAATTTTCGAGTCAAGATTATTCAAAACTCAAACTTGTAATTGAGGCATTGTAGAAAACATCATTACCAAGTTCTGTGTTGATGACATGATCAATGGTTGAAAGTAACCACCATATATGCCATGGAAAAGTAGGAACTGGACCAATAATTGTGCCAACTAGCTGAAATTAGAGTAATAAAAAGGATATCATATTAGACCAAAAGAATAAAAGACATGAAATATCAAACAAGTTGTTCTTGAAGATTTTTATGACCTGAATAAGGAACATGGATTTGGTACAAATCTTCATGTAGGGACCTACATAGTTTGAAGTCACCCAGGAGCATGAGAGCTTCTGAGATGCTGATATAATTAAATGATGAACTCTGTAAACACTGACATTCAACCTTGGATTGCTGCACATTAATAAATTTTTACAAGTTAAACAAGATCAAAATCCCATGTTTTTTTTCCAAGTTAACAGTTTGGACTTGACTTTACCATGTTTGTTGCGCCTTGTTGAATAATCCCAATTGGTAAAGAGAAGAAGAAAGGAAACTCCACAAGCCATTAGGAGACTCCCCAATGGGAGTTGGTGCTGTTCGCCAAAAGCAAAATTGAAAGACCAAAGAGCGAAAGACATCATAAGACTGAAGAGCAAAGTCGAGAAGGATTCCAATGAAGGCAACACCAGCCCCGATGTGATGTGGTTCTCTGCTCTAAGAACATATAGATAGAAAAATATAAGAAAAATAGATGATCAATGCAAATGTATTTATTAGCAGCAAGACTTTGAGTAGATATGAATCATTCAAAGAAAAGTATACATATTATACCCCTAATATATGGTTTTATCTGATGCATGGCTACATCTATGAGGATTGGTTTATATGTACAAATTTAGAAAGATTACAAAAACACTATCTTTCTCATTGACCAAATACTCTACAAACCAGAAATAAATATTTGTCATAATATTGCCTTAAATATTGTCATCTCATTCATAATAATATACATGAAATTATCTTAATAAATATATAATTTCTTTGGTCAAGAGAAAGACTTTATGAAAATCAAAAAAAGAAATTGAAAAGATAATATTAGGGGAGATCAGTAAACAGAAAACACCTTCGTCTATAATGTATTTTCGTAACAATAATATTATGTTAAGAACCATATATAACATTCTCATCTCATGCATAATGTGAAATTATCATTTAAAGAGGTGCCATCTCTGCATCAACAGACATAATATTGTCATTAGAAAACTTTAGAATATTATTACATCTCTAAAAGAAAACTTTGGAAACACTTGCACATTTAAACTATGGGTTTTCTAATACAAGTAAATGAAATGATCATAAAGAATACAACACTATCACATTCTCACCCACAAAACATTATGAAATTAAGAAAGATGATTCCAAGCAATAATGTTCACAACAATACAACAGGCAATCTCAGTCACAAGTCATAACTATGTTATAGTAGCAGCAAAGGGAGAAATACCAACCAAATTAAAGAAGCCCAATCAATCATCATAATCATCAATCCTCGCACGATAAAAAGCAATTCCCCTGCAATTCTATTGATTAGTACTCTTGAAAATAGAAACTCAGAAAATCAGCAAAAAAGAATAATTTTTAAAAAATAAAAGAAAGTTTTATATTTATTTGTACAATTGCAAGTACATAAGTTTCAAATACTCTGTATTAAATAATAATAATGAGACGTGGATGGCTTGAGAACAAATAAGCTAAACACCAAATTCTTAGTCTCATTAGCTACTTATATATACAGAATATTTATTATTTAATTAATATTATATACAGAATATTTTTACTAATGCAATCTTTGAATTAATCTATAAATCAAAATATATTTACAAAAATAATGACAAGGAAAGTTACCTGCCGCCTACTTGTCTCTTATTAAATTCTGTTTCTTCAGTTCGTATGTTAGGAATGTGTTGAACTTTGGGCCAATCTTCCCCTGTTCCTTCCTTGCACCTGGGAATTAGCAGACTGCATTCTTCTATGGACAAATAAGTAACACTCTGGGGCAGTCCTGCTGCTGGTAAGCACTCTAGCTTTTCCAAATAAAGAAGATCTAATTGACGAAGGGAGGTGAGGTGTTGAAAGCCTTTGCTGTTAAGAGCTTTGAGGTTATTACATTCAAAGATCTTAAGACTTCTTAAAGATGGTGGGAGCAGCCATTCCTCTGGAAATGAATCCACCACTTCTCCACAATGCCATATTTCTAAGGAAATCAATGATGGGAGTCCTTGTAAATTCCATTTCATGCGGTTTTCCATGAGCTTATCACATGATGCGATGCGTAGACGTTGTAAAGTAAAAGGCAATCCCATTTCTGAAAAAGTTTCCAACCTTGAGCAATGCATTGTGTTCAACAAGTTGAGGGAAGGATATGGAGAGGCAATGTGAGTACTTGTTGGAAATATAGTTACCAATTCATCGCAAGATGAAATATTGATATATTCTAAAGATGGAAAATTACACATAGGTAGCGCCACACTCAGCTTCCCACAGCTGACTAAATCAAATTGCTTTAAACATTGAAAAAGCTCACATCTTTCGTCACTTGTATTAATAAATGACCAATCCAACATATCTATATGATCAAGCCATAATCTTGCTAAGAATGGAAAGGGCTTATTCAAAGGAATACTACGAAATTCATCATGCATATCAAGACAGGAAACACCAAAAACACGAAAATCTATCAGTGAACTTAGCCGCCGAAATGATAACAACAACAAGCAAAGATTTGTGCACTGTAGCTTAACTTTTTTCAAGTTACAATATGATTGATGTGTTACCCAATCTGGCAAGCTTGTACCGTTATAACGTCTGATTACGAGTTTCTTTAAATTTACATGTGGTTGGAGTGCATCAAGAACTTCTCTTTCCTTTGTTGAGCTATCTGCCACACTGTTCCAATCAAGAATGAGCTCATTGAGATACTTTTTGTTCTTCAAATTGCCTTCCAAAACATCACTCACTTCTCTAACATGCTCAAGCCCTGAAATCTCCAAGCGTTCATGCAAATTATCCAACTTTCCCAACTCTTTGATCCTGGACCCATCATTTTTACACAGAACAAAATTACTTAACCTCTGAAGATTTATCATATCACAAATCTTCGGTGGCATCTCTTTTAGAGGAGTCCATCTTGTCATAAGATGACGCAGGTTGACTAACTTGGAAATGTTGGTAGGCAAATGTGTGAGATTTCGACAATGTGACAACAAGAGTGTTTCCAAATTGTACAACCCACAAACTGAATGAGGTAATTCCTTAATTTTCGTGCCAGACGCATCCAAATACCTGAGATGTTTTAAATTGCCAATTGAATCAGGCAAGTCTGTGATACATGATTCTGACAAAGAAAGTGATCTTAAGCATCCTCCATCGTTCAGCACAATTTCAAGCTTTAATTGTGTATTCTGCCATGGATATGTATTTCGCAATGGTAAAGCTAACAAGGTGCGCAAATACTTCACTCTAGAAAAGTTGTCAAATTCTACTGTATCTTTTAAGTCTTTCATGTATGATAGATGGCGTGTCTTGCTACCAATTAGCTTGTGGAAGTTATTACAACTATCATAAATAGAGCAACACTGACCTGATACATACATAGCTAGATCATGCATAAGATCGTGCATACAGAGAAAATAGTGTCTGGATCTTTGGAAAAATGATCTTGATATTAAAGCACTCATGTACTCTTCTCCAACATCTTCAATCCTTTTTCCTTTTTGAGGTAGTAAAAGACCTTCTGCCATCCATATTAAGATTATTTGTTCTCTGTCATCTTTCTGAAATTCATAATCCTTGGGAAATAAAGAGAGATAAGAAAAACATGGTTTCAAATAAGGAGGCAGAAATCGATAGCTCAACCACAAAGCTGGAACAATTCCCAGTTTGAGACGATTGGGCAACTCCCATACATCACTTTGCAGTACATGTCTCCATTCTTCGCTAGTGGACATAGATCGTAAAAGTCCAGCCATCGATTTTACAGCCAAAGGAAGACCCTTGCACTTTTTTACAATTTGCTTTCCGATTTCTTCCATGTCTTGATGTACCTCATTGGAGCCTATATTATCAAAGACGTGTTCTGCAAACAACTTCCAACAATTTTCGTAAGATATTTCTTTAAGCTCGTAAGGCTGAACATGCATCGTCCTCATCATCAAAGCAATATCTTTGCTACGCGTGGTCACAATGATCTTACTTCCTTGATCGCCAGATTGAAAAGAGCTTTTCAAAGAGTCCCACAACAAATAATTTTCATTCCACACATCATCGAGAACAAAAAGAAACTTCTTCCCTATCAAAGCATTTTTCAATTCATTTTGAAGTTGATATAGCTCCTTTGCTTCGCAACTTGTTTTAGTGATTGCCTCAAAAATAAGTTTAGTTATTTTCAAAACATCAAAATCTTCGGAGATAGTTACCCATGCTTTCAAGTCAAAGTGTTGTTGGACAGTGGTATACACTTTGAGTAAGTGTAGTTTTGCCAATACCAGCCATCCCTATTATAGGAATTAGGACAATCCTATGGTCACCAACATTATCACACAATACTAGCTTAACAATAGCCTCCTTATCATTCTCCCTTCCATAAACCTTAGAATCATCTAACAAAGGTGCAGGTGGTCTATGTAATGTTGTTTTCAGCTCTACTTTTTTCAAACCAAGGTACTCTGTCTGTTCTAAAAGATCCTTTAGAGTATCAAGGATCTCTTCCATTTCAGATTTCACAGCACTTATTTCAAATGGATTATTAGAGACAAAGTTGAAGGGCTTACTTGCTGTGCTTTCGAGTTCATCTTCCTCCATCTTGAGTCGCAGAGCTTCAGTACTGATCTTGTCCATCACGTGATCTGCTTCATACAGTACTTCTTTAAGCTCATCAAGCCAATTCTTCACGTTGTTGTCTCCAGGCTGCTTCTCCTCGGCATCGTTCAGCAGTGCATTAGCTGATAGCAACACAGTCTTCAGCCTTTTGAGCAGCTTTTGATTGAGTTTGTCTCCACGAAAGAAGTCAAGGACCTCTTTGGAAGCAAGCCTGTCAAAGAGGACATTCATGAAACCAGAGAGAAGAGCTCCTCCCACCATTAAGTCAGCCATGGTTTCTGTTCTTGAGAGAGAGAGAGAGAGAGAGAGATGATAGAGAGAGAGAGAGAGAGAGAAGTAGTGTATGGTAAAGAAGGTTAGAACAAAAAGGAGTAGTGGAAGTATAAGAGAAGTGTTTATGTTTTTGTTTTGGAAGAAAAAGTGATCCAATAATTCATGCAACATATCACTCATTTTAGATCAAAATTTAATTAGTATTATTCTATAGAAGCATAATGGGTAATATTTTTAATATTGAATTGGAGATCCATTTTGGCTTTGTTTATGATTTTTGCATGAAGAAAATGTATTTGGAATATGGTGTAGTGATGTGCACATGATAATAAATGAGGAATAAGTTAATATTAATGGGTTTTTTTTTTACCTTAATTTAAATATTATCCATATATATATATATATATATATATTATAAGCCTGCAAATCTGGTCATGCTGTCGGCTGGTCTTTGAGTAAAAAATTATAAAGAAAGAAAAAAGAAAAAAAAAGCTATGCTGCTGGCCTTGAGTGGAATAGACCAACATATCACTCATTTTAGATCAAAATTTAATTAGTATTATTAAGGTATTAACCTCTTAAATCACTCTTTACATTTGAGCCTTGGACATTATTACGTTTGATGTCTCTTTTCCTTAAAAAAAAAATTTCTTTTGAATAATGCCACCATAGTGATGGACAGATGGTTCCAAGAAGTTGCCAAGAAATGCTTTTTAGGAGTGTTTCAGTGAGTCTATCATGGTTTCCATATTAAATCAATAGAGCACTAACCGATAAAGTTTTTATTAACTATAAAAAATAAATAAATAGGAACACACACACACAAACCGAAAAGAAGACATTAGATCACTTGATTTATTTAATTAGTAACCATTTGTGTATATTTGTATCCAATTATTTCATATATGACAACTTTATTTTTTAAGAATTAATACATGTGAATATTATTATTATTATTATATCAAATGATTCCCTTCCTTTAACATTTTTTTTGTATGGAATATTGTTTAATTAGGGTCTTTCTATTTTCTACAAATATATAAGTATAAGCGCAATGCACGTTTATTTAGTTTTACATAAAAATTATTATATTTTTAATTATCATTTTAATTTAAATAAATAAAAAATGCCATATATTATAAAAGAATAACACATACATTTTTTAAAAAAATTAAGCCAAACATTGTTTATAGTTTTAAAAGAAATCAATAATATCGTAATTTTTATTTAAAAATATCGTTAAACTAAGAATCAGATAGATACACATTTTTTACATATAAAAATATGATGCATTCTAGATTTAAAGTAAATTATTTGATGTTGTTTATTAGTTTTGAATTTAGTGCTCATAATAATTTAAATTTTGGTATTTTTTATGTTAGATAATAAAAAGCTTGCTTCTTTGGAAAAGTCTAAGGATCGGAGTCCTGTGATGCAGGTTGGTACCATTGTTGTTTCCTGTTTGGGGTTTCTTTATAAAGCTTTTGAAGTCTCTTTTGTACTTATTACATTATGTTATTATATTATGGTCATGTTTGGAAGTATGATTCAATTGGATTTGATAATTTTTATCTGCTATTGAAAAAATTATTCCAACAGTTTATCTAATTCACCCAACAATCTAATTCTGGGATAACTTAGTTCCATTGAAATATTTGGTATAATTTTCTCCAATCCAGTAATCCATCTTCATGTATATTAAGAATAAGAAAAAAAATTACTACTTTCTATCTAATTTGTTTTCTCCTAATTTATTATTGAGAAATGATCAACAACTTATTCATTCTTTTATATTTTTGCTCAAATACTTAATCTATTCTAATTCTACTTTCTAAACATGACATAAGGGATTATTGATATAATTTATTTTTGCTGTATCATTTTTAACTTTGAGATGTAGTTTAGCTTTCTCATTGCTACTCATGGCCTATTTTGATGTTACCCTTGTGCATTAGTATTATCTTTGAGCTAATGAACAACTCAGTCGTGTGTGCTATTGGTGAGGAACTATGTGCAAGGATTTTCCAAATGCTTCTGTTCAGTATCTTAATGGTTTTGTTTGGAATGGTTTTTAAAATGGGAGTGATATATACATTGTATTGCTTCACTGGTCAATAAATTGTTATGTAAACATTTGCTGAAGTAAAAAAAAGTTATTGATAATTGCCCAAAAATGAGAGGCAAGAATGTTCTTGCGTGGTAATACCAAACCAAATTAGACAAGTGGTTGGTTCTTGAGCTAAGCCTTGGAAATCTTAGTGCAAATTGCTTTGAAAATTTTAAGCACTTTTTTAATAAACTATTGTCAAGTTTCCAATAGTTATTTCTTGAGTCTTTATTTTCTATCAAGGCGGTAGCTCAAACAGTCAGGGCTTTATTTGCTCTTACAAATCTGAGGTTCGAGTCTCTCTTGAGTACCTACGTAGCAATTGCTACAGTTTTCTCGTCCCCAATATTGTATGTTAGGCGTAGAGCTTAGCTTTTTTTTTCATCAGACAAAGTTTTGTTTACTGTTTCCTAAATCTCCAGCTTTATGCAAAAGATGCATCAAAGAATTGGAAGCTTGTTGGATCAGATGGAGGCTACCTTTTGACAACAAAAGAGCCATCAGCAAATGTGGTCCTATTGGATTATATTTCAACTGAAAAATGGCAAGACGTGGTAGATTTTGATGACCACCTTGATGACATTAGCAAGTAAGTGCCATGCCATTGTTTATTTTCTTCCTTATTATGTATGTATGTGTTATCTTATTATGCCAGGTTTGGAAGTGTACCTTTCTGATCAAAATTTATGTGTATAATTTCCAGAGATTGGCTAAACCCAGAGCTCTTCAAGTAATTTGGCCATGTTAGCATTTTTTGTCACTCGACTATCGTTGAAAGTGTCTGGGATTCATGCATGCTTTACCGAGTTGTTCACAATGGATTTAAGGCTCTACAAAGGCTTGACTAGTCATCAAGTTGATTGACTCATTCTGGGAAATGTTTGCTTCGAGATACATTCCATCTTTTAAGTGGTCTCCCAGCTTGACTTTTTTTTTTTATCTGTTATAAACTCAAATAGTGTCTGATTCTTTAAAGCATTTGAAGTAATTTCATAGCTGGTAGAATTTGAATTCAAGCCCAAGTATTTTTGTGTTTTGTTTACTAAATATTCTAGGTAAAAAATCTGTAAGAGTGGTAAGTAAATGAAACATGGTTTTATCATTTTCAATAAGAGTTTGAAGCTACGTTCTAGCATTTGGTTTTTGGAGTATGAAAGCAAATATTGCAATACTAAATCTACAAGTTTTGTTAGTTAAACCAAATTGAATCAACTAAAATCAATTGCTTACATCTTTTTGTCACAATTAGGGCTTTGAGTTCGAATTGGTGAAAAATACAGACCAAGGCTAGTGCATTTTTGTCACAATTAGGCTTTGTGGTTGTGAGAAGATGAGACTGCACCTTAAATCAAGATATAGGAATATAGGATAATTTTATGGTATATATTTTTTGTGTTTCCTAACTCGTGAATAATTTTCAGTCCGATTTCAAATTTTCTGAAAATTTGCAAGATATTCAAAATAACTACAATAAATACGATCATAAAAAGAAATCGCACTGAAAACTATTCATGAGCTGGAAACACAAAAAATATGCATCGATACATACCTTAAAAGTATCCTATAAATATATGAGAAATTGGTGAAAATGACATATATCTTTAAGTAATTTTGCATTCTGATCTACTTTTGATAATTTTTTGCAAAATAGCTATTTAAAATTTTTGACTGGCTGATTGAATTTTTCAACTAGTCTAAATTTTTTACTTGCTGTCTAAATTATGAAAGTTTATTTTGCAAAAAAATTATTAAAATTTGGTTAGAATGTAAAATGACTTTAAAAAATAGGTCATTTTGAAAAAATCACTTAACTTTTTATTTTTTATTTTTTTATATACTTTTTTGAATAAGAGGATTTAATTGAAGGCTAATCATCAGTCATAATAACTTGTAGAATTGAGTTTGGGTAGCAATAACAAAATTTAACATTGCTGACATTGCCACTAATAGTAAGAATATCTTTTATTCTAACACCACAAGAAGAAGCTAATGGAGCTTTTTTTACTATTAATAAACTGAATTCCATTAAAGCAATCCAATTTGATTACACCCAATAGTAAATATTATTAGCTAGTATAAAAAATAATTTTCAAATTAAAACATTTACATACATAATACAAACAAATAAAATTTATATTTCAAACAAAATTTTCAAATTATTATGAAAATAAATATAAATATCTTGCAATAACTAACTTAATAACTACCATAACAAATATGAAATATTGCAATACCGTTTGAATTCAAAAAACTTATAATCAGTAAAATATATATTATAAAATTTTTGTAAAAATAAAATATCAATTAAATAACTTAAATGCATAATTTGTAAATATCGTAATATTTAGAATTGTAAATATTTATATGATAAAATATAAAATAATTAATTAAAGAAATGTCAACAGAAAATTGAAAAGTACCGAATCCTTTGTTGGTGTACATGATTTGTATAGTAATTATTGTTTTTTTTAAGGAGTATAAGAATTATTGTTGAGAACATATATACCGCTAGAAAAATATACATAAATTCTAGTTAAAATAATGAGAAAACATAATCATTTCATACAATTTTGAAAAAAATTGAATGATGAAACTTTTGAAACCAATGTATTATTTGTTATATCATGAAACATTATCTCTCTCTCTATATATATATTAAGTTATTAACAAATTAAATTTTATATTATCTATTAATTAATTATATTTGGTTGATGTGCTACCACGTTGTTAAGAGTCACAACTTATTAATTTTTAACCGTTAATTATATATTTCTATTAAAACTAACAGATATTTTAAAAATTATCTTAATAAATTAAATATGTGTTCTATAAATAAGTTAAAATAACTGACATGATATTTTGAAACTGGTATATTATTTGTTATATTTTGAACCGTTCCCCTTATATAATATCTATTATTATTATTGTTATGATTTATTAATTAGTTATATTTTGCTTTAAATTTTTTAAAGAGCTATCAAGTTGTAAAGTCACAACTAAACAAAACATTTTAACAGTTAATTAATCATATTTGTTTAAACCTAACAGATTTTTTTTTTAATTTAAGTTAAACACAACAATTGCCATTCCATAGACATTTATTATATATAAAGATATATTTTTTTATGGTCCCTTTGAAAAATGTCATTTTTTTTTAGAAATTAGTGAAAATAATATTTTTTTTTAAGTGATTTAGCTCTCTGGCTTACTTTTGATAGTTTTTTGCAAAATTGCCTCCGTTTAAAATTCGACCAGTTGTACAAATTTTTCAACTAGATGTCTAAAATTTTCAACCGACTATTTGAATTTTTCGACCACCTGTCTAAATTTTCGACTAGCTGTCTAAATTATGAGAAATCATTTTACAAAAAATTATTAAAATTAGGCTAGAGTGCAAAATGATTTTAAAAAATAGACATGTGTAAATTTTCAACTAGCTGTCTAAATTATGAGATGTCATTTTAAAAAAAAAATTATTAAAACTAGGCTAGAATGCAAAATGACTGTAAAAAAATAGATCATTTTGTCAAAGGACCCTATTTCTTAAAGTAATTTTGTACTCTAGTCTAGTTTTAATAATTATTTACAAAATGACATCTCATAATTTAGATAGCTAGTCGAAAATTTAGACAACTGATCGAATTTTAGACTGATACCATTTTGCAAAAGATTATCTAAAGTAGGGTGCAAAATCACTAATTTTCACCAATTTCTCTTTATTTATTTATGTATTTCTAGACTAACCAAAAAGAACGTCATGCAAACCAACAAAAATATCATCAAAGCAATCAAATTATGTGGTATGAGAGCATAAACTTACAACATGAGACAATATATTATATCAATCAAATACAACAAAATCCTCAATCTTTTCACCAATCTCAAAGAGCACACACCTCACTATACTTATACTACACACAACTTTTACACTTAAAAAACAAGAAGATTTCTCTTAGCTCAAAAAATGCTTTTCACACACACTAAACACAAAACAGATCACTCAAACATTAGCCTAAGAACACATATAGACCCTTATTTCGACCTTGAAGAATTTTAGGCGCTAGGAAAACTTGGAGATTAGGGGCTTTTTTGTAAAAACTTTCTAAAAATTTACAGTATTTTTAAAAAATGGGCCCTTGGGCTAAAGGGGCCCTAGGCGTGGGTCTAGTCCGCTTTTAGCCTAGGGCCGACCCTGATTACGACCAAGAGAAATTAGGGAATTTTTCAAAAATATGGTTTTTATACCATCAATGTGCAAAAATATGAGAGTTATACTTTTCTTAATTTGTATGAGAAATTTATTAGAAAAAAAGTTAAAGTATGAGAAACACAATTAGTAGCTAAATAAAATATGGAAATGTCACATTTTTTTATCATAGTTATGTTTTCTTTGATTTTGAAGGTAATTTCATTTTTATTTTTATTTTTTTTATATTTTTCCATCATTTTTTATTATTTTTTCTTTTTTTTTCCTTACTTATTTTTTCTTCCATTTATTCATTTTTCTTTTTTTTTTTCTACCAATTTTTTCCTTCATCTTTGTTTCTTTCCATTTTTTCATTATTTTTTTTTTTAGTTTTATTTATTTATCTATTTTTTTCTTTCATTTATATTGTTTTTTTTTTTCATATTTTTTCAGTTTTTTTTTTCATTCTATTTTTTCTTCATTTTTGTATTTATTATTTCTCCTTCCATTTTATTTTCTTTTTTCACACATATGACCTTTTTTTTCTTTTTTTTTTCTTCTTCCATTTTTTTTTTCATTTTTTTCTACCAATTTTTTTATTCATATTTTTTTTCTTTTCATTTTTCCATTATTTTTCTTCTACTTCTTTTCATTCTTATTTATTCATCTATTTTTTTTTCATTCATCATTTCTTGTGTTTTTTTTTTCATTTTTGTACTTATTCTTTTCTCATTCTATTTTTTTTTTTCACACATATATTTTAACATTACATAATTATTCTACTATTTTTTTTATTTATTATTATAATTTTTTTATAGTTTTTCCCAATATATGTAAAAAAAATTCAAATCAATTTTTTCAACATTTTCTTTTTACTGTAACACTTATAGGAATACCAAAATTTAGAAAGAAAACTAATAAAAATATGAAAACGTGAATGGGTAACTGGTTATCTTCACATTCTTTGTGTGTATATTTCTGAGGGTAACTAGTTACTTTCACGTTCTGGTGTGTGTATATTTATGGTTTCTTTATGGTAACTAGTTACTTATGTTACTAAAATCATAGTTACTTCTTCTTCATTTTTTAATGAAGTGTTCTTCCATTTTTTCCTTCAAATTTGATGTTTCTTTTCATATTTAATATGACTAACTCGTCACCCCTCTTATGGCAGAAAGTTACTCATCTCTGGATAACTGGTTACCCCTCCTGGTGCATGTTATTTAACCTAGCTCTAGGATTTTTTTTTAAGATCAATCAAGTAACTGGTTACCCTACCCAGGATTTGAAAAAAAACGTACAATCTTAAAAAAAACATGTTTATAATGAATAAATAATAATTTTAAAAACAATTCATATTACAAATTTTTTTTGCAAAACAACCAAAGAAAAATTTAATATAAAATTAGTAATATAAAAACAATATAAAAAAACAAATAACCTAAAAAAATAATAATCAAATTACAAACACACCCTTCCAAATTTGATTAAGAGTAAAACTATGACATAAACCAACTTTTATAAAAAAATATGGGAAAATAAACCCATGAAAGTGAAAATTCTTAAAAAAAGCCATAGATTAACTTTTTTTGAAAAAAAGCCATATTTTTGCACACTCTATTAAAAATCCCATATAAAATGTAATTTCCTCGAGAAATTATAGTAAATGACCCAAAATAATGACATGAGGAAACTAATGTACTCATTTTTAAAATTGTAGAGAAATAACCATTTTATATTGTTGATTACCTAAGTTATCATTTTGCACCAAATCCTAAGTTAATATTATGGTTTACCTAAGGCTAAAGAGATTAAAGAGGGTAATGATAAATGTAGAGTTTCGCAATAACAATTTGTTGTATTGGGCCGTTTGTTAATTTTTTTTTAAACTTGGACATTTATCTAAATAATGGTTATTTTGAGAATATTTTGCTCGTTGCCCCTATGACCAATGAGAGACTTCTATTTGAAAAAAGGGTTGATCAATTAGAAACGAAATCAAACAACAGTCTTGATGTTTTTTTTCCAAGAGTCATAAAACTTCAAACTAACATAGCGGTTTCGAGTCAAGATCCAATACACACTTATGATCAATAGTTGAAAGTAACCACCATTTATGCCTTGGAAAAGTAGACACTTGAACAAATAAGTGTGCCAACTAGCTGCAATTAGAGTAATAAAGTGGATATCATATTAGACCAAATAAAAAAAGATGACACGAAAGATCAAACTAGTTGTTCTTGATAATTGTTATTACTTGAACAATGAACATGGATTTGGGAGGGATCTTTAATTTGAAGTCACCAAGGAACATGTGAGCTTCTGACATATGCCAAAGGTCTAAATGGCCACATTAGACACATATTTAGCCCTTAACCAATACAATTTATCAAGTTATAATTCGATTAATAACATGTTAGACTCTTAAATTGATATAGCAGAAGTATATAATGCCTGCACTGAGTGATAGTTGAAATAGTATTAAAAATAAAAAATTGTACAAAAGAGTAATGACTTTCACTATTAGAGACTTTGAATTTCTGAAGTCAAAATATATTTACTGAAATAAATTGAAAAAAAAAAGTAGTTGCATAGAGTAGAGACATGGAAAGTTATCTATTGGGTATGTGTTGAATATGAGGAATTAACAGACTACATCCTTCTATGCACAAAGTAGTAAGAGTCTGGGGCAGTTCTACTGGTAAGCACTCTATCTTTTCCAATAAACGAAGTTCCAAACGTTGAAGTGAGGCGATGTGGTGAAAACTTTTGCCATTTAGAGCTTTAAGGTTACTAAAGATAGAGATCTTAAGAAAGCTTTTCCAATAAAAAAGATACTTTTTTTTCTTCTTTTCAATAATACTGCCAATTAGAGTGTGATGGTTCCATGAAATTGCCAAGAGAAAAGTCTCAATGGAAAATGAGACTTTCTTTTAATTACGTTTGTGAAAACTTTCTTTAAATTCATATTTTTATATTATTTAAGGGGTTTGAATTCCTGACTTTGAATTAACACAAGCCTATTTCTATGGGAATTTACAGAGCTAAGGCCACCAATACAACATCGAAAAAAAAAGTATATGGTTAAATGCATGAAATATTAATATTAGACGATAAATTTGTTGGAAAAATTATATTTTATATATAATAAATAGCCAATTTAGGCTAATGTGTGAATAGAAAATTGATGCCTTAAATGTGGTCCATTGATAGCTGCTAATAAATGCAGATTTGGTCAAGGATGTAATCACCGTAAAAATGGTGAATATTTTGATCGATATCAGAAATTTTGGTAAAGATTGTGATTGATCAATATCACTAATTTTGTGGGATTTTTGGCATTAATTCCCTTGTGTTCACACTTGGTATTCCACCCCATATGAAGCCTATAAAAGGAGGCTTCACCTTTCATTCTAGACACACCAAAAAAATAAAAAAATAAAAATAAAGTCACTCATTAAAAAGCTCTCTTGTCTTCTTCTTCTTTGTTTTTCGTAAGTCTTAAGGTGATAGAGTGAAGGTATTAATCCGAGTTCGCTGGAGTAGTGAAAGTGGTGTATTCCTCTACTCGTTAGTCGTTGTATCCTGGGAAGTGGTTGCTCACGTATCCTCTAACACCAATCAGGTAGAGGGGGCAAATCTGCTTTAAGGAAAGCGTGTTTTACGTGCCTCGGCTTTCTTTTCACTTATCAGTTTTATAGTTTATTATTTTGTATTTATTTTTTCTGTTCTTCAATTAAATATATTACTATATATTTTGTTCTTCTCCACTATATTAGTTCAAACAAAATTTTCTCTATACACTTAGCTGTATACAAACTTCTGTATAACTTCTTTATTGTTTCAGTACTATTATACATACTTATCAATTAAAGAAATTATTCTGACAAAATACATATTAAAGAAATTAAAATAAAGAACTACATTAACATCAAATTACTCTAACACAACACATTAGCCTGATAAAGAACAAATAAAATAGTGTAGTAAAAGAACAAGAGAGGATTTTACTTGATTCAGTCCCACTATATCAATCAAATTCAATACACCCTCAATGATTTCAGCAATCTCAAATAGAAAACCTCACTATTATGTATTTATATCAGAGAAGTTTGTGACATGCTGATATAGATGGCCACAGGTTCAAGAACAGAACACAAAGTATCCGAGCAACAAATCAAAATTAAAGTAAAGAAAGTGCAGTAAAGAAATGGACGCCAAGGTTTATACTGGTTCGGCCAATTTGACCTACATCCAGTTTGAGCATCATCATGAGCAATCCACTATAGAGAATCAGCAATACAATCTTTGTTACAGTTGAAGATCTTCAATGGTTTATTGGTACCAAACTCTCTCACCAAACTCACTCTTTCTGTACCCTTGGAACCAAACCCGAGAACCCCTTGTACAACCACACTCAAAGCTCTCAAAACTCTCAAAATGATCTTCTTTCTACACAGATGTGAAATACAATACTAATCTGAAACTAACTTGATGAACTGAGTCAGCGTGCATAGGCAAAGCCAGCGGTAAAAACACTGCTTGCTGGATGTGTTCTGGATGACTAGTGATAAGGAAAGCTCATGATGATTTAGCTCAAGTAACTTCAACAAGCTTGTATCAATGTTCAGCAAGTTTAAGCAATGCTCCCACTACTTCCTTAGACGTGGACAAGGCAATGATTTGGTGCTGATGAGGCTTCCAACTCACTGTGCTCCCACTATTGTAACAACATAGAAAGTGAGAGACTTTCTTGAATCTTGATTTGAAGCAACATCAGAATCTACAAACCCTTCGAGCCATATCTTTCCAGCATTTTTCTTGTACACCTTACCATGTGTGCTTGTACCTTTGAGATACCTCATTGACCATTTCACACCAAGCCAATGCTCGAGCCCAGGATTAGACATCAAGAAAACTGAGGGCATAAGCATTTTACATACATCAAACAACCAAGTGCGGTGCATATGGGACTTTATCCTTGTCTTTTACAGTTTTACTTCTGCTTCAGTTTCAGGACATTGATCAGCTGTGAACTTAAAATGACCAGCTAAGGGAACTGTTGTTAGGCTAATTTTAGCCTATCTTTTCAAGTGTCTTTATCAGTGTCTTTTTAATGGTTCTTGTGTTTTTGGAGCGGAATTATGCTTGTTTTTGCTTGATTTCAGGTTAAGCTTATGTTTTGGACATTTGGAGTGGATTGTGTAGAAATCAGGCATTTGGAATGGATTATGCTGAAATTTCATTTAGGGCCGCGGCGCAGGAATTGGCGCCGCGGCGCTCGTGCGTATTAGAGCCGCGGCGAGCCCCTTTCCAGAGACTCGAGATTTTGCCTTTGCCTGGTAGGGCCGCGGCGCAGGAATTGGCGCCGCGGCGCTATAGGCCGTACACTTCAGAATTTTAAGGGCAATTTCGTCATTATGGGGGGATATAGAATGAGGTCTTCATTCTGAAAAGGGGATCGCGATTTTTGACGGAAAAACAGACAAAAAGGAGAGAAAAGACAAGAGAAGACGGGTTTTGGAGCAAGCGTGGGCGATCGCCGACAACTCCCCATCTAGTTTCATCCTCTTTTTCTTTGATTTTCCTATGCTATTGTTTAGTTTGATTATGGATATGAATTTTGAGATGATGAACTAAACTCTTATTAGGGATTTGATGGATATTGACTGAAATTATCCCATGGTTAATGCTATTTGATTATTTCTTCTCGCTTGTCTATGAAATTTGTTCATATTTATGCTTAATGTATGTTTGAGATTGATCACCTCGAGCATGATTCATGATCCTAATGTGAAATCTGAAAAGTGAATATTAGGAATGCTCTAAGTGAATGAACATAGGTTTTGATGCGAAACGAAAGTATTTGCATAGCTTATGTGACTTATAGATTATTACTTAAAGCTAATTGATTGTTGTGCTATCTCAGAAATGCAATAGTTGACAATGCAATTTAGAACCTAAATGATCTGAAAAGAGTTTAGGTAATTTTATAATCTGTCATTTCAGTGAAAGAAGAAGAATAGTCAACTAGCGTTAACAATTGGGTAATCGAAGCAATTGAAATCATATCCCTATCTTCGCATCCATTGTTAAACCCTTAATTTCTTAATTGTTGATTTTGCTTATTTTGTTTCTGCATTATTATTTAAACACCAAATTTTATTGTAGCCAAATAGAAATATAGATCCAATTTTGTTAGTACTTAGCTACAATTCCCTTGGGTTCGACCTCACCTGTGTGAGTACTACTTGTATGATACGTGCACTTGCGTGTATTAAAATATAAGCAACAACTGTAACACTCTTAGCATCATGCATCTTGAATATTCTCAGAACCTTTTCTGTGTAATTTGCTTGCCTCCCTGCAGATTTTGCTCTGTTAATCTCAGTCACAAGTCATAGCAACAATTTTCTGTAACATAAAAGTGATACATAATGGCAACAAATTAAAGAGAGAAATACTAACCAAATTAAGCAAGGCTATATATATAAATATATCCCACAAAGTTAAGAGTCTGCATTGTCTCATTGGCTGAAATCATTGAGACTCGATGAAATTCATAACTCGATCCCCACCTGTATAATAAACAATGCTGTGTTCCTGCAAATCTATTCATCAGCATGCTTGGAAAAAGAAATTCAGAAAACCAGTAAAAATAATTAACTTTTTTAAAATAAAAGAGGCTATTGAATATTAGATTAATAACAACTTGGACTCTTAAATTGATGTAGCAAATGTACACCTGTATCACAGTGAGTTGAAATAGTATTGAGGAAAAATAAAACAAATCTGTACAAAAGAATAATGACTTCTACTAATACTGACTTTGACTTGATCTTGAAATGCAAAAAGAAAGTAGGTTTTACCTGCTGTCTAAGAGAGACATGACTTTATTCAGTTAGTGTTTTTTAGCTATGGGTTGAATTGAATAATATGCCAATCTTTCCCTGTTTCTTCCTTGCACTTGGGAATTAACAGTACATTCTTTTATGCACAAAGTAGTAAGACTTCGAGTTGAAACCAAGCTGCAGTCTTGATGTTTTTTCCAACTGTCAACAAAACTTCCAACTAATTTTAAAGTCAAGATTCAATATTATTTGATTAGTTATACGCCCCCTGGTCTTCAGGGGACATTTCCTTTTATATCAGATTACAGGCATTTAAAGCCATTTGATTTATTTGCACAAAAAGAGTAACTACCCAAAATATGTGGGATAGTATTCTGCATTCTTCTCTATAAATAGAGAGGTCATGCACCATTGTAAAGGACGGAATTTCTGAAACGGGAGGAAAAACTCTGAAGAATTCATCTTTGAAGAATTTTCAGAGAACATCTCAAGTTTAATAACAAAGACTCGTGGAGTAGGCAGATTTAACTGCTGAACCACGTAAAAAATCGTGTCTTGTATTATCATATTTTTATTGGCCATTACTAGTTATTGTTTACGTGCTCATCTTTCACTGTTGACGAAAAACGGCGTCAACATTAATAAATTGTATCTTGAAAGATAAAGCTAATAATTTACTAATTACCAACTTGTAGAATATGCAATATTCATTTTTTTATTAGGGTTTATAGATTTTTAAACTCTGTGTTTTGTTTCATTACCTGTTTGGACCTTGTGTTTTGACAAATTATTTTTTGGACCCTGTGTTTTGTAAAATTGTTCAAATTATAGGCCCCTAAACCTGATTTTGATGAACAAAAAATTGAGTATAACAACACAGTTCTTAGGCAGAATGACTATATTTTTGTTCTGGGTTATTAGTTTGATGAATTATTTGTGATTTTAGTTCAAAAAACTTTGATCAAAATCGGGTTTAGTGGTCTATTTGAACTATTTTAGAAAACACAGGGTTCAAAAAATAATTTGTCAAAACATAAGTTAAATATCCATGCATGTCACACTTTGGGTGCAGTTTTCTTACCTTTGATTCGAGCTAGAATGAGCAAAAGAACAACCTTTGAGAACAGTTTAGCTTTTAGCCCTTTAGCGGTTACCTAATCACAACACGTTTGGGATACCATTAATAATCAAGATAATCAAGGGTTCTCAAACCATTATCTAACCTCCAAGATATCAATCCAAACTAATCCAAGTAGCAAGGACACTCCCGAGGCCTTAAACTAGGTTTCCGGGGTCAAAACGAGCAAACGGGGCAAAAACAGGGCAAGGGCTGCGGCCCTAGCACCTTGGGCCGCGGCCCCCAGGATTTTCCAGAGGCAAGCGCCGCGGCGCCCCACACAAGGGCCGCGGCGCCCAGCGAAACAGAAAGGCCACCTGCTTCTTCAAAGAAGGGTCGCGGCGCCACAAGAACAGGGTCGCGGCGCTCCACCCTGGGCCATTCCCAACCGCGTTTCTAACACTTCAAAGCCTCCAAAATAATCCCTAAACATTCCCCAATCATCAAAACAAAGTTCCCAAGCTTCCCCATGCATCAAAACCCTCAAAACCCATGGCTCGAACAAACCGAAAAGTCAAAAATTCACAAATTCAATTCAAAGCTTAGAAACTCGAAAAAACTCAAAACTTAAACTTCGATTACCTTCAATTGGGTTGTTTTCCGTCGAATCCTTCGGTTAAGAAGCTTCTAATCTTCCCTAGGATCGCTATGCCTCGATCCTCACTCAATTCTGACTCCTAGAACTCAAGATTTCGTCAAAAAGGCTTAAACGGTAAAACGAACTTTGAAAAGGGAGAACGGAAGGTTTTCTTATCGTATGTTCTATCTGATAAGCTACTTCAACCTTAAGTAACCTCAAATAAAACCTAATGCTCGGGGTCCTGAAAACACCCTCGGGGACATTATAGTCAAAACCTCCAGAATTTCACCCTGATCTCAAATATTCCCAATGTATCATCAAATGAACATTTCTATTACCCCAAAATTGACCCCATTATGGTAAAACCGCTAATCCACTAAAAATAACCGTCTCATGTCAAATAGCTCGAATATATCTCCATAATAATGGAATCTCATTCACAAATCACATCATGCACCCAAATACACAAATTACCCTCAACGGGCCAAATTATCATCATACCCCTGTAATTGTAAATATGGACTCATATGCATGCATTTCACATCATATCATAATATAATCAACATATACATGCATTTAATCAATTAATAACATAATTAAGCAAGTATGGCCCTCCCGGCCTACTATTCACGCCGTTAAACTCATCGGAGAATTCGGGGCATTACATCTGATCTGGTGCTCATGTTTACATGCATCAAACAACCAACTGCGGTGCATATATGGGACTTTATCCATCTAAGGGAACTATAACACTCTTAGCATCATGCATCTTCAATATTCGTAGAAACTTTTCTGAGTAATTTGCTTGCCTTCCTGCAGATTTCACTCTGTTAATCTCAGTCACAAGTTATAATAACAATTTTCTGTAACATAATAATAATAATGCATAATGGCAACAAATTAAAGAGAGAGATACTAACCAAATTAAACAAATAATGCTATATATCCCACAAAGTTGACAGTTTGCATTGTCTCAGACTCAATCAAATTCATAACTCGA
Source organism: Humulus lupulus (assembly GCF_963169125.1). NCBI lineage: Eukaryota > Viridiplantae > Streptophyta > Magnoliopsida > Rosales > Cannabaceae > Humulus > Humulus lupulus. Next base: position 218,382,770 of record NC_084798.1, read on the forward strand.
TCCCCACCCATATGATAAAACCATGTTTTTTCCAGCAAATCTATTCAGTAAAAATAATTAACTTTTCTAAAATAAAAAGAATGATAACAACTTAAACTCTTAAATTGATATAGCAAATATACACCTGTATCACAGTGAGTTGAAATAGTATTGATGAAAAAAAAAACAAATCTGTACAACAGAATGATGACTTCTACTAATACCGACTTTGAATTGATCTTGAAATCAAAATACATTCACTGAAATAAATTGAAATGCAAAAAGAAAGTAGGTTTTACCTGCTGTCTAAGAGAGGCATGACTTTATTCAGTTATTTTATTTTAGCCATGTGTTGAATTGAATCATATGCCAATCTTGGAATTAACAGTACATTCTTTCATGCACAAAGTAGTAAGACCTCGAGTTGAAACCAAGCTGCAGTCTTGATGTTTTTTCCAACTGTCAACAAACTTCCAACTAATTTTCGAGTCAAGATTATTCAAAACTCAAACTTGTAATTGAGGCATTGTAGAAAACATCATTACCAAGTTCTGTGTTGATGACATGATCAATGGTTGAAAGTAACCACCATATATGCCATGGAAAAGTAGGAACTGGACCAATAATTGTGCCAACTAGCTGAAATTAGAGTAATAAAAAGGATATCATATTAGACCAAAAGAACAAAAGACATGAAATATCAAACAAGTTGTTCTTGAAGATTTTTATGACCTGAATAAGGAACATGGATTTGGTACAAATCTTCATGTAGGGACCTACATAGTTTGACGTCACCCAGGAGCATGAGAGCTTCTGAGATGCTGATATAATTAAATGATGAACTCTGTAAACACTGACATTCAACCTTGGATTGCTGCACATTAATAAATTTTTACAAGTTAAACAAGATCAAAATCCCATGTTTTTTTTCCAAGTTAACAGTTTGGACTTGACTTTACCATGTTTGTTGCGCCTTGTTGAATAATCCCAATTGGTAAAGAGAAGAAGAAAGGAAACTCCACAAGCCATTAGGAGACTCCCCAATGGGAGTTGGTGCTGTTCGCCAAAAGCAAAATTGAAAGACCAAAGAGCGAAAGACATCATAAGACTGAAGAGCAAAGTCGAGAAGGATTCCAATGAAGGCAACACCAGTCCCGATGTGATGTGGTTCTCTGCTCTAAGAACATATAGATAGAAAAATATAAGAAAAATAGATGATCAATGCAAATGTATTTATTAGCAGCAAGACTTTGAGTAGATATGAATCATTCAAAGAAAAGTATACATATTATACCCCTAATATATGGTTTTATCTGATGCATGGCTACATCTATGAGGATTGGTTTATATGTACAAATTTAGAAAGATTACAAAAACACTATCTTTCTCATTGACCAAATACTCTACAAACCAGAAATAAATATTTGTCATAATATTGCCTTAAATATTGTCATCTCATTCATAATAATATACATGAAATTATCTTAATAAATATATAATTTCTTTGGTCAAGAGAAAGACTTTATGAAAATCAAAAAAAGAAATTGAAAAGATAATATTAGGGGAGATCAGTAAACAGAAAACACCTTCGTCTATAATGTATTTTCGTAACAATAATATTATGTTAAGAACCATATATAACATTCTCATCTCATGCATAATGTGAAATTATCATTTAAAGAGGTGCCATCTCTGCATCAACAGACATAATATTGTCATTAGAAAACTTTAGAATATTATTACATCTCTAAAAGAAAACTTTGGAAACACTTACACATTTAAACTATGGGTTTTCTAATACAAGTAAATGAAATGATCATAAAGAATACAACACTATCACATTCTCACCCACAAAACATTATGAAATTAAGAAAGATGATTCCAAGCAATAATGTTCACAACAATACAACAGGCAATCTCAGTCACAAGTCATAACTATGTTATAGTAGCAGCAAAGGGAGAAATACCAACCAAATTAAAGAAGCCCAATCAATCATCATAATCATCAATCCTCGCACGATAAAAAGCAATTCCCCTGCAATTCTATTGATTAGTACTCTTGAAAATAGAAACTCAGAAAATCAGCAAAAAAGAATAATTTTTAAAAAATAAAAGAAAGTTTTATATTTATTTGTACAATTGCAAGTACATAAGTTTCAAATACTCTGTATTAAATAATAATAATGAGACGTGGATGGCTTGAGAACAAATAAGCTAAACACCAAATTCTTAGTCTCATTAGCTACTTATATATACAGAATATTTATTATTTAATTAATATTATATACAGAATATTTTTACTAATGCAATCTTTGAATTAATCTATAAATCAAAATATATTTACAAAAATAATGACAAGGAAAGTTACCTGCCGCCTACTTGTCTCTTATTAAATTCTGTTTCTTCAGTTCGTATGTTAGGAATGTGTTGAACTTTGGGCCAATCTTCCCCTGTTCCTTCCTTGCACCTGGGAATTAGCAGACTGCATCCTTCTATGGACAAATAAGTAACACTCTGGGGCAGTCCTGCTGCTGGTAAGCACTCTAGCTTTTCCAAATAAAGAAGATCTAATTGACGAAGGGAGGTGAGGTGTTGAAAGCCTTTGCTGTTAAGAGCTTTGAGGTTATTACATTCAAAGATCTTAAGACTTCTTAAAGATGGTGGGAGCAGCCATTCCTCTGGAAATGAATCCACCACTTCTCCACAATGCCATATTTCTAAGGAAATCAATGATGGGAGTCCTTGTAAATTCCATTTCATGCGGTTTTCCATGAGCTTATCACATGATGCGATGCGTAGACGTTGTAAAGTAAAAGGCAATCCCATTTCTGAAAAAGTTTCCAACCTTGAGCAATGCATTGTGTTCAACAAGTTGAGGGAAGGATATGGAGAGGCAATGTGAGTACTTGTTGGAAATATAGTTACCAATTCATCGCAAGATGAAATATTGATATATTCTAAAGATGGAAAATTACACATAGGTAGCGCCACACTCAGCTTCCCACAGCTGACTAAATCAAATTGCTTTAAACATTGAAAAAGCTCACATCTTTCGTCACTTGTATTAATAAATGACCAATCCAACATATCTATATGATCAAGCCATAATCTTGCTAAGAATGGAAAGGGCTTATTCAAAGAAATACTACGAAATTCATCATGCATATCAAGACAGGAAACACCAAAAACACGAAAATCTATCAGTGAACTTAGCCGCCGAAATGATAACAACAACAAGCAAAGATTTGTGCACTGTAGCTTAACTTTTTTCAAGTTACAATATGATTGATGTGTTACCCAATCTGGCAAGCTTGTACCGTTATAACGTCTGATTACGAGTTTCTTTAAATTTACATGTGGTTGGAGTGCATCAAGAACTTCTCTTTCCTTTGTTGAGCTATCTGCCACACTGTTCCAATCAAGAATGAGCTCATTGAGATACTTTTTGTTCTTCAAATTGCCTTCCAAAACATCACTCACTTCTCTAACATGCTCAAGCCCTGAAATCTCCAAGCGTTCATGCAAATTATCCAACTTTCCCAACTCTTTGATCCTGGACCCATCATTTTTACACAGAACAAAATTACTTAACCTCTGAAGATTTATCATATCACAAATCTTCGGTGGCATCTCTTTTAGAGGAGTCCATCTTGTCATAAGATGACGCAGGTTGACTAACTTGGAAATGTTGGTAGGCAAATGTGTGAGATTTCGACAATGTGACAACAAGAGTGTTTCCAAATTGTACAACCCACAAACTGAATGAGGTAATTCCTTAATTTTCGTGCCAGACGCATCCAAATACCTGAGATGTTTTAAATTGCCAATTGAATCAGGCAAGTCTGTGATACATGATTCTGACAAAGAAAGTGATCTTAAGCATCCTCCATCGTTCAGCACGATTTCAAGCTTTAATTGTGTATTCTGCCATGGATATGTATTTCGCAATGGTAAAGCTAACAAGGTGCGCAAATACTTCACTCTAGAAAAGTTGTCAAATTCTACTGTATCTTTTAAGTCTTTCATGTATGATAGATGGCGTGTCTTGCTACCAATTAGCTTGTGGAAGTTATTACAACTATCATAAATAGAGCAACACTGACCTGATACATACATAGCTAGATCATGCATAAGATCGTGCATACAGAGAAAATAGTGTCTGGATCTTTGGAAAAATGATCTTGATATTAAAGCACTCATGTACTCTTCTCCAACATCTTCAATCCTTTTTCCTTTTTGAGGTAGTAAAAGACCTTCTGCCATCCATATTAAGATTATTTGTTCTCTGTCATCTTTCTGAAATTCATAATCCTTGGGAAATAAAGAGAGATAAGAAAAACATGGTTTCAAATAAGGAGGCAGAAATCGATAGCTCAACCACAAAGCTGGAACAATTCCCAGTTTGAGACGATTGGGCAACTCCCATACATCACTTTGCAGTACATGTCTCCATTCTTCGCTAGTGGACATAGATCGTAAAAGTCCAGCCATCGATTTTACAGCCAAAGGAAGACCCTTGCACTTTTTTACAATTTGCTTTCCGATTTCTTCCATGTCTTGATGTACCTCATTGGAGCCTATATTATCAAAGACGTGTTCTGCAAACAACTTCCAACAATTTTCGTAAGATATTTCTTTAAGCTCGTAAGGCTGAACATGCATCGTCCTCATCATCAAAGCAATATCTTTGCTACGCGTGGTCACAATGATCTTACTTCCTTGATCGCCAGATTGAAAAGAGCTTTTCAAAGAGTCCCACAACAAATAATTTTCATTCCACACATCATCGAGAACAAAAAGAAACTTCTTCCCTATCAAAGCATTTTTCAATTCATTTTGAAGTTGATATAGCTCCTTTGCTTCGCAACTTGTTTTAGTGATTGCCTCAAAAATAAGTTTAGTTATTTTCAAAACATCAAAATCTTCGGAGATAGTTACCCATGCTTTCAAGTCAAAGTGTTGTTGGACAGTGGTATCGTCATATACACTTTGAGTAAGTGTAGTTTTGCCAATACCAGCCATCCCTATTATAGGAATTAGGACAATCCTATGGTCACCAACATTATCACACAATACTAGCTTAACAATAGCCTCTTTATCATTCTCCCTTCCATAAACCTTAGAATCATCTAACAAAGGTGCAGGTGGTCTATGTAATGTTGTTTTCAGCTCTACTTTTTTCAAACCAAGGTACTCTGTCTGTTCTAAAAGATCCTTTAGAGTATCAAGGATCTCTTCCATTTCAGATTTCACAGCACTTATTTCAAATGGATTATTAGAGACAAAGTTGAAGGCCTTACTTGCTGTGCTTTGGAGTTCATCTTCCTCCATCTTGAGTCGCAGAGCTTCAGTACTGATCTTGTCCATCACGTGATCTGCTTCATACAGTACTTCTTTAAGCTCATCAAGCCAATTCTTCACGTTGTTGTCTCCAGGCTGCTTCTCCTCGGCATCGTTCAGCAGTGCATTAGCTGATAGCAACACAGTCTTCAGCCTTTTGAGCAGCTTTTGATTGAGTTTGTCTCCACGAAAGAAGTCAAGGACCTCTTTGGAAGCAAGCCTGTCAAAGAGGACATTCATGAAACCAGAGAGAAGAGCTCCTCCCACCATTAAGTCAGCCATGGTTTCTGTTCTTGAGAGAGAGAGAGAGAGAGAGAGATGATAGAGAGAGAGAGAGAGAGAAGTAGTGTATGGTAAAGAAGGTTAGAACAAAAAGGAGTAGTGGAAGTATAAGAGAAGTGTTTATGTTTTTGTTTTGGAAGAAAAAGTGATCCAATAATTCATGCAACATATCACTCATTTTAGATCAAAATTTAATTAGTATTATTCTATAGAAGCATAATGGGTAATATTTTTAATATTGAATTGGAGATCCATTTTGGCTTTGTTTATGATTTTTGCATGAAGAAAATGTATTTGGAATATGGTGTAGTGATGTGCACATGATAATAAATGAGGAATAAGTTAATATTAATGGGTTTTTTTTTTACCTTAATTTAAATATTATCCATATATATATATATATATATTATAAGCCTGCAAATCTGGTCATGCTGTCGGCTGGTCTTTGAGTAAAAAATTATAAAGAAAGAAAAAAGAAAAAAAAAGCTATGCTGCTGGCCTTGAGTGGAATAGACCAACATATCACTCATTTTAGATCAAAATTTAATTAGTATTATTAAGGTATTAACCTCTTAAATCACTCTTTACATTTGAGCCTTGGACATTATTACGTTTGATGTCTCTTTTCCTTAAAAAAAAAATTTCTTTTGAATAATGCCACCATAGTGATGGACAGATGGTTCCAAGAAGTTGCCAAGAAATGCTTTTTAGGAGTGTTTCAGTGAGTCTATCATGGTTTCCATATTAAATCAATAGAGCACTAACCGATAAAGTTTTTATTAACTATAAAAAATAAATAAATAGGAACACACACACACAAACCGAAAAGAAGACATTAGATCACTTGATTTATTTAATTAGTAACCATTTGTGTATATTTGTATCCAATTATTTCATATATGACAACTTTATTTTTTAAGAATTAATACATGTGAATATTATTATTATTATTATATCAAATGATTCCCTTCCTTTAACATTTTTTTTGTATGGAATATTGTTTAATTAGGGTCTTTCTATTTTCTACAAATATATAAGTATAAGCGCAATGCACGTTTATTTAGTTTTACATAAAAATTATTATATTTTTAATTATCATTTTAATTTAAATAAATAAAAAATGCCATATATTATAAAAGAATAACACATACATTTTTTAAAAAAATTAAGCCAAACATTGTTTATAGTTTTAAAAGAAATCAATAATATCGTAATTTTTATTTAAAAATATCGTTAAACTAAGAATCAGATAGATACACATTTTTTACATATAAAAATATGATGCATTCTAGATTTAAAGTAAATTATTTGATGTTGTTTATTAGTTTTGAATTTAGTGCTCATAATAATTTAAATTTTGGTATTTTTTATGTTAGATAATAAAAAGCTTGCTTCTTTGGAAAAGTCTAAGGATCGGAGTCCTGTGATGCAGGTTGGTACCATTGTTGTTTCCTGTTTGGGGTTTCTTTATAAAGCTTTTGAAGTCTCTTTTGTACTTATTACATTATGTTATTATATTATGGTCATGTTTGGAAGTATGATTCAATTGGATTTGATAATTTTTATCTGCTATTGAAAAAATTATTCCAACAGTTTATCTAATTCACCCAACAATCTAATTCTGGGATAACTTAGTTCCATTGAAATATTTGGTATAATTTTCTCCAATCCAGTAATCCATCTTCATGTATATTAAGAATAAGAAAAAAAATTACTACTTTCTATCTAATTTGTTTTCTCCTAATTTATTATTGAGAAATGATCAACAACTTATTCATTCTTTTATATTTTTGCTCAAATACTTAATCTATTCTAATTCTACTTTCTAAACATGACATAAGGGATTATTGATATAATTTATTTTTGCTGTATCATTTTTAACTTTGAGATGTAGTTTAGCTTTCTCATTGCCACTCCTGGCCTATTTTGATGTTACCCTTGTGCATTAGTATTATCTTTGAGCTAATGAACAACTCAGTCATGTGTGCTATTGGTGAGGAACTATGTGCAAGGATTTTCCAAATGCTTCTGTTCAGTATCTTATTGGTTTTGTTTGGAATGTTTTTTAAAATGGGAGTGATATATACATTGTATTGTTTCATTGGTCAATAAATTGTTATGTAAACATTTGCTGAAGTAAAAAAAAGTTATTGATAATTGCCCAAAATGAGAGGCAAGAATGTACTTGTGTGGTAATACCAAACCAAATTAGACAAGTGGTTGGTTCTTGAGCTAAGCCTTGGAAATCTTAGTGCAAATTGCTTTGAAAATTTTAAGCACTTTTTTAATATACTATTGTCAAGTTTCCAATAGTTATTCCTTGAGTCTTTATTTTCTATCAAGGCGGTAGCTCAAACAGTCCGGGCTTTATTTGCTCTTACAAATCTGAGGTTCGAGTCTCTCTTGAGTACCTACGTAGCAATTGCTATAGTTTTCTCGTCCCCAATATTGTATGTTAGGCGTAGAGCTTAGCTTTTTTTTTTCATCAGACAAAGTTTTGTTTACTGTTTCCTAAATCTCCAGCTTTATGCAAAAGATGCATCAAAGAATTGGAAGCTTGTTGGATCAGATGGAGGCTACCTTTTGACAACAAAAGAGCCATCAGCAAATGTGGTCCTATTGGATTATATTTCAACTGAAAAATGGCAAGACGTGGTAGATTTTGATGACCACCTTGATGACATTAGCAAGTAAGTGCCATGCCATTGTTTCTTTTCTTCCTTATTATGTATGTATGTGTTATCTTATTATGCCAGGTTTGGAAGTGTACCTTTCTGATCAAAATTTATGTGTATAATTTCCAGAGATTGCCTAAACCCAGAACTCTTCAAGTAATTTGGCCATGTTAGCATTTTTTGTCACTCGACTATCGTTGAAAGTGTCTGGGATGTTAGAATATTATTTATTTGGTATATAAAATCAACTAATTGATTTAATATATTCAATATTTAATTTATTGACAAAATATTCTAATTAATGGTCAACATTGTTTGTTACCTGATTTGTTGTTACCCGATTTTTCATATCCCAACTGATTGAGGAAATATCTCAATCTGTGGCAGAGACTCTGATGGTAGGTCTCACTCTATAAATATAGAGTACCGGTCCCCAAGCTCGCTACTCATTCTGACTTTCAGTAACTCCATCTAAAAGAGTTAGTGAGAGCTTGGAAGCCCGTGTGCTCGTTCTAATTTCTGTTCTTTTCTTTTGTAGATCTAAAGCTAGATCGAGGTTATCAATAGCAATGGCTGGAGGTATACAATATTCGATTCTTTTTTGCATATGTTCATTCATATATTAATTCCGCCTACATGTATATAGAATTGTTCATATGTCTACTTTCATATTAATTCTAACATTTGGTATCAGTCGCTAGGTTAATCTCTGCCTTGTTATTTTTGTATGCATATATACACATTTTTTTTTTCATGATTTATAGATGTGCCTATGTCTTCATCTATTCACATATATTATATATTCGTGTATATAGTTTCATATATTGTTGAAAATTGGAATTGTTAATTCAAATTTGTTTCTCAATTTAGTTGCATTAGAAATCTTTGGTAAGTGTTTCTAATAATTTGTTATTTGAGAAACTAGTTTAAAAACAAAACAATGACCATATACATACACGTTCATGGCCTTAAGTTGAAATTTTTTATTTATTTATTTATTTTTAATTCAAATATGTATTTTCGATCTATTTGAGTATTAGGACATCTTAAGATTATTTTTTTTTTTTTAAAAAATGAAGAAAATGAAGAAAATTAATTTTTTGATTTATTTTGGAATTTTGTTATTTTATTCATTTTAATGCTTATTTGGACAATAAATTTTATTTTGCCAATTTAATTAAAACATATAATTTTGGTAAATTATATATTTGGAAATTAATTAAAATGTGCAATTACTTGATTTTGGTGTATGGTATATTTCTTTTATTCATGAAATATTAAATAATTGTGCTATTTTAAGAATGTAATTAATTTTTACAATTAAGTTTGTGCAATTGTTTTATTAATTCACCGGATTAATAAATGATTTTATTGTTTTATTTAGCATGAATTTCTCTGCCATTAAGTATATATATATATATATAGAATTATTGTATTTTCGTACATATAATTAATTATACTAATTTGTATGATTATTTTGTTCTTATTCATGCAAAATTTATTTTTAGTATAATTATCTTTAATTTTATATGTATGCCTTTATAATTTTAAATACATTATGTATATATTCCATTATTGTGCTAGATATATTTAGATTATATTCAAAACATTAAGATAGGTTGAATAATATTTAGCACATTAATCTCCATAATTTATTCATAAAATATTCATAAAACATTTAGGGTGAATAAAATTATGAATAATTCATAAACAATTTTGTGGTTGACATAAGAACGCATGAAACTGAGACAAATGCTCAATCTAGAACGGTTTTTAATGATCTTCGGACGACCACACTAGGAGCACTACTCTCTGTGATTGCCTATTATGTTATAACGAAATTGTTCTTAGGTCTTCCTAGAGCCTAAAACATAATGTCTAGTGAACCATATAATTTTACATAATTAGGGAGTAGCCACAGCATCTTTAATTATATAAAATTATATATTAATTTGAAAGGATCACATAATGGACAAAATTGTGATTAATTATATAAATATAACAATTTTACCCCACAGGGATTTTATTATATTTATATAATTAATTAGGATAATATATTAAATTAATTTTCTTAATTTACCCACAGGAGTTATGATAATTAATTTAATAGTTTTATCATAAAGTTTAATAAAGATAGAAGTTTCAAACCTTACTTTATCCCAAATAATTCGTTTGAATAATCTATCATCCTTTACATCCAATTTTATTAAATTAAAAATTTAGCCCACAGGCAATTTTTGTTTAATAAAATTTCAATCTTCAGCATGTTATACATTGGTAAAACATGACTTCATTAAGCCTCAATCTTCTAAATCTAAGTTTGTAATCCTATTCATGCAGCTTCTTCATCATCCTCTAGTTTTGCTGAAATCCTTACCGAAATTCCTGAGCTTAGGGGTGATAATTTCAAAATCTGGAAGGAACGAGTTCTTCTTCATTTAGGCTGCGCCGACATGGACTACGCAATAAGGAAGGACGAACCTGCTGCAATCACTGTGACTAGCACTGCTGCTCAGATCGCACTATATGAGAAATGGGAGCGGTCCAATCGCCTCAGCATCATGTTCATCATGTCCAAGATCCCTCTGGGAATGCGTGGATCGGTGGAGCAACCTGAGAAAGTCAAAGACTTGATCAAACTGATCGATGAGCAGTTCGACACTTCGGACAAACCACTTTACAACAACCTCATCCACCAGTTCTCATCCACAAAACTCACTGGTGTCAAAGGAGTTAGAGAACATATTTCAAAGATGAGGGACATTTCTGCTCAACTGAAGAAACTCGATGTAGTCATTCCCGAAACCTTCCTGGTCCACTACATCCTTAACCATCTTCCACCTCAATATGGGCCTTTCAAAATTTCCTACAACACACATAAGGACAAATGGAGTATCAATGAACTGATAACCATGTGTGCTCAAGAAGAAGCAAGGCTCCTGCAGGAACAAGGTGAAAGTGCTCACATGGCCACCCAAGGCAAGAAACGCAAACCATCCAAGAAGGACAAGGGGAAAAATAAAGTGCCTCCCCAAGGTGATATAAAGAAGGATTCCATCAAATGTTTCTTCTGCAAAAAGAAGGGACATGCGAAAAAGGAATGCGCCAAGTTCAAGAAATGGATGGACGACAATGGTAATCCAATTTCATTCGTATGTTATGAATCTAATATGGCTAATGTTAATATTAACACATGGTGGATTGATTCTGGATCGACAATTCACATTTCAAATTCCTTGCAGGGTTTACAAAACCTAAGGAAGCCAGTGGGAAGTGAGCAAAGCATCTTATCTGGAAACAAGATGAGCTCACATGTGGAGGCTATAGGAACGTGCCATTTAGTTTTAAGTAGCGGTTTTGTTTTAAAGTTAGAAAAGACATTTTATGTACCAAGTTTCTCTAGAAACTTGATTTCCGTTTCAAGACTTGTACCTTTTGGTTTTTCCTTTACATTTTCAGACAAATCTTTTAATTTATATAATAAATCTGAATGTGTTGGAAATGGTATTTTGTCTGATGGTCTTTACTGCCTTAATTTACAAAACAATACCGCTTATAATACTATGCATGTTCACGCTGGCAATAAAAGATGTGTTATGAATGAGAATTCCTCTACATTATGGCACCGGAGATTGGGACATATCTCTATTGATAGAATTAGAAGGTTAGTAAATGATGGGGTACTCAATACCTTAGATTTTACTGATTTTGATACTTGTGTGGATTGCATTAAGGGAAAGCATACCTCCAAGTCTAAGAAAAGTGGTGTCCATAGGAGTTCTGACCTATTAGAAATCATACATACTGATATATGTAGTCCAGACATGGACTCATATGGTCAGAAATACTTCATCTCTTTCATAGATGATTACTCACGCTACATGTATATCTACTTACTTCATAACAAAAGCGAAGCGTTAGATGTCTTTAAGATATTTAAAGCTGAAGTAGAGAAACAATGCAACAAGCAAATTAAGATAGTGAGATCAGATAGAGGTGGAGAATATTATGGTAGATACACTGAAGATGGACAAGCACCTGGTCCTTTTGCAAAGTTTCTTCAAGAAAATGGGATTGTTGCCCAATATACCATGCCCGGTACACCCGAGCAAAATGGTGTTGCAGAAAGGAGAAACCGAACATTGATGGACATGGTGCGAAGTATGCTTAGCAGCAACCCTAAACTTCCTAAATCCTTGTGGACTGAAGCTCTAAAGACATCCGTGTACATATTAAATCGAGTTCCAACCAAGGCAGTCTCCAAAACTCCTTTTGAATTATGGAAAGGTTGGAAACCGAGTTTGCAACATGTACGCATTTGGGGATGCCCATCTGAAGTTAGGGTATACAATCCACAAGAAAAGAAACTGGACCCAAGGACCATAAGTGGATACTTTATTGGTTACGCTGAAAGGTCTAAAGGTTACAAGTTTTATTGTCCATCTCATAGCACTAGGATTGTGGAATCAAGGAATGCAAAATTTCTTGAAAATGCCTTGATTAGTGGGAGTGATCAATCCAAGGACTTAGGTTCTGAGAAAGATCCTTTAGAACCCTCCACCTCAAGAGCAAGATTGATTGTGGTCGATAACACCCCTGCAGTCCAAATGGATGTTGAACCACCACAGCCAATTGTTGAAGATCCACAAGTCAATGATGAAGTTCAAATGGATCGAGTTGTTCAAGAGTTGCCTATAATTGTTGAACAACAAGCTGAACCACCCGCTCCTCAAGAGCCTGCTGGTGTAGCCTTAAGAAGATCCACTAGGATAATAAAATCGGCGATACCTAGTGACTACATTGTGTATTTGCAAGAATCTGACTACAATATTGGAGCCGAAAATGATCCAGAAACGTTTTCACAAGCTATGAATAGCAAAGAATCGGAACTGTGGTACAATGCCATGAATGAAGAAATGAATTCTATGAAAAGCAACGGAGTCTGGGATCTTGTTGAGTTGCCTAATGGGGCGAGGGCTATTGGGTGTAAATGGGTCTTCAAAACAAAGAAAGACTCATTAGGCAACATTGAGAGACACAAAGCGAGACTCGTTGCTAAAGGATTCACTCAAAAAGAAGGAATTGACTACACGGAGACCTTTTCTCCGGTATCTAAGAAAGATTCCCTCAGAGTTATCTTGACATTAGTTGCTCATTTCGATTTAGAGCTACAGCAGATGGATGTGAAAACTGCCTTCCTAAATGGTGACCTAGAGGAGGAGGTATACATGAAACAACCAGAAGGATTCTCCTCTAGTAATGGTGAGCATTTGGTGTGCAAGCTTAAGAAGTCCATCTATGGTTTAAAACAAGCGTCCCGCCAATGGTATTTAAAATTCCATGATGTCATCTCTTCTTTTGGATTTGAAGAGAATGTCATGGATCAATGTATATACCAGAAGGTCAGTGGGAGTAAGATTTGTTTTCTTGTTTTATATGTGGACGATATTCTTCTTGCAACCAATGATAAGGGCATGCTACATGAGGTGAAGCAATTTCTCTCAAAGAACTTTGAGATGAAGGATATGGGTGATGCGTCTTATGTCATTGGCATTAAGATCCATCGAGATAGATTCAAAGGTATCTTAGGTCTATCTCAAGAAACCTACATTAACAAAGTTTTAGAGAGATTTCGGATGAAAGATTGTTCACCAAGTGTTGCTCCTATCGTTAAGGGTGATAAATTAAATTTGAGCCAGTGTCCAAAGAATGATTTTGAAAAGGAAGAAATGAAGAACATCCCATATGCTTCTGCTGTTGGAAGCTTGATGTATGCTCAGGTGTGCACACGACCCGACATTGCCTTTGCTGTCGGAATGCTAGGAAGATTTCAGAGTAACCCGGGATTAGACCACTGGAAAGCTGCAAAGAAAGTTATGAGGTATCTTCAGGGTACTAAGGATTACAAACTCATGTTCAGACGAACCGACAAACTGGAAGTAGTTGGCTACTCAGATTCAGACTTTGCTGGTTGTACTGATTCACGTAAATCAACTTCTGGTTACGTGTTTATGTTTGCCGGTGGAGCTATATCATGGAGGAGTAACAAACAGACCTTGACTGCTACTTCTACTATGGAAGCCGAGTTCGTTTCGTGTTTTGAGGCTACATCGCATGGTGTATGGCTAAAGAGTTTCATTTCAGGCCTTAGAGTTGTAGATTCAATATCTAGGCCATTGAGAATGTTCTGCGACAATTCAGCTGCTGTATTCATGGCTAAGAACAACAAGAGTGGTAGTCGAAGCAAGCACATCGACATCAAGTACTTAGCCGTGAGAGAACGTGTTAAAGAAAATAAAGTGGTCATTCAACACATTAGCACTGAATTGATGATTGCTGATCCTTTGACGAAAGGCTTGCCACCTCATAAATTCAAGGATCATGTAGTGAACATGGGACTTGGTTCCCTTATGTAAATTTATTGTACAAACTGAAGTTATTATCAATGAAACTCTTATTTTTGATATTTTCTCATATTTATGCGCATCTTAATTTTATTTGAGAAAATTTTACTTTCATAGGACCTGAATAAACATAAGGTTTATTCGTTTAAGTACATAGCCACATAAATTACATTGTTATGTAATAAATATATTGTAATACATGGAAGATAATACTCGTCATAAAAAGAGGACCTATCGCCATGATTCATGTGTTTATTATCTAACAGGGATGATCGTCGGGCTTAAGTAATACATTAATTTAAATGCTGACCAAGTGGGAGAATGTTAGAATATTATTTATTTGGTATATAAAATCAACTAATTGATTTAATATATTCAATATTTAATTTATTGACAAAATATTCTAATTAATGGTCAACATTGTTTGTTACCTGATTTGTTGTTACCCGATTTTTCATATCCCAACTGATTGAGGAAATATCTCAATCTGTGGCAGAGACTCTGATGGTAGGTCTCACTCTATAAATATAGAGTACCGGTCCCCAAGCTCGCTACTCATTCTGACTTTCAGTAACTCCATCTAAAAGAGTTAGTGAGAGCTTGGAAGCCCGTGTGCTCGTTCTAATTTCTGTTCTTTTCTTTTGTAGATCTAAAGCTAGATCGAGGTTATCAATAGCAATGGCTGGAGGTATACAATATTCGATTCTTTTTTGCATATGTTCATTCATATATTAATTCCGCCTACATGTATATAGAATTGTTCATATGTCTACTTTCATATTAATTCTAACATGGGATTCATGCATGCTTTACCGAGTTGTTCACAATGGATTTAAGGCTCTACAAAGGCTTGACTAGTCATCAAGTTGATTGACTCATTCTGGGAAATGTTTGCTTCGAGATGCATACCATCTTTTCAGTGGTCTCCCAGCTTGACTTTTTTTTATCTGTTATAAACTCAAATAGTGTCTGATTCTTTAAAGCATTTGAGGTAATTTCATAGCTGGTAGAATTTGAATTCAAGCTCAAGTATTTTTGTGTTTTGTTTACTAATATTCTAGGTCAAAAATCTGTAAGAGTGGTATCATTTTCAATAAGAGTTTGAAGCTACGTTCTAGCATTTGGTTTTTGGAGTATGAAAGCAAATCTTGCAATACCAAATCTACAAGTTTTGTTAGTTAAACCAAATTGAATCAACTAAAATCAATTGCTTACATCTTTTTGTCACAATTAGGGCTTTGAGTTCGAATTGGTGAAAAATACAGACCAAGGCTAGTGCATTTTTGTCACAATTAGGCTTTGTGGTTGTGAGAAGATGAGACTCCACCTTAAATCAAGATATAGGAATATAGGATAATTTTATGGTACATATTTTTGTGTGTTTCCTAACTCGTGAATAATTTTCAGTCTGATTTCAAATTTGCAAGATACTCAAAATAACTACATTAAATACAATCATAAAAAGAAATCGCACTGAAAACTATTCATGAGCTGGATACACAAAAAATATGCATCGATACATACCTTAAAAGTATCTTATAAATATACAGAAATTGGTGAAAATGACATATATCTTTAAGTAATTTTGCATTCTGATCTACTTTTGATAATTTTTTGCAAAATAGCTATTTAAAATTTTTGACTGGATGATTGAATTTTTCAACTAGTCTAAATTTTTTACTTGTTGTCTAAATTATGAGAGTTTATTTTGCAAAAAATTATTAAAATTATGCTAGAATGTAAAATGACTTCAAAAAATAGGTCATTTTGGAAAAATCACTTAACTTTTTATTTTTTATTTTTTTATATACTTTTTTGAATAAGAGGATTTAATTGAAGGCTAATCATCAGTCATAATAACTTGTAGAATTGAGTTTGGGTAGCAATAACAAAATTTAACATTGCTGACATTGCTACTAATAGTAAGAATAGCTTTTATTCTAACACCACAAGAAGAAGCTAATGGAGCTTTTTTTACTATTAATAAACTGAATTCCATTAAAGCAATCCAATATGATTACACCCAATAGTAAATATTATTAGCTAGTATAAAAAATAATTTTCAAATTAAAACTTTTACATACATAATACAAACAAATAAAATTTATATTTCAAACAAAATTTTCAAATTATTATGAAAATAAATATAAATATCTTGCAATAACTAACTTAATAACTACCATAACAAATATGAAATATTGCAATACCGTTTGAATTCAAAAAACTTATAATCAGTAAAATATATATTATAAAATTTTTATAAAAATAAAATATCAATTAAATAACTTAAATACATGATTTGTAAATATCGTAATATTTAGAATTGTAAATATTTATATGATAAAATATAAAATAATTAATTGAAGAAATGTCAACAGAAAATTAAAAAGTACCGAATCCTTTGTTGGTGTAACAATAATTGTTTGTATAGTAATTATTGTTTTTTTTTATGGAATATAGTAATTATTGTTGAGAACATATATACCGCTAGAAAAATATACATAAATTCTAGTTAAAATAATGAGAAAACATAATCATTTCATACAATTTTGAAAAAAATTGAATGATGAAACTTTTGAAACCAATGTATTATTTGTTATATCATGAAACATTATCTCTCTCTCTCTATATATATTAAGTTATTAACAAATTAAATTTTATATTATCTATTAATTAATTATATTTGGTTGATGAGCTACCACGTTGTTAAGAGTCACAACTTATTAATTTTTAACCGTTAATTATATATTTCTATTAAAACTAACAGATATTTTAAAAATTATCTTAATAAATTAAATATTTGTTCTATAAATAAGTTAAAATAACTGACATGATATTTTGAAACTGGTATATTATTTGTTATATTTTGAACCGTTTCCCTTATATAATATCTATTATTATTATTGTTATGATTTATTAATTAGTTATATTTTGCTTAAATTTTTTTGAAGAGCTATCAAGTTGTAAAGTCACAACTAAACATTTTAACAGTTAATTAATCATATTTTTTTAAACCTAACAGATTTTTTTTTTAAATTTATGTTAAACACAACAATTGCCATTTCATAGACATTTATTATATATAAAGATATATTTATTTATGGTCCCTTTGAAAAATGTCATTTTTTTTGAGAAATTAGTGAAAATAACATTTTTTAAGTGATTTAGCTCTCTGGCCTACTTTTGATAGTTTTTTGCAAAATTGTCTCTGTTTAAAATTCGATCAGTTGTACAAATTTTTCGACTAGATGTCTAAAATTTTCGACCGACTATTTGAATTTTTTGACTACCTGTCTAAATTTTCGACTAACTGTCTAAATTATGAGAAGTTATTTTGCAAAAAATTATTAAAATTAGGCTAGAGTGCAAAATGACTTTAAAAAATAGACATGTGTAAATTTTAAACTAGCTGTCTAAATTATGAGAGATCATTTTGCAAAAAATTATTAAAACTAGGCTAGAATGCAAAATGACTTTAAAAAATAGATCATTTTGTCAAAGGACCCTATTTCTTAGAGTAATTTTGTACTCTAGTCTAGTTTTAATAATTATTTACAAAATAGCATCTCATAATTTAGATAGCTAGTCGAAAATTTAGACAACTGATCGAATTTTAGACAGATACCATTTTGCAAAAAATGATCTAAAGTAGGGTGCAAAATCACCAATTTTCACCAATTTCTCTTTATTTATTTATTTATATATTTCTAGACTAACCAAAAAGAACGTCATGCAAACCAACAAAAATATTATCAAAGCAATCAAATTATGTGGTATGAGAGCATAAACTTACAACATGAGACAATATATTATATCAATCAAATACAACAAAATCCTCAATCTTTTCACCAATCTCAAAGAGCACACACCTCACTATACTAATACTACACACAACTTTTACACTTCAAAAACAAGAAGATTTCTCTTAGCTCAAAAAATGCTTTTCACACACACTAAACACAAAACAGATCACTCAAACATTAGCCTAAGAACACATATAGACCCTTATTCCGACCCTGAAGAATTTTAGGCCCTAGGAAAAATTGGAGATTAGGGGCTCTTTTTGTAAAAACTTTCTAAAAATTTACAGTATTTTTAAAATAAATTTTAAAAAAATGGCCCTTGGGCTAAGGGGGCCCTAGGCGTGGGTCTAGTCCGCTTTTAGCCCAGGGCCGGCCCTGATTACGACCAAGAGAAATTATAGTAAATGACCCAAAATAATGGCATGAAGAAGCTAATGTATTCATTTTTAAAATTGTAGAGAAATTGCCATTTTATATTGTTGATTATCTAAATTATCATTTTGCACCAAACCCCAAGTGAATATTATGGTTTACCTAAGACTAAAGAGATTAAA
This sequence comes from Humulus lupulus, assembly GCF_963169125.1. NCBI lineage: Eukaryota > Viridiplantae > Streptophyta > Magnoliopsida > Rosales > Cannabaceae > Humulus > Humulus lupulus. The sequence continues at coordinate 218,401,807 of NC_084798.1, forward strand.
GAGGTTAATGGTAAATGTGAAATTTCGCTATACTAATTTGTTGTATTGGGTCGTTTGTTAATTTTTTTTTAAAACTGGGACATTTATCTAAATAATGGTTGTTTTGAAGATATATTGCTCGTTGCCCCTATGACCAATGAGAGACTTTAAGTTGAAAAGAGGTTTGACCAATTAGAAACGAAATCAAGCAGCAATCTTTATGTTTTTTCCAAACTGTCATAAAACTTCAAACTAACATAGCGGTTTTGAGTCAAGATCCAATACACACTTATGATCAATGGTTGAAAGTAACCACCATTTATGCCTTGGAAAAGTAGACACTTGAACAAATAAGTGTGCCAACTAACTGCAATTAGAGTAATAAAGTGGATATCATATTAGACCAAATAAAAAAAGATGACACGAAAGATCAAACTAGTTGTTCTTGATAATTGTTATGACTTGAAGAATGAACATGGATTTGAGAGGGATCTTTAATTTGAAGTCACCAAGGAACATGTGAGCTTCTGACATATGCCAAAGGTCTAAATGGCCACATTAGACACATATTTAGCCCTTAACTAATACAATTTAACAAGTTATAATTCGATTAATAACATGTTAGACTCTAAAATTGATATAGCAGATGTATATAATGCCTACACCAGAGTGATAGTTGAAATAGTATTGAAAAAAAAATTGTACAAAAGAGTAATGACTTTCACTACTAGAGACTTTGAATTTCTGAAGTCAAAATATATTTACTGAAATAAATTGAAAAAAAAAGTAGTTGCATAGTGTAGAGACATGGAAAGTTGTCTATTAGGTATGTGTTGGATCTGAGGAATTAACAGACTCCATCCTTCTATGCACAAAGTAGTAAGAGTCTGGGGCAGTTCTACTGGTAAGCACTCTATCTTTTCCAATAAATGAAGTTCCAAATGTTGAAGTGAGGCGATGTGGTGAAAACCTTTGCCATTTAGAGCTTTAAGGTTACTAAAGATAGAGATCTTAAGAAAACTTTTCCAATAAAAGATACTTTTTTTTTCTTCTTTTCAACAATACTGCGAATTAGAGTGTGATGGTTCCATGAAATTGCCAAGAGAAAAGTCTCAATGGAAAATGAGACTTTCTTTTAATTATGTTAGTGAAAACTTTCTTTAAATTCATATTTTTATATTATTTACGGGGTTTGAATTCCTGACTTTGAATTAACACAAGCCTATTTCTAATGGAATTTACAGAGCTAAGGCTACCAATAAAACATTGAAAAAAAAATATATGGTTAAATGCATCAAATATTAATATTAAACGATAAAATTTCACTATACACTTAGCTGTATACAAATTTCTGTGTAAATTCTTTATTGTTTCAGTACTATTATACATACTTATCAATTAAAGAAATTAAAATAAAGAACTACATTAACATCAAATTACTCTAATACATTAGCCTAATAAAGAACAAACAAAATAGTGCAGTAAAAGAACAAGAGAGGAGTTTAATTGATTCAGCCCCACTATATCAATCAAATTCAATACACCCTCAATGATTTCAGCAATCTCAAATAGAAAACCTCACTATTATGTATTTATATCAGAGAAGTTTGTCACTATTTGTTGCTCGGATACTTTGCGTTCAAGAACAGAACCCAAAGTATCCGAGCAACAAATCAAAATTAAAGTAAAGAAAATACAGTAAAGAAATGGACGCCAAGGTTTATACTGGTTCGGCCAATTTGACCTACATCCAGTTTGAGCATTATCATGAGCAATCCACAATAGAGAATCAGCAATACAATCTTTGTTACAGTTGAAGATCTTCAATGGTTTATTGGTACCAAACTCTCTCACCAAACTCACTCTTTCTGTACCCTTAGAACCAAACCCGAGAACCCCTTGTACAACCACACTCAAAGCTCTCAAAGTGATCTTCTTTCTACACAGATGTGAAATACAATACTAATATGAAAGTTTCATAATGAAACTAACTTGATGAACTGAGTCAGCGTGCATAGGCAAAGCCAGCGGTAAAAACACTGCTTGCTGGATGTGTTCTGGATGACTAGTAATAAGGAAAGCTCATGATGATTTAGCTCAAGTAACTTCAACAAGCTTGTATCAATGTTCAACAAGTTTAAGCAATGCTCCCACTACTTCCTCACAAGCTTCTACAGTTGCCATGAATTCAGCTTCAGACGTGGACAAAGCAATGATTTGTTGCTGATGAGACTTCCAACTTACTGTGCTCCCACTATTGTAACAACATAGAAAATGAGGGACTTTGTTGAATCTTGATTTGAAGCAACATCAGAATCTACAAACCCTTCGAGCCATATCTTTCCAGCATTTTTCTTGTACACCTTACCATGTGTGCTTGTACCTTTGAGATACCTCATTGACCATTTCACACCAAGCCAGTGCTCGAGCCCAGGATTAGACATCAAGAAAACTGAGGGCATAGGCATTTTACATACATCAAACAACCAAGTGCGGTGCATATGGGACTTTATCCTCGTCTTTTACAGTTTTACTTCTGCTTCAGTTTCAGGACATTGATCAGCTGTGAACTTAAAATGACCATCATGCATCTTGAATATTCTTAGAACCTTTTCTGTGTAATTTGCTTGCCTTCCTGCAGATTTCGCTCTGTTAATCTCAGTCACAAGTCATAACAACAATTTTCTGTAACATAATAATGATACATAATGGCAACAAATTAAAGAGAGAAATACTGACCAAATTAAACAAGGCTATATATATAAATATATCCCACAAATTTGAGAGTCTGCATTGTCTCATTGGCTGAAATCATTGAGACTCGATGAAATTCATAACTCGATCCCCACCAGTATAATAAATAATGCTGTGTTCCTGCAAATCTATTCATCAGCATGATTGGAAAAATAAATTCAGAAAACCAGTAAAAATAATTAAATTTTCTAAAATAAAAGAGGCTATTGATTATTTGATTAATAACAACTTGGACTCTTAAATTGATGTAGCAAATGTACAACTGTATCACAGTGAGTTGAAATAGTATTGAGGAAAAATAAAACAAATCTGTACAAAAGAATAATGACTTCTACTAATACTGACTTTGAATTGATCTTAAAATCAAAATACATTCACTGAAACAAATTGAAATGGAAAAAGAAAGTAGGTTTTACCTGCTGTCTAAGAGAGGCATGACTTTATTCAGTGTATTTTAGCTATGTGTTGAATTGAATCATATGCCAATCTTTCCCTGTTTCTTCCTTGCACTTGGGAGTTAACAGTACATTCTTTCACGCACAAAGTAGTAAGACTTCGAGTTGAAACCAAGCTGCAGTCTTGATGTTTTTTCCAACTGTCAAAAAACTTCCAACTAATTTTCGAGTCAAGATTATTCAAAACTCAAACTTGTAATTGAAGCATTGTAGAAAACATCATTACCAAGTTCTGTGTTGATGACATGATCAATGGTTGAAAGTAACCACCATATATGCCATGGAAAATTAGAAACTGGACCAATAATTGTGCCAACTAGCTGAAATTAGAGTAATAAAAAGGATATCATATCAAACAAGTTGTTCTTGAAGATTTTTATGACCTGAATAAGGAACATGGATTTGGTACAAATCTTCATGTAGGGACCTACATAGTTTGAAGTCACCCAGGAGCATGAGAGCTTGTGAGATGCTGATATAATTAAATGATGAACTCTGTAAACACTGTCATTCAACCTTGGATTGCTGCACATTAATAAATTTTTACAAGTTAAACAAGATCAAATTCCCATGTTTTTTTTCCAGGTTAACAGTTTGGACTTGACTTTACCATGTTTGTTGCGCCTTGTTGATTAATCCCAATTGGTAAAGAGAAGAAGAAAGGAAACTCCACAAGCCATTAGGAGACTCCCCAATGGGAGTTGGTGTTGTTCGCCAAAAGCAAAATTGAAAGACCAAAGAGCGAAAGACATCATAAGACTGAAGAGCAAAGTCGAGAAGGATTCCAATGAAGGCAACACCAGTCCCGATGTGATGTGGTTCTCTGCTCTAAGAACATATAGATAGAAAAATATAAGAAAAATAGATGATCAATGCAAATGTATTTAGTAGCAGCAAAACTTTGAGTAGATATGAGTCATTCAAAGAAAAGTATACATATTATACCCCTAATATATGGTTTTATCTGATGCATGGCTACATCTATGAGGATTGGTTTATATGTAGAAATTTAGAAAGATTACAAAAACACTGTCCTCATTGGCCAAATACTCTACAAACCAGAAATAAATATTTGTCATATTTCCTTGTAAGAAAAGTAAAACTAAAAATCAAGGATCATTATATTGTCATCTCATTCATAATAATATACATGAAATTATCTTAATAAATACGTAATTTCTTTGGTCAAGAGAAAGACTTTATGAAAATCAAAAAAAGAAATTGATAAGATAATATTAGGTGAGATCAGTAAACGGAAAACAACTTCGGCAATAATATATTTTCTTAACAATAATATTCGCAACTCATTCATAATGTGAAATTATTAGTCATTCCTACATCATGGATAATAAATTATCACTTTGATGAAAATTAGGAAAGAAAATCAAAGGGAAACCAGTAAAAGGAATACTCCCTTGTCAAACTTATTATATAGTAATATACGTTTAAAGCATAACTATGTGTTTTCTAATACAAATAAATGAAATGATCATAAAGATTACAACACTATCACATTCTCACCCACAAAACATTATGGGGTTGTTTGGTAACACTTAAAAAAAAATAGTTTTTTATTTAATTAATTAAAAATTTAAAAATTAAACATAAAATAGTGTTTGATAATTCTATTTTTATTTATTATTTTTAAATTTTTTAATTAAAATTCATTAAATTTTGAAAATAAAAATTTTTTACTTTTAAAAAATTTTCAAACCGTTTTTTACTTTTCGTTTTTTTTTCTTCTCTTCTTCAAATCAACACATCATGTTATATTATTAAACAAAAAATAAAAATAAAAGTTATCAAATGTATTTATTATTTTTTGTTTTTAAAAACAAAAAACACAAATAGTTATCAAACATATTTTTATTTTTAAAAAATAAAGAAACAAAAATAAAAATAATATTTCCATTTCTGTGTTTAAAAAATTCAAAAACAAATTAATTTTGACCAAACACAACCTATGAAATCAAGAAAGATGATTCCAAGCAATAATGTTCACAACAATGCAACAGCCAATCTCAGTCACAAGTCATAACTCTTTTATAGTAGCACCAAAGGGAGAAATACCAACCAAATTAAAGAAGGCTCAATCATCATAATCACCAATCCTCGTACCATAGTAAACGATTACCCTGCAAATCTATTGATTAGTACTCTTGAAAATAGAAACTCAGAAAATCAGTGAAAAAGAATAATTTTTAAAAAATAAAAGAAAGATTTATATTTATTTGTACAATTGCAAGTACAAAAATAAAAAATCCTCGCATTATAAGTAACAGTGCCCCTGCAAATCTATTGATTAGTACTCTTGAAATAATAATGATGAGACGTGGATGACTTGAGAACAAATCAACTAGTGACAAGTGAATATATAGGCCAACGGTCTAGACGAAAAAAAATAAGGAAACTAGATATTTAATTGAAAAACAACAATTCTTAGTCTCATTAGCCACTTATATACTGAATATTTATTATTAGATTTACATTATTTTAGATTCTTTAATTGATCTAAGCAAATAGATATAAACCTGCCTCGAGTTGAAATAGTAATGAGAAGAAAATAAACGAATTTGTACGAATGAATTAATAATGACTTTTTCTAATGCAATCTTTGAATTAATCTATATATCAAAATATATTTACTAAAATTAATGTAAGGAAAAAAAAAGTAGGTCGAGTAGAGGAGACAAGGAAAGTTACCTGCCGCCTAAGCATCTCTTATTACGTTCTGTTTCTTCGGTTAGTATGTTAGGAATGTGTTGAACTTTGGGCCAATCTTCCCCTGTTCCTTCCTTGCACCTGGGAATTAGCAGACTGCATCCTTCTATGGACAAATAAGTAACACTCTGGGGCAGTCCTGCTGCTGGTAAGCACTCTAGCTTTTCCAAATAAAGAAGATCTAAATGATAAAGGGAGGTGAGGTGTTGGAAGCCTTTGCTGTTCAGAGCTTTGAGGTTATTACATTCAAAGATCTCAAGACTTCTTAAAGATGGTGGGAGCAGCCATTCCTCTGGAAATGAATCCACCACTTCTCCACATTGCCAGAGTTGTAAGGAATTCAATGATGGGAGTCTTTGTAAATTCCATTTCATGCGGTTTTCCATGAACTTATCACATGATTCGATGCGTAATTGTTGTAAAGTAAAGTGCAATCCCATTTCTGAAAAGGTTTCCAACCTTGAGCAATTCCTTGTGTTCAACTTTTGGAGGGAAGGATATGCAGAGTCAATGTGAGTACTTGTTGGAAATATTGTAACCAATTCATCGCAAGATGAAACATTGATAACTTCTAAAGATGGAAAATTACACATAGGTAGCGCCACACTCAGCTTCCCACAACGGTTTAAATCAAATTGCTTTAAACATTGAAAAATCTCACATCTTTGGTCACTTGTATTAATAAATGACCAATCCAACATATCTGTATGATGAAGCTGTAATCTTGCTAAGAATGGAAAGGGCTTATTCAAAGGAATAATACGAAATTCATCATGCATATCAAGACAGGAAACACCAAAAACACGAAAATCTATCAGTGAACTTAGCCGCCGAAATGATAACAATGACAAGCAAAGATTTCTGCAGTGTAGAACAACTTTTTTCAAGTTACAATATGATGGATGTGTTACCCATTCTGGCAAGTTTGTACCATTATAACCGAAAATTTTGAGTTTCTTTAAATTTACATGTGGTTGGAGTGCATCAAGAACTTCTCTTTCCATTGTTGAGCTATCTGCCTCACCGTTCCAATCAAGAATGAGCTCATTGAGATACTTTTTTTTCTTCAAATTGCCTTCCAAAACATCACTCACTTCTCTAACATGCGCAAGCCCTGAAATCTCCAAGCTTCCACGCAGATTGTCCAACTTGCCCAACTCTTTGATCCTGGACCCATCATTTTTACACAGAACAAAATTACTTAACCTCTGAAGATTTATCATATCACAAATCTTCGGTGGCATCTCTTTTAGAGGAGTCCCTCTTGTCATAAGATGACGCAGGTTGATTAACTTGGAAATGTTGGTAGGCAATTGCGTGAGATTTATACAATATGACAATAAGAGTGTTTCCAAATTGTACAATCCACAAACTGAATGAGGTAATTCCTTAACTTTCGTGCGAGACACATCCAAATACCTGAGATGTTTTAAATTGCCAATTGAATCAGGCAAGTCTGTGATACATGATTCTGACAAAGAAAGTGATCTTAAGCATCCTCCATCCTTCAGCACAATTTCAAGCTTTAATTGTGTCTCCTGCGATGGATATGTATATCGCAATGGTAAAACTAACAAGGTGTGCAAATACTTCACTCTAGAAAAGTTGTCAAATTCTATTGTATCTTTTAAGTCTTTCATGTATGATAGATGGCGTGTCTTGCTACCATTTAGCTTGTGGAAGTCATTACAACTATCATAAATAGAACAACACTGACCTGATACATACATAGCTAGATCATGCATAAGATCGTGCATAGAAAGAGAACTATCCCATGTGTTTCTTTGAAAAAATGATCTTGCTATTAAAGCACTCATGTACTCTTCTCCAACATCTTCAATCCTTTTTCCTTTTTGAGGTTGTAAAAGACCTTCTGCCATCCATATTAAGATTATTTGTTCTCTGTCATCTTTCTGAAATTCATAATCCTTGGGAAATAACGAGAGATAAGAAAAACATGGTTTCAAATAAGGAGGCAGAAATCGATAGCTCAACCACAATGCTGGAACAATTCCTAGTTTGAGACAATTGGGCAACTCCCATACATCACTTTGCAGTACATGTCTCCATTCTTCGCTAGTGGACATAGATCGTAAAAGTCCAGCCATCGATTTTACAGCCAAAGGAAGACCCTTGCACTTTTTTACAATTTGCTTTCCGATTTCTTCCAAGTCTTGATGTACCTCATTGGAGCCTATAGTACCAAAGACGTGTTCTGCAAACAACTTCCAACAATTTTCGTAAGATATTTCTTTAAGCTCGTAAGGCTGAACATGCATCGTCCTCATCATCAAAGCAATATCTTCGTTACGCGTGGTCACAATGATCTTACTTCCTTGATTGCCAGATTGAAAAGAGCTTTTCAAAGAGTCCCACAACAAATAATTTTCATTCCATACATCATCGAGAACAAAAAGAAACTTCTTCCCTATCAAAGCATTTTTCAATTCATTTTGAAGTTGATATAGCTCCTTTGCTTCGCATCTTGTTTTAGTGATTGCCTCAAAAATAAGTTTAGTTATTTTCAAAACATCAAAATCTTCGGAGATAGTTACCCACACTTTCAAGTCAAAGTGTTGTTGGACAGTGGTATCGTCATATACACACTTTGAGTAAGTGTAGTTTTGCCAATGCCACCCATCCCTATTATAGGAATTAGGACAATCCTATGGTCACCAACATCATCACACAATACTAGCTTAACAATAGCCTCTTTATCATTCTCCCTTCCATAAACCTTAGAATCATCTAACAAAGGTGCAGGTGGTCTATGTAATGTTGTTTTCAGCTCAACTTTTTTCAAACCAAGATACTCTGTCTGTTCTAAAAGATCCTTTAGAGTATCAAGGATCTCTTCGATTTCAGATTTCACAGCACTTATTTCAAATGGTTTCTTAAAGACAGAGTGGGAGGGCTTACTTGCCGTGCTTTCGAGTTCATCTTCCTCCATCTTGAGTCGCAGAGCTTCAGTGCTGATCTTGTCCATCACGTGATCTGCTTCATACAGTACTTCTTTAAGCTCATCAAGCCAATTCTTCACGTTGTTGTCTCCAAGCTGCTTCTCCTCGGCATCGTTCAGCAGCGCATTAGCTGATAGCAACACAGTCTTCAAGCTTTTGAGCAGCTTAAGATTGAGTTTGTTTCCTCGAAAGAAGTCAAGGACCTCTTTGGAAGCAAGCCTGTCAAAGAGGACATTGATGAAACCAGAGAGAAGAGCTCCCCCCACCATTAAGTCAGCCATGGTTTCTGTTCTTGAGAGAGAGAGAGAGATGATAGAGAGAGATCAGAGAGAGAGAGAAGTAGTGTATGGTAAAGAAGGTTAGAAGAAAAAGGAGTAGTGGAAGTATAAGAGAAGTGTTTATGTTTTTGTTTTGGAAGAAAAAGTGATCCAATAATTCATTGGACATTTTTACGTTTGATGCCACCATAGTGATGGTTCCAAGAAGTTGCCAAGAAAAAGTGTCCAATAATTTGGACATTATTACGTTTGATGTCTCTTTTCCTTAAAAAAAAAAAGATTTCTTTTGAATAATGCCACCATAGTGATGGACAGATGGTTACTTCCAAGAAGTTGCCAAGAACTGCTTTTTAGGAGTGTTTCAGTGAGTCTATCATGGTTTCCATATTAAATCAATAAAGCACTAACCGATAAAGCTTTTATTAACTATAAATAAATAAAAACACACACAGAGAACCGAAAATAAGACATCAGATCACTTGATTTGGTTAATTAGTAACCATTTTTGTATATTTGTATCCAATTATTTCATATTGGACAACTTTATATTTTAAGAATTAATACTTGTGAATATTATTATTATTATTATATCAAATGATTCCCTTCCTTCAACATTTTTTTTTTGTATGGAATATTGTTTAATTGGGGTCTTTCTATTTTCTATAAATATATATACTCGGTACAAGCAATCGTTTATTTAGTTTTACATAAAAATTATTATATTTTTAACTATCATTTTAATTTAAATAAACAAATAATGTTATATATTATAAAAGAATAACACAAATATATTTAAAAAAAATAAGCCCAACATTGTCTATAGTCTTAAAAGAAATCAATAATATCATAATTTTTATTTTAAAATATCGTAAATAAAAAATCAGTTAGATACACATTTTTTACATATAAAAATATGATGCATTATAAATTTAAAGTAAATTATTTGATGTTGTTTATTAGTTTTGAATTTAGTGCTCATAATAATTTAAATTTTGGTATTTTTTATATTTTGATTTATATATTATATATGGTAATTTTATTTTTTAAACTAAATACTTTTATTTCTAATTTTCTTTTAGAAAAAATATTCAATATAATAAAATATTAAGAAATTCTAAATTAAAAGTATGAATTTAAAATTGATTTATCAAATATTAATTTAAATTCTAAATTCTAATAAATATTAATTTAAAAAGTTCATTTGATCAAATTTTAATTATCTAATTAAAATTAACTTAAAAAGTACAAAATTTATATATAAATATGTATTATTCTATTAATGGCTAGAATAATAAAAATAAGTAATTTCTCATTAAAAAATTAAAGGACAAAATGAGAAATATGTATATTTATGTTTTATGCCACTATTACATATATATGTTTGGTTAAACAAAATATATTAAGTGTGACAAAATAAATAATTAATAAAAGAAAGAAAAAAAAATAAATTTAAATACATGATGCAAAATTAGTATTGCTTATTTATTATTATTTTTATTTTCAATTTATTTACCTTATTTAGATAACTTTATTATTTTTTTAATCTATTTATTTTATTTAGATGACTTTAGATAACTTTATTATTAATTTATATTATTTTTAATATATTTATCTTATTTAGATGATTTTAAAACTAACGGTATTAGAAAATAATAAAAAATAAATAAATCTAACGAAAACCAACTATTTCCAATATATAAAGATATATAAAGTGTTAGCAACCAATGAGGTGAATATAATTTGTACACTAAATAGGAAACATTTTCTTTCTCTATTTAATTTTCCATTGCTGCTACACTAAATAGGAACATGGTACATTTTGTTAAATCTTAGTCCTCTCCCATTTAGGATAAATACCTAATAATTATTACAAGACGAGGAATTCTCATGCAATGAAATTTTACACAAAGAAAAGAAATATAAAATAAATTATTTATTGACTTACAAAAATTATATTTCAATGATCTAAACATATAGAATTTGATCTTGTTCTCGGAAGCAAAAAACATTGAATTTTGTATTATAATACTCAAACATGTGAAGAATATAAATACTATGTTGTATTATAATATTCAGGGAATTCTCCAATAGAGTCTTCACTTTAAGATCTATCAGTAGGGCTCTCTGTATTCTTGACAAAAATACAAACCGCATCGCGAAGGGTTCTAAACCGCAAATTATGGTGCAGTGTGGTGCGGTGTAGGCGGTTTGAATGAATAGAATCGAGACGGGGCTAGGCCATCTGTCCAGAAGAAAGCCTTCTTGAAGTCGGGAGGATGATTGGGAAGATCTTCAAACATCTTCTTCTCCTTCGGATAGCTCGAAAGGTAGTAGAAGCCGTCTCCTCCTCGAGCTCGGGAGGGATTGCTTTTCAAACAAAAGAGATACAAGATCTCCTTTGGCGATGGTCCTTCCCACTTCAGCTCGTGGTATAGCAACCTCAGGGCATACAGAACCCTGTAAGAATTGGTGTTGAGCTGGAAGGGGGCCAACCCAACAAAGTCTGTGAAGTCTTTGAAAAAAGACTTCAAAGGCAGTACCGCTCCTGCCTTCATGTGCTCCTGGCTCCAAGCTGCGTATCTCAGTTTGCTATCAAGATTTCCATCTCCTGGAGCGTGGTAGCTTTGCTCGTGGGAGGCTGGGGCTCGACACCTTAGCGAGCCTGATAATCCCGTACCATGAAGGGACAGGATATCGGTTATCTGGCCCAATGATGTAATCAAGCTCCAATAATGCTCGGCCTCGAAAAACTCCCTCCTCGGCTGTGAGGTAGAGGGCTCCCCCATCAGCGAAAACCGCAGATCACCTGGTTTGAAGGCAACTGTCACTTTGAGCTTAGGGTCGAGGGGAATCGGTCTAGACTCGGTGTCAGGATTTGGATGAAGGGCGACCCTTAGTCTCTTCCTTTTCCCTTCTTCGACCTCGTCTATCTGACGTCGGAAGTGATCTCGAGTGTTTTCTTGCTCACGCATCAGTTTGTGCTCCCGAATTAAACGTTGGTTTCGAGTAAAATGAGACTCCGGGCTTGGAGCTACTGGTGAATAAGGAATCGCGAGCTTTGACCCCCACCACTTTCCCGAATTCTGCGGCATCGAACAAGAAAGCAAAAGGGTGAGGGCCAAGCGAGCAAGAAATAATGAGAAATAATACCTAAGCTCGAATGATCAAGGCTACAAGGCAAGCTCAATCCAAAGGATGAGGCCAATCTCGGAGCGTGTTTTCCACCGAAAGGAAAGAAAGTGGACATGTTGTGGGAAATCCCGAAGTATCAGGGAAAAAAGGTGGCGGTTATTCAAAAGTGGTATTTTTGAAAATCGTGCATTCTTTCAAACCTAGATTTTGTACCCGATATCTTGGTGTGCAAGATAGGTCCTCCGAAATTTAAAAACTCAGAAAAAGGATGGTTCTTTTTATGCATTGTTATCCAAAAAATTAGCATTGATGGCGTGGCGAGTAATCCCTGGACACGTGGCTGACACCTGGAAAAGTTCTGCTAGAGTATCGACCAGAAGACGTATTAGAGGCAGTAAGCAGCCCAGTTTTACCTGCGACCAGTCTGGTCGATGGTTTCGCATACGAAGCAACATTACTGTGAAGATCTTTGTAAATCCCGAATTTAACTCACACAATCTCCTGAGTATCCGATTATTCAGGAAGGAATATCTGTAACAATCTTTTGTAATCCCCCTTGAGCCTATAAATAGCAAGAGATAGCTCAAGGAAGAGACTTTTGGCTTTTGAATTATTTGAGACTATAGTAATTCTCCTAGTGATAATATACTGTTCTTCAGAGGCTAGTGAAACTCATTGAACCCTTGTTCCTTGATCACTCCTTTGAATCTTTATCAATAACAGTCTAAGTGGACGTAGGTTATTACCAGATCCTGGGGCCGAACCACTATAAAAATATCGTGTTGTTATTACTTTTTGTCATTACGTTCTTCTCTACACATTCATTCATATCAAGCATATTCTGACTCCGTGTCAGTTGACCAAATCCTGGGTCAACATTCTGGTGCTTTCATTGAGAGCTTGATTTATCATTGCTGAGAAAACTAATGGCAAAAACTGGAAAGAAAACTGGACAGGCGGCCGCCGCTGCACCGTCAAACCCGCCACCTCCTCCTCCTCCTGCAAGCGTGACGGAGGATGAGCCACATCTGGACTTTGAGGAGGAAGAAATGGATGATGCAACGTTGAAAAGTACCCTGGGCGTGTTGCAGGAAGAGCTGGCTAATCTGAGAGCCAGTCAGGAAACTGCCGCTGAAGTTATGGCGCGGCAGCAGCAAGAGATTGAACGGCAGCGCGCGGAGTTAAGCGAAAGACAGGCGGAGGTGGACCGCCGCCAAAGCGAAGCCATGGTAGCCCTCGAGGCAGCCTTGCAACTGGCTAGAAATCAGGCCGCACCTGCCTCGCAGCCTGACCAACCTGCGAATGGGCCACCTCAGAGGGGTCCCAATCCTAGCCCACCGATCCAGCCTTCAAGTCCACAAAGGCCCGAGCAGCCTCAGGTGCCCCATGACGATGTCCCACTGGACCCTGAGGCACAACCACCATCCCAAGCTGCTCGGGGTAATCCCCCGCAACAAATGCAGAATAGGGTTGAGCATCATCCTCGCAGTCCTAGACGCCGTAGGGATGATGGGCCAAACCTACCGAATAGAGGTCAGTACCCTCCTGGTAACAGGAGGGACTCAGAGTTAGGCTCTGCGGTCCGGGGTCCCCCATGGCATGATAATGCATGGGGACACCACGACCAGCGCAGCCGCCCTCTAACGCTCGGGACGTTTCGGCCAGAGGCGGGAATAGAGGGAACAGTCGATCCCACCATAGCCAGTCGAGGTTCAGAGATGGCCACGGATATAATGAGGCCGACTCAGGCAAGGGAAATGCCGGTGGGAGGAATGAAGAAAGAGGTAAAGGCAGGAGCCAGGTACCTCAAGATGACCAACCCAATAGACGGGATGCTGGGGGGCAGCCCAAACAAAATAATGTCTTTAACCGGCTCGGGGGTAGCGAGCAGCAAAGAAGAGACGAGGATTTGCGTGACGTACTTAACGATCGCCGCGAGCGGCATGGCGAGAACATCCCCCCAACAACAGAGGCCACAGCGATTCCTGCCGCTGTACAGGCCCAAATAGACGCCCTCAACCAGGCAGTGCAGCAGCTGGTCGGGGGAATGACATCTTACATCGACCATGATAGGAGGAAATGCACTCCTTTCGCACAAAGGATAGCTAATGCCGAAACTTCGAGCAAGTTTAAAATGCCTACACTCCCAAACTTTGACGGGTATGGAGACCCAGTGTCTCATGTCAACAAGTTTGAAATTCAAATGGACATTCATAAAGTGTCTGAAGACGCTCGGTGCAGGATCTTCCCTGCAACACTTTCTGAAGCTGCGCAGGAATGATTTTTTAAGTTCCCTCCCGCAAGCATAGTTTCCTGGGAAATTTTTGTAAGGGAGTTTTACGGACAGTTCTATGCGGGTCGTGTGCATCCGACCGAAGCGAACCAGTTGGTTGAAATTTGCCAGCAGGATGGAGAATCAGTGAAGGATTACATCCAGCGCTTTATGCGAGCGGCAGCTGGAGCGAAAACGGTGGGAGATGAAGGAAAAATGATGGCCATAACTGCAGGAGTTAAACGTCGTTCTCCCCTCTGGAAAAGTCTTCGAAAGGAGGGGGTGAGAACTACCCAAGAATTTTTGGACCGGGCTGATCGCTACATCAAGCTTGAAGAAGCCATTGCCGACGATGGAAAGCCCTCAGGCAAGGATAAGAAGGCTTCCGAACCCGCCAAAGCCGCCAATGGGTCCAAACCTAATGGCAACGGCAAAGGCAACGGGAACGGCAACGGCAATGGCAAGAATGGTGGAAAGCGGCTGTATAACGAGCCTTCCACCTCCGACAACAAACGAGCCAAGGGTAATCGTTATGAACCTCGGTTCACTAACTACACTGCCCTCGTTGAGTCTCGGGGAGAGGTTTATCAGGCCACAAGTTCTAGTGTGCCTTACAAAAAACCTGGCCCCATTCGAAAGGACATTTCGAAAAGAGACACTACCAAGTTCTGTCGTTATCATAACGACTACGGACATGACACTAATGAATGCAACCAGTTAAAAGACGAAATCGAGTTCCTTATTAGATAAGGACACTTGAGAAGGTACGTACGGGCCTCGGGAAATTCCCAACGAGAAGCTCCAGGTGGCAACGAGCAAGCGCCCACGCACCAACACTCGCCACCCTTACAGCCCGCCCCCGTAACTGGAACACTCTTAACCATTTGTGGAGGCCCGCACTTCGCGGGAAATAGTGGAAAGGCTAGGGAACGATATGCTCGGACTCTGCGCCACGACCAGGACATCGAGATGATGACTGTGGAGGACCGTGCACCAAAAAAGGCTCGGTCAGAGGAAGGTGAGATAACCTTCTCAGATGGCGACGCCCAGCACGTCAGATTCCCACATTCCGATCCACTGGTCGTGGACATCCAGATGGCCAACATGATGGTAAAGAGAGTACTGGTCAATACAGGAAGTTCAGTGAATATCCTGTATCGATCGACGCTGGAACGCATGAAATTGTCCGTTAAAGACTTGGAGCCCTGCAACCAAATGATATACGGCTTCCCCGGCAACGGCGCCAAAAACTTGTTGTGAAAATTGTATACGCAAGTGCACGCAATCGTTAAACAAGTAATAAAGTGATAAGTAAGATCGTCTCCACAGGGATTGCAAGTCAAATTTAATGTAAAACCAATTATTTAATAATTTGGAATTTTAAGAAAATAAATAGATTGGATGTTGTGAACTAAAATAAAATGATTAAATTGGAATCAAGATTAAAATATTGCTACAAACGCTGGAAAATTAACTGCAAGAAAAAGTATCTATGGAATGATAGACTTGAATAGCTAAATCCCCCCTATGTTTTATCTGCCCAGTTGTTACAGCATTACTTCAACAAAACGCACAGAGTTAACTAGAATTCCTTACAAGCCCATGAGATTTTTCCAAAACTCATGAAATAAGTTCTATCATCTAACCCAATATATTCCTATATTAAATCAGATTCAAGAACATAATTTAAGCATCAATTCTCAAAGTTATGCAAGGTAGTAAAATATTCCTATTTCACTTACTAAGAATAACCTAGAAATGGGTATTCTCTTGCATCATTCAAGTACCAACTACTAGATTTAACCTTTCCAGTATTAAATCTAGCTTAATAACCTGCCATTGATTTCCAAACAACAACAGTAAATAAACATGAAGCTCACGTGAATGAACAATGGAAATTTAGCTTAAGTAATGCATTCAAACTTGAAATACATGAAAAAGGGGTTTTTAACCATTCAAGTCTCAAAAGTTTAGCTCATAACTAAAGTAGCAAACATAAACCAAAATAGAAAATTAATATCCATGAGTGCTAGAATAGCTATGCCAAATAAGAAAATACAAAATAGAGAAGAAAGGAAGAAATGAGAACAAAGCCTAGATTGATGGTGTTGTAGGTTGGATCTTCTTGTCCTTATCTTCCTCATTCAATTCCTTGTGTTTCCTTCTTTTTCTTCTTCTTCTTCATGCTCTTTTTTTTTTTCTGCAACTCTTCTCCAACAATGGCAGCCCCCTTTGTTTCGGCTGGGTCCTCCTCTTTAGGGTACTTTCTTTACCCTACTTAGAAAGCCCATTTCCTTCTTTGGTCCCTCTTTTGCCACCTCAGCCAGCTGACTTATTTCATTAAAATGGATGCCACCTAGGCGCTGAGGTAATTACTTAAGTGCAGCTGGCTTTTTTCCACGTCATCTGCCTTCTCCTCAGGATTGCTATGCGTTTGGCCTACGGCATCGAAACAGCAATGCTCCCCTTTCAGTCCCCGTTTTCCTTCTGCTCCCTTTAATTCCCTTTGGCATTTTTAAGTTTCCGTTCCTAAACAACACAGAACAGATATTTACATAAAATATTTACAAATAATACATCAAATTACCGACTCTTAATATGGACTCGCTACCTAGAACATAAGGGTAAAAATTAAACAAATTCACAGTAAACACACTTTCATTACTCTTTTCAACTTAAAAACAAGTTCAAAGATCATAAAAATAACTCTAAATCCTAGAGTTATCACCCCCGTTGGATTGATCAGACTACCAGTGACGACGGGTACAACGCCTGCAACAAGGACATTACTCACCATTTTTGTAGTGGTCGATTGTCCTTCGGCGTACAACGCCGTTATTGGAAGGCCTATACTGGTTGATCTACGGGCCGTCATCTCTATGTGGCATTTGGCCATGAAGTTCCCAACAGACGCGGGGGTAGGACGCGTGTTGGGAAACCAGAGGGAAGCCAGGGAGTGCTACAACGCCTCAATCACCAAGGCGAAGAGTGGAACGCCGAAAAGCACTACCTCAGATAGGTTGCAGATGGCAGTTGATACACAAGCCCAATCCGGTGATGAAGTCACCAAATAGGGTGTTGCCCAAAGTGAGGATAGAGATTTAGATCCTCGCTTTGGGGATTTTGAAGAAAATGTTGGACCCGTCGAGGACCTGGAGGAGGTCCAACTCGACAAAGAAGACCCGACCAGAGTCGTAAAGGTTGGGAAAAACTTAGAGCCTACCACGAAGCACGCACTGGTGGAATTCTTGCGAAAGAACCAGGAGGTTTTCGCCTGGTCACGTAAAGACATGGTTGGGATAGATCCTGCAGTAATCAGCCATGTCCTGAATATAGACAAGACCTTTCCACCCGTGCAACAAAAGAGAAGGCTGCTCGATAAAGATAGACCGAGAGCCTTAAAAGAAGAAGTCGAAAGGCTAAAGGAGAATGGGTTCATCAGGGTGGTATTTTATCCATCGTGGGTCTCCAATCCAGTGCTGGTTCCCAAGCCTAACGACAAGTGGCGGACTTGTGTGGATTTTACAGACCTCAATAAAGCCTGCCCGAAAGACTGCTTCCCACTCCCGAGGATCGACTAGCTGGTCGATGCAACTGCAGGACATGAAATCCTCTCATTCATGGATGCATATTCAGGCTACAACCAGATTAGTATGCATCCCCCTGACGAGGATCACACCAGCTTTCGGATTGATACGAGCTTATATACTGTTACAGAGTAATGCCCTTCGGACTGAAAAACGCAGGTGCGACTTACCAACGGCTAGTCAATCACATGTTTAAGGAGCAAATCGGTGTAAACATGGAGGTATATGTGGACGACATGCTGGTAAAGTCTAAGAAGGCAGAAGGACATGTGAGGGATTTACAAAAGTGCTTTGATGTGTTAAACAAGTACCAGATGAAGTTAAATCCCCTCAAATGTTCCTTTGGAGTCGGATCAGGGAAGTTTTTGGGGTTTATTGTAAATTCAAGAGGAATCGAGGCCAACCCCGACAAGATAAAAGCCCTGATCGACATGAAGTCGGCAAAAAGGATCAAAGATGTACAAAGTTTAACAGGGAGGATCGCAGCCCTAAGTAGATTCATTTCGAAATCAACAGACAAATGTGTCCCTTTTTTCAATCTACTTAGGGGAAATAAGAAGTTTGAATGGACAGGAGACTGCGAGCAAGCATTCCAGGCCTTGAAAGCTCATATGGCATAGCCTCCCATCTTGTCAAAGCCGATCGAAGGAGAAACTTTGTTTATTTATCTGGCGATTACTGAAGTTGTTGCCAGCGCGGTATTAGTGCGAGAGGAAGAAGGCGTACAAAGAGCAGTCTACTATGTCAGCAAGAGACTGATCAGAGCAGAATTGAGATATCAACCAATCGAGAGGTTAGCATATTGCTTAATCCTGGCCTCTAGGAAGCTACGCCCCTACTTTCAAGCCCATCCTATTACCGTTCTAACTGACCAGCCCCTTCGGCAAGTCCTCCAAAAACCAGAAGCGGCTGGGCGATTATTAAAATGGGCTGTCAAACTAGGGCAGTTCGACATAACTTATTCACCGTGAGCAGCAGTCAAGGACAAGTTTTGGCCGACCTTATTGCAGAATTCACCGAACTCCCAGACAGCGAACAGTGTGAACAGCCTAAAGCGCCCGAGCCTCAAGACAAAGCTCCTTCGTAGAAGCTATTCACGGATGGTTCATCCAACGAATCCCACGCTGGAGTGGGAGTGATATTGATAACGCTGGAAGGGCATCGATTTCACTGCGCCATCAAGTTCGACTTCACCACGTCAAATAATGAAGCGGAATACGAAGCACTCCTCGCTGGATTGAGAATGGCAAAGGATATGAGCATAAAAACGCTTGATATCTATAGTGATTCGCAGCTGGTGGTGAATCAAATTCTAGGAGAATATCAAGCGCGAGGTTTAAAAATGGTGGCCTACTTGAATAAAACAAAAGACCTGCAAGCCCAGTTCACAAAGTACACCCTCCAACAAATCCCGCGAGATCAAAATTCAAATGCAGAACTCGCGAGTGCAAAGGATGCTGACACTTTGAACATTGTGCCAGTAGAAAGACTGAGTAAGCCGAGCATACAAGCAGCCGAATCCAGTATGGAGATTCGGATGGAAGATACATGGATGGCACCTTATTTGGAGTATCTGACAAATGGTACGCTGCCAACAGATAGAAACAAAGCCAGAACTCTACAAAGGCGAGCCGCTAGGTACATACTGGTCGATGGTGTTATGTACCGAAGAGGATATTCGATGCCACTACTCAGGTGCATTACACCAGAAAAAGCTAAAGAACTCATGAAAGAGGTGCACGAAGGCTTCTGCGGGGATCACGCTGGGGGGCAGAGTTTAGCAAAGAAGATTCTAAGGCAAGGCTACTTCTGGCCAACTATGAATGAGGATTCGATGGAATTTGTACGAAGATGCGATAAATGTCAAAGATTCTCCAAGATTCCACGAGCAGCTCCAAACGAATTAAAACAGATGCAAAGTCCGTGGCCTTTTGCAATATGGGGGATAGATTTGATTGGATCCCTGCCTACAGGGAAAGGCGGAGTAAAGTACGCAGTCGTGGCAGTCGATTACTTCACCAAATGGGCCGAAGCTGAACCGCTCGCTACCATCACGACCAAGAAAATCCTTGACTTCGTTATCAAGAACATTGTCTGTCGATATGGTTTGCCTAGAAAGATAGTTTCAGACAACGGGACCCAATTTGACAGCGACTTATTCACCAATTTTTGCGAAATACATGGAGTCATTAAAAGCTTTTCTTCAGTTGCACACCCCCAGGCGAATGGGCAAGTCGAAGCCGTGAATAAAACCTTTAAAGACACCTTGAAGAAGAGGCTTGAAGAAGCTAAGGGAGCGTGGCCGGAGCAATTGCCTGAAGTCCTCTGGTCGTATAGAACGTCTCACCGAACAGCGACAGGACATACCCCATTTTCCTTAGCCTATGGATATGAGGCAATGCTGCCTGTCGAATCAGATCCCCCCTCACAATGACGTTTAACGTACGGCCATGACCAAAACAACCAACTGATGATGGAATCCCTAGACTCGATTGACGAAATACGGGAGAAGGCCCAACTCCGAGTTGCTGCATACCAACAAAAAGTCGCCTGGTACTTTAACTCCAAAGTTAAAGAGAGAAAATTCAACGTCGGAGACTTGGTGCTACGACGAGTTTTCTTATATACCCGCGACCCTACTGTTGGAGTGCTCGGACCTAATTGGGAAGGACCTTACCAAATTGAAGAAGTCCTTCATCCAGGCACCTACAAACTTGCACGCTTAAACGGAGATCTCGTTCCACGTTATTGGAATGGAGAACACCTGCGCAAGTATTATCAGTAAACAGCCCTTTTTAAAGGACTGGCTTGCATTAAATTTTTCTTTTTTACAAGTTTAGCAAAGAGGGTTAGCCACGCTATATGGCTAATCGCTCGTATATGTAAGATTCTATTTCAGAATCACTCATAAAGACATGTTTAGTCCATTTTTAATACGAGATTATAAGGGACTGTGCGCAGCCAGTCATTCTTGCCAACCTTTGTGAATTTATATTTACAAGTATTTGTTCATTACGTGTGTTGTTTTGCTGTATTACAAGTATCATTTTTCACACGAACAGGAATGTTCGAACAGGTCATGGTCAAGGCAAGTGACTAAGGACCTAAAGCTCCTCGATCACTTGGGGGGCATATAAGGCACATTGATAGCAAAGCGTACCATGAGGTACGTAAACACATGAACAAAATAAGTGAAAGCATGCTAAGGTACTTAGAGTATTTTTCAAAATTTACATTTTGTCAAATCAAGCCAAAGTATTATGCTAAGTTCGGTCATACAGACAAATGTTATAATAAGCGAAAAATGTTATAGCATCATGCAATCTTTTACACCACAAGCATCACTGCTTGGATGTAATTGTTCAAATAAAAGAAAAGATTTACTGCCCGTGCAGCAAAGTATAAAACAAAAATATTGTCTTTACATCATGACCTGTGGGTCGTGTAATTAAAAAAGAAGGAAAAACTGATGGAAAAGCTTAAGAGGCATTGGGAGCAAGAGGGTCCTTAGCAGCATTCTGGGCGACAGCATCCTCAGCAGCACCTTCTTCCTCTGCGCCAGCGATGCTTGGGGAAGCAGGGATCCTTGCTCTTGCCTCCTCTTCAGCCAGTTGGGCAGCACAACGAGCCAGCTCGGCAGCCCTGACATCCTCTGAAAGATAACTGAAATCGGCACCCTGATTGTGTTTCTAGAAGTTGTAGAAACATCGGAGCGTCGTCCTCTTGTACCTTTCCAGATTTTTTGAATTGTCAAGCTCCAGCTGCTTTACTTTGCCTTGAAGAGTAGCGATGGCATCGTCCTTGGGTTTAAGCACCTCTTCCAATCTTCTGATTTCGCGAAGGTGGGTGCGGCTGGCATCTTGATAGTCCTGCCTCGACTTTATCGAAGCTTCCTTTACAGCTTCAGCCTCCGACAGCCTTGTCACCGCAGCGTCCCTCTGTTGAACCATTGCCTCCAACTCCTTGGCATGCCTGGCCTCTGCAGCCGAAAGCTCCTCGGCTGCCTTCACCTGATACCTCTCAATAGCCTTTGCCCTAGCCTGCTCGATGGTGGCTTGGGTGCGGGTGCGGGCAGTGATGGCAGACAGCAATGCCTGAGGACAGAGGATAAAAGTTAGAACCTGTGACAAAGACTAAAAGACTAAGGCCAAAAAGATTAAAGAAGTACTTACGCTGGCTATTTCGTTCAAGGTCCTGTTCAGGATTAGGTCGACCGTCATATTTTCTGCCTCGACCATTGCATCCTTGACACGGTCGTTCTTCCCGATGTGCGCAATGCGGTCTTTTGCTGTTCGTACGGCACGGCTCGAGAGTTTGGCCCCAAGGGTTTCCTCTCGTTTGTCTTGTTCCCTTCTGGGCGCGGCCGGAGGAGGGTTCATTAGGGCAGGGGGAGTCTCCCTCTCAGCAGGGGCTGGAGGATGAACATAAGTTTGCCCAGCAGGCACGTCTCTAGGAGCGTCTTCTGTTCGACTCTTTTTCGCAGGA
Organism: Humulus lupulus; assembly: GCF_963169125.1. Taxonomy (NCBI): domain Eukaryota; kingdom Viridiplantae; phylum Streptophyta; class Magnoliopsida; order Rosales; family Cannabaceae; genus Humulus; species Humulus lupulus. Next base: position 218,424,430 of record NC_084798.1, read on the forward strand.
CCCTAGCTCGTCTCGCCAGTTTGTCTCCGTGACGACTTCCTCCGAAGCTGAGGAACTTCCTCTTCCTCTTCAGCCTGGTATAGGTCGAAGACATTGGGAGTGGCCATATCTACACACAAGTAAAAACATGCAAAGAGTAAAGATAAAAGCAGATGAAGACTCCCTATCAAAACGAAAAAGAAGGTCACAAAGTGAATACCCGAGCTACAACTACTGGTCGCTATACTATTGACTCTATTAGTCATACACTCACTATCTGGCATGAAGAAGTCTGGCCCTAGATTTGGAGTATACGTAAAGTTGCCCTCCCCGTCAAACAAATGACAGGGAATTGGCAAACTACTTAAAAGCAAAATAATTTTACCGTTCTCATCAGAGGAATCCCCCAGGTCCACAACCGGCTCTTTGGCCTTTTGTTTCCCCTTGCCTTGGGCAGCAGAAGACCTCTCTGCGGAAGGATTGCCCGTGGGCTCCCTGATTAAAACCCCCATCGGCCTCCTTCGGGGAGGAGACGCAGGGGGTTGCTGCTCAGGAACCCCCTCGGCAGTGGCATCGTCTACCACGGAACCTCTTGTTTCATGGCGAGGAGCCAGGAGGCCAGACAGTCTCAGGTTTTCATCGGTAACCAGGGTCTTGACGCTTTTTGCTGCGTCGGTCATCCTGGCCAAAGTATTGGACCTCAACACCATGTCTGGTGTTGGGGTCGGACGTAACCATGGGCCTGAAAGACAGGTTACAGTTTGAGAAAAATGAAAGGAGACACCTTGATTAAAAGTACCGACCAGTCAAAAACGGCACTTACCTCCTCGAGCGAAGGCCAGGTTATTGCTGGTTATGTCTGGTGTAAGGAAGTACTCCTTACTATACTGCCCCACGTTTGATATATGTGTGGTGTCACTCAAGAACGTCCGGTTGGTCTCCTGGTGACAGCAGTGGAAGAAACCCGTTCCATATTGTTGCGGGTTGGATTTAAGGTCAAAAAGATAGTTGACCTCATGAGGCGAAGGTTCTGGCCATTTCTTAAGTTTGTACAGAATATAGAGTGCGGCCAGCATTCTATATCCGTTTGGAGTAATTTGGAAGGGGGCGACACTGAAATAGTTGGCCACCCCCTCATAAAAAGGATGAAGAGGGAGGTAAGCCCCCGCCTTTAAGTGATACCGGAACCAGGCACTGTATATACCTCCGGGGAGGTTAGTCCTTTGGTCCGCGGTAGGAATTGTAATGGAAACCCCTGTAAGAGGGTATTTCCTGAAGTAATTAGCAACCATCCGAACGGTCACTGAGCTGGTCGGGGAAGTGTACCACTCGACATCAGGCAGATTCTGATGGCGAGGGCGGGCCCTGGTTTGGATATTTGGGTCAGGAGCAAGATTTTCTCGACCACTGGTCGAGGGAGCCCTAGCCTGCGAATCAGGCTGGGCAGGAAGGTTTGGACTGTGTTTCAGACTTAGGTCTTTTCTTGCCTGAGGACTTAGAGCGGGCCATTTTAGAAGGAGAAGGATGGGATCTAGAAGAGGATCGCGAGAAGGGAATCTCGCGGACTCGATCAGCCGGTTGTTCTTCACCCTCGAGCAGCTGGGCAAGAAGATCGTCGTCAATGGGCCGTTCACCTCCCCATAAATCTGGCATTAAAGTCTGCAAACAGAAGAATGGGGAGGTGAGGATAGAAAACTTTTAAAGGCTTTTTAGAATAACGCTGGTCGAGTATAAAAGTTAAGCTTTTATACAACAACATTCTAACAAAAAGCTAAATTTTTCTACACGAACAGTTTGAAAAACGGATCAAAGGGTGAAAGTAAAAAGTTTTTTTTGAGAAAGCTTTTTCAACTCCCCTTAGGGCGGGAAAAACCTATTTTCCAACTAGCCTAAAGATCGAACTTTTACTTCGATTTTACGTCCTAAAAAGCATGATCCTGACTATTAAACTAACTCGTAACCCTTTTTTACCTACAAAACATTCTGTTTACAAGCGTCTCAAACAAGAAACAGATAAACTCAAACAGTCAACATACAGAAGCATGCACCACGAAAATTTGAAGCATGAGAATTCGAAAACTTACCAAGAAAATGATCGTGGAGATGGAAAAAGGGTCTTCAGAGATCAGGGAACTCTCGGACTGAGTCTTGAAAGTGCAGAAGAACGGTCTCCGGAGAAGTTTAAAACTCTGGTTTTTAGGGTTTCTTGTGAAGACGATGGCATGCGTAAAAAGAAATGAAAGATTTCGAAGGTATTATATAAGTTTGTCTGTGGCATTAAAAAGGTGTAATCATCAGTTTCCCTTTTTCGAAGTATGGGGAAGCGGAATGGCCGTCGAAATTATTTTTGGGGAACCGAAAAGACGTGATTAGACAGAAGTAGGTTACTTTTTCCGAGAACACACGAAGGGTTCTGACACGTAGGACGGGGTTACCGAAGGGTCGTTCGTTCAAAAGTTTATTTATTGCTCGTCATAAATAAACGTGGGGGGCAAATGTTATCCAAAAAATTAGCATTGATGACGTGGCGAGTAATCCCTGGACACGTGGCTGACACCTGGAAAAGTTCTGCTAGAGTATCGACCAGAAGACGTATTAGAGGCAGTAAGCAGCCCAGTTTTACCTGCGACTAGTCTGGTCGATGGTTCCGTATACGAAGCAACATTACTGTGAAGATCTTTGTAAATCCCGAATTTAACTCACACAATCTCCTGAGTATCCGATTATTCAGGAAGGAATATCTGTAACAATCTTTTGTAATCCCCCTTGAGCCTATAAATAACAAGAGATAGCTCAAGGAAGGGACTTTTGGCTTTTGAATTATTTGAGACTATAGTAATTCTCCTAGTGATAATATACTGTTCTTCAGAGGCTAGTGAAACTCATTGAACCCTTGTTCCTTGATCACTCCTTTGAGTCTTTATCAATAACAGTCTAAGTGGACGTAGGTTATTACCAGATCCTGGGGCCGAACCACTATAAAAATATCGTGTTGTTATTACTTTTTTTCATTACGTTCTTCTCTACACATTCATTCATATCAAGCATATTCTGACTCCGTGTCAGTTGACCAAATCCTGGGTCAACATGCATAAACTGGGTTTTGAACCGATAATGTTGGAACCTAAATGTAATATCTATCAACCGACGCATCCTAGTGCATAAAACTAATGAATGGACCAACAAAACGCTAGTGCCCAAGGTGCAACAGAAGCATAAACACACATGGAAAAAGTAGTGCAAAGAAGCCATGAACAGAAAACTTACACAATGCGATCGGCGGAAACAGAGAAATGGACGATTGTATAAGCGGCTGCAAGTACGATCTCACAGAGTCAAAGATTTCAGCGTGGCTTTGCCTTCTCGGCTTTGAGAACATGCAAGAAATGGGCAAGGAGAGTTCTGGTTTTCCTTTTTTCCTTTTTTTTCTCTGAAATGAACGTGAGTTAGGGAAGAAGACGACGGGGTCCAATTTATAGGCACATGAAAATGCAAAAGGCTGGATTAATCTGGGCCATTGGCCAGATTCCGTATCAAATCCAACGGTCAGGGATAAGTGACATGATGGTACTGTAATGGTGGCAGGCGAACGATCGTGGGCAGGTTTCCAAGGTACTCAAGTTCCTTAAATAAGCAATACTCAACTGACGTGTGTCCATACTTGAGTATGTGTGACGGTGCGGTTCCCGAAGAAAGTAGTTCAAAAGTTTCCTTCTCATAGGATTTGAACTAATACTTTTGAGGGGGAAAATGTTACACCCAAATTTCGAGACTTGAGGTCGTGACCTCGAAAGCTGGATTCGTCAGGTGTGAGCTCGCGATAGCTAAAATACATGTTCGTAATCTAGACGCCAAATCCTCAAAGCAGGTGGAAACCTCGAAGATAGGCAGCCTCGATGTAACGTCCCTAAGGTAGGGTACGTCTGCCACATACTCGTAATTCTAGGGTTTACGAGTATGTAAGGCACTTGACCAAAAGAATTAAATAAAATGATACGAAGAAATACAGAAAAATTTAAAACTTTTATATAAACTTATTAGAAGAAATTATTACACGTATGAATACTTTAAATTTAAGGCAGCCATATGAAAACTCTAAACCATTATTGCATTGCTACTGAGTCCGTGCTCCACAAGTTGCTCAACAGCTAAAGCCACACCTGGAAAAATGTTGGAAAATAACATAATGAGCTAACGCTCAGTAAGCAAATCTCATGCATACACATACACATGAATGTCGTGAGTTTGTAGTGCACATATACTAATATGCTGACTTATATACTTATGCATTTCATTTATTGCTCATGCACTTTCAAACTTTACTTTTATGCTCTTTCTTTTAGTTTCACATTTTTATGGGCCCAATATCTCTTGTGCACACTGTTTGATTCAGCCAATGCCTGCAGGGCTTGTTACACATATCATATAGAATCCCATGGGTTCTCCTCCGGCTAGCCATCATCTCAGCTAGGCTCATCATAACACTCATTTCATCGTTGCCATAGCTGCCATACTTATTACACATATGGAGGAGAAAGACGGAAACATGGCAAACATATCTGAATGGTCAACTCTGACCTAGCCCACACTAGTGGGCAGCCACTATAAGTCTTATAGACTTCCGTCTTCTTTACTGAACTTACTTGATTGCTTCATCAAAACAGTGGCACCCTTTTTAAACATCTTATTATCATTTTGCTTAAGCCTTGTGTCATTAAAATGTTTAACTTTACATAAGACTTTTCAAGGCATTTCATAACTTTTCTCATATTCATATACATGGTCTTATATCACATAATAATGTATCACATAACTGTACATGCCATGCATACATGCTGATGCTGAAATGCCAATGTTCATGTTCATGATTCGTGTTGATGGTATTCAATCAAGGCATTGTATCACATCTCATATAACTCAAAACATCTTTAGTCATAATACATGAAGCTTTGGGTTGGTGGCGTTGTTATACCTTAACGTAGAGCTATGGCTCAGGTCTAAGGTTTCCAGCCTAAAAACTTAAACGCTTCATATATCATAACATATAACAAATCATGAACATAGAGTAATCCACATATCCATCAACATAAGAACACATACTTGCACATAATTCATATCATTCTTAACCAAGTAAGACATCTTTCACATATCACATAATTCATCAATTACATATCACACAACACCCTTATGGTGTTCATATAACCATTTTTCACATACTTATCATATGCATCATCATCATACCATACTTAACTCGTCAGATGTACACAATCAATGTAGTCATGCATCTTACACTTAAGCACAAAAGGTGAGATTTACTTACCTTAGGTCCTTAGCTTATTTTAAAATTCCTCACCAAGAGTCAATCAATCAAATCCATACAAATCCTATTCAAGGCACATCATTTATTAAATTCTATCAAAATCATAAATATACACTATTGATAGTGTATATTAATAATACCAGAAACTATATAAATGATAATAATAAATTATTATCAACGTAATGCAAATAACTCTTCATATAAAACCATGCTTTAAACCTTGCTCATAAGATAATGTACCTTTATGATAATAATAATAATAATCCCAACAAAAATAATAATTATCGTCTATAATTAAACTTATTTCGATATTAATAACAAAATACTTCAATAGCAATACGTATATGGATGTATATATTCAAATAGTCATTTTATAAAAGAAATCATATTTTTAACATAAAGTTGTAATAATCAATATAATGATAATAATATAAATATAAATATTTATATTATTATTAATTAGTCATAATATCAATTCCAGTGATATAATAAATATACTTTCTCCAAACTTCACTGGTCTTACAAATATCAATAACTGTAGGAAACTAATATTTGATATTGTTTTAATATTCAAATATTAATATACAATAATAATGGTTAGATAATAGGTTTACTATAAATCATACTTTTCATATATATATATATATATATATATATATATGAATCTGTATTCTTGATTTACTTAACAAAATAATAACAATAATAATTAAAATTACTTAATCATAATAATTTCCATATTAATATAAAATCAATTAAATATGTATTTTTATACTTGATTTAATATCTAATATTTTCTAGAAAATTAGACAGCACAACGGCTATACAGTGGACAATTCCAAAATCAAAACCTATATCAAAAATATATATAATCCCAGACAGCCAGTAAATTACAGAAAATATTCCATATATCAATAATATATAATTATATACCATAAATACACATAATAACAATTACTCTAATCAATCACAATTAAATCACAATATATAGGTTAAAGAAATTATACCAAAATGATCGGGTTCCACAATAAGTCAAACGATGATTTTCTGAGACTCAAAACGTACTTCGGAACCTCGAACACTAAGTTTCGACCGTCGGTCTACGGTGGATCGCGGTGGCTCGTGGTGGGCCCACCACCCAACTATGGTAGATGTAGGAACAAGTTATTGGGTTTTGAAGCCCACAACACGAGGAGCACGATGGTGGTGACGGATCGGCAAACGGATGCCCGAGGTGGCCGAATCGCAACTTTGAAGTCGCGGGGTGGCCGAACTTAAATCGAGTGGTTGAGGCGTTTAATCGGCGAGTGAGCTCTAGATTCCCGCGTGGGTCGATAGTTCGGAGGCCTCTGAATCCAACGGTCCGGCGCGTGGCTAAAAATGGTGGCCGGAAAGTACTCCTGCGTCGTCGGCAACAGTAATACGCAGAGGAGAGAGAGAGAGAGAGAGAGAGGGAGAGAGAGAGAGGTTTTCTGAGGAGAGAGAGAGAGAGGGGGGGCTCGGGTAAAATGAAAGGCTGAAGCCTTTTATTTTATTTATTTATTTATTTTTAAAAATTACACTTGGACCCAAAATACTAAAATTCTTTTCAAATAAGCCCTTTAGCCAAACTTTCTTAATTTTTATAAAAATCCCCAATTAAAATTATATGACATTTGGGTCCAATACTTGACTACTCAAATTTCTCTTTCTTTAATCTCATTAAAAACATAAAATCATATTTTAAACACTATTTTTCCATTACTATTTCTTAAATTTGTAAAGTTGTACATTTTATGTATTAAAACTCTGATTTATTATAAATAAATGTATTATGAAAATGTTGGATATTACAATCCTTCCCCCGTTAAAATAATTTCGTCCTCGAAATTTCAAACTAAAATTTGATAATCGGAGACAAGAACTACCATTACAAATAAACAGAACAACATTTCACAGCATAAGATTTTATACACAACACTTACTTTCACCCCGAAAACAAAACTTATTCCTGACTTCTTGTAATCCTTATCATATATAAAAAGGCGAGGATGTGTAAACACCTCACATGAGGACTACAATATAGATAGAAAGGAAATAAGCTATAACAATAGTATAAATTACGATGAATGTATACGAAAATACAAACGAATCCTCATCATCCATACTTTTGAACACAAACCACATAACGTAAGAAGAGAAAATGACCATCATCATGAAAACATCCTTGATCTTCATGTCTTACAGTCAATTTTTTTTTTTTTTTTTTAAGCAGATGCAATTGACTGGTTATACCTTGATAATAGATGCTAAATTGAGCAACAAGTTTGTTCAATAGAAAGTTTTTCGGCATAAAAAAAATTGGATAACTAGAAAACAATTATATAGCCGATGAAGATTATTCTTTAAAACCAAGTCTCTGTGAAACCCTTTCGTTGTCAAAACCGACTTCTTGCCCTGAATGAGAAATAGTGAGATAGGCCATTCATTAGGTACCAGTTCAGAAAAGCCTGACTCTCATTCTTTCTCTAAGAAAACATTTAAAAATCAAAATTGTTTCCAAATGTATAAAATAATAAAGGGCATATTGATACTATGCTAGAATGCAAATAACCGTGGCCACTCGGAAATTCACACACTTAGCTTAGTATCCCTTCATTGAATAAAACATGGGATAAGTCTTGACTGACCAATCCACCACTTCATCTACTAAAACGAATAATTCTCACATGTCTAATAAGTTAGACATGTCTCATTTCAACACCTATACCAATAATACTCAGTCATCACTTCACACAAGTAATACATTATCTTACTTTCGGGATAAAACAGCTAATATACTATAATTTAATCGCCGAAAGTAATTCACACTACAGAGTAATTCAGTAAATAACATTTATCACCTCGATTCATTCAACAATTTACAAATTGTTTCCATGTTCAAATCAGGATCGCAAAATCAATAGAAGTGATTTCCATGTCGACAACATCTAATAAGTTTGACTTTCATCATCAGAGAGGATAGCGTAACACATTGAACAAGATAAAATCTGTGATATCTATCTTGAAAACAAACAAATTCAAGGATCCAATGACCCAACAGTTCAACACATTTTTCTATAAATAAAATTCATCACATACACACTAAAACACAATCAATCTCAAGCTTTTGAAAACCAAATCATTATTACTTCCGTCCATTACTCAAGCTAAGCAACCCATGGCATCCTCATCATCTCAGCTGAACTTAGACCTAACTTTAGCTTTACCTGAGCCAAATCTTCCCACTATTGAATCTTCACCACAAATTTCTGCACCCCTACCACAGCTAATGGTGTATCCTACGGTACACATCCCAGAACGAAATACTCAATTTCCCAGAGTTTGGCTTCCCAAATTTTATTCTGATACTGGCCTTGTCACGGTGGAGGATTCAGCTATGCTCGATAAAAAGGTAGCCATTAGTATAGGTCAAAGCATACTCACCCCTAAAGACCAAATAATTTTATCCCATAGGTCAGACCTACAAGCTGTAAAAGATTCCTTAGTTCTTACCACTCAGGCGGCAGCATCGGTCTCAAACCTAGGCCAACGAGTTCTTGCAAGAGAACAAGAGGTTGACCACTTGAAAAGGTATATAGAAACACAAAAACAAGAGATGATAACCATTAGAAATGCCAACAAGGCATTGACTCGAGAGAAGGAGAAGTTGGTTAAGGAGAATGGGACTTTAACTACACTTCTTGCTAACTACTCAGTCGATATGAAGGAAAAATTTCAGACACTGCAAACTACTGGGGAGACCCTTAGAGTTGAACAACAAAAGTTGATTGACGAGGTAGAACGTGTCCAAAACCCCAATCCTTAATGTATTATGTATTTTTTTTTTTTTTTTCTATATATTACTACTGTTTCACTAAAGTCTCTTATTGTGTGTGCTCTCAGCAACAACCTAAAACTTTGCTCTCCAAAACACTAACCTGACATATTAACCCTTAACACACTAACTGGACTGATAGGTCACTTTCAAAGCTAGAGAATATCAATTAACAATCCAAACATCGACATCGATAAATCATCAATTATTTATCACATCAATAATAAAGGCATGCATTCAGATAAATAACAAACTTCAATTTCTCTACCGTGCATGAAAATATTCATTTAATCCAAACTCATACTTATATCATGGAAACTCAAACACACAATGAGTTTCTAATACAATTATACAACATCATTAACATACATTAACTAAAATATGGATAAATTATACTAACCATTAACGTGTGGCTTGTCTTGTGGCGGAACTCAGTAGCATTTCAGATCCCAAAATCTAATAACATAACGAGTATACGACATCTACAAACTCAAAGCTCTGATACCATTTGTAACGTCCCTAAGGTAGGGTACGTCTGCCACATACTCGTAATTCTAGGGTTTACGAGTATGTAAGGCACTTGACCAAAAGAATTAAATAAAATGATACGAAGAAATACAGAAAAATTTAAAACTTTTATATAAACTTATTAGAAGAAATTATTACACGTATGAATACTTTAAATTTAAGGCAGCCATATGAAAACTCTAAACCATTATTGCATTGCTACTGAGTCCGTGCTCCACAAGTTGCTCAACAGCTAAAGCCACACCTGGAAAAATGTTGGAAAATAACATAATGAGCTAACGCTCAGTAAGCAAATCTCATGCATACACATACACATGAATGTCGTGAGTTTGTAGTGCACATATACTAATATGCTGACTTATATACTTATGCATTTCATTTATTGCTCATGCACTTTCAAACTTTACTTTTATGCTCTTTCTTTTAGTTTCACATTTTTATGGGCCCAATATCTCTTGTGCACACTGTTTGATTCAGCCAATGCCTGCAGGGCTTGTTACACATATCATATAGAATCCCATGGGTTCTCCTCCGGCTAGCCATCATCTCAGCTAGGCTCATCATAACACTCATTTCATCGTTGCCATAGCTGCCATACTTATTACACATATGGAGGAGAAAGACGGAAACATGGCAAACATATCTGAATGGTCAACTCTGACCTAGCCTACACTAGTGGGCAGCCACTATAAGTCTTATAGACTTCCGTCTTCTTTACTGAACTTACTTGATTGCTTCATCAAAACAGTGGCACCCTTTTTAAACATCTTATTATCATTTTGCTTAAGCCTTGTGTCATTAAAATGTTTAACTTTACATAAGACTTTTCAAGGCATTTCATAACTTTTCTCATATTCATATGCATGGTCTTATATCACATAATAATGTATCACATAACTGTACATGCCATGCATACATGCTGATGCTGAAATGCCAATGTTCATGTTCATGATTCGTGTTGATGGTATTCAATCAAGGCATTGTATCACATCTCATATAACTCAAAACATCTTTAGTCATAATACATGAAGCTTTGGGTTGGTGGCGTTGTTATACCTTAACGTAGAGCTATGGCTCAGGTCTAAGGTTTCCAGCCTAAAAACTTAAACGCTTCATATATCATAACATATAACAAATCATGAACATAGAGTAATCCACATATCCATCAACATAAGAACACATACTTGCACATAATTCATATCATTCTTAACCAAGTAAGACATCTTTCACATATCACATAATTCATCAATTACATATCACACAACACCCTTATGGTGTTCATATAACCATTTTTCACATACTTATCATATGCATCATCATCATACCATACTTAACTCGTCAGATGTACACAATCAATGTAGTCATGCATCTTACACTTAAGCACAAAAGGTGAGATTTACTTACCTTAGGTCCTTAGCTTATTTTAAAATTCCTCACCAAGAGTCAATCAATCAAATCCATACAAATCCTATTCAAGGCACATCATTTATTAAATTCTATCAAAATCATAAATATACACTATTGATAGTGTATATTAATAATACCAGAAACTATATAAATGATAATAATAAATTATTATCAACGTAATGCAAATAACTCTTCATATAAAACCATGCTTTAAACCTTGCTCATAAGATAATGTACCTTTATGATAATAATAATAATAATCCCAACAAAAATAATAATTATCGTCTATAATTAAACTTATTTCGATATTAATAACAAAATACTTCAATAGCAATACGTATATGGATGTATATATTCAAATAGTCATTTTATAAAAGAAATCATATTTTTAACATAAAGTTGTAATAATCAATATAATGATAATAATATAAATATAAATATTTATATTATTATTAATTAGTCATAATATCAATTCCAGTGATATAATAAATATACTTTCTCCAAACTTCACTGGTCTTACAAATATCAATAACTGTAGGAAACTAATATTTGATATTGTTTTAATATTCAAATATTAATATACAATAATAATGGTTAGATAATAGGTTTACTATAAATCATACTTTTCATATATATATATATATATATATATATATATGAATCTGTATTCTTGATTTACTTAACAAAATAATAACAATAATAATTAAAATTACTTAATCATAATAATTTCCATATTAATATAAAATCAATTAAATATGTATTTTTATACTTGATTTAATATCTAATATTTTCTAGAAAATTAGACAGCACAACGGCTATACAGTGGACAATTCCAAAATCAAAACCTATATCAAAAATATATATAATCCCAGACAGCCAGTAAATTACAGAAAATATTCCATATATCAATAATATATAATTATATACCATAAATACACATAATAACAATTACTCTAATCAATCACAATTAAATCACAATATATAGGTTAAAGAAATTATACCAAAATGATCGGGTTCCACAATAAGTCAAACGATGATTTTCTGAGACTCAAAACGTACTTCGGAACCTCGAACACTAAGTTTCGACCGTCGGTCTACGGTGGATCGCGGTGGCTCGTGGTGGGCCCACCACCCAACTATGGTAGATGTAGGAACAAGTTATTGGGTTTTGAAGCCCACAACACGAGGAGCACGATGGTGGTGACGGATCGGCAAACGGATGCCCGAGGTGGCCGAATCGCAACTTTGAAGTCGCGGGGTGGCCGAACTTAAATCGAGTGGTTGAGGCGTTTAATCGGCGAGTGAGCTCTAGATTCCCGCGTGGGTCGATAGTTCGGAGGCCTCTGAATCCAACGGTCCGGCGCGTGGCTAAAAATGGTGGCCGGAAAGTACTCCTGCGTCGTCGGCAACAGTAATACGCAGAGGAGAGAGAGAGAGAGAGAGAGAGGGAGAGAGAGAGAGGTTTTCTGAGGAGAGAGAGAGAGAGGGGGGGCTCGGGTAAAATGAAAGGCTGAAGCCTTTTATTTTATTTATTTATTTATTTTTAAAAATTACACTTGGACCCAAAATACTAAAATTCTTTTCAAATAAGCCCTTTAGCCAAACTTTCTTAATTTTTATAAAAATCCCCAATTAAAATTATATGACATTTGGGTCCAATACTTGACTACTCAAATTTCTCTTTCTTTAATCTCATTAAAAACATAAAATCATATTTTAAACACTATTTTTCCATTACTATTTCTTAAATTTGTAAAGTTGTACATTTTATGTATTAAAACTCTGATTTATTATAAATAAATGTATTATGAAAATGTTGGATATTACAATCCTTCCCCCGTTAAAATAATTTCGTCCTCGAAATTTCAAACTAAAATTTGATAATCGGAGACAAGAACTACCATTACAAATAAACAGAACAACATTTCACAGCATAAGATTTTATACACAACACTTACTTTCACCCCGAAAACAAAACTTATTCCTGACTTCTTGTAATCCTTATCATATATAAAAAGGCGAGGATGTGTAAACACCTCACATGAGGACTACAATATAGATAGAAAGGAAATAAGCTATAACAATAGTATAAATTACGATGAATGTATACGAAAATACAAACGAATCCTCATCATCCATACTTTTGAACACAAACCACATAACGTAAGAAGAGAAAATGACCATCATCATGAAAACATCCTTGATCTTCATGTCTTACAGTCAATTTTTTTTTTTTTTTTTTAAGCAGATGCAATTGACTGGTTATACCTTGATAATAGATGCTAAATTGAGCAACAAGTTTGTTCAATAGAAAGTTTTTCGGCATAAAAAAAATTGGATAACTAGAAAACAATTATATAGCCGATGAAGATTATTCTTTAAAACCAAGTCTCTGTGAAACCCTTTCGTTGTCAAAACCGACTTCTTGCCCTGAATGAGAAATAGTGAGATAGGCCATTCATTAGGTACCAGTTCAGAAAAGCCTGACTCTCATTCTTTCTCTAAGAAAACATTTAAAAATCAAAATTGTTTCCAAATGTATAAAATAATAAAGGGCATATTGATACTATGCTAGAATGCAAATAACCGTGGCCACTCGGAAATTCACACACTTAGCTTAGTATCCCTTCATTGAATAAAACATGGGATAAGTCTTGACTGACCAATCCACCACTTCATCTACTAAAACGAATAATTCTCACATGTCTAATAAGTTAGACATGTCTCATTTCAACACCTATACCAATAATACTCAGTCATCACTTCACACAAGTAATACATTATCTTACTTTCGGGATAAAACAGCTAATATACTATAATTTAATCGCCGAAAGTAATTCACACTACAGAGTAATTCAGTAAATAACATTTATCACCTCGATTCATTCAACAATTTACAAATTGTTTCCATGTTCAAATCAGGATCGCAAAATCAATAGAAGTGATTTCCATGTCGACAACATCTAATAAGTTTGACTTTCATCATCAGAGAGGATAGCGTAACACATTGAACAAGATAAAATCTGTGATATCTATCTTGAAAACAAACAAATTCAAGGATCCAATGACCCAACAGTTCAACACATTTTTCTATAAATAAAATTCATCACATACACACTAAAACACAATCAATCTCAAGCTTTTGAAAACCAAATCATTATTACTTCCGTCCATTACTCAAGCTAAGCAACCCATGGCATCCTCATCATCTCAGCTGAACTTAGACCTAACTTTAGCTTTACCTGAGCCAAATCTTCCCACTATTGAATCTTCACCACAAATTTCTGCACCCCTACCACAGCTAATGGTGTATCCTACGGTACACATCCCAGAACGAAATACTCAATTTCCCAGAGTTTGGCTTCCCAAATTTTATTCTGATACTGGCCTTGTCACGGTGGAGGATTCAGCTATGCTCGATAAAAAGGTAGCCATTAGTATAGGTCAAAGCATACTCACCCCTAAAGACCAAATAATTTTATCCCATAGGTCAGACCTACAAGCTGTAAAAGATTCCTTAGTTCTTACCACTCAGGCGGCAGCATCGGTCTCAAACCTAGGCCAACGAGTTCTTGCAAGAGAACAAGAGGTTGACCACTTGAAAAGGTATATAGAAACACAAAAACAAGAGATGATAACCATTAGAAATGCCAACAAGGCATTGACTCGAGAGAAGGAGAAGTTGGTTAAGGAGAATGGGACTTTAACTACACTTCTTGCTAACTACTCAGTCGATATGAAGGAAAAATTTCAGACACTGCAAACTACTGGGGAGACCCTTAGAGTTGAACAACAAAAGTTGATTGACGAGGTAGAACGTGTCCAAAACCCCAATCCTTAATGTATTATGTATTTTTTTTTTTTTTTTTTCTATATATTACTACTGTTTCACTAAAGTCTCTTATTGTGTGTGCTCTCAGCAACAACCTAAAACTTTGCTCTCCAAAACACTAACCTGACATATTAACCCTTAACACACTAACTGGACTGATAGGTCACTTTCAAAGCTAGAGAATATCAATTAACAATCCAAACATCGACATCGATAAATCATCAATTATTTATCACATCAATAATAAAGGCATGCATTCAGATAAATAACAAACTTCAATTTCTCTACCGTGCATGAAAATATTCATTTAATCCAAACTCATACTTATATCATGGAAACTCAAACACACAATGAGTTTCTAATACAATTATACAACATCATTAACATACATTAACTAAAATATGGATAAATTATACTAACCATTAACGTGTGGCTTGTCTTGTGGCGGAACTCAGTAGCATTTCAGATCCCAAAATCTAATAACATAACGAGTATACGACATCTACAAACTCAAAGCTCTGATACCATTTGTAACGTCCCTAAGGTAGGGTACGTCTGCCACATACTCGTAATTCTAGGGTTTACGAGTATGTAAGGCACTTGACCAAAAGAATTAAATAAAATGATACGAAGAAATACAGAAAAATTTAAAACTTTTATATAAACTTATCAGAAGAAATTATTACACGTATGAATACTTTAAATTTAAGGCAGCCATATGAAAACTCTAAACCATTATTGCATTGCTACTGAGTCCGTGCTCCACAAGTTGCTCAACAGCTAAAGCCACACCTGGAAAAATGTTGGAAAATAACATAATGAGCTAACGCTCAGTAAGCAAATCTCATGCATACACATACACATGAATGTCGTGAGTTTGTAGTGCACATATACTAATATGCTGACTTATATACTTATGCATTTCATTTATTGCTCATGCACTTTCAAACTTTACTTTTATGCTCTTTCTTTTAGTTTCACATTTTTATGGGCCCAATATCTCTTGTGCACACTGTTTGATTCAGCCAATGCCTGCAGGGCTTGTTACACATATCATATAGAATCCCATGGGTTCTCCTCCGGCTAGCCATCATCTCAGCTAGGCTCATCATAACACTCATTTCATCGTTGCCATAGCTGCCATACTTATTACACATATGGAGGAGAAAGACGGAAACATGGCAAACATATCTGAATGGTCAACTCTGACCTAGCCCACACTAGTGGGCAGCCACTATAAGTCTTATAGACTTCCGTCTTCTTTACTGAACTTACTTGATTGCTTCATCAAAACAGTGGCACCCTTTTTAAACATCTTATTATCATTTTGCTTAAGCCTTGTGTCATTAAAATGTTTAACTTTACATAAGACTTTTCAAGGCATTTCATAACTTTTCTCATATTCATATGCATGGTCTTATATCACATAATAATGTATCACATAACTGTACATGCCATGCATACATGCTGATGCTGAAATGCCAATGTTCATGTTCATGATTCGTGTTGATGGTATTCAATCAAGGCATTGTATCACATCTCATATAACTCAAAACATCTTTAGTCATAATACATGAAGCTTTGGGTTGGTGGCGTTGTTATACCTTAACGTAGAGCTATGGCTCAGGTCTAAGGTTTCCAGCCTAAAAACTTAAACGCTTCATATATCATAACATATAACAAATCATGAACATAGAGTAATCCACATATCCATCAACATAAGAACACATACTTGCACATAATTCATATCATTCTTAACCAAGTAAGACATCTTTCACATATCACATAATTCATCAATTACATATCACACAACACCCTTATGGTGTTCATATAACCATTTTTCACATACTTATCATATGCATCATCATCATACCATACTTAACTCGTCAGATGTACACAATCAATGTAGTCATGCATCTTACACTTAAGCACAAAAGGTGAGATTTACTTACCTTAGGTCCTTAGCTTATTTTAAAATTCCTCACCAAGAGTCAATCAATCAAATCCATACAAATCCTATTCAAGGCACATCATTTATTAAATTCTATCAAAATCATAAATATACACTATTGATAGTGTATATTAATAATACCAGAAACTATATAAATGATAATAATAAATTATTATCAACGTAATGCAAATAACTCTTCATATAAAACCATGCTTTAAACCTTGCTCATAAGATAATGTACCTTTATGATAATAATAATAATAATCCCAACAAAAATAATAATTATCGTCTATAATTAAACTTATTTCGATATTAATAACAAAATACTTCAATAGCAATACGTATATGGATGTATATATTCAAATAGTCATTTTATAAAAGAAATCATATTTTTAACATAAAGTTGTAATAATCAATATAATGATAATAATATAAATATAAATATTTATATTATTATTAATTAGTCATAATATCAATTCCAGTGATATAATAAATATACTTTCTCCAAACTTCACTGGTCTTACAAATATCAATAACTGTAGGAAACTAATATTTGATATTGTTTTAATATTCAAATATTAATATACAATAATAATGGTTAGATAATAGGTTTACTATAAATCATACTTTTCATATATATATATATATATATATATATATGAATCTGTATTCTTGATTTACTTAACAAAATAATAACAATAATAATTAAAATTACTTAATCATAATAATTTCCATATTAATATAAAATCAATTAAATATGTATTTTTATACTTGATTTAATATCTAATATTTTCTAGAAAATTAGACAGCACAACGGCTATACAGTGGACAATTCCAAAATCAAAACCTATATCAAAAATATATATAATCCCAGACAGCCAGTAAATTACAGAAAATATTCCATATATCAATAATATATAATTATATACCATAAATACACATAATAACAATTACTCTAATCAATCACAATTAAATCACAATATATAGGTTAAAGAAATTATACCAAAATGATCGGGTTCCACAATAAGTCAAACGATGATTTTCTGAGACTCAAAACGTACTTCGGAACCTCGAACACTAAGTTTCGACCGTCGGTCTACGGTGGATCGCGGTGGCTCGTGGTGGGCCCACCACCCAACTATGGTAGATGTAGGAACAAGTTATTGGGTTTTGAAGCCCACAACACGAGGAGCACGATGGTGGTGACGGATCGGCAAACGGATGCCCGAGGTGGCCGAATCGCAACTTTGAAGTCGCGGGGTGGCCGAACTTAAATCGAGTGGTTGAGGCGTTTAATCGGCGAGTGAGCTCTAGATTCCCGCGTGGGTCGATAGTTCGGAGGCCTCTGAATCCAACGGTCCGGCGCGTGGCTAAAAATGGTGGCCGGAAAGTACTCCTGCGTCGTCGGCAACAGTAATACGCAGAGGAGAGAGAGAGAGAGAGAGAGGGAGAGAGAGAGAGGTTTTCTGAGGAGAGAGAGAGAGAGGGGGGGCTCGGGTAAAATGAAAGGCTGAAGCCTTTTATTTTATTTATTTATTTATTTTTAAAAATTACACTTGGACCCAAAATACTAAAATTCTTTTCAAATAAGCCCTTTAGCCAAACTTTCTTAATTTTTATAAAAATCCCCAATTAAAATTATATGACATTTGGGTCCAATACTTGACTACTCAAATTTCTCTTTCTTTAATCTCATTAAAAACATAAAATCATATTTTAAACACTATTTTTCCATTACTATTTCTTAAATTTGTAAAGTTGTACATTTTATGTATTAAAACTCTGATTTATTATAAATAAATGTATTATGAAAATGTTGGATATTACACTCGAAGTCCTTATAAGCTCAAAAGACAGAACATCGGAGTATGTACATTGTCGGGTAGCCTCGGATCAGGCGGTCCGAGCTTGGCATGGGTGTGAGCTCGAAATAAGGCGGCCTCGGTGATATTTACCCACTCCGAGCTGGTCTTGGGGAAATTAATGCAACTCGTAATTTACTCAGATACCTAGATTGACATGATGCTGATTGCTGATCTCGAACGGCTTAATAGGCCACCTGAGGAGACGCAATCCATGCATTCAAGAGATATTTATTGTTGTAACTTTCCTACAATAAAGGGATATTAACTAGTCGGTTATACGCCCCCTGGTCTTCAGGGGACGTTTCCTTGTATATAGGAGTTACAAACTTTAAAGTAATTAAATTTATTAATATACAAAATAACTTCCCGAAACATGTGAGATTGTATTCTGAGATCTCTATAAATAGAGAGGTTATGTACCTTTGAAAGGGACCGAAATTTTGTGATCTTGAGATAATCTCTAGAGAATTCATCCCTGAAAAATTTCCAGAAATTTCCCAAGTTCTAATAACAAAGACTCGTGGACTAGGCAGAGTTAACTGCTGAACCACGTAAAAACCTCTCATTGTTTTATTGTGTTATTCTTGCCATAGCTTTTACTGTTTACGTGTCTACATTTTAAGTTGACGAAAAACGGCGTCAACAAATATATTATTTAAATAATGTAGAGATAAAAATAGAGTAGTTGATGTAAAATATAAGGTAAAAATTTGGTGTAAAATAAAAAAAAATAGAGTTTTGATAATAAATTTTGAAGTCCACACAAAAGATACTGATGCTGATGTGTGACAATTAAACATGACGGGTTGGTGTCCAAATCCAACATATTTATTATATAATAATATTAAAATATATGTATGATAAAATTAAATTAGGTGCACCCACTCCAACTCTGTCTCTCTCTCTTATCATACATATATTTTAATATTATTATGCATAACTACTTAAAATAATATAAGAGTGAAAATAGACGGAGAGAGACAAAAGCTTTAGTGGTATGAGAATAGAATATGATTAATGTAGATACAATATGGTTCCAGGAAATTACCAAGAAAAGTTAGCCTTCAGAACGTTTATCAATATTTAATTACCCTAGCAAGAGCACAAAGACATTAGACACATTATTATGGGATCCAACTACTACGTTTCAATGATAAGATCAAACAATATTTATTATTATTATTGTATGCTTTTAATAGAGAAATGCTAAGAGGCCAACACCATATGAAGTTGGCATGTTTCTTGTATACCTAACCATGTGTGCTTGTACCTTTGATACCTCATCAACCATTTCACACCAAGCCAATGCTCGAGCCCAGGATTAGACATATATCTACTGAAAAAACTGATGGCATAAGCTATATCTGGTCTGGTGCATATGGGACTTTATCCATCTAAGGGAACTATAACACTCTTAGCATCATGCATCTTCAATATTCCTAGAAACTTTTCCGAGTAATTTGCTTGCCTTCCTGCGATTTCACTGTGTTAATCTCAGTCACAAGTCATAATAACAATTTTCTGTAGCATAATAATAATACATAATGGCAACAAATTAAAGAGAGAGATACTAACCAAATTAAACAAGGCTATATATCCCACAAAGTTGACAGTTTGCATTGTCTCAGACTCAATCAAATTCATAACTCGATCCCCACCCATATGATAAACCTTGTTTTTTCCAGCAAATATATTCAGTAAAAATAATTAACTTTTCTAAAATAAAAAGAATGATAACAACTTAAACTCTTAAATTGATATAGCAAATATACACCTGTATCACAGTGAGTTGAAATAGTATTGATGAAAAAAAAAAACAAATCTGTACAACAGAATGATGACTTCTACTAATACCGACTTTGAATTGATCTTGAAATCAAAATACATTCACTGAAATAAATTGAAATGCAAAAAGAAAGTAGGTTTTACCTGCTGTCTAAGAGAGGCATGACTTTATTCAGTTAGTTTATTTTAGCTATGTGTTGAATTGAATCATATGCCAATCTTGGAATTAACAGTACATTCTTTCATGCACAAAGTAGTAAGACTTCGACTTGATGTTTTTTCCAACTGTCAACAAACTTCCAACTAATTTTCGAGTCAAGATTATTCAAAACTCAAACTTGTAATTGAGGCATTGTAGAAAACATCATTACCAAGTTCTGTGTTGATGACATGATCAATGGTTGAAAGTAACCACCATATATGCCATGGCAAAGTAGAAACTTGGCCAATAATTGTGCCAACTAGCTGAAATTAGAGTAATAAAGTGGATATTATATTAGACCAAATAAAAAAAGATGACACGAAACATCAAACTAGTTGTTCTTGATAATTGTTATGACTTGAAGAATGAACATGGATTTGGGAGGGATCTTTAATTTGAAGTCACCAAGGAACATGTGAGCTTCTGACATATGCCAAAGGTCTAAATGGCCACATTAGACACATATTTAGCCCTTAACCAATACAATTTAACAAGTTATAATTCGATTAATAACATGTTAGACTCTTAAATTGATATAGAAGATGTATATAATACCTGTACCAGGGTGATAGTTGAAATAGTATTGAAAATAAAAAATTGTACAAAAGAGTAATGACTTTCACTACTAGAGACTTTGAATTTCTGAAGTCAAAATATATTTACTGAAATAAATTGAAAAAAAAATTGTAGTTGCATAGAGTAGAGACATGGAAAGATACCTATTAGGTATGTGTTGAATCTGAGGAATTAACAGACTACATCCTTCTATGTACAAAGTAGTAATTGGTATAATTTAGTTCCATTGAAATATTTGATATAATTTTCTCCAATCCAGTAATCCATCTTCATGTATATTAAGATTAAGAAAAAAAATTACAACTTTGTATCTAATTTGTTTTCTCCTAATTTATTATTGAGAAATGATCAACTCATTCATTCTTTTATATTTTTGCTCAAATACTTAATCTATTCTAATTCTACTTTCTAAACATGACATAAGGGATTATTGATATAATTTATTTTTGCTGTATCATTTTTAACTTTGAGATGTAGTTTAGCTTTCTCATTGCCACTCCTGGCCTATTTTGATGTTACCCTTGTGCATTAGTATTATCTTTGAGCTAATGAACAACTCAGTCATGTGTGCTATTGGTGAGGAACTATGTGCAAGGATTTTCCAAATGCTTCTGTTCAGTATCTTATTGGTTTTGTTTGGAATGTTTTTTAAAATGGGAGTGATATATACATTGTATTGTTTCACTGGTCAATAAATTGTTATGTAAACATTTGCTGAAGTAAAAAAAAGTTATTGATAATTGCCCAAAATGAGAGGCAAGAATGTACTTGTGTGGTAATACCAAACCAAATTAGACAAGTGGTTGGTTCTTGAGCTAAGCCTTGGAAATCTTAGTGCAAATTGCTTTGAAAATTTTAAGCACTTTTTTAATATACTATTGTCAAGTTTCCAATAGTTATTCCTTGAGTCTTTATTTTCTATCAAGGCGGTAGCTCAAACAGTCCGGGCTTTATTTGCTCTTACAAATCTGAGGTTCGAGTCTCTCTTGAGTACCTACGTAGCAATTGCTATAGTTTTCTCGTCCCCAATATTGTATGTTAGGCGTAGAGCTTAGCTTTTTTTTTTCATCAGACAAAGTTTTGTTTACTGTTTCCTAAATCTCCAGCTTTATGCAAAAGATGCATCAAAGAATTGGAAGCTTGTTGGATCAGATGGAGGCTACCTTTTGACAACAAAAGAGCCATCAGCAAATGTGGTCCTATTGGATTATATTTCAACTGAAAAATGGCAAGACGTGGTAGATTTTGATGACCACCTTGATGACATTAGCAAGTAAGTGCCATGCCATTGTTTCTTTTCTTCCTTATTATGTATGTATGTGTTATCTTATTATGCCAGGTTTGGAAGTGTACCTTTCTGATCAAAATTTATGTGTATAATTTCCAGAGATTGGCTAAACCCAGAACTCTTCAAGTAATTTGGCCATGTTAGCATTTTTTGTCACTCGACTATCGTTGAAAGTGTCTGGGATGTTAGAATATTATTTATTTGGTATATAAAATCAACTAATTGATTTAATATATTCAATATTTAATTTATTGACAAAATATTCTAATTAATGGTCAACATTGTTTGTTACCTGATTTGTTGTTAGCCGATTTTTCATATCCCAACTGATTGAGGAAATATCTCAATCTGTGGCAGAGACTCTGATGGTAGGTCTCACTCTATAAATATAGAGTACCGGTCCCCAAGCTCGCTACTCATTCTGACTTTCAGTAACTCCATCTAAAAGAGTTAGTGAGAGCTTGGAAGCCCGTGTGCTCGTTCTAATTTCTGTTCTTTTCTTTTGTAGATCTAAAGCTAGATCGAGGTTATCAATAGCAATGGCTGGAGGTATACAATATTCGATTCTTTTTTGCATATGTTCATTCATATATTAATTCCGCCTACATGTATATAGAATTGTTCATATGTCTACTTTCATATTAATTCTAACATTTGGTATCAGTCGCTAGGTTAATCTCTGCCTTGTTATTTTTGTATGCATATATACACATATATTTTTTTTCATGATTTATAGATGTGCCTATGTCTTCATCTATTCACATATATTATATATTCGTGTATATAGTTTCATATATTGTTGAAAATTGGAATTGTTAATTCAAATTTGTTTCTCAATTTAGTTGCATTAGAAATCTTTGGTAAGTGTTTCTAATAATTTGTTATTTGAGAAACTAGTTTAAAAACAAAACAATGACCATATACATACACGTTCATGGCCTTAAGTTGAAATTTTTTATTTATTTATTTATTTTTAATTCAAATATGTATTTTCGATCTATTTGAGTATTAGGACATCTTAAGATTATTATTTTTTTTTTTAAAAAATGAAGAAAATGAAGAAAATTAATTTTTTGATTTATTTTGGAATTTTGTTATTTTATTCATTTTAATGCTTATTTGGACAATAAATTTTATTTTGCCAATTTAATTAAAACATATAATTTTGGTAAATTATATATTTGGAAATTAATTAAAATGTGCAATTACTTGATTTTGGTGTATGGTATATTTCTTTTATTCATGAAATATTAAATAATTGTGCTATTTTAAGAATGTAATTAATTTTTACAATTAAGTTTGTGCAATTGTTTTATTAATTCACCGGATTAATAAATGATTTTATTGTTTTATTTAGCATGAATTTCTCTGCCATTAAGTATATATATATATATAGAATTATTGTATTTTCGTACATATAATTAATTATACTAATTTGTATGATTATTTTGTTCTTATTCATGCAAAATTTATTTTTAGTATAATTATCTTTAATTTTATATGTATGCCTTTATAATTTTAAATACATTATGTATATATTCCATTATTGTGCTAGATATATTTAGATTATATTCAAAACATTAAGATAGGTTGAATAATATTTAGCACATTAATCTCCATAATTTATTCATAAAATATTCATAAAACATTTAGGGTGAATAAAATTATGAATAATTCATAAACAATTTTGTGGTTGACATAAGAACGCATGAAACTGAGACAAATGCTCAATCTAGAACGGTTTTTAATGATCTTCGGACGACCACACTAGGAGCACTACTCTCTGTGATTGCCTATTATGTTATAACGAAATTGTTCTTAGGTCTTCCTAGAGCCTAAAACATAATGTCTAGTGAACCATATAATTTTACATAATTAGGGAGTAGCCACAGCATCTTTAATTATATAAAATTATATATTAATTTGAAAGGATCACATAATGGACAAAATTGTGATTAATTATATAAATATAACAATTTTACCCCACAGGGATTTTATTATATTTATATAATTAATTAGGATAATATATTAAATTAATTTTCTTAATTTACCCACAGGAGTTATGATAATTAATTTAATAGTTTTATCATAAAGTTTAATAAAGATAGAAGTTTCAAACCTTACTTTATCCCAAATAATTCGTTTGAATAATCTATCATCCTTTACATCCAATTTTATTAAATTAAAAATTTAGCCCACAGGCAATTTTTGTTTAATAAAATTTCAATCTTCAGCATGTTATACATTGGTAAAACATGACTTCATTAAGCCTCAATCTTCTAAATCTAAGTTTGTAATCCTATTCATGCAGCTTCTTCATCATCCTCTAGTTTTGCTGAAATCCTTACCGAAATTCCTGAGCTTAGGGGTGATAATTTCAAAATCTGGAAGGAACGAGTTCTTCTTCATTTAGGCTGCGCCGACATGGACTACGCAATAAGGAAGGACGAACCTGCTGCAATCACTGTGACTAGCACTGCTGCTCAGATCGCACTATATGAGAAATGGGAGCGGTCCAATCGCCTCAGCATCATGTTCATCATGTCCAAGATCCCTCTGGGAATGCGTGGATCGGTGGAGCAACCTGAGAAAGTCAAAGACTTGATCAAACTGATCGATGAGCAGTTCGACACTTCGGACAAACCACTTTACAACAACCTCATCCACCAGTTCTCATCCACAAAACTCACTGGTGTCAAAGGAGTTAGAGAACATATTTCAAAGATGAGGGACATTTCTGCTCAACTGAAGAAACTCGATGTAGTCATTCCCGAAACCTTCCTGGTCCACTACATCCTTAACCATCTTCCACCTCAATATGGGCCTTTCAAAATTTCCTACAACACACATAAGGACAAATGGAGTATCAATGAACTGATAACCATGTGTGCTCAAGAAGAAGCAAGGCTCCTGCAGGAACAAGGTGAAAGTGCTCACATGGCCACCCAAGGCAAGAAACACAAACCATCCAAGAAGGACAAGGGGAAAAATAAAGTGCCTCCCCAAGGTGATATAAAGAAGGATTCCATCAAATGTTTCTTCTGCAAAAAGAAGGGACATGCGAAAAAGGAATGCGCCAAGTTCAAGAAATGGATGGACGACAATGGTAATCCAATTTCATTCGTATGTTATGAATCTAATATGGCTAATGTTAATATTAACACATGGTGGATTGATTCTGGATCGACAATTCACATTTCAAATTCCTTGCAGGGTTTACAAAACCTAAGGAAGCCAGTGGGAAGTGAGCAAAGCATCTTATCTGGAAACAAGATGGGCTCACATGTGGAGGCTATAGGAACGTGCCATTTAGTTTTAAGTAGCGGTTTTGTTTTAAAGTTAGAAAAGACATTTTATGTACCAAGTTTCTCTAGAAACTTGATTTCCGTTTCAAGACTTGTACCTTTTGGTTTTTCCTTTACATTTTCAGACAAATCTTTTAATTTATATAATAAATCTGAATGTGTTGGAAATGGTATTTTGTCTGATGGTCTTTACTGCCTTAATTTACAAAACAATACCGCTTATAATACTATGCATGTTCACGCTGGCAATAAAAGATGTGTTATGAATGAGAATTCCTCTACATTATGGCACCGGAGATTGAGACATATCTCTATTGATAGAATTAGAAGGTTAGTAAATGATGGGGTACTCAATACCTTAGATTTTACTGATTTTGATACTTGTGTGGATTGCATTAAGGGAAAGCATACTTCCAAGTCTAAGAAAAGTGGTGTCCATAGGAGTTCTGACCTATTAGAAATCATACATACTGATATATGTAGTCCATACATGGACTCATATGGTCAGAAATACTTCATCTCTTTCATAGATGATTACTCACGCTACATGTATATCTACTTACTTCATAACAAAAGCGAAGCGTTAGATGTCTTTAAGATATTTAAAGCTGAAGTAGAGAAACAATGCAACAAGCAAATTAAGATAGTGAGATCAGATAGAGGTGGAGAATATTATGGTAGATACACTGAAGATGGACAAGCACCTGGTCCTTTTGCAAAGTTTCTTCAAGAAAATGGGATTGTTGCCCAATATACCATGCCCGATACACCCGAGCAAAATGGTGTTGCAGAAAGGAGAAACCGAACATTGATGGACATGGTGCGAAGTATGCTTAGCAGCAACCCTAAACTTCCTAAATCCTTGTGGACTGAAGCTCTAAAGACATCCGTGTACATATTAAATCGAGTTCCAACCAAGGCAGTCTCCAAAACTCCTTTTGAATTATGGAAAGGTTGGAAACCGAGTTTGCAACATGTACGCATTTGGGGATGCCCATCTGAAGTTAGGGTATACAATCCACAAGAAAAGAAACTGGACCCAAGGACCATAAGTGGATACTTTATTGGTTACGCTGAAAGGTCTAAAGGTTACAAGTTTTATTGTCCATCTCATAGCACTAGGATTGTGGAATCAAGGAATGCAAAATTTCTTGAAAATGCCTTGATTAGTGGGAGTGATCAATCCAAGGACTTAGGTTCTGAGAAAGATCCTTTAGAACCCTCCACCTCAAGAGCAAGATTGATTGTGGTCGATAACACCCCTGCAGTCCAAATGGATGTTGAACCACCACAGCCAATTGTTGAAGATCCACAAGTCAATGATGAAGTTCAAATGGATCGAGTTGTTCAAGAGTTGCCTATAATTGTTGAACAACAAGCTGAACCACCCGCTCCTCAAGAGCCTGCTGGTGTAGCCTTAAGAAGATCCACTAGGATAATAAAATCGGCGATACCTAGTGACTACATTGTGTATTTGCAAGAATCTGACTACAATATTGGAGCCGAAAATGATCCAGAAACGTTTTCACAAGCTATGAATAGCAAAGAATCGGAACTGTGGTACAATGCCATGAATGAAGAAATGAATTCTATGAAAAGCAACGGAGTCTGGGATCTTGTTGAGTTGCCTAATGGGGCGAGGGCTATTGGGTGTAAATGGGTCTTCAAAACAAAGAAAGACTCATTAGGCAACATTGAGAGACACAAAGCGAGACTCGTTGCTAAAGGATTCACTCAAAAAGAAGGAATTGACTACACGGAGACCTTTTCTCCGGTATCTAAGAAAGATTCCCTCAGAGTTATCCTGACATTAGTTGCTCATTTCGATTTAGAGCTACAGCAGATGGATGTGAAAACTGCCTTCCTAAATGGTGACCTAGAGGAGGAGGTATACATGAAACAACCAGAAGGATTCTCCTCTAGTAATGGTGAGCATTTGGTGTGCAAGCTTAAGAAGTCCATCTATGGTTTAAAACAAGCGTCCCGCCAATGGTATTTAAAATTCCATGATGTCATCTCTTCTTTTGGATTTGAAGAGAATGTCATGGATCAATGTATATACCAGAAGGTCAGTGGGAGTAAGATTTGTTTTCTTGTTTTATATGTGGACGATATTCTTCTTGCAACCAATGATAAGGGCATGCTACATGAGGTGAAGCAATTTCTCTCAAAGAACTTTGAGATGAAGGATATGGGTGATGCGTCTTATGTCATTGGCATTAAGATCCATCGAGATAGATTCAAAGGTATCTTAGGTCTATCTCAAGAAACCTACATTAACAAAGTTTTAGAGAGATTTCGGATGAAAGATTGTTCACCAAGTGTTGCTCCTATCGTTAAGGGTGATAAATTAAATTTGAGCCAGTGTCCAAAGAATGATTTTGAAAAGGAAGAAATGAAGAACATCCCATATGCTTCTGCTGTTGGAAGCTTGATGTATGCTCAGGTGTGCACACGACCCGACATTGCCTTTGCTGTCGGAATGCTAGGAAGATTTCAGAGTAACCCGGGATTAGACCACTGGAAAGCTGCAAAGAAAGTTATGAGGTATCTTCAGGGTACTAAGGATTACAAACTCATGTTCAGACGAACCGACAAACTGGAAGTAGTTGGCTACTCAGATTCAGACTTTGCTGGTTGTACTGATTCACGTAAATCAACTTCTGGTTACGTGTTTATGTTTGCCGGTGGAGCTATATCATGGAGGAGTAACAAACAGACCTTGACTGCTACTTCTACTATGGAAGCCGAGTTCGTTTCGTGTTTTGAGGCTACATCGCATGGTGTATGGCTAAAGAGTTTCATTTCAGGCCTTAGAGTTGTAGATTCAATATCTAGGCCATTGAGAATGTTCTGCGACAATTCAGCTACTGTATTCATGGCTAAGAACAACAAGAGTGGTAGTCGAAGCAAGCACATCGACATCAAGTACTTAGCCGTGAGAGAACGTGTTAAAGAAAATAAAGTGGTCATTCAACACATTAGCACTGAATTGATGATTGCTGATCCTTTGACGAAAGGCTTGCCACCTCATAAATTCAAGGATCATGTAGTGAACATGGGACTTGGTTCCCTTATGTAAATTTATTGTACAAACTGAAGTTATTATCAATGAAACTCTTATTTTTGATATTTTCTCATATTTATGCGCATCTTAATTTTATTTGAGAAAATTTTACTTTCATAGGACCTGAATAAACATAAGGTTTATTCGTTTAAGTACATAGCCACATAAATTACATTGTTATGTAATAAATATATTGTAATACATGGAAGATAATACTCGTCATAAAAAGAGGACCTATCGCCATGATTCATGTGTTTATTATCTAACAGGGATGATCGTCGGGCTTAAGTAATACATTAATTTAAATGCTGACCAAGTGGGAGAATGTTAGAATATTATTTATTTGGTATATAAAATCAACTAATTGATTTAATATATTCAATATTTAATTTATTGACAAAATATTCTAATTAATGGTCAACATTGTTTGTTACCTGATTTGTTGTTACCCGATTTTTCATATCCTAACTGATTGAGGAAATATCTCAATCTGTGGCAGAGACTCTGATGGTAGGTCTCACTCTATAAATATAGAGTACCGGTCCCCAAGCTCGCTACTCATTCTGACTTTCAGTAACTCCATCTAAAAGAGTTAGTGAGAGCTTGGAAGCCCGTGTGCTCGTTCTAATTTCTGTTCTTTTCTTTTGTAGATCTAAAGCTAGATTGAGGTTATCAATAGCAATGGCTGGAGGTATACAATATTCGATTCTTTTTTGCATATGTTCATTCATATATTAATTCCGCCTACATGTATATAGAATTGTTCATATGTCTACTTTCATATTAATTCTAACATGGGATTCATGCATGCTTTACCGAGTTGTTCACAATGGATTTAAGGCTCTACAAAGGCTTGACTAGTCATCAAGTTGATTGACTCATTCTGGGAAATGTTTGCTTCGAGATGCATACCATCTTTTCAGTGGTCTCCCAGCTTGACTTTTTTTTATCTGTTATAAACTCAAATAGTGTCTGATTCTTTAAAGCATTTGAGGTAATTTCATAGCTGGTAGAATTTGAATTCAAGCTCAAGTATTTTTGTGTTTTGTTTACTAATATTCTAGGTCAAAAATCTGTAAGAGTGGTATCATTTTCAATAAGAGTTTGAAGCTACGTTCTAGCATTTGGTTTTTGGAGTATGAAAGCAAATCTTGCAATACCAAATCTACAAGTTTTGTTAGTTAAACCAAATTGAATCAACTAAAATCAATTGCTTACATCTTTTTGTCACAATTAGGGCTTTGAGTTCGAATTGGTGAAAAATACAGACCAAGGCTAGTGCATTTTTGTCACAATTAGGCTTTGTGGTTGTGAGAAGATGAGACTCCACCTTAAATCAAGATATAGGAATATAGGATAATTTTATGGTACATATTTTTGTGTGTTTCCTAACTCGTGAATAATTTTCAGTCTGATTTCAAATTTTCTGAAAATTTGCAAGATACTCAAAATAACTACATTAAATACAATCATAAAAAGAAATCGCACTGAAAACTATTCATGAGCTGGATACACAAAAAATATGCATCGATACATACCTTAAAAGTATCTTATAAATATACAGAAATTGGTGAAAATGACATATATCTTTAAGTAATTTTGCATTCTGATCTACTTTTGATAATTTTTTGCAAAATAGCTATTTAAAATTTTTGACCGGATGATTGAATTTTTCAACTAGTCTAAATTTTTTACTTGTTGTCTAAATTATGAGAGTTTATTTTGCAAAAAATTATTAAAATTATGCTAGAATGTAAAATGACTTCAAAAAATAGGTCATTTTGGAAAAATCACTTAACTTTTTATTTTTTATTTTTTTATATACTTTTTTGAATAAGAGGATTTAATTGAAGGCTAATCATCAGTCATAATAACTTGTAGAATTGAGTTTGGGTAGCAATAACAAAATTTAACATTGCTGACATTGCTACTAATAGTAAGAATAGCTTTTATTCTAACACCACAAGAAGAAGCTAATGGAGCTTTTTTTACTATTAATAAACTGAATTCCATTAAAGCAATCCAATATGATTACACCCAATAGTAAATATTATTAGCTAGTATAAAAAATAATTTTCAAATTAAAACATTTACATACATAATACAAACAAATAAAATTTATATTTCAAACAAAATTTTCAAATTATTATGAAAATAAATATAAATATCTTGCAATAACTAACTTAATAACTACCATAACAAATATGAAATATTGCAATACCGTTTGAATTCAAAAAACTTATAATCAGTAAAATATATATTATAAAATTTTTATAAAAATAAAATATCAATTAAATAACTTAAATACATGATTTGTAAATATCGTAATATTTAGAATTGTAAATATTTATATGATAAAATATAAAATAATTAATTGAAGAAATGTCAACAGAAAATTAAAAAGTACCGAATCCTTTGTTGGTGTAACAATAATTGTTTGTATAGTAATTATTGTTTTTTTTTATGGAATATAGTAATTATTGTTGAGAACATATATATCGCTAGAAAAATATACATAAATTCTAGTTAAAATAATGAGAAAATATAATCATTTCATACAATTTTGAAAATAATTGATTGATGAAACTTTTGAAACCAATGTATTATTCGTTATATCATAAAACATTATCTCTCTCTCTCTATGTATATATTAAGTTATTAACAAATTAAATTTTATATTATCTATTAATTAATTATATTTGGTTGATGAGCTACCACGTTGTTAAGAGTCACAACTTATTAATTTTTAACCGTTAATTATATATTTCTATTAAAACTAACAGATATTTTAAAAATTATCTTAATAAATTAAATATTTGTTCTATAAATAAGTTAAAATAACTGACATGATATTTTGAAACTGGTATATTATTTGTTATATTTTGAACCGTTTCCCTTATATAATATCTATTATTATTATTGTTATGATTTATTAATTAGTTATATTTTGCTTAAATTTTTTTGAAGAGCTATCAAGTTGTAAAGTCACAACTAAACATTTTAACAGTTAATTAATCATATTTTTTTAAACCTAACAGATTTTTTTTTTAAATTTATGTTAAACACAACAATTGCCATTTCATAGACATTTATTATATATAAAGATATATTTATTTATGGTCCCTTTGAAAAATGTCATTTTTTTTGAGAAATTAGTGAAAATAACATTTTTTAAGTGATTTAGCTCTCTGGCCTACTTTTGATAGTTTTTTGCAAAATTGTCTCTGTTTAAAATTCGATCAGTTGTACAAATTTTTCGACTAGATGTCTAAAATTTTCGACCGACTATTTGAATTTTTTGACTACCTGTCTAAATTTTCGACTAACTGTCTAAATTATGAGAAGTTATTTTGCAAAAAATTATTAAAATTAGGCTAGAGTGCAAAATGACTTTAAAAAATAGACATGTGTAAATTTTAAACTAGCTGTCTAAATTATGAGAGATCATTTTGCAAAAAATTATTAAAACTAGGCTAGAATGCAAAATGACTTTAAAAAATAGATCATTTTGTCAAAGGACCCTATTTCTTAGAGTAATTTTGTACTCTAGTCTAGTTTTAATAATTATTTACAAAATAGCATCTCATAATTTAGATAGCTAGTCGAAAATTTAGACAACTGATCGAATTTTAGACAGATACCATTTTGCAAAAAATGATCTAAAGTAGGGTGCAAAATCACCAATTTTCACCAATTTCTCTTTATTTATTTATTTATATATTTCTAGACTAACCAAAAAGAACGTCATGCAAACCAACAAAAATATTATCAAAGCAATCAAATTATGTGGTATGAGAGCATAAACTTACAACATGAGACAATATATTATATCAATCAAATACAACAAAATCCTCAATCTTTTCACCAATCTCAAAGAGCACACACCTCACTATACTAATACTACACACAACTTTTACACTTCAAAAACAAGAAGATTTCTCTTAGCTCAAAAAATGCTTTTCACACACACTAAACACAAAACAGATCACTCAAACATTAGCCTAAGAACACATATAGACCCTTATTCCGACCCTGAAGAATTTTAGGCCCTAGGAAAAATTGGAGATTAGGGGCTCTTTTTGTAAAAACTTTCTAAAAATTTACAGTATTTTTAAAATAAATTTTAAAAAAATGGCCCTTGGGCTAAGGGGGCCCTAGGCGTGGGTCTAGTCCGCTTTTAGCCCAGGGCCGGCCCTGATTACGACCAAGAGAAATTATAGTAAATGACCCAAAATAATGGCATGAAGAAGCTAATGTATTCATTTTTAAAATTGTAGAGAAATTGCCATTTTATATTGTTGATTATCTAAATTATCATTTTGCACCAAACCCCAAGTGAATATTATGGTTTACCTAAGACTAAAGAGATTAAAGAGGTTAATGGTAAATGTGAAATTTCGCTATACTAATTTGTTGTATTGGGTCGTTTGTTAATTTTTTTTTAAAACTGGGACATTTATCTAAATAATGGTTGTTTTGAAGATATATTGCTCGTTGCCCCTATGACCAATGAGAGACTTTAAGTTGAAAAGAGGTTTGACCAATTAGAAACGAAATCAAGCAGCAATCTTTATGTTTTTTCCAAACTGTCATAAAACTTCAAACTAACATAGCGGTTTTGAGTCAAGATCCAATACACACTTATGATCAATGGTTGAAAGTAACCACCATTTATGCCTTGGAAAAGTAGACACTTGAACAAATAAGTGTGCCAACTAACTGCAATTAGAGTAATAAAGTGGATATCATATTAGACCAAATAAAAAAAGATGACACGAAAGATCAAACTAGTTGTTCTTGATAATTGTTATGACTTGAAGAATGAACATGGATTTGAGAGGGATCTTTAATTTGAAGTCACCAAGGAACATGTGAGCTTCTGACATATGCCAAAGGTCTAAATGGCCACATTAGACACATATTTAGCCCTTAACTAATACAATTTAACAAGTTATAATTCGATTAATAACATGTTAGACTCTAAAATTGATATAGCAGATGTATATAATGCCTACACCAGAGTGATAGTTGAAATAGTATTGAAAAAAAAATTGTACAAAAGAGTAATGACTTTCACTACTAGAGACTTTGAATTTCTGAAGTCAAAATATATTTACTGAAATAAATTGAAAAAAAAAGTAGTTGCATAGTGTAGAGACATGGAAAGTTGTCTATTAGGTATGTGTTGGATCTGAGGAATTAACAGACTCCATCCTTCTATGCACAAAGTAGTAAGAGTCTGGGGCAGTTCTACTGGTAAGCACTCTATCTTTTCCAATAAATGAAGTTCCAAATGTTGAAGTGAGGCGATGTGGTGAAAACCTTTGCCATTTAGAGCTTTAAGGTTACTAAAGATAGAGATCTTAAGAAAACTTTTCCAATAAAAGATACTTTTTTTTTCTTCTTTTCAACAATACTGCGAATTAGAGTGTGATGGTTCCATGAAATTGCCAAGAGAAAAGTCTCAATGGAAAATGAGACTTTCTTTTAATTATGTTAGTGAAAACTTTCTTTAAATTCATATTTTTATATTATTTACGGGGTTTGAATTCCTGACTTTGAATTAACACAAGCCTATTTATAATGGAATTTACAGAGCTAAGGCTACCAATAAAACATTGAAAAAAAAATATATGGTTAAATGCATCAAATATTAATATTAAACGATAAAATTTCACTATACACTTAGCTGTATACAAATTTCTGTGTAAATTCTTTATTGTTTCAGTACTATTATACATACTTATCAATTAAAGAAATTAAAATAAAGAACTACATTAACATCAAATTACTCTAATACATTAGCCTAATAAAGAACAAACAAAATAGTGCAGTAAAAGAACAAGAGAGGAGTTTAATTGATTCAGTCCCACTATATCAATCAAATTCAATACACCCTCAATGATTTCAGCAATCTCAAATAGAAAACCTCACTATTATGTATTTATATCAGAGAAGTTTGGGACATGCTGGTATAGATGGCCACAGGTTCAAGAACAGAACACAAAGTATCCGAGCAACAAATCGAAATTAAAGTAAAGAAAATACAGTAAAGAAATGGACGCCAAGGTTTATACTAGTTCGGCCAATTTGACCTACATCCAGTTTGAGCATTATCATGAGCAATCCACTATAGAGAATCAGCAATACAATCTTTGTTACAGTTGAAGATCTTCAATGGTTTCTTGGTACCAAACTCACTCTTTCTGTACCCTTGGAACCAAACCCGAGAACCCCTTGTACAACCACACTCAAAGCTCTCAAAACTCTCAAAGTGATCTTCTTTCTACAAAGATGTGAAATACAATACTAATCTGAAACTAAGATGATGAACTGAGTTGGCGTGCATAGGAAAAGTCAGCGGTAAATACACTGCTTGCTGGATGTGTTCTGGAGGACTAGTAATAAGGAAAGCTCATGATGATTTAACTCAAGTAACTTCAACAAGCTTGTATCAATGTTCAACAAGTTTAAGCAATGCTCCCACTACTTCCTTAAAAGCTTCTACAGTCTCCATGAATTCAGCTTCAGACGTGGACAAAGCAATGATTTGTTGCTGATGAGACTTCCAACTTACTGTGCTCCCACTATTGTAACAACATAGAAAATGAGGGACTTTCTTGAATCTTGATTTGAAGCAAAATCAGACTCTACAAACCCTTCGAGCCATGTCTTTCCAGCATTTTTCTTGTACACCTTACCATGTGTGCTTGTACCTTTGAGATACCTCATTGACCATTTCACACCAAGCCAATGCTCGAGCCCAGGATTAGACATCAAGAAAACTGAGGGCATAAGCATTTTACATACATCAAACAACCAAGTGCGGTGCCTATGGGACTTCATCCATGTCTTTTACAGTTTTACTTCTGCTTCAGTTTCAGGACATTGATCAGCTGTGAACTTAAAATGACCAGCTAAGGGAACTGTTACACTCTTGGCATCATGCATCTTGAATATTCTTAGAACCTTTTCTGTGTAATTTGCTTGCCTTCCTGCAGATTTCGCTCTGTTAATCTCAGTCACAAGTCATAACAACAATTTTCTGTAACATAATAATGATACATAATGGCAACAAATTAAAGATAGAAATACTGACCAAATAAAACAAGGCTATATATATAAATATATCCCACAAAGTTAAGAGTCTGCATTGTCTCATTGGCTGAAATCATTGAGACTCGATGAAATTCATAACTCGATCCCCACCAGTATAATAAACAATGCTGTGTTCCTGCAAATCTATTCATCAGCATGCTTGGAAAAAGAAACTCAGAAAACCAGTAAAAATAATTAACTTTTCTAAAATAAAAGAGGCTATTGATTATTTGATTAATAACAACTTGGACTCTTAAATTGATGTAGCAAATGTACACCTGTATCACAGTGAGTTGAAATAGTATTGAGGAAAAATAAAACAAATCTGTACAAAAGAATAATGACTTCTACTAATACTGACTTTGAATTGATCTTGAAATCAAAATACATTCACTGAAATAAATTGAAATGCAAAAAGAAAGTAGGTTTTACCTGCTGTCTAAGAGAGGCATGACTTTATTCAGTTAGTTTTTTTTAGCTATGTGTTGAATTGAATCATATGCCAATCTTTCCCTGTGTTCTTCCTTGCACTTGGGAATTAACAGTACATTCTTTTATGCACAAAGTAGTAAGATTTCGAGTTGAAACCAAGCTGCAGTCTTGATGTTTTTTCCAACTGTCAACAAAACTTCCAACTAATTTTAAAGTCAAGATTCTAAACTCAAACTTGTAATTGAGGCATTGTAGAAAACATCATTACCAAGTTCTGTGTTGATGACATGATCAATGGTTGAAGGTAGAAACTTGGCCAATAATTGTGCCAACTAGCTGAAATTAGAGTAATAAAAAGGATATCATATTAGACCAAAAGAACAAAAGACATGAAATATCAAACAAGTTGTTCTTGAAGAATTTTATGACCTACATAGTTTGAAGTCACCCAGGAGCATGAGAGCTTGTGAGATGCTGATATAATTAAATGATGAACTCTGTAAACACTGTCATTCAACCTTGGATTGCTGCACATTAATAAATTTTTACAAGTTAAACAAGATCATAATCCCATGTTTTTTTTCCAGGTTAACAGTTTGGACTTGACTTTACCATGTTTGTTGTGCCTTATTGAAAAATCCCAATTGGTAAAGAGACTCCCCAATGGGAGTTGGTGCTGTTCGCCAAAAGCACAATTGAAAGACCAAAGAGCAAAAGACATCATAAGACTGAAGAGCAAAGTCGAGAAGGATTCCAATGAAGGCAATACCAGTCCCTATGTGATGTGGTTTTCTGCTCTAAGAACATATAGACAGAAAAATATAAGAAAAATAGATGATCAATGCCAATGTATTTATTAGCAGCAAAACTTTGAGTAGATATGAGTCATTCAAAGAAAAGTATACATATTATACCCCTAATATATGGTTTTATCTGATGCATGGCTACATCTATGAGGATTGGTTTATATGTACAAATTTAGAAAGACTACAAAAACACTGTCTTTCTCGTTAGCCAAATACTCTACAAACCAGAAATAAATATTTGTCATATTTCCTTGTAAGAAAAGTAAAACTAAAAAACAAGGATCATAATATTGTCATCTCATTCATAATAATATACATGAAATTATCTTAATAAATATGTAATTTCTTTGGTCAAGAAAAAGACTTTATGAAAATCAAAAAAAGAAATTGATAAGATAATATTAGGGGAGATCAGTAAACGGAAAACACCTTCGTCTATAATGTATTTTCATAACAATAATATTATGTTAAGAACCATATATAACATTCTCATCTCATGCATAATGTGAAATTATCATTTAAAGAGGTGTCATCTCTGCATCAACAGACATAATATTGTCATTAGAAAACTTTAGAATATTATTACATCTCTAAAAGAAAACTTTGGAAACACTTACACATTTAAACTATGGGTTTTCTAATACAAGTAAATGAAATGATCATAAAGATTACAACACTATCACATTCTCACCCACAAAACATTATGAAATTAAGAAAGACGATTCCAAGCAATAATGTTCACAACAATACAACAGGCAATCTCAGTCACAAGTCATAACTCTGTTATAGTAGCAGCAAAGGGAGAAATACCAACCAAATTAAAGAAGCCCAAT
This sequence comes from Humulus lupulus, assembly GCF_963169125.1. Classification (NCBI taxonomy): domain Eukaryota; kingdom Viridiplantae; phylum Streptophyta; class Magnoliopsida; order Rosales; family Cannabaceae; genus Humulus; species Humulus lupulus. The sequence continues at coordinate 218,462,557 of NC_084798.1, forward strand.
CAATCATCATAATCACCAATCCACGCATGATAAAAACAAATTCCCCTGCAAATCTATTGATTAGTACTCTTGAAAATAGAAACTCAGAAAATCAGCGAAAAAGAATAATTTTAAAAAATAAAAGAAAGTTTTATATTTATTTGTACAATTGCAAGTACATAAGTTTCAAATACTATGTATTAAATAATAATAATAATGAGACGTGGATGGCTTGAGAACAAATCAGCTAAACACCAAATTCTTAGTCTCATTAGCTACTTATATATACAGAATATTTATTATTTAATTAATATTATATACAGAATATTTTTACTATTGCAATCTTTGAATTAATCTATAAATCAAAATATATTTACAAAAATAATGACAAGGAAAGTTACCTGCCGCCTAAGTATATCTTATTAAATTCTGTTTCTTCAGTTAGTATTTTAGGAATGTGTTGAACTTTGGGCCAATCTTCCCCTGTTCCTTCCGTGCACCTGGGAATTAGCAGACTGCATCCTTCTATGGACAAATAAGTAACACTCTTGGGCAGTCTTGCTGCTGGTAAGCACTCTAGATTTTTCAAATAAAGAAGTTCTAACTGATGAAGGGAGGTGAGGTGTTGGAAGCCTTTGCTGTTCAGAGCTTTGAGGTTATTACATTCAAAGATCTTAAGACTTCTTAAAGATGGTGGGAGCAGCCATTCCTCTGGAAATGAATCCACCATTTCTCCACAATGCCAGAGTTCTAAGGAATTCAATGATGGGAGTCTTTGTAAATTCCATTTCATGCGGTTTTCCATGAGCTTATCACATGATGAGATGCGTAGATGTTGTAAAGTAAAGGGCAATCCCATTTCTGAAAAGGTTTCCAACCTTGAGCAATGCATTGTGTTCAACTTTTCGAGGGAAGGATATGCAGAGTCAATGTGAGTACTTGTTGGAAATATAGTTACCAATTCATTGCAAGATGCAATATTGATATATTCTAAAGATGGAAAATTACAGATAGGTAACGCCACACTCAGCTTGCCACAGCTGTCTAAATCAAATTGCTTTAAACATTGAAAAATCTCACATCTTTGGTCACTTGTATTAATAAATGACCAATCCAACATATCTGTATGATGAAGCTGTAATCTTGCTAAGAATGGAAAGGGCTTATTCAAAGGAATACTACGAAATTCATCATGCATATCAAGATAGGAAACACCAAAAACACGAAAATCTATCAGTGAACTTAGCCGCCGAAATGATAACAACGACAAGCAAAGATTTCTGCAGTGTAGATCTACTTTTTTCAAGTTACAATATGATGGATCTGTTACCCAATCTGGCAAACTTGTACCGTTATAACCTCTGATTTCGAGTTTCTTTAAATTTACATGTGGTTGGAGTGCATCAAGAACTTCTCTTTCCTTTGTTGAGCTATCTGCCACACCGTTCCATGAAAGAATGAGTTCATTGAGATACTTTTTGTTCTTCAAATTGCCTTCCAAAACATCACTCACTTCTCTAACATGCGCAAGGCCTGAAATCTCCAAGCTTCCACGCAGATTGTCCAACTTGCCCAACTCTTTGATCCTGGACCCATCATTTTTACACAGAACAAAATTACTTAACCTCTGAAGATTTATCATATTACAAATCTTCGGTGGCATCTCTTTTAAAGGAGTCCATCTTGTCATAAGATGACGCAGGTTGATTAACTTGGAAATGTTGGTAGGCAATTGTGTGAGATTTCCACAATTTGACAATAAGAGTGTTTCCAAATTGTACAATCCACAAATTGAATGAGGTAATTCCTTAACTTTCGTGCTAGACACATCCAAATACCTGAGATGTTTTAAATTGCCAATTGAATCAGGCAAGTCTGTGATACATGATGCTGACAAAGAAAGTGATCTTAGGCATCCTCCATCCTTCAGCACAATTTCAGGCTTTAATTGTGTCTTCTGCAATGGAAATGTAACTCGCAATGGTAAAGCTAACAAGGTGTGCAAATACTTCACTCTAGAAAAGTTGTCAAATTCTACTGTATCTTTTAAGTCTTTCATGTATGATAGATGGCGTGTCTTGCTACCATTTAGCTTGTGGAAGTCATTACAACTATCATAAATAGAACAACACTGACCTGATACATACATAGCTAGATCATGCATAAGATCGTGCATAGAGAGAGAATAGTGTCCGGATCTTTGGAAAAATGATCTTGATATTAAAGCACTCATGTACTCTTCTCCAACATCTTCAATCCTTTTTCCTTTTTGAGGTTGTAAAAGACCTTCTGCCATCCATACTAAGATTATTTGTTCTCTGTCATCTTTCCGAAATTCATAATCTTTGGGAAATATCGAGAGAAAAGAAAAACATGGCTTCAAATGAGGAGGCAGAAATCGATAGCTCAACCACAAAGCTGGAACACTTCCTATGTCGCGGCAATTGGACAACTCCCAAATATCACTTTGCAGTACATGTCTCCATTCTTCACTAGTGGACATAGATCGTAAAAGTCCAGCCATCGATTTTACAGCCAAAGGAAGACCCTTGCACTTTTTTACAATTTGCTTTCCGATTTCTTCCAAGTCTTGATGTACCTCATTGGAGCCTCTAGTACCAAAGACGTGTTCTGCAAACAACTTCCAACAATTTTCGTAAGATATTTCTTTAAGCTCGTAAGGCTGAACATGCATCGTCCTCATCATCAAAGCAATATCTTCGTTACGCGTGGTCACAATGATCTTACTTCCTTGATCGCCAGATTGAAAAGAGCTTTTCAAAGAGTCCCACAGCAAATAATTTTCATTCCATACATCATCGAGAACAAAAAGAAACTTCTTCCCTATCAAAGCATTTTTCAATTCATTTTGAAGTTGATGTAGCTCCTTTGCTTCGCAACTTGTTGCAGTGATTGCCTCAAAAATAAGTTTAGTTATTTTCAAAACATCAAAATCTTCGGAGATAGTTACCCACACTTTCAAGTCAAAGTGTTGTTGGACAGTGGTATCGTCATATACACTTTGAGTAAGTGTAGTTTTGCCAATGCCACCCATCCCTATTATAGGAATTAGGACAATCCTATGGTCACCAACATCATCACACAATACTAGCTTAACAATAGCCTCTTTATCATTCTCCCTTCCATAAACCTTAGAATCATCTAACAAAGGTGCAGGTGGTCTATGTAATGTTGTTTTCAGCTCAACTTTTTTCAAACCAAGATGCTCTGTTTGGTCTAAGAGATTCTTTAATGTACTAGTGATCCCTTCTATTTCAGATTTCACAGCTATTTCAAATGAACTATAAATTCTTTTGAAAAAGTTCAAGGACTTACTTGCTGTGCTTTCAGATTCATCTTTCTCCATCTTGAGTCGCAGGGCTTCAGTGTTGATCTTGTCCATCACATGGTCTGCTTCATAAATTACTTCTTTGAGATCTTCAAGCCACTTCTTCACATTCTTGTCTCCAAGTTGTTTCTCCTCGGCATCGTTGAGTAGAACATTAGCGGAGAGCAACACAGTCTTCAAGTTTTGGAGAATGGCTTCCTTTCCTTGAAAGAAGTCAGTGACCTCTTGAGAATCAAGCCTATCAAAGAGGACATTGAACAAAGCAGAGAGAAGAGCTCCGCCCACTAAGTCAGCCATGGTTTCAGATTCTGGTGATAAAATACAAGAAATCAATACGCAGGGAAATAAGGAGGTTGTGTTGTGTGTATATTATCTTTGTACGACTGGTTATATATTGATCTTATTTTAAATTCATCATATGAATAGGTCCAACCGTCCATCACGTTTAGGCGATTATTAAATTAAAAGACACTGACCAATTACTCTTTCTTGTCAAATAAAAAATAGAGTGAAATTGAGAGATATGACTCATGAACAAATACAGCTAAGTAGATGGTTGGAAGAAGTTGCCAAGAAAAAAAATTAGCCTTTATGGTATATAATATATGATAATTCTAATGGCCCTACGGTGGTGTCATTTTCGATTTGTTATTTTGAAAAATTATAACACAATTATTTTTTTATAACACTTTTTATTATAGTTACAGCATGTGTCCCACCAATTTTATGGAAATTCTGAATAATTTATAATGCCCAGAACAAAGTTCAATCAGTGTGTTTTCCACACATATAAAAAAACTTAGTCACACGTACATTTGAACTCTGATTTGGGCACGATAAATGAATTTCTCAAAAATTGGTGAGATATTTGCTATAAGTATAATATATACGGTCAAGAAAAAAATATATAATTTTTCAAAATACAATAAATAGAAAACACTCCTAGGGTAGGAGCATCTTCTATGCACTACCAAAGAATTATCCTATAATATAGGATTAAAGAATACATTTAGTGCAAATGTCTTTTGCATCATGTTGGTGGACTAAATTACATGGTGTGAAATATATATATAACTTTGGTATTTTTACAGTAAATTTCTCTTAAATTGTCTACTTTCAACGCAAACATCTTTTAAATTGAGTATTTTCGCTGCAAATATATCTTTAATTTGATACATTTGCTTACGTGTTAAAGATAAACTTAACGGTGAGAATTGATGCATGACTGTACCAAAGTGCACCAAATATAGACGGAAGATACTTTTGCTGCAAAAAAAAACATAACTTTGGCACTTAATGCTACAAATAAAGTTGTAAATGTGGGCCGAGTCGACCCACATTTAAAAGAGTAAGCCTAACACAACCCATGGGCCCGACTATGTTGTGCCGTATCGGGCCGACCTACTTTCCTTATTTGGGCCAAAATTTGAGCTTATTTTATTATTGCCAAAAAATGTGAGGATGGAGAATTAAACTCTCCACCTTTTCTTTAAGAATCAATAGACTCACTACCAATCCAAATACATCTTTTTGTTTAAATTATAGTTTTAGATATTTTTATATACTTTTTAACAATACTTTACACAAAATTATATCAAAGGTAATTATTAGAATTTGCATACCTACTAATAAATGCTAAAAAAATTTAACTCACAAATCTTAAAATAAATTAATATAATTATAAAAATATAAACATTGAGAAAAATAATAGACTTTTATTATTATTTTAATTTATAGATAATTGACAAAAAAAATTATTATCATTATTAATGTCAAAATATTAAGTTTTTATCATGTCGTGCTTTCAAACTAGTTTGTTCGTGCTTTCGTATCGTGCCTTCGAGCGTGTTATGTCATGCCATGCTTAGGCCCATGTCGTGTCGTGCCAATTTTCAATTCGTGTCGTGCCTAGCCCAAGCCCATATTTCTTCGTGCTGTGTCGTGCTCGTGCCAGTTTCGTGCCATGCTAGAAAGCTATTTACAGTTCTAGCTACAAACGTAATAATTTATATATTTTAACCGCAAATAACTCTTTTATGAATAATATATTTTTAATATATTATTTAAATAATGTAGAGATAAAAATAGAGTAGTTGATGTAAAATATAAGGTAAAAGTTTGGTGTAAAATAAAAAAAAAATAGAGTTTTGATAATAAATTTTTAAGTACAGACAAAAGATACTGATGTTGATGTGTGACAATTAAACATGACAAGTTGGTGTCCAAATCCAACATATTTATTATATAATAATATTAAAATATATGTATGATAAAATTAAATTAGGTGCACCCACTCCAACTCTGTCTCTCTCTCTTATCATACATATATTTTAATATTATTATGCATAACTACTTAAAATAATATAAGAGTGAAAATAGACGGAGAGAGACAAAAGCTTTAGTGGTATGAGAATAGAATATGATTAATGTAGATACAATATGGTTCCAGGAAATTACCAAGAAAAGTTAGCCTTCAGAACGTTTATCAATATTTAATTACCCTAGCAAGAGCACAAAGACATTAGACACATTATTATGGGATCCAACTACTACGTTTCAATGATAAGATCAAACAATATTTATTATTATTATTGTATGCTTTTAATAGAGAAATGCTAAGAGGCCAACACCATATGAAGTTGGCATGTTTCTTGTATACCTAACCATGTGTGCTTGTACCTTTGATACCTCATCAACCATTTCACACCAAGCCAATGCTCGAGCCCAGGATTAGACATATATCTACTGAAAAAACTGATGGCATAAGCTATATCTGGTCTGGTGCATATGGGACTTTATCCATCTAAGGGAACTATAACACTCTTAGCATCATGCATCTTCAATATTCCTAGAAACTTTTCCGAGTAATTTGCTTGCCTTCCTGCGATTTCACTGTGTTAATCTCAGTCACAAGTCATAATAACAATTTTCTGTAGCATAATAATAATACATAATGGCAACAAATTAAAGAGAGAGATACTAACCAAATTAAACAAGGCTATATATCCCACAAAGTTGACAGTTTGCATTGTCTCAGACTCAATCAAATTCATAACTCGATCCCCACCCATATGATAAACCTTGTTTTTTCCAGCAAATATATTCAGTAAAAATAATTAACTTTTCTAAAATAAAAAGAATGATAACAACTTAAACTCTTAAATTGATATAGCAAATATACACCTGTATCACAGTGAGTTGAAATAGTATTGATGAAAAAAAAAAACAAATCTGTACAACAGAATGATGACTTCTACTAATACCGACTTTGAATTGATCTTGAAATCAAAATACATTCACTGAAATAAATTGAAATGCAAAAAGAAAGTAGGTTTTACCTGCTGTCTAAGAGAGGCATGACTTTATTCAGTTAGTTTATTTTAGCTATGTGTTGAATTGAATCATATGCCAATCTTGGAATTAACAGTACATTCTTTCATGCACAAAGTAGTAAGACTTCGACTTGATGTTTTTTCCAACTGTCAACAAACTTCCAACTAATTTTCGAGTCAAGATTATTCAAAACTCAAACTTGTAATTGAGGCATTGTAGAAAACATCATTACCAAGTTCTGTGTTGATGACATGATCAATGGTTGAAAGTAACCACCATATATGCCATGGCAAAGTAGAAACTTGGCCAATAATTGTGCCAACTAGCTGAAATTAGAGTAATAAAGTGGATATTATATTAGACCAAATAAAAAAAGATGACACGAAACATCAAACTAGTTGTTCTTGATAATTGTTATGACTTGAAGAATGAACATGGATTTGGGAGGGATCTTTAATTTGAAGTCACCAAGGAACATGTGAGCTTCTGACATATGCCAAAGGTCTAAATGGCCACATTAGACACATATTTAGCCCTTAACCAATACAATTTAACAAGTTATAATTCGATTAATAACATGTTAGACTCTTAAATTGATATAGCAGATGTATATAATGCCTGCACTAGAGTGATAGTTGAAATAGTATTGAAAATAAAAAATTATACAAAAGAGTATTGACTTTCACTACTATAGACTTTGAATTTCTGAAGTCAAAATATATTTACTGAAATAAATTGAAAAAAAAAATAGTAGTTGCATAGAGTAGAGACATGGAAAGATACCTATTAGGTATGTGTTGAATCTGAGGAATTAACAGATTACATCCTTCTATGCACAAAGTAGTATTTGGTATAATTTAGTTCCATTGAAATATTTGGTATAATTTTCTCCAATCCAGTAACCCATCTTCATGTATATTAAGATTAAGAAAAAAAATTACTACTTTGTATCTAATTTGTTTTCTCCTAATTTATTATTGAGAATTGATCAACTCATTCATTCTTTTATATTTTTGCTCAAATACTTAATCTATTCTAATTCTACTTTCTAAACATGACATAAGGGATTATTGATATAATTTATTTTTGCTGTATCATTTTTAACTTTGAGATGTAGTTTAGCTTCTCATTGCTACTCATGGCCTATTTTGATGTTACCCTTGTGCATTAGTATTATCTTTGAGCTAATGAACAACTCAGTCATGTGTGCTATTGGTGAGGAACTATGTGCAAGGATTTTCCAAATGCTTCTGTTCAGTATCTTAAGGATTTTCCATAAACTACCTCTTGGAGCTGTTCTGCCTATTGCCGAGGGGTTGGAGCTGCTCAACCACTTTGGTGGACATGTTTATAGAGAGAGAGAGATCGAGATAGAGAGAAAGAAATGGAGAGACCCATTAAAAAATAGAGAGAAACCGAGATAGAGAAAAAGAAAGAGTGTAGAGTCCCAGAATTTACTTAGCTAGTTAGATATTAGTAGTAGTAATAGCTAGTATTAGTTATAGTATGTTCATTACTGTGGATTTTGGTTCAAGCCGGGACTTAGTTGGAAACTCCTAGCAATAGTTATGGATTTTATAAGTTTAACCTATAGTTTAAGAATATTAATTATAACATAAGGTTTGGTTAATATTGTTGGTTATTAATATGATAATTATTATATTCTAAGGTTTAGATAGAGCTAATAAGAATATGACATTTGTCATGAGCATGTATTCCTAAGGTTTAGATAGAGCCAATAGGAATATGACACTTGTCATATGTATGATTATTAAAGAATTATTATTTTAATGATAAAATAAGGGAAATATAAGACTTAGTCTTCACCAGAATTTGTTAGGAGCATGACATTTGTCATAATTTTATTTATTTGTGATTTATATATATTATTTATTTGTGATTTAGATAATTAAATAGATTTTTCGTAACTTTAGGGTACTGTAACTTCCGACCTATTTTTGACCTAGTTATGTTATGAATTTTGAAAAATAGTATTTCTAAAAAGTTGTAGATAATTTAATTATCTTTCTAACGGTATAAAGATATTCTAAATTGGAGTCCTACAGCTCAAGATATGTTAATTTTACTGTAGGATAGTTTAGAGTTACGGGATTTAAAAAGTTAGAAGTTATGATTCTATTTTAAATTTAAATTTGGATTATAATTAGAATATTTTTATTCCTAGAACTCTATAAATAGGACCTAGCACCAAGCTTTTTCATTCATTCTTCAAGCATTGATCAGAGCCTTCTAGGTGCTAGTGAGACTATAGAGTGATAAACACTTGGGTTGAGGTTATAAGCTTTGCCATTCTAAGCTTATTAGACACTTGGGAAGTAAGGTTCATAGAGTGTATTTCGGTTTCGAGGTGTAGTTCGGTCATAGCAATTTCAAAGGTATTCCTATTCTTACTTCCTTTTCTGTATTGTTAGTTCTTATAGTTTTTCTCTACTCAATTCCTAACCCAATCTTCTCTATTCTTGGTTAGGCATCTAAGTTCTTCGAACTTGAGATTTCTTGTTGGTAAGTATCTTCTCGATGGTTTAGTTCATTCATCTTCTTCTCTTTCTTTTAGAAAACTCACCTCTCTATTAATGGTTTTTAGGAGTGTTCCAAAATCCCGACTTTGTTCTCATCATCCCGGTATTTTGGTAAGGAAAATAGGATAGATCTTGTATGTTTGTATGATATGTTATGCTATGTTTATGCTATAATAAGTATATGTATGATATGTTTTGTAGTCCTTGGGCATATGACTTGTTTAGATAACAAGCCCCAAGATTATGTTTTTAGTCGCTTGGGCATATGACTTGCTTAGATAGCAAGCCCCAAGATTATTTTATCATTTTCATGGTTTAGAGTTATGGTTTACCCTACCTCAGATATTAGACAGATGACCTAGATGGGTTATCATATACTACCATGTGATCTAACCTACCTCAGATATTAGACAGGGGACCTAGATGGTTTATCACATGCCATGTTAATAAGTTAATGGCCATTAATTTTGTAGTCCTATATATGATATACGTTTTTACAGTCGTATGTTTTTAGTGTATGCTTATGATTTATTATGTATGCTTTAGATAGTATTATGTTTTATAATATATGATGTAGTTTTATGCTTATGATATATGGTGTATGTTTTTAGTAGGTTTTCTGTGACAGTCAGAATCCCGTGATCCGTAAGGGGAAAGACCGGGTAAGCTGTGCAATCCCACACCGCCTGGGGAAGGTCAAGTGTAATGATTCTAAGACTGTGTAGGTATGGGACTACACAGTTGAAGATGGCTTAAATGGATTGATAGGTACTACCTATATCAGGAAGGTGCATCTTCTTTTCGGTAGCCCATCACTTGAGAACTCCATGGTTAAGCGTGCTTGGCCTGGAGTAATCTAGGGATGGGTGACCTCCTGGGAAGTTTTCCCAGGAAGTGTGCGAGTGAGGACAAAGCACGCGGGAAAGACTTGTCTTGGTTTGTAGGGCCAGTCGTCATTTCAGAAAGCAGCCATAGTGACGTGGGGCGTCACATTTTCCTTGCTGGGCATTAGGCTCATTCTTTTATTTTTAGTGTGATGCAGGAAAATGAATATGGAAGGCGGAAGGATTCTTGGTAGCTTGGCTTGTGTGTTGAGGATGGATGGAATGTGAGGACTGCGTGTCGATCGAGGATGAAGTTATTTATTTATTTTTAGTCTTTTAAATAATGTTTTTTCCGCATTTAGTTTTGTAAACAATTTTATTTAGTTTAAAATTATGTTTTATGTTTTAAACAATGGGTACCCATGCCATATTTTCTATTATTATGTATTTGATACAATATTTCAAGATTTAATAAAGTTAGTTATATTATTTCTTATATATATTTCCCAAAATAGTAGTTATGTATAGTAGATCTAATGGTCCAATGTCTTAGAAATAGTTGGGTCATTACAAAGAGAGAGGATTATCTTACCTTGAGAGAGGAGTGGACGACAGTGGCAAGGCTTTGGCTGGTCGGAGGGAACATGTACGGGGTTGGGGTGGTCGGAGGGAGAACTAGAGAAAAGAGAAGAAGAAAGAGAGAAAAAAAAAGGAAGAAGAAAAAAAATGGAGAAGAAGGGGCTCGGCGGCTGTGTAAATCGCTATGACTTTTGCCGGTGCGTTTCGTTGCGCCGGCAAAAGTCATTAATAAAACCCTAGGACAAAACGGCGCCATTTTAATTAGTCCGACTTTTGCCGGCGCATTTTTAGACTTTTGCCGGTGCATAGCAAAAGTCTAACCACCTATTTTTTTGAAAACGTGCACAAATTTAAAATGCACGTTTGACTTTTGCCGGCATATTAGGTGAAATGCGCTAGCAAAAGTGTATGGTATTTTTTTAAAAAAAAAATTATATATCTTTGGCGACGCAATTCGGGGTTGCGCCGGCAAAGGTAACTTTTGCCGCGCTACCCTGAATTGCGCCGGCAAAGGTAACATTTGCCGCCGCAATTTTGCGTCGACAAAATGCCTTGTATTTGCCAGCGTGATTCACTAAATGCGTCGGTAAAAGTCTTTTTTGAATTGCGCCAGCAAAATCCTTCATTCTTGTAGTGTTATATGTTTAGTGAAATTTGACATGTATGTATGTATGTTTGTATGTATTTATAAATACACGATTTAATTAATTGGATCAAGTAAAGAAACCTCTAGCTAAGAGAAAGATTTAGTCTTTGAATATGCCACTAGATACAATTGAGTATTGCTATTTGGAATAACACATATGATAATTAGTCTTTTTAATATTGGATTTATATATATATATAGATTTTATATTTTAAATTAAATAGTGATAGACATAATGCCTTTTAGTAATACTTTATATAATTATGCATGATTATATATATATATATAAATTAATATATATGTCTAAAGAAATTTGGTTGTTTAATTATACATATTAAACAACCAAAGGAAGGCATGTAATTACTTAAATCTGACCGTAAAAAGCTAAAGACATTGGCATTATTCTAATAAACTTTTACGTAATATATATAATATTTAGGTATATATATATATATTAACAAGATACCAAAAATGGGATGTTCAAGCTTTTATTTTATGGTTAATAAAAGATAATAACCCTTTCATTTTACGAGATGACGGTCGTTTTCTGAGGACATTTGTAGTTTTTTACAAAATTGTTGTTTTTAAGGATATTTGTCGTTTTTCCATTTTTTTTATCATTTTTCAAATATTAGGGTTGTTTTTTACTAATATTATCGTTTTTTTAAGAATATTATTTGGAAGAAGTTTGATGTTGTTATATTTATATAGAGAAGTTATATTGTTATGTATTCATTGTAAATAGTGAGTTACATATTTTGATGTTGAATACATGTGATTTTGAATAACTTATATGAAAGAGAATGAATGAATAGTTAAAAATTTTACTCTTAAACTTAATTATATATATATATATGTTGCAAAAACTTGTTCCACATTGAATAAAAAATCTATATATAAATTCCTAAGTTGCAGGTGAAAACTTTGATTTAGTGATTGTTGACTCTCTTTATCAATACGAAATCTTTAAACTCTTAATAGAATTTAGTTTATTTTAGATAAGAAAATTATTTAGTGATGGTTGATTTAGTGTAATTTCTCACCCACACTGTCCACCCATGGCCATGAGCAGAGATGGGATAACATAAATAATAATATTTATATTAATATAAATTTAAATATTATAATAATAATACATAATCTTAATTTTTATTAAAAATTTATCATTTATGTTTAGAAATGTTATCATATTATATATATATATATTTTAAAAATTATAAACATTATTTTGATTTAATTTTTCTTTTAATATGTTTACATTATTCTTTTATATATAATATTGTTTATTTATTTAAAATTTATACAACAATGATACAAATTTACTAAAAATAATTAATAAATTTTATAAATAAAACTAAGCAAACGTGCATTGCATGTTGCTTGTATCTAGATGTTGCCCATATTTTCTACCAAAAACATGTGGCATGGTTAAACGGGCTTCATGGACTCTCAAGAGAGGTTCGGGCCCAACCAGGGCCCATCGAACAATGAGCAACTACACCCTATAGGCCCGGACCATGCTAGGCCCAATAGCTAGCGAATAACGCAAGCATAGTAAAGAGCTCGGACCTGAGACGTAGGCCTGAACCATGTCAATTGTTGTGTTTACCTGTGTTAAATAATAACTACTTATCTGGTTATCTAATTGTAAAGCTCGACTTATAAGTCGAGGATTCATCTGTGTAATCTGATGAAAAGTTTGGCTTAATAGTCAAGGACATACCTGTTTTAAAGAGACTCGACATATCAGTCGAAGAATAAATGACTCGACTTATATGTCAAAGGTTAAGAGACTCGACTTATCTGTCGAAGGTTAAAAGACTCGACTTATTAGTCTAACAATAAAGGACTCGACTTATCAATCGAAGGTTAGGAGATTCGACTTATCAGTCGAAGTGTGACAGTCAGAATCCCGTGATCCGTAAGGGGAAAGACCGGGTAAGCTGTGCAATCCCACACTGCCTGGGGCAGGTCAAGTGTGATGATTCTAATACTGTGTAGGTATGGGACTACACAGTTGAAGAGGGCTTAAATGGATTGATGTGTACTACCTATATCAGGAAGGTGCATCTTCTTTTCGGTAGCACATCACTTGAGAACTCCATGGTTAAGCGTGCTTGGCCTGGAGTAATCTAGGGATGGGTGACCTCCTGGGAAGTTTTCCCAGGAAGTGTGCGAGTGAGGACAAAGCACGCTGGAAAGACTTGTCTTGGTTTGTAGGGCCAGTCGTCATTCCAGAAAGCAGCCATAGTGATGTGGGGCGTCACACGAAGGTCAAAAGACTCAGCTTTTGAGTCGAGGACGACGATATCGTGCTTGACACCGGCCGATGTGGTTAACTAACTAGGAAGCGAGATATACGCTTGAATGACCCTAAGGCCGTCTGAAATATTAAGCGCCAAACCCGCTTGGCCAACTTTAAGGCTGGTTATGTGAGGAATTAAACAGTAGACCCTGTCGTGACTCCATAGTCACTTATCCGGAATGATCGTATGCATGGAGTAGAGTTATTACTGCTAGGCATGTTATTTATGATTCTATGATCCAATGATGTAATGCTTATAAGCGTGATTATGTTTTCTTGCTGAGCCTCAGCTCACGGGGTGCTAAATGGTGTAGGTAAATGAAAGGAAAACTGGACCAGCCATGAGTTGGAGAGCTTTAGGGGCAGAGTGTACATATGCGGCCTACCCGTCCGCGCCACGACCGAGGTTATCAGTTGGAACTAGGTTTGGACCTTGATTTTGCAGCCTAAGTCGACTTTTGTATACGTTTTGGGTTGTAACCGTTTTCAACTATATTGGGATCACATGTCACTACTACAAAAAAGGCTTTGCGAGTCCTAAAAAAGTTTTTAGGACTCGCGGGGCGCGAGTTCTCTATTTAAGAACCTTAAAAACTGAGGTTTCGTTGCGAGTCCTAAAAAATCTCATTGAGTGCCTTTAAGTAAGTTTTTAGGACTAGCGTTGCGAGTCCTAAAAGAATATTCTCGCAATGCGTGTCCTAAAAGATCCCGTTGAATATCTTTAAATTAAGATTTTAGGACTTGCTTTGCATGACCTTAAAAGTAATTTTTTTTTTTAAAAATGCAGCTACAATTTTCATTTTGATTTAAAAAAATATACCCCTTTGAGTGTCCAAAATGTATTAAAAGAAATTTAAAAAGAAAATACTGAAAAAATGTCAATTTTTTTAAAAGAAATTTAAATTTCTCAACATGTATTATAAACGACAACATGATTCAATATAAAATAGAATAAATTCCTACTTATTAGTACAATAAAAAAGAACATATATAACTAAACTGACTAAATTAATCAATGACTAGCAACCTTTCTCTCAATCTCTTTATTTGAATGAACACTTTTGGTCCACTTTAAACATTGGAATAATCAACTATGGCAGCATCATGGCATTTTTTTTTTGTTATACATTTCCCAATGATAGAGCTTTTTACAACCCTGCGTAATAAAATTAGATCAATATCATACATAATAAAGATGAGTAAAGAGTGAAACACAAAACCCATTCTTAAGTTGCACTCTCAAGAAAGAAACAAGCATTCATAATATAAGCTTGAAGATCAAATTATATTACAGCTCACAGGAGACAAAGACCCGAAAACATAAACCAATAAATCTTAAATTACATGGTAAACTATCTCAAAAGCTTTTAGTTTTATTTTAAAATTTGTACTTTAATTAACTATCTCATAAGCTCTAAAGTAAGAACAAAATTTCCACACTATGTTCCCTTATCTAATACATACTTTCTTGGTTGTATGAAACAATGCAACAAACATTTCGAGTGCATTTAGCTTTTATATTAAAATTTGTCCATCTATACACTATCTCAAAAACTAGGACATCAGAGCAAGACTCAATTGGACAAAATGAATCATCATAATATAAGCTTAAATTGAGGAAAATAAATACGCAGTAATCCATACTCTTAAAAGAATACAAAACTCGTATTCTTCAAGTTATTTCTTATAGACTATTTATGTCAACTATTGTTTAATATGTGATTATTTGAGACAATTTGAATTCTTGTAAAATACTATAGAGATATCAAAACTTTTGGTCAAAACAAATTTAGAAAAAGCCAGGAAAACAACAAGAAGAAATCTCTAACCTTACACCAAAGAGATAAATAATGATCTCGGTAGTGAAAAGCAAAGACAAACTAAAACGGTCTTTTGATACAATCTCTCACTCCGAAAGAAGCATAAGCTACTCAAGAATAAAAAAAAAACTCACACTATCCTTACGAGCAAGATCAAAGAGTGTGGATAAAAAAAAAAAAAAAAAAAAAACAAGTCTCTCCCAACCCAAAGAAGTTACCATATGCATAACATCAAAATTAATCACTGAAAGCAACAAGTAAGAGATACATAGAAACATCAACAACACCACAAAAATATTGAAAAAACCATGAGGGGAGAGGATTATTATAAGAATAGTTACAAATAGATACAATTAATATTTGACATTTAATTACATTTGAGATATAAGTGTTTTTTCTTTTAAATATATACAGAAAAAAATCAATTTATTACTAATTCACGATAGATTATATTATATGTTTAATATGATATTATTATAATAAGTGGGTGGGTTTAAGTTTTATTAATTTTTTTAAGTTATAAAATGTATGATTTTATTATTTTTAAATAATTATCATGATAAAATATCTCAAAACTATCATATTTTAATTTGTTTAATTATATATTATTTAAAAGTAATTATCATTATAAAATATTTAAAAAAATATAATATTTTAATTTATTTAATTATTTAAAATATCTTTAAAATATTATATCTTAATTTTTTTTAATTATTCATTTAATTTAAGTATAAATGTTTACAAAATATTATTAAATATAAGAATATTCTTATAGATTAAAATTAATATTAAAAACGGTTAAAATTATTATACATAAGTTAAAGAAGAGATATATAGCCAAATTTATATATGATTGTTTGTGTTACCATAAAGGAATAGCTTGACGAGACGAGGATGACGATCACGATGACCACTCCCCATAACGATGCCGACGATTTGATTCGATTTGATTTTAACAGAGGAAGACATTGCCGAGTGCTTAGATTATTTCTTTCCTCCTTCTTCTTCTTCTTCTATTTATATTCAAGTCTACAATTTTGCATCTTAATATAATTTTTTATTCTTGTCTACTTTCATACTTTAACATTTATATTCAAGCATATCATACTACAATATGCATTTTTATATAACTTAGCTAACTCTTAGACTAGCCTGTGTTTAAAAAGATGAGTGTTGAATTTATAGAATGGAGAAAGGGGAATTATTTTGTTTCCAAATAATGTGGGATTATATTTTGCGTTATCAGATAGACATTTCATCTCAGGCACCCACTGCGGTCGTTGGCTCCCCGACCCACACCTTCAAAACAGAGAATGAAAGAACGCTAAGCTTGGAGGAAATAGTGTATGGAGAAAAATACGAATGAGGTGACATGAAATTCTCCACAAACTAAACTCATTAAAATACATTTTTTCAAAAAAAAAAAACTAAATTAAAATGAAAGTAAAACCTTATGCATGATGAAAGACACGATGAATCTGTGTAATCAAATCAGTGGTTATTTCATGTGTAAAATGTTCCATTATTTATCATAATGTAGTGCTACAATCTCTATTTTAATGGCATAAAGCAACCCCTAGTGTTTGCGTGCCCGAAACCACTCATCAAAATAAGCAATAATCTTTATGAAACAGAGTATTTAAATAAAACAGAGTGAGTTAGTGAGTGAGTGATTGTCTTTGTGGTTTGATTTGCCATATGTTTACGAAGTCTGATATAGTGAGAAGTTTCCATCTAGGAAAGCACAGAGATTTGTTCTATATTTCCTCAAAACATATATGCAGACCAAGTTCATACTAAACTTTACAGAAATTGAGAAGGAAGAAAATAACATTATATTTCAATTAAATTGATAGTTATCATTTAACAAAATTTATGTACAAGCTCACAAATTTGATAATTATCTTAATCTAATAATTGCTGACATCTGTAGAATCCTCTCTAGACAATGTTAATGAGAAAGATGTCTTGCTCTTTTGCTCTTGAGGATATAGATGAAGATTTGGGGGTACTTGTAGGCATTCGATGTTACTTTCAAGCATTTCTATGACTTGGCTCATTGTAGGGTGATCACAAGGCCTTAGTTGTATACACCACAATGCAACTATGGCCATCTTTTTTATTGTCTCTGATTCTTCTTCACTGACATGTTCGTCATCTATTTTTACATTCTTTCCTTCGTTCAGTTGCTTGTGTATCAATAAGGGAACATAAATGTCGCTTGAGTTTTCTGTATGTCTATTCACATTTTTTTCTTCGATTTTCCATTTCCATTAACAACATTCCAAAACTGTACACATTTGATTTGTTCGATACTCTTCCAATATTTTTATAGAACAATTCCGGAGCAATGTATCCCATGGTTCCTCTTGCAACAGTTAAAGATACTAAGCTATTATCCAACAAACATGATCTTGCTAGCCCAAAATCAGAAACTTTTGGGATAAAATTTTCGTCCAATAGAATGTTGTGAGGCTTAATATCAAAATGAAGAATACGCATACCACATCCTCGATGAAGGTACTCAATACCATGAGCTATTCCAAGTGAGATCTCAAATAATACTTGGGTAAAACTCAAGGAGACTATATTATTCATAGTCTCTTGTGAAAAAATGTACTTGTCTAGAGATCCATTAGACATGAATTTGTATATAAGAGCCCGCCATGTACCATCAACACAAAACCCAATTAATCTTACAATGTTGACATGGTGAATTCTTCCTATTGTAGCAACTTCATTAATGAAATCTTGATCATTGTTAATCTTGGATTTTCCCAACATTTTGACTGCAACAAAGGGACCACTAGAAAGTTGTCCTTTATACACAGTGCCAAACCCTCCTTCACCTAGTTTCTCTTTGGTCAAAATTATACAAAATTAAAATAGACTTTTGACTTTTGAAGAGGAATCTAGCACAATTATAAAGTTTTATATGACTTTTGATTCTAAAGTGTGTTTTGGTTGGAAGTCTTTTGATTTTGTTTTCTTGCTTTGTTGCCTTGCTTTATCTTTTCTCTGCTAATTAACAACAAATTTTGGGTTGGGAATTTTTGGCCTCTAATTAACACTTATCTCTTATTTATGAGGTTGGAAATTAATATTGTATTTTCTTCGTTATATTTAACATATTATTATCTTTGATTAAGACACTATTGGATCACCTAATTCTACACCACATTAAAAGTAAGAATTTTAAAGGCTTACTGCTAATTTTCAGCAAATGGGATGGTGTCGCTCTCAATCTCAAGTGTGTGGCCATAATAATAATAATAGTCAAAATCATCTTTACTATATATATATATATATATATATATATAAATTCTATCAAATTGGAAATAAAACTTAAGACACAAAAGGGTCATTGGCATCCAAATGTGTTATACTCTATTTTTTATAATAAACCACCAAAATATACATTCCTCTATTTTACCTCTAGTTTTTATATTACACCATACATCAATTTATTTGTATTTTCTTTACATCATATAAATATTATATCTTTAAATATTTTTTTAATTGAAATAAGAAAAAAAAAGGAGAGAAAGATAAAGACAAGAATAAAAAAGTGGAAATTACATATGGCTTTTTTTTTTTTTTTTTTTGCCTTTTAACTTTTTTATGGAAATTTTGAATTGTTTTTATGGCTTTTATTTTAATTTTTCAAATATATGGTTTTGTTATTTCCCATATAAATAATTAAGTTTGAAATTAAGTCATAGCTTTTTTCACATTTAAGTTGTATTATTATTTAATGGCTTTTTGAAAAATCTATATTAGTTATTGATTTTTGAAAGTTAATTTTTTAAAGCTAGATCTATGGCAATGCCATATTTTTATAAGTAAATTACATTTTATATGAGATCTTTAATAGAGTGTGCAAAAATATGGTTCTTTTTACAAAAAAAAAATTAATCTACGACTTTTTTTAAGAATTTTCACTTTTATGGTTTTATTTTCCCTTTTTTTTTTTTTATAAAAGTTAGGTTATGCCATAGTTTTAGTTTTATTCAAGTTTTATTAATTTAGAAGCGTATGTTTGTAATTTAATTATCATTTTTTTAGCTTATTTTTTTTTATATTACTAATTTTATATGAAATTTTTCTTTGGTTGTTTTGCAATTTTTTTTTTAATATGAATTGTGTTTATTATTATTTTTTATTTATTATAAATATTATTTTCCTTTTTTTTAGATTTAACGTTTCTTCTTTCAAATATTTGTTAAGGTAAAATATATATATATATTTATATTTATAGGCACCCAAAAATATATACAGGCACCACATTAACTAAAAAAAATTAACCCTTTTGTCAATTTTAATAATTTAATTTTATCTTGTTTTCATAATTTTATTTTAAAATAATATATAATATTTTAGAAAAAAAAAATCCTATTTTAACAAGTTTTTATATTTTTTTGTTAAAATTTTTATTTTATTTAAATATTTAAAATATATATTATTTATATGTATTTTTTAAAATATGGATATTGAGAATAACACATATTAAACCAATAACTCATGACTCATTAGTAAGTCAAGATTTATTTTAAACCTACATATATATAGAGAATCAGCAATACAATCTTTGTTACAGTTGAAGATCTTCAATGGTTTCTTGGTACCAAACTCACTCTTTCTGTACCCTTAGAACCAAACCCGAGAACCCCTTGTACAACCACACTCAAAGCTCTCAAAACTCTCAAAGTGATCTTCTTTCTACAAAGATGTGAAATACAATACTAATCTGAAACTAACTTGGTGAACTGAGTTAGCGTGCATAGGCAAAGCCAGCGGTAAAAACACTGCTTGCTGGATGTGTTCTGGAGGAGTAGTAATAAGGAAAGCTCATGATGATTTAGCTCAAGTAACTTCAACAAGCCTGTATCAATGTTCAACAAGTTTAAGCAATGCTTCCACTACTTCCTTACAAGCTTCTACAGTTGCCATGAATTCAGCTTCAGACGTGGACAAGGCAATAACTTGGTACTGATGAGGCTTCCAACTCACTGTGCTCCCACTATTGTAACAACATAGAAAGTGAGAGACTTTCTTGTACACCTTACCATGTGTGCTTGTACCTTTGAGATACCTCATTGACCATTTCACACCAAGCCAATGCTCGAGCCCAGGTTTAGACATCAAGAAAACTGAGGGCATAAGCATTTTACATACATCAAACAACCAAGTGCGGTGCATATGGGACTTTATCCTCGTCTTTTACAGTTTTACTTCTGCTTCAGTTTCAGGACATTGATCAGCTGTGAACTTAAAATGAGCAGCTAAGGGAACTGTAACACTCTTAGCATCATGCATCTTGGATATTCTTAGAACCTTTTCTGTGTAATTTTCTTGCCTTCCTGCAGATTTCGCTCTGTTAATCTCAGTCACAAGTCATAGCAACAATTTTCTGTAACATAATAATGATACATAATGGCAACAAATTAAAGAGAGAAATACTGACCAAATTAAACAAGGCTATATATATAAATATATCCCACAAAGTTGAGAGTCTGCATTGTCTCATTGGCTGAAATCATTGAGACTCGATGAAATTCATAACTCGATCCCCACCAGTATAATAAACAATGCTGTGTTCCTGCAAATCTATTCATCAGCATGATTGGAAAAAGAAATTCAGAAAACCAGTAAAAATAATTAACTTTTCTAAAATAAAAGAGGCTATTGATTATTTGATTAATAACAACTTGGACTCTGAAATTGATGTAGCAAATGTACACCTGTTTCACAGTGAGTTGAAATAGTATTGAGGAAAAATAAAACAAATCTGTACAAAAGAATACTGACTTTGAATTGATCTTGAAATCAAAATACATTCACTGAAATAAATTGAAATGGCAAAAGAAAGTAGGTTTTACCTGCTGTCTAAGAGAGACATGACTTTATTCAGTTAGTGTTTTTTAGCTATGGGTTGAATTGAATAATATGCCAATCTTTGCACTTGGGAATTAACAGTACATTCTTTTATGCACAAAGTAGTAAGACATCGCGTTGAAACCAAGCTGCAGTCTTGATGTTTTTTCCAATTGTCAACAAAACTTCCAACTAATTTTAAAGTCAAGAGTCAATACTCAAACTTGTAATTGAGACATTGTAGAAAACATCATTACCAAGTTCTGTGTTGATGACATGATCAATGGTTGAAAGTAACCACCATATATGCCATGGAAAAGTAGAAACTGGACCAATAATTGTGCCAACTAGCTGAAATTAGAGTAATAAAAAGGATATCATATTAGACCAAAAGAACAAAAGACATGAAATATCAAACAAGTTGTTCTTGAAGATTTTTATGACCTACATAGTTTGAAGTCACCCAGGAGCATGAGAGCTTGTGAGATGCTGATATAATTACATGATCAACTCTGTAAACACTGACATTCAACCTTGGATTGCTGCACATTAATAAATTTTTACAAGTTAAACAAGATCAAAATCCCATGTTTTTTTTTCCAGGTTAACAGTTTGGACTTGACTTTACCATGTTTGTTGCGCCTTGTTGAATAATCCCAATTGGTAAAGAGAAGAAGAAAGGAAACTCCACAAGCCATTAGGAGACTCCCCAATGGGAGTTGGTGCAGTTCGCCAAAAGCAAAATTGAAAGACCAAAGAGCGAAAGACATCATAAGACTGAAGAGCAAAGTCGAGAAGGATTCCAATGAAGGCAACACCAGTCCCGATGTGATGTGGTTCTCTGCTCTAAGAACATATAGATAGAAAAACAGATGATCAATGCAAATGTATTTAGTAGCAGCAAAACTTTGAGTAGATATGAGTCATTCAAAGAAAAGTATACATATTATACCCCTAATATATGGTTTTATCTGATGCATGGCTACATCTATGAGGATTGGTTTGTACATAGAAATTTAGAAAGATTACAAAACACTGTCTTTCTCATTGGCCAAATACTCTACAAACCAGAAATAAATATTTGTCATATTGCCTTGTAAGAAAAGTAAAACTAAAAAACAAGGATCATAATATTGTCATCTCATTCATAATAATATACATGAAATTATCTTAATAAATATGTAATTTCTTTGGTCAAGAGAAAGACTTTATGAAAATCAAAAAAAGAAATTGATAAGATAATATTAGGGGAGATCAGTAAATGGAAAACACCTTCGTCTATAATGTATTTTCGTAACAATAATATTATGTTAAGAACCATATATAACATTCTCATCTCATGCATAATGTGAAATTATCATTTAAAGAGGTGCCATCTCTGCATCAACAGACATAATATTGTCATTAGAAAACTTTAGAATATTATTACATCTCTAAAAGAAAACTTTGGAAACACTTACACATTTAAACTATGGGTTTTCTAATACAAGTAAATGAAATGATCATAAAGATTACAACACTATCACATTCTCACCCACAAAACATTATGAAATTAAGAAAGATGATTCCAAGCAATAATGTTCACAACAATACAACAGGCAATCTCAGTCACAAATCATAACTCTGTTATAGTAGTAGCAAAGGGAGAAATACCAACCAAATTAAAGAAGCCTCAATCATCATAATCACCAATCCTCGAATCATAAAAAAACATTACCCTGCAAATCTATTGATTAGTACTCTTGAAAATAGAAACTCAGAAAATCAGTGAAAAAGAATAATTTTTAAAAAATAAAAGAAAGTTTTATATTTATTTGTACAATTGCAAGTACATAAGTAATAATGAGACGTGAATGGCTTGAGAACAAATCAGCTAAACATCAAATTCTTAGTCTCATTAGCTACTTGTATATACAGAATATTTATTATTAGATTTATATTATGTTAGATTCTTTAATTGATCTAAGCAAACAGATATAAACCTGCCTAGAGTTGAAATAGTAATGAGAAGAAAATAAACGAATTTGTACGAAAGAATTAATAATGACTTTTACCAATGCAATCTTTGAATTAATCTATAAATCAAAATATATTTACAAAAATAAATGTAAGGAAAAAAAAAGTAGAGGAGACAAGGAAAGTTACCTGCTGCCTCAGTCGGTTCGGATGTTAGGAATGTGTTGAACTTTGGGCCAATCTTCCCCTGTTCCCTCCTTGCACCTGGGAATTAGCAGACTGCATCCTTCTATGGACAAATCAGTAACACTCTGGGGCAGTCCTACTGCTGGTAAGCACTCTAGCTTTTCCAAATAAAGAAGTTCTAACTGATGAAGGGAGGTGAGGTGTTGGAAGCCTTTGCTGTTCAGAGCTTTGAGGTTATTACATTCAAAGATCTTAAGTCTTCTTAAAGATGGTGGGAGCAGCCATTCCTCTGGAAATGAATCCACCACTTCTCCACAATGCCAGAGTTCTAAGGAAATCAATGATGGGAGTCCTTGTAAATTCCATTTCATGCGGTTTTCCATGAGCTTATCACATGATGCGATGCGTAGATGTCGTAAAGTAAAGGGCAATCCCATTTCTGAAAAGGTTTCCAACCTTGAGCAATGCATTGTGTTCAACAACTTGAGGGAAGGATATGCAGAGTCAATGTGAGTACTTGTTGGAAATATAGTTACCAAATCATCGCAAGATGCAATATTGATATATTCTAAAGATGGAAAATTACACATAGGTAGCGCCACACTCAGCTTCCCACAACTGTCTAAATCAAATTGCTTTAAGCATTGAAAAATCTCACATCTTTGGTCACTTGTATTAATAAATGACCAATCCAACATATCTGTCTGATGAAGCTCTAATCTTGCTAAGACTGGAAAGGGCTTATTCAAAGAAATACTACGAAATTCATCATGCATATCAAGACAGCAAACACAAAAATCTATCAGTGAACTTAGCAACCGAAATGATAACAACGACAAGCAAAGATTGCTGCAGTGTAGATCAACTTTTTTCAAGTTACAATATGATGGATGTGTTACCCAATCTGGCAAGCTTGTACCGTTATAACCTTTGATTACGAGTTTCTTTAAATTTACATGTGGTTGGAGTGCATCAAGTACTTCTCTTTCCTTTGTTGAGCTATTTGCCACACCGTTCCATAAAAGAATGAGTTTATTGAGATACTTTTTGTTCTTCAAAATGCCTTCCGAAACATCACTCACTTCTCTAACATGCTCAAGCCCTGAAATCACCAAGCGTCCATGCAAATTATCCAACTTACCCAACTCTTTGATCCTGGACCCATCATTTTTACACAGAACAAAATTACTTAACCTCTGAAGATTTATCATATTACAAATCTTCGGTGGCATCTCTTGTAAATGAGTCCTTTTTGTCATAAGATGACGCAGGTTGACTAACTTGGAAATGTTGGTAGGCAATTGTGTGAGATTTTCACAATTCGACAACAAGAGTGTTTCCAAATTGTACAACCCACAAACTGAAGGAGGTAATTCCTTAACTTTCGTCCAAGACACATCCAAATACCTGAGATGTTTTAAATTGCCAATTGAATCAGGCAAGTCTGTGATACATGATGCTGACAAAGAAAGTGATCTTAAGCATCCTCCATCCTTCAGCACAATTTCAAGCTTTAATTGTGTCTTCTGCCATGAATATTTATCTCGCAATGGTAAAGCTAACAAGGTGCGCAAATACTTCACTCTAGAAAAGTTGTCAAATTCTACTGTATCTTTTAAGTGTTTCATGTATGATAGATGGCGTGTCTTGCTACCATTTAGCTTGTGGAAGTCATTAAAACTATCATAAATAGAACAACACTGACCTGATACATACATAGCTAGATCATGCATAAGATCGTGCATAGAAAGAGAATGATCCCTTGTGTTTCTTTGAAAAAATGATCTTGCTATTAACGCATTCAAGTACTCTTCTCCAACATCTTCATTTCTTTTTTCAGGTTGAGATTTCAAAAGACCTTCTGCCATCCATATTAAGATTAGTTTTTCTCTATCATCATCACCAAATTTGTAATCTTTGGGAAATATCGAAAGATAAGAAAAACATGGCTTCAAATAAGGAGGCAGAAATCGGTAGCTCAACCACAATGCTGGAACAATTCCGATGTCGCGACAGTTTGGTAACTCCCACACATCACTTTGGAGTACATGCCTCCACTCGTCAGGAGTTGACGTAGATCGTAAAAGACCAGCCATCGATTTTACAGCTAAAGGAAGGCCCTTGCACTTCTTAACAATTTGTCTTCCAATTTCTTGCAACTCAGACAATACCACCTCATTAGAGCCTACATTATCAAAGGCATGCTCTACAAATAACTTCCAACATTCATCATCCGATATCTTTTCAAGCTTATATGTTTGAACATCTCTCGTCTTCATCTTCAGTGCGACATCCTCATTACGTGTGGTGACAATAATCTTGCTTCCTTGTGCGCCAGATTGAAAAGAGCTTTTCAAAAGATCCCACAACTCGTATTTTTCGTTCCACACATCATCGTGAACAAAAAGAAATTTCTTCCCTGCCAAAGAATCCTTCAAGTCTTTTTGAAGTTGATGTAGCTCCTCAATATCAGGTCTTGTTTTAGTAATAGCCCCCAAAATAATCTTTGTTATTTTGACAACATCAAAATCATCGGATACAGTTACCCATGCTTTCAAGGCAAAGTGTTCTTGGACAGTGGTATCGTAATATACGTTCTGAGCAAGAGTAGTTTTGCCAATGCCACCCATCCCTACTATAGGAATAACTGAGATCCTAGGGCCAGCATCATCATCACACAACAATAACTTAAGAATAGCCTCTTTGTCACCCTCTCTTCCATACACTTGTGAATCATCTAGCAAAGGGGCATGTGTTCTATGCACAGTCGTTCTCTGGTCAACCTTTTTCAAACCAAGGTGTTGTGTCTGTTCTAAAAGATCCTTTAGAGCATCAAGGATCTCTTCTATTTCAGAATTCACAGCCTTTTCAAATGGATAAGATAACTTTTTGAAAAAGCACAAGCACTTACTTGCTGTGCTTTCGAGTTCATCTTCCTCCATCTTGAGTTGCAGAGCTTCAGTGCTGATCTTGTCCATCACGTGATCTGCTTCATACAGTACTTCTTTAAGCTCATCATGTTATAATATTATTTATTTGGTATATAAAATCAACTAATTGATTTAATATATTAAAGTCAATATTTAATTTATTGACAAAATATTCTAATTAATGGTCAACATTGTTTGTTACCTGATTTGTTGTTACCCGATTTTTCATATCTCAACTGATTGAGGAAATATCTCAATCTGTGGCAGAGACTCTGATGGTAGGTCTCACTCTATAAATATAGAGTACCGGTCCCCAAGCTCGCTGCTCATTCTGACTTTCAGTAACTCCATCTAAAAGAGTTAGTGAGAGCTTGGAAGCCCGTGTACTCGTTCTAACTTCTGTTCATTTTCTTTTGTAGATCTAAAGCTAGATCGAGGTTATCAATAGCAATGGCTGGAGGTATACAATATTCGATTCTTTTTTGCATATGTTCATTCATATATTAATTCCGCCTACATGTATATAGAATTGTTCATATGTCTACTTTCATATTAATTCTAACATTTGGTATCAGAGCTAGTCTACATCTCCTGTCTTGCTAATTTTATCTGCATATATATTTATTTGATTTATATATGCCTTCATATTCATATTATATATATATACATATATCTACGTTTTTTGTTGGCCTACGTTTAACAAAATTTCTTTTGGTAATTTTATTGTTTTTGTATTGTTTTGTGTTTACATATATGTTATATCTAACATATTTTGGCAATATAAACAAATTATACACATATTTTTTTTTTATGATTTATAGATGTGCCTATGTCTTCATCTATACACATATATTATATATTCGTGTATATAGTTTTATATATTGTTTGAGGCCCATATTCATAATTTTTAATTTTTTTTTATTTTGATAGAGTTTTAATGTCTCATATTTTTTTTATTTTTTGTTTCAAAACTAATTTTCCACATAAGTACCATTAGAAATCCTTCAGATTATTTTTTCTAATGATCTATGTTTCCAAATCAAGTTTTGAGAATCCAAAATCAGTTTTGCAACCTTCATGTACCCGGTTATGGCCAAAAACAATTTTGATATTAAAGTTCGATTTTTTGTTGTTGTTTAATCAATCTAACGTCATGAATCTCTTTAGACATGTATTTCAAACCAATTTGGACAATAAATTTTATTTTGCCAATTTAATTAAAACATATAATTTTGGTAAATTATATATTTGGAAATAAATTAAAATGTCCAATTACTTGATTTTGGTGTATGGGATATATATCTTTTATTTATACAATATTAAATAATTGTGCTATTTTCATAATGTAATTAATTTTTACAATTAAGTTTGTGCAATTGTTTTATTAATTCACCAAATCAATAAATGATTGTATTGTCTTATTTAGCATGATTTTTTCTGCCATTAAGTATATATATGGAATTATTGTATTTTCATACATATAATTAATTATACTAATTTGTATGATTATTTTGTTCTTATTCATGCAAATTTTATTTTTAGTATAATTATCTTTAATTTTATATGTATGGATTTATAATTTTAAATACATTATATATTCCATTATTGTGCTAGATATATTTAGATTATATTCAAACATTAAGATAGGTTGAATAATATTTAGCACATTAATCTTC
Organism: Humulus lupulus; assembly: GCF_963169125.1. Lineage (NCBI taxonomy): Eukaryota > Viridiplantae > Streptophyta > Magnoliopsida > Rosales > Cannabaceae > Humulus > Humulus lupulus. The sequence continues at coordinate 218,490,554 of NC_084798.1, forward strand.
GTAATTTATTCATAAAATATTCATAAAACATTTAGGGTGAATAAAATTATGAATAATTCATAAACAATTTTGTGGTTGACATAAGAACGCATGAAACTGAGACAAATGCTCAAATCTAGAACGGTTTTTAATGATCTTCGGACGACCACACTAGGAGCACTACTCTCTGTGATTGCCTATTATGTTATAACGAAATTGTTCTTAGGTCTTCCTAGAGCCTAAAACATAATGTCTACTGAACCATATAATTTTACATAATTAGGGAGTAGCCACAGCATCTTTAATTATATAAAATTATATATTAATTTGAAAGGATCACATAATGGACAAAATTGTGATTGATTATATAAATATAACAATTTTACCCCACAGGGATTTTATTATATTTATATAATTAATTAGGATAATATATTAAATTAATTTTCTTAATTTACCCACAGGAGTTATGATAATTAATTTAATAGTTTTATCATAAAGTTTAATAAAGATAGAAGTATCAAACTTTACTTTATCCCAAATAATTCGTTTGAATAATCTATCATCCTTTACATCCAATTTTATTAAATTAAAAATTTAGCCCACAGGCAATTTTTGTTTAATAAAATTTCATTATTCAGCATGTTATACATTGGTAAAACATGACTTCATTAAGCCTCAATCTTCTAAATCTAAGTTTGTAATCCTATTCATGCAGCTTCTTCATCATCCTCTAGTTTTGCTGAAATCCTTACCGAAATTCCTGAGCTTAGGGGTGATAATTTCAAAATCTGGAAGGAACGAGTTCTTCTTCATTTAGGTTGCGCCGACATGGACTACGCAATAAGGAAGGACGAACCTGCTGCAATCACTGCGACTAGCACTGCTGCTCAGATCGCACTATATGAGAAATGGGAGCGGTCCAATCGCCTCAGCATCATGTTCATCATGTCCAAGATCCCTCTGGGAATGCGTGGATCGGTGGAGCAACCTGAGAAAGTCAAAGACTTGATCAAACTGATCGATGAGCAGTTCGACACTTCGGACAAACCACTTTACAACAACCTCATCCACCAGTTCTCATCCACAAAACTCACCGGTGTCAAAGGAGTTAGAGAACATATTTCAAAGATGAGGGACATTTCTGCTCAACTGAAGAAACTCGATGTAGTCATTCCTGAAACCTTCCTGGTTCACTACATCCTTAACCATCTTCCACCTCAATATGGGCCTTTCAAAATTTCCTACAACACACATAAGGACAAATGGACTATCAATGAACTGATAACCATGTGTGCTCAAGAAGAAGCAAGGCTCTTGCAGGAACAAGGTGAAAGTGCTCACATGGCCACCCAAGGCAAGAAACGCAAACCATCCAAGAAGGACAAGGGGGAAAATAAAGTGCCTCCCTAAGGCGATATAAAGAAGGATTCCATCAAATGTTTCTTCTGCAAAAAGAAAGGACATGCGAAAAAGGAATGCGCCAAGTTCAAGAAATGGATGGACGACAAAGGTAATCCAATTTCATTCGTATGTTATGAATCTAATATGGCTAATGTTAATATTAACACATGGTGGATTGATTCTGGATCGACAATTCACATTTCAAATTCCTTGCAGGGTTTACAAAACCTAAGGAAGCCAGTGGGAAGTGAGCAAAGCATCTTATCTGGAAACAAGATGGGCTCACATGTGGAGGCTATAGGAACGTGCCATTTAGTTTTAAGTAGCGGTTTTGTTTTAAAGTTAGAAAAGACATTTTATGTACCAAGTTTCTCTAGAAACTTGATTTCCGTTTCAAGACTTGTACCTTTTGGTTTTTCCTTTACATTTTCAGACAAATCTTTTAATTTATATAATAAATCTGAATGTGTTGGAAATGGTAATTTGTCTGATGGTCTTTACTGCCTTAATTTACAAAACAATACCGCTTATAATACTGTGCACGTTCACGCTGGCAATAAAAGATGTGTTATGAATGAGAATTCCTATACATTATGGCACCGGAGATTGGGACATATCTCTATTGATAGAATTAGAAGGTTAGTAAATGATGGGGTACTCAATACCTTTGATTTTACTGATTTTGATACTTGTGTGGATTGCATTAAGGGAAAGCATACCTCCAAGTCTAAGAAAAGTGGTGTCCATAGGAGTTCTGACCTATTAGAAATCATACATACTGATATATGTAGTCCAGGCATGGACTCATATGGTCAGAAATACTTCATCTCTTTCATAGATGATTACTCGCGCTACATGTATATCTATTTACTTCATAACAAAAGCGAAGCGTTAGATGTCTTTAAGATATTTAAAGCTGAAGTAGAGAAACAATGCAACAAGCAAATTAAGATAGTGAGATCAGATAGAGGTGGAGAATATTATGGTAGATACACTGAAGATGGACAAGCACCTGGTCCTTTTGCAAAGTTTCTTCAAGAAAATGGGATTGTTGCCCAATATACCATGCCCGGTACACCCGAGCAAAATGGTGTTGCAGAAAGGAGAAACCGAACATTGATGGACATGGTGCGAAGTATGCTTAGCAGCAACCCTAAACTTCCTAAATCCTTGTGGACTGAAACTCTAAAGACATCCGTGTACATATTAAATCGAGTTCCAACCAAGGCAGTCTCCAAAACTCCTTTTGAATTATGGAAAGGTTGGAAACCAAGTTTGCAACATGTACGCATTTGGGGATGCCCATCTGAAGTTAGGGTATACAATCCACAAGAAAAGAAACTGGACCCAAGGACCATAAGTGGATACTTTATTGGTTACGCTGAAAGGTCTAAAGGTTACAAGTTTTATTGTCCATCTCATAGCACTAGGATTGTGGAATCAAGGAATGCAAAATTTCTTGAAAATGCCTTGATTAGTGGGAGTGATCAATCCAAGGACTTAGGTTCTGAGAAAGATCCTTTAGAACCCTCCACCTCAAGAGCAAGATTGATTGTGGTCGATAACACCCCTGCAGTCCAAATGGATGTTGAACCACCACAGCCAATTGTTGAAGATCCACAAGTCAATGATGAAGTTCAAATGGATCAAGTTGTTCAAGAGTTGCCTATAATTGTTGAACAACAAGCTGAACCACCCGCTCCTCAAGAGCCTGCTGGTGTAGCCTTAAGAAGATCCACTAGGACAATAAAATCGGCGATACCTAGTGACTACATTGTGTATTTACAAGAATCTGACTACAATATTGGAGCCGAAAATGATCCAGAAACGTTTTCACAAGCTATGAATAGCAAAGAATCAGAACTGTGGTACAATGCCATGAATGAAGAAATGAATTCTATGAAAAGCAACGGAGTCTGGGATCTTGTTGAGTTGCCTAATGGGGCGAGGGCTATTGGGTGTAAATGGGTCTTCAAAACAAAGAAAGACTCATTAGGCAACATTGAGAGACACAAAGCGAGACTCGTTGCTAAGGGATTCACTCAAAAAGAAGGAACTGACTACACGGAGACCTTTTCTCCGGTATCTAAGAAAGATTCCCTCAGAGTTATCCTGGCATTAGTTGCTCATTTCGATTTAGAGCTACAGCAGATGGATGTGAAAACTGCCTTCCTAAATGATGACCTAGAGGAGAAGGTATACATGAAACAACCAGAAGGATTCTCCTCTAGTGATGGTGAGCATTTGGTGTGCAAGCTTAAGAAGTCCATCTATGGTTTAAAACAAGCGTCCCGCCAATGGTATTTAAAATTCCATGATGTCATCTCTTCTTTTGGATTTGAAGAGAATGTCATGGATCAATGTATATACCAGAAGATCAGTGGGAGTAAGATTTGTTTTCTTGTTTTATATGTGGATGATATTCTTCTTGCAACCAATGATAAGGGCATGCTACATGAGGTGAAGCAATTTCTCTCAAAGAACTTTGAGATGAAGGATATGGGTGATGTGTCTTATGTCATTGGCATTAAGATCCATCGAGATAGATTCAAATGTATCTTAGGTCTATCTCAAGAAACCTACATTAACAAAGTTTTAGAGAGATTTCGGATGAAAGATTGTTCACCAAGTGTTGCTCCTATCGTTAAGGGTGATAAATTAAATTTGAGCCAGTGTCCAAAGAATGATTTTGAAAAGGAAGAAATGAAGAACATCCCATATGCTTCTGCTGTTGGAAGCTTGATGTATGCTCAGGTGTGCACACGACCCGACATTGCCTTTGCTGTCGGAATGCTAGGAAGATTTCAGAGTAACCCGGGATTAGACCACTGGAAAGCTGCAAAGAAAGTTATGAGGTATCTTCAGGGTACTAAGGATTACAAACTCATGTTCAGACGAACCGACAACCTAGAAGTAGTTGGCTACTCAGATTCAGACTTTGCTGGTTGTACTGATTCACGTAAATCAACTTCTGGTTACGTGTTTATGTTTGCCGGTGGAGCTATATCATGGAGGAGTAACAAACAGACCTTGACTGCTACTTCTACTATGGAAGCCGAGTTCGTTTCGTGTTTTGAGGCTACATCGCATGGTGTATGGCTAAAGAGTTTCATTTCAGGCCTTAGAGTTGTAGATTCTATATCTAGGCCATTGAGAATGTTTTGCGACAATTCAGCTGCTGTATTCATGGCTAAGAACAACAAGAGTGGTAGTCGAAGCAAGCACATCGACATCAAGTACTTAGCCGTGAGAGAACGTGTTAAAGAAAATAAAGTGGTCATTCAACACATTAGCACTGAATTGATGATTGCTGATCCTATGACGAAAGGCTTGCCACCTCATAAATTCAAGGATCATGTAGTGAACATGGGACTTGGTTCCCTTATGTAAATTTATTGTACAAACTGAAGTTATTATCAATGAAACTCTCATTTTTGATATTTTCTCATATTTATGCGCATCTTAATTTTATTTGAGAAAATTTTACTTTCATAGGACCTGAATAAACATAAGGTTTATTCGTTTAAGTACATAGCCACATAAATTACATTGTTATGTAATAAATATATTGTAATACATGGAAGATAATACTCGTCATAAAAAGAGGACCTATCGCCATGATTCATGTGTTTATTATCTAACAGGGATGATCGTCGGGCTTAAGTAATACATTAATTTAAATGCTGACCAAGTGGGAGAATGTTATAATATTATTTATTTGGTATATAAAATCAACTAATTGATTTAATATATTAAAGTCAATATTTAATTTATTGACAAAATATTCTAATTAATGGTCAACATTGTTTGTTACCTGATTTGTTGTTACCCGATTTTTCATATCTCAACTGATTGAGGAAATATCTCAATCTGTGGCAGAGACTCTGATGGTAGGTCTCACTCTATAAATATAGAGTACCGGTCCCCAAGCTCGCTGCTCATTCTGACTTTCAGTAACTCCATCTAAAAGAGTTAGTGAGAGCTTGGAAGCCCGTGTACTCGTTCTAACTTCTGTTCATTTTCTTTTGTAGATCTAAAGCTAGATCGAGGTTATCAATAGCAATGGCTGGAGGTATACAATATTCGATTCTTTTTTGCATATGTTCATTCATATATTAATTCCGCCTACATGTATATAGAATTGTTCATATGTCTACTTTCATATTAATTCTAACACATCAAGCCAATTCTTCACGTTGTTGTCTCCAAGCTGCTTCTCCTCGGCATCGTCCAGCAGCGCATTAGCTGATAGCAACACAGTCTTCAGCCTTTTGAGCAGCTTAAGATTGAGTTTGTTTCCTCGAAAGAAGTCAAGGACCTCTTTGGAAGCAAGCCTGTCAAAGAGGACATTGATGAAACCAGAGAGAAGAGCTCCCCCCACCATTAAGTCAGCCATGGTTTCTGCTCTTGAGAGAGAGAGAGAGAGAGAGTGAGAGATAACTAGTGTAAAGGTTAGAACAAAAAGAAGTAGTGATACAATAATTGATTCATTGGACATTATTACATTGGACGATTGATCCAATATTTTCTTTTGAATAATGCCACCATAGTGATTGATGAAGCGATGGTTCCAAGAAGTTGCCAAGAAATGCTTTTTTGGAGTGTTTCAGTGTATATTAAAATATAAATAAATAAATACTGCACGTTATTACAGCATTATGATGTGAATTATGGTGGACATTATTTTGTTTTTTTATATATGTATATGATTTTATTTATAAGATAAATTAATATTGTTGAGGCCTTGTGTAAGAATGACATATTTTTCAAGTTGAGGCAGTGGATCAGGATTAGTAGCAGGCTTACTATTCCTTCAGCATAGTGGATCAGGTTAATGTTTACTTTTTTCAGCCACCAGATTTGCAAACCTAAGGAAAGTGTTTGTTTATGATTTACAAACAAATAATGTAGATTAAACATTTTATGCTTTACACTAGAGACTAGACTGATATTTACATATGATCAATGTACTTTAAACCATTTTATGCTACTTCTTTCTTTCTTCATATACAGGGAATACTGGAGCACCAAAACGCCAGGAACATACTATCAATATCAACATCCCTGGACTAGAGCTAGATACACCATCAATATCAACATCCCTGGACCTTCCGAAAGAGGCATCTATAGCCTTTGTGTTAAGATATTCTGTTGTTTTGTTTCATTCAATTGAGGTTTAATTTCAGGTGAGAAACTAGAAGGAAAAGAGGACTGCAATAAGGTAAGTTTATTGACCATGACTGTTACTGCCTTGATACACTATTATGTTATATATGCTCTCTGTTTTAACCAGAGCAAAATCTGTTTACTTGAAATATCAATATATTTATTATATATGAAAAACAAAACAAAAAAGACTAGAATTGCATGTAACATAAGCAAGGTCAAATATTTTACCTTAACACAAACCAAAGTATTGCGTAGGAAAATGGAAGAACAAAATGAAATTGTATTGATCTGAAATTGTTGATTACAAATGAGAAAACAGAATCAAGAAAGGTAAGAGCCTAACAACTAACAAATTAACTAACCTAAACTAATTACAAGAAAAGAAAATAACAGTAAAAGAAGCTAACTGTGTATAAGAATAACTAATACAAACATAAATAGGATTCCTAATACAAAGAAAGTCCATCTGGGTATTGTCTACCCAAAGAAATATCAGAACTCAAAAGAGTTCATTACAACATATATGTCTACACTTGATATTTGACATTGCAGAATCTCATCATCAACTCTTCCTCTTCTGCATCTTCAGATAGCAAAAGTGTTCCAATCTTATCCACTTCCTTCTTGTACTCCTCAATACCATTCTGAACAGCTTTTATCACATTTTCTAAGGTGAGTCTCAAGAAAGACAGATTCGGATATCTCAAAATCGACTCCATTGGCCGATGAAAACATTTGAAATGTGCATCACTTTTGAGTAGTTATCATGTTGACTTCCACGATATATAGTTGTTGTCAACTCTATGGCCATATCTACCAATTGAAGTTGTTGGAGGTTTCTTAGGCGTTCAATTCCTGATGGTATTTCCTTGAGTAATTTGCAACCCTTGAAAAGCATAAATTCGAGATGAGACAATGCTTTGTCTTCCACTGTCACCCTTCTTAAGTTCTCCAATGTTGATATAATGAGATCTCTGAGCATCAAGAAACTCCCAGCTTTAAAATACAGTGACTCCCCATCATAAGCTCCTTCATCAATCACGAGTGATACTAGATTGGGCAAATCTTGTAATGACTCTAGCGGATCTACCTGCAACCTACTACCACTCAAACGTAACTTAGACAAGTTTGTAAGGTCTTGTAGAGAGAGAAGATTAAGAAAGAGAGAACTGTATGGTAAGGAAGCTTAGAACAAAAAGGAGTAGTGGAAGTATAAGAGAAGTGCTATGTTTATTGGACGTTATTATGGGGTCCTACACGTTCAGATGATATATCTATCTTTATTAATTAATTGGGTAACTTTTCTTTAAAACTTTTTATTTTTATGTTAATATTCAATTTTAGTGTAATGGTTGGTACTCATTTTTTATTGTTCGTTAAGTATTCACGTAACACATTTTTATATTCGTAAATTTAGGTATTAAAGTGTAATTTTTGAAACGTTTTGGATATTATCGTCACCAATATTCCTAAATTTTTTAAATACTATAAAAATCATTTCAATTTTTAAAAAATCTTAAAGAATATTAAAAACTAATTAATAAAACTAAAATTTGTAAATTCGAAACAACCCAACTCAAAATCTTCCCAAAATTCATATTATTAATTAGTTTTTTAAAATCTTTTAGATTTTTTAAAATTTAAAATGATTTTTATAATATTTAAATAATTTAGTTTAAAATCATTCAACATGGATACTTAACGAGCATTGAACAGTGAGCACTAACTGTTGCACAAAAATTATAGATTTAGATATTACCACAAAAAAATAGGTATTAAAATGTAATTTTGAAAAAATTTAAGTGTTACAACTGAAAATATCCCTAAATATAATAATAGTAATTTGACTTGTGTCATAATCAGTAATATTAATTATTTATTACATAATCATATCTTCTATATTTTATAACAGCCCCTAATATTGTAACCAGGTTATATATTTTAGGATTGTTTTGTTTGCTTTATAATAATAATAATAATAATAATAAATAATTTATCTATTTATATTTTTAACAGCATATATAATTTAAATTTAAATTCTAATTTTTAAATAATATATTATTTGAATTCAAAATTTATCATATATTTAATTACAATAACAATTTAATTACATTTTAACAATAAATAGAATAACAAACGTCATTTGTTTCTTATTTTTTATTCTACTTTTTTAATTTATGGCTATTAATTAATTAAAGGAAAACTATATCTATTTTTTTAATTTTAATAATATTATAATAAATGTAGTTAAAAATATCTATATATCATAATAATAATAAATAATCAATCTATTTATATTTTGAACCTTTTGACATAACACAGGGTCTAAAAATTAGTTTTTAACAATAAAGGGCACAAACGGGTAGAGTGAGAAAGAAATAAAGAAAGAAAGAGAGAGAGAGAGGGAGAGCAATCGTGAAACAGAAGGAGAAGAACAAGAGGAGGGGTTCCAAAATTCTAATAGGTATGGCTTTGATTATTGGTTTTGGTTTGATTTCCCTAAGTTTATTTCTTCTCCTCATCACTAAGTTTTCTTCTTTTTCCTTCCTTTGTGGTTCGAAAATGGTGCTAGGGTATTCAAGGTGATTTGTACTCTAGGGTTCTTTTTACTCTTGAGTTCTTGATCAACAATCAAGATAGGTAATGGGATTTCTCTTATCTTTGTTTGTTTTGATGTTTTGATCCTTGTTGTGGTTTCGAAATATGGGTTGATGTTTGACAAGAATTGTATGTTAAATCTCTTGTTTATTGATTTTATCTTGATATTAGAAATATGAGCATATTGATCTTGATGTTGTAGCACCTAGGGTTTTCGAAAATCTTTATGGGGATCCCATGTTTATGTTGCTATGAGTATTTTGATTCTAATGATTTATGCATAAGTATGCAAAGATGATATTAGATGAATGCAATGGTTTTAGTTTTGGTTTAGGTCTGTTGACCCTCGTTTTGGTCAACTGACACGGAGTCAAATGCTTGATGTGGTGGAAAGTGTTGAAATAGATCTAATGGAAAGAACAATAAACGACACAACAAGTTATAGTGGTTCGGCCCCACGAACTGGTAATGACCTACGTCCACTAAAGCTATTATTGATATTAGTTCTCAAAGGAGTGATCAAAGAACTATGGTTCTCTGAGTTTCACAAGCCTTAGAGGGATGAACAATACAATCCGAAGATAATAGCTCTAATTCTCTTGTAAAGTATAAACTTAAATCAGCCAAAAGTCCCCTCTTGAGCTATTTCTCTTTATTTATAGGCTCAATGAGGATTACATGAATTTGTTACAGATATTATTTCCTAATTAATCGGATAATCAGGAATCATGGGAAATAATCTCAGATATGATTACAATTTGCACAAGATTATCTCAAAATATGTGGAGTATACGGTCGAGTTGGTCGTATATAAAATCAAAATGTTATGTCAGAGAAATCTTCCTGGTCGATGGTTGAACAGAGCCTTTGCCAGGTGTCGGCCACATGTTAAAAAATGTCTATCACGTCACCCACGCTTGCTTTCTGGATAACAAGGTCTATTATTATAAGTTGATGATTATCCTTTTTTTTAAAAAAAAAACATGCAAAAGAGTTGTTGTGGTTGGATTATGTAAGTTTCGACCTAGGGCCTTATTATCCTTTAGCATGTTTTAAAAAAAAAAAATTCTTATCTTGTTGTCACTTGTGATCTTAGAAATATGCTAAGCTATTTTATGATTTAAGATTGATATAAAGTTTCTTTAAAATGTTAATGTCTTGTTATTAAAAAATGTTAATTGAGTTCTTGTGTAGATGGTTTAGATCTCAATGCATGAACTATTGATGTTTCTTGTAGTGCATGGGATTGTAGAAACATGCTACGTAATTGTTTAAACATGATTAAAGGTGATTTTAAATAAATATTGTTTGCTGTATTTTTCTTATTTTTGTTGTGGTAATTAATCAATGATTTTAAAAATGCACAAGTTATGCCTCAAAATCCATATTTTAGAACTTATGTAAGCAAGATATGATTTTTCACATTTTAAAAATGATTTTTATTCAATTAAATACATGCAGTTTTTTTTTATATATATTGTGAAAGAAAATATATTTTTAGTTAATTATGTGAATTTAATATAATAAAAATGCTTGCTGTAATTTTTAACATCTTGAAAGAAAATGTTGTTTTTACAATATATAGAGTATTGAGCCTTAGACTTTATACATGAAAAATGTGTTTTTCTATACTTTAATTATGGAATATTTTAATTAAAAATAATGCAATTTTTATTTGTAAAATAATTAACTAAGTAGTATTATTTTTATGAGACTAAGTATTTTTATTTGATTAAAATAATGTATAAATGAATTGTTGCAACTTATTAAAAATCAACTAATTTAAAATTTTAGTTGTGAGTTCAGATTTTGTTTGTTTAAATTTTAGGGTTTAAAAATGACAAATTTTCAAACAATTTTTTTAATTTATAAATATAAGTTTGGCTAAGTGATGTGTATTTTATAAAAAAAAATAATTAGAAATGGGATTAAGATTTAAAATGTATATTTAATTATTATTTTTTTGAAAAAAAAAGTGGTGTATTTATAAAAAATAGGGGTGTATTTATAAAGGGAAATTTCACTTTTATCTCTAATAATACCTAATATTACCAAAAAATCCCAACATTAATAATATTTTCAAATTAATGCTAAGCTTTTCCCTCCTACCGAAAATACCCTTCCCATTCAATCTCAGCCTTCTCTCTCTAAGTCTCGGTTTCTCTCTCTTTCAGTCTCACAAAAATCCCCCAAAAACCATCGAACCCCCACCTCCGTCGAGCCGTCGAGCCGCCATCTCCGTCGAGCCGTCGAGCCCGCATCTCCGTCGAGCTCCCACCTTCTCCGTCAAGCCCCCACCTTCTCCCATTTCTCCGGCGATCTCGAGCCCACTGCAAACTCCCATTTTTTTGTCAAACCCGAGACCCACGGAGCATATTTCCTTCAAAGTTTAAAAAACTAAGGTAAAATCTTGAACCCAAGTCCATATTTGCTTTATATCGTTGTTGAATCTGTGATTTGTGGAATGGGTTGTCCGATTTTGTGGGAAATTTTTTATGGGTTTGAACCAGTGGCTCGATAGGTTCGATTATGGTTCGATAGTAGGCTCGATAAGGTAGTTTGAACAGTTCGATGATGGATCGATTATGGCTCGATATGAGCTCGACATGAGCTCGATAGGAGCTCGACATGAGCTCGATAGGAGCTCGATAAGAGCTCGGTAGGATATGTTGTATTATATTACAAGGGCTCGATAGGTTCGATAATGGTTCGATATGAGACTAGACTGTAGCTCGATGGTTATTTATCTAGACAGACAGATTTTTCATAGCTCGATAGGTTCGATATGAGACTAGACTGTAGCTCGATGGTTATTTATCTAGACAGACAGATTTTTCTTAGCTCGATAGGCTCGATGCTGGCTCGATAGGCTCGATAAATTTAGGTTGTTGATATTTCTCGATGGAACTCGATAGTTTTTCGATAGTGCTCGATAGGGTATGTGTTCAGCTCGATGATAGCTCGATAGAGATCGATAGAGCTCGATGACAACTTATTTCAGTGTTTTTTTGAAAAAAAATTTATTCTGTTTTCTTACAAATTTTTTTTCATGTGTTGTTACAGATGCCTAAGTTGCTTGTTCCGTTCAGTGATCACTTTCCTGGTCGAGTGACATATCGGGGTAGTAGTACTTTAAATCACATCAAGACCAGGTTTTTGGAGCTCGGGCTGCTTGAAAGGGCTAAGGAATCCCCTTTTAAGCAATTCTTTTTGGCTTCGGAGTTTAATTTCTCCGGAGTCTTGGTGCATCAACTGTTGCTGAGGAAAATCGCCAGCAACAACGAAGATGAGGTGCATTTTTTCTTGGGGTCGAAGTCTTGTAGATTCGGCATGGGAGAGTTTGCCCTGGTGACGGGGTTGGATTTCAGTGCCTTCCCGTCACCAGAAGAGTTGGAAGGGCGTAATCTCAGCGATCGGTTGATAAAGGAGTATTTCAACGATGCTGAGAAAGTAAAGCTGTCACAGGTGGACCATGCTTTCAAGACTTGTACGGTTGTGGAAGATGTGTACAAGCTTGGTCTATGTCTGTTTGTTGAGGGGGTTCTGAATGCCATTAAGGGAAAACTGCACATTTGGCGAGATATTCTAAAAATTGTTGAGAATGTAGAGTACTTCTTCAGCTATCCATGGGGGAAGTACTCTTATAGGAGGCTATTGCATTCTTGTAAGAAGGACATGGTGAAGCAAAATGCCAACTATGATGCCAAGAAGGATGCCAAGGTGCAGCAAGAGTCCAAATACAGTATGTATGGTTATGCCCCCGCCTTACAGAACTGGGCATATGAGGCTATCCAACAGCTTGCGGTGGAGCTTGTTGTGAGCTCGGGAAACATGTTCCCGAGGATGCTTAGCTGGTCGCATCGGAAGAACAAGGATTTCACCAAGTCCGTCATCGCACCGATATTATTGAAGAAGAATGTAAGTTATGTTGTTTTTTTTTATCTATATGCTTATCTTTTATCATTATTTGAGTTAACCAAATGTTTTATGTTGTTTGCAGTTAATTGTTCTTCCGATGTTGAAGCCTCGGCCAGCAGAAAAAGACTATTACTTGTCTTTGACTGAGGGAGATCTTCCCCTTTATCCTGGGCTTGGCCAGGATCCCTCGGAGACTGATGAGGAGGAGGATGCGACTTTTGAGAAAATGGCAGAGAAAGTTTCTCAGGCTGCCGAGGCAGCCAAGATATTTGTTGATGCTGCCCCGGGGGAGGAGGTTGCAGGTCCCACCCCTCCTATTCCCCCAGCCTCAGCCCCAGCCTCAACCTGTGCCCCAACATCAGCCCCAGCCTCAGCCCCAGCATCAACCTGTGCCCCAACATCAGCCCCAGCCTCAGTGTCAGCCCCAACACCAACCCCACCACCAGCCTCAGCCTCAGCCCCTGAGCTGGCCGACTTGATTGAGCGGTTGGACAGAGTCGAGGGTCGACAGGAGACCCTCTTGAAGAACCAGTCAGTGATCTTGGACGTACTCAGTCAGATCCTGACATTTGTTAAGGAGAAACCGAGGGGGTCCAATGAAGATTCAGAGTCAGAGTCATTGGATCTTCCGCTAGACTATGTTGATGATCCAACGACGCCCCCTACCATCATTGTGACACCAGATGCTGAGACTCCGGGAGTCGTTATTGTCAACCCTGAGGATGTTGCTGGGGTTCAGTTTCAGAGGGCTAGACGCCAAAGACGCAAGCCAGATTGGTTTGAGGACTATACGGATCCCACGAGGAAAAGACCTCGCACTGCTGCAGCTGCACCAGCAGACGAGGCTACACAAGAGGCTACACATGTGCTGGACCCTCTCAAGAAGCCAGATCCCAAACAGTATAGGAAAATGTGCAAGTGGCTTCTTGGAGACATGCCCAACAAGACCCCGTGGGATGTAAAGACTGGGAGTCACGGTCCAGCATGGTTTCTGACGTTGAAGACACCCCAGTCGTGGCTCAATGATGGGGTAAGCAATTTATACCTAATTATGGACTGTTTTCAATTTTACATGTTTTATTTTTACTGACTCGATGTGAGCTCGATAGGAGTTCGATAGTAGTTCGACATGGATGTTAAAATAGGGGTTGTTCTTTACTATTTCAGAGTGGCTCGATGTGAGCTCGATGGAGCTCGATAGGTAGTTCGATAGGGATGTTAAAATAGATTGTTTTTTTACTGTTTTAGAGTGGCTCGATGTGAGCTCGATATTAGTTCGATAGGGATGTTAAAAGCTCGATGTGAGTTCGATATGAGTTCGATAGTGAAAATTCCCTTAACAAAGTGGCTCGATGTGAGCTCGATGGAGCTCGATAGGGAGTTCGATAGGGATGTTAAAATAGGTTGTCTTTACTATTTCATGATGGCTCGATGTGAGCTCGATAGGTAGTTCGATAGGGATGTTAAAGTAGGTTATTTTTACTGTTTCATACTGGCTCGATGTGAGCTCAATAGGAGTTCGATAGTAGTTCGACATGGATGTTAAAATAGGGGTTGTTCTTTACTGTTTCAGAGTGGCTCGATGTGAGCTCGATGGAGCTCGATAGGTAGTTCGATAGGGATGTTAAAATAGATTGTTTTTTTTACTGTTTTAGAGTGGCTCGATGTGAGCTCGATATTAGTTCGATAGTAGTTCGATAGGGATGTTAAAAGCTCGATGTGAGTTCGATATGAGTTCGATAGTGAAAATTCCCTTAACAAAGTGGCTCGATGTGAGCTCGATGGAGCTCGATAGGGAGTTCGATAGGGATGTTAAAATAGGTTGTCTTTACTATTTCATGATGGCTCGATAGGTAGTTCGATAGGGATGTTAAAGTAGGTTATTTTTACTGTTTCAGACTGGCTCGATGTGAGCTCGATAGTAGTTCGATGGTAGTTCGATAGAGATGTTAAAGTAGTTTGTTTTTTTACTGTTTCATACTGGCTCGATGTGAGCTCGATATGAGCTCGATATGAGCTCGATGTGAGCTCGATGGAGCTCGACATCAGCATTTTATGATGGTTTTTGCTAATTTTTTTATCGTACTCTCTTTTGCAGCATATTGATGCGGCAGAACACATGCTTCGTATGCGTCGCAAGTATTTTCCCAATATATATCGACAGAATGCAGTTGTGATGAACAGTTATTTCTCACAAGTGATACCTGCCCGATATGATCAGTTCAAGAAAACAGCCGACAAAACAAAGTATTATTGGGATGCTGACATTATGTCCATGTTGACCGGCATCGAGCAGCAGTTTCTGGCATCTTGGGGAGGAGTTGAGGATGTATATTGGTGCCAGAACTATGGACAACAACATTGGTTTGCCATTGAGGCTTCCATTTCTAGTTGGACTCTGACTGTTTACGATTCAGACAACTCGGTGATTAGTGACGCAAAGCTTGAGGATATTATGAGTCCATGGTGCTTTATGCTACCTTCTCTGTTAATGCAGAGTAAACTGTTTACTGATAGCTTGATGTTGAAGATTCCATCAGCAGGAAATAGGCCGCATCAGTTCACATTGCGTCGCAAACAGAAACACGAGCTCCCTCAGTCAAAGAGAAGGTAACAAACATCATCTTCATACTAATTTTGTTTCTAACTAAATTTATAGTAATGTGCACTTAATATATTTTTTTTTTTTACAGTGGGGATTGTGGTGTGTATGCTATCAAGTATATTGAGCATCTAATGGTCGGTCTTCCATTGGAAGCTATCTGCGATGAAAATATGGAGGTGTTCAGGAACAAGTGGACCACAGACTTGTGGTATCAAAATTTGTTACCTTGATGATTGTATATATACAGGGTCTTTACATGTACAGTTTGTTGTTCACATTTTTTTATAATTTTCATGGGCTGTTATCGAGCTAATATCAAGCTATATCGAACTGTTATTGAATTATCAAAATTTGTTACCTTCATAAAAAGAGTTTATTAATACAACAAGTTCAAATGGGAAAAAAGAGTTTAAAGCCTAGCTTTGCCATAAACATAACTTTTCAGAAAAATCAAATAAAAAGAGTTTATTAATACAACAAGTTCAAATGGGAAAAAAAAGTTTAAAGCCTAGCTTTGCATGTAGCCCTGTTGTGGCCAAGACCACCACACATGCTACACTTGCGATGACTGGGAATGATTTCTCCATTCGATGGAGTGCGGTTTGTCTTCCTTCTTCCCACCTTATTCTTCTTCGGTCGACCAACTGGTTGTTTTTCAACGGGAACCCCAACTTGCATTTTCTCTATGTTCTCGGGAACTTCCCAATCATCCTCATTGCCAGTTGGGTAAATTGTTTCTTTGTAAGACTCCCTCCACATCTCAGTAGTGTAATATGGTGAACACAGTGAGTAAATGTTGACATTGCGCAACATGGCCGCAGCCACACCATGAACACAAGGGTAACCCATTATTTGAAACTGACCACAAGAGCATGATTTGGTCATCAAATTCACCTCACCATCACCTTCTGGGTCTACCACATGAAATTCAAACTGTCCAAGAGGATGGACTTTCAAGTACCTTGCATCATCCGCAATGCCTGAGACATCTTTCTCATATGTTGTTGCTAATTTCGATGTGCACTTCTCTACCTCCTCACGACGCGCGGCAAACCATGACTGAATTGTGAAACGAATGAATTCCACAAAAGTAGTGACTGGGAAGGTTCTTGCGTCTCTGGTTTTGTTGTTGAAACTTTCAGCGTAGTTGCTTGTCATTACATTGTATCGATTCCCAGGAAAGTATACACGAGTCCACTTATCGAAGCCAATACCCTCGAGATATTGAGCTATGGCAGGATCCATTTGCTTTATATTATTGAAGAACCTGTGAAATTTTGACTTCTGAAATGCATATGCCGCATTATACATCTCCTTGTGACAGTGATCGGTCTTGAACTTAGCGATTACATTCATACTTATGTGATGGTAGCATGCGCCGTGGTAGGCATCAGGGAAGACCAACTCAAGAGCATGAATAATGCTAGCATGCCTGTCTGAAACAAAAGACAGATTATCAACAACTCCAATGGCTTCCTTCAATTTCATCATGAAATACTTCCAAGAAGCATGATTCTCACTGTCAACAATCGCGAATGCAATTGGATAAATGTGGTTATTCGCATCCAATGCGACAGCACACAACATGTGGCCACCGTACCTTGACTTTAAGAAAGTGCCGTCCACACATATAACAGGACGACATGATGTAAATCCCCTTCTACAAACTCCGAGTGAGAAGAAACAGTAAAGAAAGCGACCGTCATCTGTGACAAAATCAGTAATTGTACCTGGATTCTTTTGCTGCAGCATGTACAGGTAAGAAGGTAACTTGGAGTACGATTCTTCAGGTGTCCCCCTAACATAACCGAGTGCCTTCTCTCTGCATCTCCAAGCCTTAATATAACTCATATCGATCCCAAAATTATTCTTCATATCCTCCTTTATGCTGTTTGGTGGATAGCTAGTGCCATCAGTAGCATATTTGTTCTTGATAAGGTGCCCAATGACAGAAGGTGCTGCTTGACGGTGGTCTTTTTGTCGCAATTCTAGTGAGCAAGTATGTACACTATTATAAACAGTGATCTCAAACATCTCTGATCGCGCTACTTTTTTCCCTCTTATTCTCCAACCACAATCAGGATCCTTGCAGGTGATATACAACACATCAGTACCAGACTTCTTAACCATAAACTCAAAATTATTCTTCATTGCAAAGAGAGCCGCTTTGGTTTTCAATTCCATCTTGTTCTCAAATGTCTTCCCAAGATGTAATTCCCCCAACGCTATACCGGATGAGGGTGATTCAGAACGACTACAAGCTATGATATCTTCTTTTGTAAACATGGGAGCACTCCATTTTCTGTGATCTTCTGTTGAACATATTGAAATGTTCCCTGTATAGTTATATTCTATTCCACCATGACGACTAGAGCTGGTGCCAGGTGTTCGGCGTCCTTGACTTGGTGGGTTCGTCCGTGCAATATGACGTATTGGTTGTTCTTGTGCTTCTTCTACTTGCAAATGTTCAGCTAATAGATCATCATCCACCGAATTGTCTCCTAATTCCTCATTGTGTTCGGCTACCGGATCGTCATTCACATAGGGGTTGTACTCATACTGGTTGTCCCTCAGGTCACCAATAGGAAATCCTAAAGTACTGGCTGCTCCCTCAGGTCCGGGAGTGGAATATGGGTCTGCAATGACAATCTTTTTAACAGGAGTGACACACAAGGCCAACCTTTCTTTAGATGTTACTCCTATGAATGCACGGACACCAAGATCACTTTCAACATGAACGGGTGTAAACGGTTGGTCGCCGCAAGTGTAAGGAACCTCCAATTTCAACTCATACATCTGTTTATCAACTTTAAGTTCCTTGTGCAATATGTCAAGAAGTTGCAAGTACGTTACAGTATCCTCCATCGGTATCACCGTGCATTGAGGGTCCTTGAAAATCCACTTATTCCCTTGTAATTCCCAAACACCATTGTAGGATACAAAAACGTAGACAATAGAGCCTGTGTTGGAAAAAAAAACATTAACATTGTCAGGAAAACTGTCATTTTTCCAGAAATGCAATAAAAAATAACATTATCGAGCTTTATCGAGCTATTATCGAGTTGGAATCGAGCTACCATTTCTCAAAACAGAATACAAACCTAACCAAACCCTCCATCGAACCCCTATCGAGCTATTATCGAGTTATCATCGAGCTACCATTTCTCAAAACAGAACATAAACCTAACCAAACCCTCCATCGAACCCATATCGAGCTATTATCGAGTTAGCATCGAGCTATCATTTCTCAAAACCGACTATAAAACACAACCAAACCCTCAATCGAACCCTATCGAGCTCATATCGAGCTACTATCGAGCTCACATATTATAGATCCATTCGACCCCTTCTCGAACCCTTATCGAGTTTCCATCGAGCACTAAACCGAACCTATCGAGCTATTATCGAGCTAACATCGAGCTACATCGAGCTCTTACAAAGACCTTCTTCTACATACCATCGAACCGTTATCGAACCGTTATCGAGCTTCTATTGAGCAAAAAAATTACAGAAAACCCAGAAAAACACAGATCGCGGAATCTCTCAAAAAATCCCGAAAAATACACCAATATAGGCTCAGATCTGTTCAAAATAGCCAAAAAAAATGTAAACAAATAATACCCAACACAAAATGTAAAATCTCATTACCCATGGTTTTTCTCCTCCAAAAACTCTCAAAATAGATGTTGCCTTTGATATTAACGAATTCACAGAAACAATGGAGATAACTAACAATGATTTTGACAAGAAAATTATACAAAACTGTAGGTTTTATGGAGATTTCGTGAGAATTAGAGAGAGAGAGGGAGGAAAGTGGAAGAGAAGGTTTTGTGAATTTTTGATATAATGAGAGGGGTATTTTGGGTATAGGAGGAAAGTTTAGCATTAATTTGAAAATATTATTAATGTTGGGATTTTTTGATAATATTAGGTATTATTAGAGATAAAAAGTGAAATTTCCCTTTATAAAAATAATACCCTATTACACGATAAAGTGATCCAATAATTCATTGGACATTATTATGTGGTCCTATACCATTTATTACATTGGATTACTTCTGTTTATGACATTATTATGTGGTCCTATGACCTTTATTATTACACAATGACTTTTCTTTAAAGCATTTTTCACTATTGCACTCTACGATCATATTCACATTAATTCATTACTGCACTAAATAATAAATCTTATATTATTAGATATAAAATATTAAAAATAAAGTGTTTATGTCTTTTAGGACTATGTTATTTCGTTACTTGTTTGGACTATGTGTTTTAATAAAATATTTTTTCGACCATATATTTTGTAAAATGATTCAAATAAACTCCTAAATTTGATTTTGATAAAAAAAATTTTGAATGCGCATACAAAAAAAATAAGCACGTATGCAACAAGATGTTTGAACTTTGTTTTCGGTACTGTAAATTATTCAGAATTTCTTGAAATTTTGCAGGATGTCTTAAATGACTACAATGTACACCATAATATAAAAAAAATTGATTTTTTTTTTATCAAAGTATAAAATACACTAACTAACTGCACCGGTACATCCAAAAAACTTGATGTGTCGTAGTCTTTCCCAATATATATATTAGTCTTTATTTGTGTCATTCTTACAAATCTACCAATCTAATTTTTCATTCTTTCTATTTTTGCTTAGCTATATATATAAATATATACTTCATAAATTAATATGTTATATTTTTTCTAAATTAATATATGTTAGTAAGTTTATATATATTAGTTAAACATATATTAAAACAATTACTCACATATATATATTAATTTATATTCTACTTCTATAAGCATATATTATATTTTTCTTAGTAAAAATGAGAAAAATGAAATGCTGGATTGGTATTTTTGTAAGGAAGATACAAATAAAGAGTAATATATATATATATATATATATATTATAATTCTAATCATAGTGGAAAACTTTGAAAAAAAAAAGGAAAGTTTTTTTTTTATATCTCTTCTATATAATAAGTGTGTAGATAATGATAATGCTTGATTTTAACAGTTTTTTATTTTTTTAATATTAACTTTAATGAAATTTACTTATATTTAACAGAATATTCTTATATTTAATGGTAGTTTGTAAACACTTAAACTTAAATAAAATAAAATAAATAATTAAAAAAATTAAAATAGAATATTTTTTTTAGATATTTTACAATAATAATTATTTAAAAATAATAACTAATTAAACAAATTAAAATATGATATTTTTGAGATATTTTATAATGATAATTATTTTAAAATAATAAATAATTAAACAAATTAAAATATGATATTTTGAGATATTTTACAATAATAATTATTTAAAAATAATAAAATCATATGTTTTATAACTTAAATAAAATTTAATTAAACTTAAACCCACTTATTAGAATAATATCATATTAAACATATAATATAATATACTATGAATTAGCAATAATTTTTTCAAAAAAAAAATAGCAAAAAACTTAAATTTAAAATTCACGTATAATATTTAATATTGCATTAAATATATAATATATAATCTCTTGTTGTCACCTCTAAATTCAAAAATTAGAAAAAACATAAACTTCAACAAATATAAATAAATTATTTAATTAAAATAGGATATTTATTTGAAATTTATATGACATTAATATAAATTTAATAAAAATAATTAATAAATTATATAAATAAAACTAAACAAACATGTATATTGCACGTTGTTGCCTGTATCTAGTATATCTCTTCTATATAATAAGTGTATACATAACGGAAATTTTTGGTTTCAACAATTTTTTATTTTTTTAATGTTAACTTTAACAGAATATTCTTATATTTAACAGAATATTCTTATATTTAACGGTAGTTTGTAAACACTTAAACTTAAATAAAATAAAATAAATAATTAAAAAAATTAAAATATGATATTTTTGAGATATTTTACAATAATAATTATTTAAAAATAATAAATAATTAAACAAATTAAAATAGAATATTTTTCAGATATTTTACAATAATAATTATTTTTAAATAATAAATAATTAAACAAATTAAAATATGATATTTTTGAGATATTTTACAATAATAATTATTTAAAAATAATAAAATCATACGTTTTATAACTTAAATAAAATTTAATTAAACTTAAACTCACTTATTAGAATAATATCATATTAAACATATAATATAATCTATTGAGAAACTATATTAAACTATATTTTTTTAATGGTTAAGATTTCAATATTCACTCACTCACTTAATTAATACATTTATTTCAAAATTTATATGACATTAATATAAATTTAATAAAAATAATTAATAAATTCTATAAAGGGTTTATGCATTTTTAGACCCTGTATTTTGACAAATTACTTTTTGGATCCTGTGTTTTCTAAAATAGTTCAAATAGACCCCTAAACCCGATTTTGATCAAAGTTTTTTTTTAACTAAAATCACAAATAATTTATCAAACTAACAACTCAAAACAAAAATACAATCATTCTGCCTAATAAATGTCTTATTATATTCAATTTTTTGTTCATCAAAATCAGGTTTAGGGGCCTATTTGAACAATTTTACAAAACACAGGGTCCAAGTGTGGAAACATTGGAAAAGCATACAAGCTAGAAAGAAAGATTTTGTTGCTCATTCTGCAATGATCTCAGGCTGTGGTGTAAATGGCAGGCAATCGACACAATTGAGTTGTTTGAAGCAACGAGCATATTTGCCCGAATTCAGTCACGTACAAGGGCCTCATCTCTGCTTATAACCATGCTGGCTTAGTTGAAGAATGCTACATGTGTTTTGACTTCATGAAGGACCAAGGGCAAGGGAGGACTATTGGAAGAAGCTCATGAGTTGATAAAGACTATGCCAATCAAATAATGTACTTTGAGAGCATGACATTAACTAAAATAACTGTAAAACCTTAAATAGCATGTCCTGCTACATCAGAAATCAGGAGCTGTAAATTTGAAACAACTAAAGAACAGTAAAAGAACAAGACAAAGTTTACTTGGTTCAGACCAAATAAGTCCTGGAGGCAGAGGCACAATTGAGGTCCCTTGTCAGTCCACAATATTAATCAAATTTAATACACCCTCAATGTTTTCACCAATCTTATTATATAGCAACCTTTTTTTTATAAGAAGAGAAGAAAATCACCTGTCCACGAGTGGCTTCCTCCCAAATTTATTGAAAAACCTCACTTATGGCTGAGGAATACCGTAGTAGACAAAGAGAAAAATACATAAGGAAAAAAAACATATCTCACACAAGAAAAACAAAGGAAAACCACACAGAAAACCAAAAACATAAAATGCAAATACAAGATGATTTGTCCAAGCATACACTATAGGCTTTTCACACAATGAATACAAATCAGATGACTCAAACATCAACACATCAAGTTACTCCAAACACCAGTCTAAGAATATTTATAGACCCTTATGACCAATGAGAGACTTCAAGTTGAAAAGAGGATTGGTCAATCAGAAAAAAACTTCCAGCTAACATAAGGGCTTGAGTAAAGACCAAATGTATAGCAACCCCAAAAGCAGTGGGACACTTGGCCAAAGGGTAATGATCATCAGCACCTAAACCCCACCAAGTTCGGCCAAAGAAGATTGAAGGGTGACACCAACATCATCAAAAGATAAAGAAGTTGAAGAAGACAGCGATAACTCCTCACCTCATGTATTGTGGTTATAACCTATAAAGACAAGAGAAAAAAATATATTAAAAAACATCACACTTAAGCATTGTAGAACAAGAAATTTAAAGGTAAAAAAATGCAATATTTGATGTAGTAATCAAGAGACCTACAAAGGCAAGTTAGAAATAACCAATACCCCAGATAATATACATTGTCTCACATCAAACCAAATTAATAGTTTTATTAACACTTGTTCAAAGCCAAAATGGATCATAAACTTTGTAGTATTTTTTCCAATGAAGGTATTTATATATGCCCATCTCGATATATATGAACCCATTATATGGATAAATACCCAAATTTCTCTTTATCTAATTGCATGGCTACATTTACGAGAATTAGTTTATATATAAAACAAAGAAGATAGATTACAAACATCATAATTCTACAAACCAAGGAGAAATCATTTTCATAATGACATTTGGATGACTTAAAAACAAATCAACTAAACTAGTGACAAGTGGAGACCAGCCGTCTTGACAAAAGAATAAAAAAAAAGGTTTATACCTTTTTGGACTCTGTGTTTTTTTCCATTACCTGTTTGGACCTTGTGTTTTGACAAATTACTTTTTGGACCCTATGTTTTGTAAAATTGTTAAAATAGAACCCTAAACTCAATTTTGATAAAGAAAAAATTGAATATAACAACACAGTTTTTAAGCATAATCATTTTATTTTTATTTTGAATTGTTAGTTTGGTAAATTATTTATGATTTTAGTTGAGAAAACATTGACCAAAATCAGGTTTAGGGTTCTATTTTAACCATTAACATAGGGTCCAAAAAGTAATTTGTCAAAACACAGGGTCCAAACAGGTAATGAGAAAAAACACAGGGTCCAAAAAGGTATAAACCCTAAAAAAAACAAGATATTGAATTGAAAAACACCAAATTCTTAATTTAACTAACTCATTATATAATACAAAATATTTATCAGTCGATTAATAACATGTTAGACTATCAAATTGTTATAAACTGCAAATATAAACTTGCATTAGTATCAGAGTGAGTTGAAATAGTATTGAGGAAAAATAAAAAAATTTGTACAAAATAATAATGAATTTTACTAAAATAAACTTTGAGTTAACCTATAAATCAAAATATATTTACTGAAATAAATTGAAAAAAAAAAAAGACTACGTGGCGTACCTGGGCCTTTCATATAATTAGTATGTTAGGTATGTGTTGAATCTTGGGCCAATCTTCCCCTGTTCCTTCCTTGCACCTAGGCATTAATGCCACTTAAATTATTGTCACTAAGGTACAGATTTTCAAGTTTTCACATTTCAAAAATTGACCTTGGAATTTTTCCAATTAGCTTGTTCCCATCCAAATTAAGGTATGTCAATTGGGATGATAACGAGACATTTGGGATGGTTAGAGGGCCATTAAAGTGATTATCTTCAAGCATTAAATACTGTAGGGAAGGCATTATGAACAAAGCTTGTGGAAGTTGACCATCAAAATTGTTGGAACTTAATTCAAGCCTTGAAAGATGTGATAAATTCTTAATTGAAGATGGAATGGTTAGAGGGCCTATAAACTTATTAGAAGAAAGACTTAGAGATTGTAAAGAAGGAATTATGAACAAAGTTGGTGGAAGTTGACTATCAAAATTGTTGAAACTTAATTCAAGCCATGAAAGATGAGATAAATTCTTAACTGGAGATGGAATGGTTAGAGGGCCAGTAAAGTGATTTCCGCCAAGCATTAGATACTGCAGGGAAGGCATTATTAACAAAGCTGGTGGAAGTTGAAAGTTGTTGAAACTTAGGTCAAGACTTGAGAGTTGTGATATATTCTTAAGTGAAGATGGAATGGTCCTTGAAAAGTTACAATATGAGAGATCTAAAACACTTATGAACTTGAGATTGCCAATGGAATATGGTATTCTTCCATAAAAGCTTGTAGAGTGAAGACGCAATGAGTTTAGTTTACTACCAAAATGAAAATTAGGAAGAAAACCAGTAAGGTTTCTATTGAACGACATATCAATGACTTGAATTTTAGGAAGATGAAAAATGTTTTGCAAAAATTCACCATATAGATTGCAATCAGTAAGAGATAGAGATGTCAAGGAGGATAGGTTAGCCATAGATTCAGGTAGTAGTGACGAAAAGTTCACATTGTTCAGATGAAGTTCTCTTAATTTTGTCATGTTTTGAGCAAATGTTATCGTTGGGCTATATAAAAGGCTAATAGACATCTCATGATCATAATCGTAGTGAATATCATAAGAGAGATCAAGAGACATCAAATTGGACAACAAAGCGATTTCAGAAGGGACTTGACCAGAAAAAAAGGAGTAAGAGAGGTTGAGATGGGTTAACCTCGAAAGCTGAGCAAAGCTTGATGGAATATTAGAAAGAGTGAAGTTGTTGTAGGCAAGGTTGAGCCGGTGAAGTTGACGTAAGCTGAAGAGGCTGCTATTGGAACTCAAAGGCCATTGAAGCTAATTTAAACTCAGATCGAGCCCTATTACTTGTTCTGTTTTGCTGCTACACGTGACACCATCTTACTCACAACAGTCCTTTCCTTCCGTCCAAAACTTCATCTTTGGGTAAGAAAGGGTCTCATCATATGGAGTTGGATAATAATAATCAGTGTAATTGGGCTTTTTAAAGACAAATTCTTGCTTTAATTGCAACAAAGCAGAGCTTATGTGGGGGAGGTATCTCATTCCAGAGAAAGTGAAAGTTGCATTCAGAGCTTGTTGTGTTGTCACTGAGCAACATGTGACAAAGATCATGATGATGAAGAAGAGCAAACGATTTTTCATTGTTCGTGGGAGTTGTGAAAATAAGTTGTAAAAGATGAGTTCATAAATGCTTTTCTTTTCATTTATTTTAGCACAAAAGACACGCAATTATGGAAGTAGATTCACAAGGCTGAAAAGTTTTTAACCTTTCAATTCTAGCTATGCATATCAACTTTCATTTATTTATTTAATTACTCTTTTATTTAGTTGATGGAGCCATACTCATATAAGGAAAGAATATTCAATATATTGGTAAAGTAATAAATAATTGTTTACAAGAAAAAGTCTTATAAATGTTATATATAGATAATACAAATCATTTACTAGTCTTAATATTCAAGTCTAACAAAAACAAGTATTATTAGTCTTGTCTATTATTAGTCTTGAGTTGACATGACACTTGGAAGTTGGACTAGTCTTGAGTCTTCTCCCATTTTACACGTTCCAAACTTAACCAAAATTAAAAATATGCACTGTCATCCAATTAACCAATAAGAAAAGATACAAAATGTATTAAGTGGTCACTTATCTTTAAATTCAATCCATGTTATTATGAAACAAAAAAAGATACAAAATGTATTAATACATGACAAACAAGGAGAAATAACAAAATCCTAAAGAACAAAATTTAGTCTGAAAAAAAAAAACAATTAAAATCTTCACACAGTATCTTTGGAATAGCCTCAGATCCAACGATTATATATACAATACACGATACATTTTGAACAGAATAAATAATATAAATGACAAAGTACAATTATGTTAAATAAACACACCGAAATTTTATAGTGGTTCAGTCATGTTTAGATGAACAGTAATAAGCTAAATCACTTAGCTTTTAGCATGAGTTTCTCGACAAAAAAACAAAAATGTTCACTCATTTCTGACTTGCCCAGATTTCGAGCCAAAAAAGCTGTTAGAAAAAGGCCAAAGACCCCTTTAATAGTTTTAATAGTTATATAGTTTTCCAAGTCAATTCAATTGTATACTTTTAAGACAACATTTTTCACCTTATTATCTTTTCTTGACATTTTATACATCTAGCTAAAAAAGAAAATGGATTAATGAGAAGACCATTTTACCCTTAATAATTAATCAAATAATAAATTTTCTAAATATATATATATATAATACAATTCTTAATTTTCACAGCCACACCACACTTGTATTGTATGTAGCAAATTTTTCCCTTTCCATAAACTTCAAATGATTTTCCTTGCGCTATACTTCTTCTCCCTCCTCAACACAGTAACAAACTCAGTCACCAACAGGCACTTAC
This sequence comes from Humulus lupulus, assembly GCF_963169125.1. NCBI lineage: Eukaryota > Viridiplantae > Streptophyta > Magnoliopsida > Rosales > Cannabaceae > Humulus > Humulus lupulus. Next base: position 218,517,960 of record NC_084798.1, read on the forward strand.
TCCCCAAGTCCGACATAACCCTCGACTGTGGCTCATCACGAAACAGCACACGACCAGGAGACAGGCGAACCTGGAGTGGAGACGTCAGCTCAAAACTGTTTCCCTTAGATGCTCAAAATAAAGTCTCTGCGTGTGCGGAGGTTGTTGACTCAGTCGACGAAGTTCCTTACAGAACAGCACGGTTCTCCGTCTTCGAATTCACCTACACATTACCAGTGACACCTGGCGTAAAGATCGTCCGACTCCATTTCTCCTCGGCCAAATACAAAGGCTTTGATACCTCCAAGGCCTTCTTCTCCGTCAAAGCCGGTCCATACACCTTCCTAAAAAACTTCAGCGTTTCTCTCAATACCGAGGGTCTTCAAAGAGGAAACAAATTAGTGAAAGAATTCTGCTTGCCTGTAGAGACTTCGAACCTGATCATAAAATTCACTCCTACCACTTCAATGGTTTCTGACGCTATTGCTTTCGTCAATGGAATTGAGATTGTGTCGATGCCCGCGGATCTATACTACTCGGTGCCCGATGCAGGCCTTAGGTTTGTAGGGCAGGCGGGACGGTACTTCTTCACTAACAACACTGCTATGGAGAATGTGTATCGAGTTAATGTTGGTGGAAAATTTATCTCTAGAGATGATGATGATTTCTTCCGTACTTGGGAGGGCGCAGACAGCGAAGAAAGATTTTATTTGACGAGGTACTCGAAAATATTAAGTGTTATACCTGTGACAGGTAGCCAGCTTACCTGGGAATTCCCACAGTACATCGCACCTGCCATGGTCTATCGAACCGCTCTGTCTCCGGGTTTTGTAAGAGAATCAATCAGAAGTTACAATCTTACCTGGGAATTCCCTGTAGATTTAGGATTTTATTACATGGTTAGATTGCACTTTTGTGAGATTAGCAAAGTGATTAAGTTCACAGGTGACCGGGTATTTCGTATCTTCATGCTGAATCAGACGGCAGAACGAAGAGCCGATGTGATACGCTGGAGTGGGGGTCAATATGTTCCCTATTTTAGGGACTACATCGTATCAGTTATTTCAAAAGGAGTAGCCGAGAAGAAACAGAAACTCTCCATCGCTCTGGAAGCAATGCGAGAGCAAACTAAGTATACCGATGCAATCTTAAATGGTGTAGAAATCTTCAAACTGAACGACGCAACTGGGAACTTAGCCGGTCCTAATCTCGACCCGATTCCTCATCCTGTGCCAAGCCAGCAGAATGAGAAAACAAATCGAACGTCAATGGTCGGAATAATTTCCGGTGCAGTGGTTACACTGGCCCTAATAATTGGGTTGTTGGTTCTCTGGATCGGAAGAAAAGTCAAAGAGTCAGGACACAGTTCTTTGACCACTACTAAGTCAAGCAAGGCTTGTGGCTCATCATCAAAACTGCCGTCTCATCGTTGTCGTTATATATCATTGGCTGAGATCATAGCCGCCACAAACAATTTCGAAGATATTTCCATTATCGGAGTTGGAGGATTTGGCAACGTGTATAAAGGGTACCTTGACAATGGGACCACCCCCGTTGCCATCAAACGCCTAAAGCCCAAGTCATCCCAAGGGGTTCGAGAGTTCAGGTCCGAGATCGAGTTGCTCTCCCATCTCCGTCACCGCCATCTCGTCTCTCTCATTGGTTACTGCAACGACAACCGCGAGATGATCCTCGTGTACGAGTACATGGCCCACGGCACCCTTCGTGACCATCTCTACAACACTGAAAAACCACCTCTCACGTGGAAACAACGGCTCGAGATTTGTATTGGAGCAGCGAATGGATTACACTATCTCCATAAGGGTATAAACTACACGATCATCCATCGTGATGTCAAAACTACAAATATCCTGCTAGATGAGAAATTTGTAGCCAGAATTTCGGACTTTGGTTTGTCGAGAGCTTGCCCCACCACCATTTCCAAAACCCACATCACCACAATTGTCAAGGGTAGTTTTGGATATTTGGACCCGGAATACTACAAGCGCCAACAGCTGACAGAAAAGTCCGACGTTTACTCGTTTGGTGTCGTGTTGTGTGAGATCCTATGTGGTAGGCCACCTATTGTAAAGACCGCGGAGACTACTGCACAAGTGGGTTTGGCCGGATGGGTACAGAGTTGTCATCGCAACGGAACACTTGATGAGATAATAGACCCAAATCTAAAGGGTAAGATTGCGCCAGATTGCTTCATGAAATACGGTGAGTTAGCGGTGCAGTGTATGGTGGAAAACGGGACTGAAAGGCCGTCGATGAAGGACATCGTGAGGAGGCTGGAGTTTGTAATGCAGCTACAGAAGAATGCGGAGAGCGACGGCAGTGTGAGTTGGGAGATTGTGAAAAGGAAAGCTGAGGAGGAGGTGACTCTCTACAGAAATTACAACAGCGACAGCGATGGGGCATTTGCTTGTAGCTGGAAAGGAATTTCTGGGACTGTGTTCTCCGAGATAACTGATCATCGGAACGGTAGATAATAAATAAATGAACCATTATTTACCTTCTCCTAAGCAAAATAAGTCTAATACGTACTATGTCTTATGTGATAATTAATGTGAAAACAAAATTTAAAATTGTAATATTAATTTTTGTGTCTTCTTTCTATATCTATGTAAAAAAAAAAGTATTTATCTGTTTTTCTGACTTTTGCTTATTTAGTTTTATAATTTTTAACTTAAGGCCAATTCTTTATTCCTTCCCATGATTTAGTCCAATATGTGGGTCCTAAATTTTTTGCCAAGTGTCAAACTATCAATAATTTTGGTGTTTTTATTTTTTAAAGTTTTTACTTGAAGTATCTGTAATCAACTCTGGAAGGAAATGGTTCGTGACTGTGAAAAGTAAGAAGGATTTGGTAATAAAGCTCATATTAATTAGCCATTTTTGTATATTTGTTTCCAATTAGTTTACATTGTTTAAGAGAAGTGTTTATGCTTTTGTTTTGAACAGTTTACGCGTTTGGAAGAAAAAGTGATCCAATAATTCATTGGACATTATTACATTTGATGACTTTTGTCTCTACACCATGACTTTTCTTTTTTTTTTTTTAAATTCTTTTGAATAATGCCACCATAGTGATGGACAGATGGTTTCCATATTAAATCAATAAAGCAGTAACAGATAAAGCTTATATATATAAATATTTTCTATATATATATATAAATATTATCTTAATGTGTAATCAATTGTTCTAATTAAATGGTAATTTTTGTTCATATGATAAGCACAAGTTCTAATTGTTCACTAACTCCTCTTGTAAGTTGTAACTGAGTGGAGCAATTTGAGTGTGTATAGAAGATCTGAGTGTAATAGGATTAAACCAAAATGTTTCACAAGCGCCATTGAAAGAATGTACTATACAATCACAAGGAACTCACTTCACTGATCCACTTTGTCTTGGAGGAATTTCTCTAAGTACTCATTTTCCTTCCTAATTGCATAAAGATCTGACTGTAATCAGTTGCCAGAATTTTCTCAGATATTTGTTCGAAGCTCTCATGGATGCCTGTATGGAGCCTATATGTATGCCTGCCTTCCTACTTGTTTTTTCTTAGCTTAGAAAACATTATGCTTCTCTTTCAGTTGAGTAAGAAATGGTCTCAAAATACCACTTTCAGAGAAGCAATGCACTTGTTTTACCTGAACACTATCTCATCTACAATTGCATAGTTGCTCCTTTCAATATTCAATATATTCAGTCAGTCCACTTTTGTTGAATTCTCCAGTACTAGAGCTAGATACACCATCAATATCAACATCCCTGGACCTTCTCAAAGAGGCATCTATAGCCTTTGTGTTAAGATATTCTGTTGTTTTGTTTCAGTCAATTGAGGTTTAATTTCGGGTGAGAAACTAGAAGGAAAAGAGGACTGCAATAAGGTAAGTTTATGATGGATGTGTTACCCAATTTGGCAAGCTTGTACCTTTATAACCTCTGATTTTGAGTTCCTTTAAATTTACATGTGGTTGGAGTGCATCAAGAACTTCTCTTTCCTTTGTTGAGCTATCTGCCTCACCATTCCAATCAAGAATGAGCTCATTGAGATACTTTTTGTTCTTCAAATTGCCTTCCAAAACATCACTCACTTCTCTAACATGCTCAAGCCCTGAAATCTCCAAGCTTCCATGCAGATTGTCAAACTTGCCCAACTCTTTGATCCTGGACCCATCATTTTTACACAGAACAAAATTACTTAACGTCTGAAGATTTATCATATTACAAATCTTCGGTGGCATCTCTTTTAGAGGAGTCCATCTTGTCATAAGATGACGCAGGTTGACTAACTTGGAAATGTTGGTAGGCAATTGTGTGAGATTTTTACAACTTGACAATAAGAGTGTTTCCAAATTGTACAATCCACAAACTGAATGAGGTAATTCTTTAACTTTCGTGCCAGACACATCCAAATACCTGAGATGTTTTAAATTGCCAATTGAATCAGGCAAGTCTGTGATACATGATTGTGACAAAGAAAGTGATCTTAGGCATCCTCCATCCTTCAGCACAATTTCAAGCTTTAATTGTGTATTCTCCCATGGATTTGTATTTTGCAATGGTAAAGCTAACAAGGTGCGCAAATACTTCACTCTAGAAAAGTTGTCAAATTCTACTGTATCTTTTAAGTCTTTCATGTATGATAGATGGCGTGTCTTGCTACCATTTAGCTTGTGGAAGTCATTACAACTATCATAAATAGAACAACACTGACCTGATACATACATAGGTAGATCATGCATAAGATCGTGCATAGAAAGAGAACGATCCCTTGTGTTTCTTTGAAAAAATGATCTTGCTATTAACGCATTCAAGTACTCTTTTCCAACATCTTCAATTCTTTGTCCAGATTGAGATTTCAAAAGACCTTCTGCCATCCATATTAAGATTACTCTTTCTCTATCAACATCACCAAATTCGTAATCTTTGGGAAATATCGAGAGAGAAAAGAAAAACATGGCTTCAAATGAGGAGGCAGATATCGATAGCTCAACCACAAAGCTGGAACAATTCCTATGTCGCGGCAATTGGACAACTCCCAAATATCACTTTGCAGTACATGTCTCCATTCTTCACTAGTGGACATAGATCGTAAAAGTCCAGCCATCGATTTTACAGCCAAAGGAAGACCCTTGCACTTTTTTACAATTTGCTTCCGATTTCTTCCATGTCTTGATATACCTCATTGGAGCCTATAGTACCAAAGACGTGTTCTGCAAACAACTTCCAACAATTTTCATAAGATATTTCTTTAAGCTCGTAAGGCTGAACATGCCTCGTCCTCATCATCAAAGCAATATCTTCGTTACGCGTGGTCACAATGATCTTACTTCCTTGATCGCCAGATTGAAAAGAGCTTTTCAAAGAGTCCCACAACAAATAATTTTCATTCCATACATCATCGAGAACAAAAAGAAACTTCTTCCCTATCAAAGCATTTTTCAATTCATTTTGAAGTTGATATAGCTCCTTTGCTTCGCAACTTGTTTTAGTGATTGCCTCTAAAATAAGTTTAGTTATTTTCAAAACATCAAAATCTTCGGAGATAGTCACCCACACTTTCAAGTCAAAGTGTTGATTGACAGTGGTATCGTCATATACACTTTGAGTAAGTGTAGTTTTGCCAATACCAGCCATCCCTATTATAGGAATTACGACAATCCTATGGTCACCAACATCATCACACAATACTCGCTTAACAAGAGCATATTTATCGTTCTCCCTTCCATAAACCTTAGAATCATCTAACAAAGGTGCAGGTGATCTATGTAATGTTGTTTTCATCTCAACTTTTTTCAAACCAAGGTGCTCTGTTTGGTCTAAGAGATTCTTTAATGTACTAGTGATCCCTTCTATTTCAGATTTCACAGCTATTTCAAATGAATTATAAATTCTTTTGAAAAAGTTCAAGGACTTACTTGCTGTGCTTTCAGATTCATCTTTCTCCATCTTGAGTCGCAGGGCTTCAGTGTTGATCTTGTCCATCACATGGTCTGCTTCATAAATTACTTCTTTGAGATCTTCAAGCCACTTCTTCACATTCTTGTCTCCAAGTTGTTTCTCCTCGGCATCGTTGAGTAGAACATTAGCGGACAGCAACACAGTCTTCAAGTTTTGGAGAATGGCTTCCTTTCCTTGAAAGAAGTCAGTGACCTCTTGAGAATCAAGCCTATCAAAGAGGACATTGAACAAAGCAGAGAGAAGAGCTCCCCCCACCATTAAGTCAGCCATGGTTTCTGTTCTTGAGAGAGAGAGAGAGAGAGAGATGATAGAGAGAGAGAGAGAGAGAGAGAGAAAGAAGTAGTGTATGGTAAAGAAGGTTAGAACAAAAAGGAGTAGTGGAAGTATAAGAGAAGTGTTTATGTTTTTGTTTTGAACAGTTTACGCGTTTCCAAGAAAAAGTGATCCAATAATTAATTCATTGAACAGTTTACGCATTTCGAAGAAAAAGTGATCCAATAATTCATTGGAAATTATTACATTGAACAGTTTACGCGTTTGTATGTCTACACCATGACTTTTCCTTAAAAAAAAAAATATTTTCTTTTGAATAATGCCACCACAGTGATAGTGATGGAAGAAATGCTTTTTAGGAGTGTTTCAGTGAGTCTATCATGGTTTCCATATTAAATCAATAAAGCACTAACCGATAAAGCTTTTATTAACTATAAAAAATAAATAAATAAAAACACACTCACAGAACCGAAAATAAGACATCCAATTATTTCATATATGACAACTTTATATTTTAAGAATTAATACATGTGAATATTATTATTATATCAAATGATTCCCTTCCTTTAACATTTTTTTTTTTTTTGCATGGAACCTTAGGAATATTGTTTAATTGGGGTCTTTCTATTTTCTATAAATATATATACTAGGTATAAGCACACACAATGCACGTTTATTTAGTTTTATATAAAAATTATTATATTTTTAATTTAAATACATAAACAATGTCATATATTATAAAAGAATATCACATACATATTTTAAAAAAATTAAGCCAAAACATTGTTTATAGTCTTAAAACAAATCAATAATATCATAATTTTTATTTAAAAATATCGTTAAACCAAAAATCAGTTAGATACACATTTTTTACATATAAAAATATGATGCATTCTAAATTTAAAGTAAATTATTTGATGTTGTTTATTAGTTTTGAATTTAGTGCTCATAATAATTTAAATTTTGGTATTTTTTATGTTTTAATTTATATATTATATATGGTAATTTTATTCTTAAGATTAAATACTTTTATTTCTAATTTTCTTTTAGAAAAAATATTCAATATAATAAAATATTAAGAAATTCTAAATTAAAAGTATGAATTTAAAATTGATTTATCAAATATTAATTTAAATTCTAATAAATATTAATTTAAAAAGTTCATTTGATCAAATTTTAATTATCTAATTAAAATTAACTTAAAAAATATAAAATTTATATATAAATATGTATTATTCTATTAATGGCTAGAACAATTAAAATAAGTAATTTCTCGTTAAAAAACTAAAGGACAAAATGAGAAATATGTATATTTATGTTTTATGCCACTATTATATATATATATGTTTGGATAAACAAAATATATTAAGTGTGACAAAATAAATAATTAATAAAAGAAAGAAAAATGAATAAATTTAAATACATAAATATATTTTGGTTATAATTTTTAAAACTTAATTTTAATATGAAATTTAAAAATACATGATGCAAAATTATTATTGTTTATGTTACACCCAGATTTCGAGCTATGTTAAATATGACCTCGAAATTTGGATTCGCAAACAAGTGGACTCATAAGGTTGGAAATATGCTCCAGGATTAAATATCGAGCCTGCAGGACATGGACGACCTCGAATATGGTGACCTCGGAGTGTTCATGATCTCGAAAAGGTAGCTCCGGAGACGCATCCATTTTCAAGGATGACCCCGGATCAGAGGTCCCGAGCTCGATGCACATACGATCTCGAAAGCCACGTGACCTCGGGAGATGTCTCTAGCTCGAAAGATGACGGGAAACCTGGGAAGCTAAAGCCTTAGAGATACATGATAACCACCCTGAATATCTATAAGTATTGTAAATACGAGATGTAATCCTCATTTATTATTGTAAATCCCCTAGAATCGTGGGATATTATTTGGTCAGTTATACGTCCCCTGGTCTTCAGGGGACGTTTCCTTTTATATCTGATTATAGGCATTTAAAGCCATTTATTTTATTCACAAAAAGAGTAGCTACCCAAAATATGTGGGATAGTATTCTGCAGTCTTCTCTATAAATAGAGAGGCCATGCACCATTGTAAGGGACCGAAATTCTAAACCTTGAGAGAAAACTCTGGAGAATTCATGCTTAAGAATTTTCAGAGATAATCTTGAGTTTAATAACAAAGACTCGTGGACTAGGCAGATTTAACTGCTGAACCACGTAAAAATCGTGTGTTTGTATTGTCTTATTTCAATTGGCCATTATCAGTTATTGTTTATGTGCTCTTCTTTCACTGTTTGACGAAAAATGGCGTCAATAGTTTGGTGCTTTCATTGAGAGCCTTAAGCATTCATCCCTGAAAAGGTCATGGCCACCAACAATCAGAACACACCTGAAGAAAATTACCCAAGACGTCCTGGAAAACAACCAATGGAGAACCCGGATGTTGAGAAGAGGAGTGGGTCTTCTGATTCCCGGGGACCACCGCCTCCACCAAGGGATGAGGATATGTACAACAATCCGGAGCGGTACGTTCCTATTGTGGAACTTGAAAACCGGCAACTGAAGCAGCTGTTGGTAGAGGCCAACAAACAGAATGAGGAGTTGACAAGGATAGCCGCAGAGGCGCAGGTGGCTCAGCCCCCGCCTCCGCGTGAAAACCAAGTCCCTCCTCCAAGGGACGTGCATGTTCCTCCCCGAAGGCCCCGCGGGCGTCCACGAAAGGATGCTGCCACAAGGAGGCTAACTCAACCTCCGGCACCAGCAGAGCCATCCGCTCCACCTAGGCCCCAGAGGAATACTCGAGCTCGGGTCCCACCTAACCCGCCTGTGGAAGTGCCTGCAGGAGCTGAGAATAACCGAACCCCTGCAGAGGCTCGGACTCAGGTACCTGGGAGCGCACCAAATGCGACTGACCCATCTCGGGCAAATTCTGGACCCTCTAGGCCGCGACAAGGGTGGCAGCCACCGTCGCCTATACGGTTCCCTCCGTCACCCATAAGATATCCTTCGCCACCCCGCAGAAACGCTCAACCTGTTCGAGATCAGGATCAAGGGCGTGCGGGGGAGAGACAAGGAAACAGAGAGACTTTCCAGGAGCGGAGAGGCGCTCCATCTGAGAGAAGTCAGACGTCTCGGTCTCGCACTGCGAAGACGAGACGACGTGGGAAGAATCCATCGCGAAATAATCGAGCAATGAGTTTCACCAGTGATGAGTCCGGAGAGACCAGGTCCGTCAGTAAACACAACCGAGGTCGTAAGAATACTGGAAGTCGCAAGAATCGTCCCGACCTGCGAAATCACCTGAACCAGAGTCGGGGTAATGGAGATCAAACAAATTCGGACCTGAGGGATCGTTTGAATAAGCGTAGAGATCCATTGCGAAGACGTTTGCCTGGAATCACTATCAATGACAATCAATTCCAGGCAGTACCTTCAACTGACCCAGTTCAAGAAAGAATCGATCAGCTCGAAAGAGCCTTTAGGCTTTTAAAGAATGAACGAGGAAATGGTCGATATGAGGACTCTGATGAGGAGCTCGAGCCGTTTTCTCCTCATATTTCTGACACTCAATTTCCTCAAGGGTTTCGGATTCCTCACGTCCCTACGTTTGAAGGAAAGACCGACCCGTGTAGTCACCTGAGCACGTTCAACACAATCATGAGAGCCAGTAATGTGGGTTACGAGCTCAGGTGCATGTTGTTCCCAACATCATTGGCAGGACCTGCCAAAAGTTGGTTCGAAAAGTATAAGAGACACTCAATAACCTCATGGGAGCAGTTGTCTAGAGACTTTAAGAAGCAGTTCCGAGCAATGATGGGAGTCAGGCCAGAAGCATCCACCTTAACTAACGTCCGGCAGCAACCGGGCGAAACGCTGAAGAGTTACTTAACAAGATTCAATCTGGAAGTAGCCCGAGCTCGAGATGTGGATGACAGCGGACACCTCATGGCTATCCGAGCTAGCGTATTACCGGGAAGTGCCCTTTGGGACGACATGCAAGGGAAACCGGTAAGGTCAATAACCGAGTTTAACAGACGAGCGCAGAGGTTTGTCAATGTAGAGGAAGCGAGGTCGACGCTCAAAGCGACCTCCCAGTTCGAAACTACAACGATAAACATCAACTCTGCCTCAACCTCGGCTGACCCAGCAGCTCCACAGCCTACCTCGGAGAATCCCTCCAAGAGGAAAAAGAACGAAGGAAATAACCCTGAGGCTGAGGGAGGAAAGAAAAAGAAAGGGGAGAGGTATTTCTCCGTGTAAGGTATACACCGAGCTCAATGAGTCTCGGGAGAGCATATACCTGGCTAATGAAAACCAGGTCCCCTTTAGGCGTCCGGACCCGATGAGAAATCAAAAGTCCAAGAGGGATTCCAGTAAGTATTGCCGGTTCCACAAAGACACCGGGCATACAACTGATGAATGTCGGCAATTGAAGGACGAGATCGAAGGGTTGATCTCGAGAGGTTACTTCCGACAGTATGTCAAAAACCAGAGTACTGGACAGACTGCCGCGAGCCAGAGAGTAGCCACGCCTCTGACGACACAAAACAACAACTCCCGAGCTCGGGAAGAAGACAGGCCCCCGCCGATAGATGGAGAGGATGTAATAACCATCTCAGGAGGGCCTCATCTCGCAGGAGGGGGCAGGAATGCCCAAAAGTGATATGTTAATGAGCTGAAGACAGGGGACGGGTCTCCTTATGAACCCGAACCTAGGGCACCAAAAAGCCAAAGGATTGAGACACAACCAATAACCTTCACCGAGGAAGACGCCTCCCATGTCCAGTTCCCTCATCATGATTCGCTGGTCATTACTCTTCAGCTGGCCAATAAAAGGGTTCACCGAGTTCTCATAGATAATGGGAGCTCAGTCAACATCCTTTATAAAGCAACCCTCGAGAAGATGGGACTCTCCCTTCACGACCTGAAAGCATGTGCAACAACTTTGTACGGCTTTTCAGGAGAAGGAACTGCCTGTATGGGATCCATTGAGCTCCCCGTGACCTTGGGAGACTATCCAGTCTCGGTGACCAAGATAATGGAGTTCGTGGTAGTAGATTTACCATCTGCCTACAATGTGCTGCTCGGGAGACCCGCCCTGGTCGGGTTGGGGGCAGTTTCATCAGTAAGGCACCTGGCCCTTAAGTTCCCGACCTCTAGCGGAGTCGGAACATTAAAAGGAGACCAATTGGCAGGGAGGGAATGCTATAGCATCTCCTGGAGGGGAAAGAAACAAACGAGCGCTCAAGCACTCGTTATCATACAAAACAAAGACGGAATGGTCTTAGAAATTGACGAGGAGATTGATCCGAGAATTGAGGAGAAAGTTGACCTCAAACCTTTAGAGGAGCTCGAAGAAGTTCAGCTCGAGGCAGCTGATTCCTTGAAAAAGGTAAAAGTCGGAAAACACCTCCCAGATGAGACAAAATAGCAATTAATTTGCTTTCTGAAGGAAAACCAGGATGTCTTCGTGTGGTCACACTCAGACATGGTGGGGATAAGCCCGAATGTAGCGAGCCACGCACTAAACATAGACAAAAGCTTCCCCCCGAAGCAACAAAAGCGAAGACAGCTGGACGAAGACAGAAAGAAAGCATTAAAGGAGGAAGTTGACAGGTTAAAAGCAAACCATTTCATTAGGGATGCCTTTTACCCTGACTGGGTAGCCAATCCGATGTTGGTCCCAAAGCCCAATGGGATGTGGAGAACCTGTATTGACTACTCAGATCTCAACAAAGCTTGCCCAAAAGACTGTTTTCCGCTGCCAAGGATTGACCAGCTCGTGGATGCCATGGCGGGGCATGGCCTGATGTCATTCATGGATGCCTATTCTGGATATAACCAGATACCCATGCATGCCCCCGACCAAGAACATACGAGTTTCATCACAGATAAAGGGCTGTACTGCTATAATGTCATGCCATTCGGGCTCAAGAATGCTGGCGCCACATACCAGCGGCTCGTAAACATGATGTTTTCGGAACAAATAGGGAACAACATGGAAGTTTATGTTGATGACATGCTTGTCAAGTCTCAGCTTAACAAGAACCATGTTGATGACCTCAAAGAGTGCTTCGGCGTGCTCAGGAAGTATAACATGAAGCTGAATCCTCAAAAGTGCACTTTTGGGGTATCTTCTGGAAAATTTCTGGGCTTTATTGTAAACTCTCGTGGAATCGAGGCTAATCCCGACAAGATTAAGGCCCTGATTGACATGCCCTCACCTCGAAGGCACAAAGATGTCCAAATTCTGACTGACAGGATGGCAGCCCTAAGCAGATTCATCTTGAAATCTACGGATCGTGGTCTCCCATTTTTTAACTTACTGAGAGGAGGTAAGAAGTTTGAATGGACAGAGGAATGCGAGCTAGCCTTTCAGGAGTTCAAAAAGCACCTTGCAGAACCACCCATCCTGTCAAAGCCTGAAACGGGAGAAGTGTTGTACCTATACCTTTCAACAACCGAACATGCAATAAGCGCAGTGCTCGTTCGAGAAGAAGATAGGGTGCAAAAACCCGTCTACTACATCAGTAAAAGATTACTGGGGGCAGAGTCAAGATACCCATTGATGGAGAAACTCGCGCTCAGTTTGATTCATTCATCTCGTAAGCTCCGCCCCTACTTTCAGGCACATCCCATCCATGTATTGACTGATCAACCACTTAGGCAAGTCCTGTCTAAACCAGAAGCTTCAGGTCGACTTCTTAAATGGGCTGTTGAGCTCGGACAGTTCGAGATCACCTACCACCCGAGAACGACCATTAAGGCACAGGCATTGGCGGACTTTATAGTGGAATGTACTGGTATAGCCGACGACGAGGTAATAACCACGGCCCACGAACTGTGGAAACTTTACGTCGACGGCTCGTCAAAGGAAAATGGAGCGGGGGCAGGGGTCATTTTGATTACCCCCGCAGGGAGTAGATTTCATTCTGCCCTTAGATTTGGCTTCAAAGCGTCGAATAATGAGGCCGAATACGAGGCTTTGCTCGCAGGACTACGTATAGCTAAGGAGCTCAAAGCTAAAGCTATACATTGCTACAGTGACTCCCAGCTAGTGGTTAATCAAATCTTGGGTGAATACCAGGCTCGCGGCACGAGAATGGCAGCTTATCTAGAGAAGGCAAAATCAGCGTTAGAGTGTTTCGAATTCTATACAATCGAACAGGTTCCCCGCGAGCAGAATTCACATGCAGATGCCTTAGCTCGACTCGCTACGTCCGCCGAAAATGAAGAGCTGAATGTCATACCCATAGAACACCTATCAGCGCCTAGCATTAACGAGCCAGAAGAGGAGGATGTGTGTATGATCGAAACAGAGCCGACCTGGATGACCTCGATAGTTGATTATCTCAAAAATGGAGTTCTTCCAAAAGATCGGAACCAAGCTCGAAAGTTGATGTATCAACTTCCCCGTTACACAATTTTGGATGGAAGGCTGTACTGAAGGGGATACTCCATGCCATTACTCAGGTGCGTAACCCCTCCCGAGGCTAAGAAAATCATTGAAGAAATTCATGAAGGGTTCTGCGGAGATCACACTGGGGGGCACAGCCTGTCCAAGAAGATCATACGCCAGGGATATTTCTGGCCAACCATTAAAGCGGATTCTTTCGAGTATGTGAAGAAGTGCGACAAATGCCAGAGATTCGCCACGATACCTCGAGCCCCACCATCCGAGCTGACCATGTTGACGTCCCCATGGCCTTTCCCGGTGTGGGGGATCGACCTCATAGGCTCTCTCCCGACTGGCAAAGGCGGAGTGAAATATGCTGTAGTCACCGTGGATTACTTCACAAAATGGACGGAGGCTGAACCGTTGGCAACTATAACCTCAAAGAAGATCCTTGATTTCATTGTAAAAAACATCGTGTGCCGATACGGAGTGCCGAGGAAGATCGTATCCGACAACGGAACCCAGTTCGATTGCGACCTATTCACCAATTTTTGTGAAAAGAACGGTATAATAAAGAGTTTTTCATCAGTGGCTCACCCTCAAGCGAATGGCCAGGTTGAAGCTGTGAACAAAACTCTCAAGAGTTCTCTAAAGAAAAAGTTGGAGGAAGCAAAGGGACGGTGGCCCGAAGAGTTGCCCCAAGTCCTTTGGGGATACAGGACCACGACTCGAACCTCAACAGGACATACCCCGTTCTATCTAGCATACAGCTGCGAGGCAATGTTGCCCATAGAAGTCGAAATCCCAACGATCCGAACTCAGATTTACGACCAAAAGTTCAAACCATACTCAGCTCGAGGAAACCTTAGACTTGATTGAAGAAAAAAGAGAAGAGGCTCAGCTGAGAAACGCTGCCTACCAGCAACGAACCACCAGGTATTTCAACAAGAGGGTTCGAGGTCAAAAATTCGGAATGGGAGATCTGGTGCTAAGACGCGTATTCTTGGCAACTCGAGATCCGGCATCTGGAGTACTCGGGCCGAACTGGGAAGGACCATACCAGATAAAGTCAGTCATCCGACCTGGTGTGTACAAACTTGCGAGATTGGACGGGAGCCTAGTACCGCGAGCATGGAATGGCGAACACCTTAGACCTTACTATCAGTAGTGTAGGAAAAGTGTTGCCTGTAACCATGAGTTTCTATTTGTGTTAGTTTGTTTTTCTTTGAATGTCATCAAATAAAAGATCCATTTCGTTCAAATATCTTATTTCTTTTTATTTTTGCAATCTCTCTTAATTTAATAACCTATGGTCACACTCATAGGATATTAAGGGGGCATCATTGGTACATATACCATCAGCTTAAAAAATAAAATAACATATTCAAAGATATATAAAGTATTTGGATAAAACCAAATACGCGAGCTTAGATAGTTCGGACATAACCAAATTATCAAAAATATATAAAGTATTTGGATATAACCAAATACGCGAGCTGAGATAGTTCGGACATAACCGAATTATCAAAAACCGAAAACGTTTGGAGTTAACCAGATGTGCAAACTTAACAGGTTTGGAACAAACCAGCCAAAAGAAAAAACTAATTGATGGTAAGTAGGAACCTAAACCTATTCCAAGATAAGTCGAAATCGAGGCTGGAATATCTTAAAGAAAATAGTTTCCAACTCTTAATCTTGGAGCAAAAACCGAGGATGAGAAAAAGTGACTAAGAAAAAAAGATATAACCAAATCATTCACATTACATGCCATATAAGTACTTTCGGGTTCATGGTTGAAGTAATATCCAACTTTGAAAAATAACGAGGTCGGAAGCGGATAATTTGAACAAACTGTGCATGAATGCATTGAGCTTCGAACCAAAATCCACAATATGTTTGTATGAATAAATAAACATAAATGATTCACCCATAAAAATTTGTGCAAAATATTTCGAGCCAAGAAATGTAAAGCATATAGAAATAATATTTAAAGAAATTGTATCAGCCCCGAGGGCATAAAGTAAAATAATTACATAAATAAGGGGATGCAGCCCCAATGAATGGTGTCCCCGAGATCAGAGTCAAGGAAGAGGAGTCTCCTTGGCCTTCTCGGCATCAGCAGCATCGGATACCTCAGGGCGATTAGCATGGCTGTCCTCCTGAGCTCCCTCCGAAACGGCGTCCCGAGCAGCCTTTTCCTTCTCGAGCTGATCAGCCTTCTCCTTCTCGAGCTGCTCAACCTCTTCCTTCTCGAGCCGAGCATTCCACCTGTCAAGAAGAGTCGCCTCGTGAGGGCCTAAGAAGCTGGTGTCCAGATCTTCATTGTAGGCCCACATTCGGTACATGGCCGAATCAACCGCTTGATCCTTCTTCTCTTTGTACTTAGCGAGGATACGAGCTTTTTCACTTTCCATGATGTCAAAAGTGGCGGCCTTTTCCTCTTCAAGCTTCTTGTTGGTCTCCTGAAGCTGGGTGATCTCCTTCTTATGCCCCTCGAGCTCAGCTTTCAGCCTCCCGAGCTCGGTGGCCATGTCCTCACGTTCCTTGGCTCCTGCCTCAAGCTTCGCATTCGCTGCCTTCAGATCATCGTATGCTTTGAGCTGGAGATCCTTCGCCTCTTAAGCATGAGACTTGCTCGAGTGGATCTCATTGTTCAGCTTATAGTTGAGCTGGGCAGTGAAGGCAAGAGCCTGAAAAAGGAAGAAACCACCATTAGCTCCAGGTTAGTGTGATTATAGGCAGAAAAGGAAGGACTATAGAAGGATACTCACCGCGGCAGTATGCTCGATACTCTTCTCGTAGAGAACAGTGCAATCTCGGGTGTCATTTAAGCACTGCTATTGGGGAGCTTCGAGACTGCCATAGCTCTGGCCGATCCGGGACATAACATTCGAGATCAGCGTAGATCCATGGGACCCAGCGGCATTATCGACTGCGTATGCATCCATGTGGGTGGAAATTGATAGCTTCTGAGCTCGAGAAGCGGAAGACTTTCTAGAAGGCGGACCTAAGGATGGCTGAACCACCACAGGAGGTTGGGACTCAACCATAACAGAGGGGCCGACCAGCGAAGTTGGCGCCACGGCAGAGGCGACAACCTGCGAGGAAGGCGCCGTTGTGGAAGCGCCGGCCTGGGAAGTCGCCGCAACGATGGAACTCGAAACCGGCGGAGCAAGGGGAGGTGTTTTCTTGGACCTCTTGGAGCCCTTGCCCGGCTGGTCAGTCTTAAACGACCCCGCTCTAGGACGCTTGCTCCTCTTGGCGCCAGCACCATCGATGACGTTGTCGAGGTCGGAGTCCATCTTGCCTGCACAAGTCACAATGCAGAGTGAGTCAGTAAAAGAGAAGCATACAAATTGTCTCAGTATCACAGACATATAGAGTGATGATAGAAGAAACCTAACTGGAACTATCCCCCGAGCTCGAGCTTGGGGACCATGAAATTCCCCCGTCTTCAGAGGAGGCGGGGGGAGTGCCTTCCCTATATGTGGGCGATAACCTCGAAAGGTCCCTATAATCGTTGGTCCCATACTGAACAGCTATCCCGTTCCACACCTGGTCCGTGGTATACATGGTGTCGTATTTCCCGAGCCCACTATCAAACCTATGGACACAGTCATCTACCCAACTCCATATGTAGAAGTGGTATCTATCCTGTGGGCACGAGACTAACCTATTGGGCCTGTGTTTTAGTAAAGTGGGGGACCACATTCTCGAGGTAGGGAGGACTTTACCTTCACCCGAATCCGAGCTCGAGGCTTCATCATTAGCCTCATTCCCGGACAGTGGACTCCTTATGCGAACTGGAGGTGGCGGCCTCGTTTCTCTCCTCGGAGGAAGGGCGCCCGTGGATGGGGGGACCTGCTCCCAGTGTTCATATTTTTTAGTGGACCAGTCAAAGGTGGACTGGCCCTCCCCCAAAAGTCCGTACTTTCGGAGCTTATCCTCGTGTAAAAGGTATAAGAGAGACCTCCTGCCATATGGGAGTTGGAGCAGGGTCTCTCTATGCTCCTTCATTGTATCGTCAAGAGTGGGACACTGAAAATTGGCTGAAAGATAACATATTTCTACTAAGTACGGATCTAAGAGCTAAAATCTCGAGCACAGAAATAAAGATAACAAGAATACTTACGAATCCGCCTGAACGAGTAATGTCGAGACGGGGACAGACCATCTGTCCAGAAGAAGGCCTTTTTGAAATCAGGCGGATGATTGGGAAGATCTTCAAAGACCTTCTTCTCCTTGGGATAGCTCGAGAGGTAATAAAAGCCATCCCCTCCCCGAGCTCGGGAGGGGTTACTTTTTAGACAAAAGAGATACAAGATCTCTTGAGGCGAAGGTCCTTTCCACCCCATCTCGTGGTATAAGGACCTCAGGGCAGACAGTACCCTGTAAGAGTTGGTGTTGAGTTGGAACGGGGCCAACCCAACGAAATCCGTGAAGTCCTTGAAAAAAGACTTCAAGGGCAACAGAGCTCCTACCCTCATATGTTCCTGGCTCCAGGCCGCGTATTTCACACTGGCGTCGTGGCCCCCAGGGGCGAAGCAGCTTCGTTCGTGGTCGACCGGGGCTCGACACTTCAGGAGCCTGACAGGCTGAGGCCGTGGAAAGCCAGGATTTCAGTTATCTGTCTAGTAGTGTTGACCGAGCTCCAATAATGCTCGGCCTCAAATATTTCTCTCCTCGGCTGTGAGGAAGAGGGTTCCCCCATTAGTGAAAATTTGAGCTCTCCTAGATGGTATGCGACAGTAACCTTTAATGCAGGATTGAGAGGAATCGGCCTAGGTCCTGAATTGGGTTCCGGATAGAGAGCCTCCCGAAGAACTCTCCTCTTCCCCTCTATGACCTCGTCTATCTGACAGCGGTAGTGAGCTCGAATGTCCTCTTGCTCGCGCACAAGCTCGTATTCTCTTATCCGACGTTGATTCCGGGCGAACAGCGATTCTGGGCTCGGAGTTTTTGGCTCGTAAGGGATTGCCAGCAACGACCCCCACCGTCTTTCCAGATTCTATGACATCTAGCGAGAAAGAAAAAATGGTGAGGGCCATGCATGCAAGAGTTGCAAGCTCGAAGTTACGAGCTCGGGGGTTTAGGAGCAAAACAAGCCAAATATTAAGACCCTTATTGAAGAGTCAGGGCGTGCGTTCCACGGAAAAGAAAGGAGCGTGGATAATTTTTTGAAAATCCCGAAGATCAAGGGAAAAAAGAGTGGCGGTTAATCAGAAAAGGCATTCTTGGGTTTCGTGCATTTGTCAAAGGCAGGGTTTTTTACCTGAAAACTTAGTGTACAAGAAACATCGCCTAAAAATTTCAAAACCCAGAAAATTGGAGCCTCACTCAAATATGAAAACTGGGTATAAGCCAGTGATGTAAATCCAGTATGGAAGTCTAAAAGGCATAAGAGCCTATCGGATCAAAACCTCCTATCATATTATGCTAGGGATGTAAACTAGTATATACACATACACAGCAAGAACAGCATGAATAAAAACTGGCAAAATGGAAAACAAAGATTGCATACTTACACAATGATGGCGATTGCAGAGAGATTGTCGATTGAAGAAGAGGTTGCAAATAAGAACTCACAGACTCGAACAGACCAGGATTTCTTTGTTTCTTTGGCCGAGAAAACATGCACAAAATAGAAACTTTATAAAGAGGTCTCTGGTTTCGTTTTTCTTCTTTTCTTGCTTTTGGTGAACGAAGGTGTTGACCGCGTTTTTAGCCAACGACGTGAGAACGTCAAATACGACAAGCCTTCAAGAGAAATCAAAACGACAACAGACGGTATAAACAAGAAAAGTAAAGAACACAGGAGATTTTTATAGTGGTTCAGCCCCGATTGTCGGTAATAGCCTAATCCACTTAGAGTTGTGATTTATAAATCTATACCCAAGATCAGATGGACTGTGCCAACTGAGTTTCTTCAGTACAGATTGTGAAAATACAAGAATTCTCTCTAATTTCAGCACTTTCTCTCTCTAGAATAGACAGACCCAATTTTCTCTCTCTAGAAAGAAGAAGCAGAAGAAGCCCCTCTCTCATCTCATAAGCTCTCTATTTATAGAGATGGGATCCTCAACTGATATCCCCTTATAATAGGGATATTTTATTATATTTATTACATTTATATTACAAATAAACATTCAAAATTCAAAATGTAACAAATCCCCATTTGTGGGAAGAATGAGAGATTCCCGCGCATGTTGTTGAAGTTGTGTCTGACTTAGTCTCCTCTAGCTAGTTGGTCCACCTCCTACTCACTACCTATGCAAGTGCTGGTTGAACATGCATGGTGGTAGGATATGCATGGTGGTAGGTTGAACGTGCATGGTGGTAGGAGATGCACTTCTCTCCTCTAACATGCACTCTCCTCTAGCATGTCATGTTCTCCCTTGAACCAATCTCCTTGGCTTCTCCTCGGACCAAGGTGGTCCGAGGAAACCTCCTTGGCACCTCACCTTGAACAACATTGGGGCAACCTCACCTTGGACAACATTGAGGGAACCTCACCTTGGACAATATTGAGGCAACCTCACCTTGGACAATATTGAGGCAACCTCACCTTGGACAATATTGAGGCAACCTCACCTTGGACAACATTGAGGCAACCTTCTTTAGCATCTCCCAAACATGTCCGATCGAACATTGTATAGACTTTCCTTATGAAAGTCTAAGTCTCCATTCTCTTGCATGAGACTCCTCCTCCTTAGCTATTTACCTTGGACACGTTCGAGCCAACACTTAGAAAACCTTGGGAGGCTTGCCTCCTACACACCCTTGGGGTCTCCTAGGACCACACCCTCCTTGGGGTCTCCTAGGACCACACCCTCCTTGGAGTCTCCTAGGACCACATCCTCCTTGGAGTCTCCTAGGACCACACCCCTTAACTTCTCCTAGGAGGCACTCTCCTAGATGCATTCTCCTTAGCCTCCTAGGATGCATTCTCCAATTTTTGGGTATAACAGAAGGTAAAAATGAAGATGAAGAGTGGGGTCTCGTATATATAGATGGAAAAATGGGGATTAATCCGGGGCGTTGAATGGAACCCTTGCCATATCGGACGGATGGGGATCAACGACAAGATGGCGCCGAAAAGGTGTCAGACGGATGATCATGGGCATGTTTCCAAGGTACTCAAGTGCCAAAAATGGGCAATACCCAGCTGACGCGTGTCCATTTTCAAAAGTGTGACGGTACAGTTCTCGAAGAAAGTAGTTCAAAAGTTTCCTTGTCTTAGGATTCGAACAAATACTTTTGAGGGGGCAAGATGTTACACCCAGATTTCGAGCTATGTTAAATATGACCTCGAAATTTGGATTCGCAAACAAGTGGACTCATGAGGTTGGAAATATGCTCCAGGATTAAATATCGAGCCTGCAGGACATGGACGACCTCGAATATGGTGACCTCGGAGTGTTCATGATCTCGAAAAGGTAGCTCCGGAGACGCATCCATTTTCAAGGATGACCCCGGATCAGAGGTCTCGAGCTCGATGCACATACGATCTCGAAAACCACGTGACCTCGGGAGATGTCTCTAGCTCGAAAGATGACGGGAAACCTGGGAAGCTAAAGCCTTAGAGATACATGATAACCACCCTGAATATCTATAAGTATTGTAAATACGAGATGTAATCCTCATTTATTATTGTAAATCCCCTAGAATCATGGGATATTATTTGGTCAGTTATACGTCCCCTGGTCTTCAGGGGACGTTTCCTTTTATATCTGATTATAGGCATTTAAAGCCATTTATTTTATTCACAAAAAGAGTAGCTACCCAAAATATGTGGGATAGTATTCTGCAGTCTTCTCTATAAATAGAGAGGCCATGCACCATTGTAAGGGACCGAAATTCTGAACCTTGAGAGAAAACTCTGGAGAATTTATGCTTAAGAATTTTCAGAGATAATCTTGAGTTTAATAACAAAGACTCGTGGACTAGGCAGATTTAACTGCTGAACCACGTAAAAATCGTGTGTTTGTATTGTCTTATTTCAATTGGCCATTATCAGTTATTGTTTATGTGCTCTTCTTTCACTGTTTGACGAAAAACGGCGTCAACAGTTTATTTATTATTTTTTTATTTTCAATTTATTTACCTTATTTAGATAATTTTATTATTATTTTTTATTTTTTTAATTTATTTATCTTATTTAGATGACTTTAAAATTAACGGTATTAGAAAACAATAAAAAAATGTTAAATATAACGAAAACCAACTATTTCCAATTGTTGACTGTGTTTTTAGCCAACGACGTGAGAACGTCAATAACGACAAGCCTTCAAGAGAATGTAAACGACAACAGACAGTTTAATCAATGAAAGTAAATAACACAAGAGATTTTATAGTGGTTCAGCCCCAATCAGTCGGTAATAGCCTAATCCACTTAGAGATTTTATTACTCTATTCACACGCAAGATCAGATGAACCAGTGTCAACTGAGTTTCTTAAGTGTAAATATTCCAGAATACAAAAAAGGGGTTCTCTCAAGAAAAACACACTTTCTCTCTCTAGAACACAGACTAATTCTCAATTTGCCAAAAGTCCTTTTACGATCCCATCAACCCTCTATTTATAGGCTTGGGATCCTCAACTGATATCCCCTTCAGATAGGGATATTTTATTATTCATATTATATTTAAATTACAAGAAATATTTAAAATACAACAGATTCCTCAATTTGAGTGAGGAATGAGAGATTCCCGCGGTGCCCAGACCGATTCTTACTGAAGTCGTTTCCGGGAATTTGACGTAGTCTAGTTTGTTTGTTGATGATTATCGTCTTCTGACCAAGGTCCGAGCCACATGCATTGGCTCTCCTCGGACATGGTCCGAGCCAACCTCTTTGAGCATTCCTCGGACTAAGGTCCGAGCCAAGTCATTTGGCTCCTCGGACTAGGGTCCGAGCCAACCATCTTGGAAGCTCACCTCGGACATGGTCCGAGCCAAACATTTGGGAGGCTCTCCTCGGACATGGTCCGAGCCATTTACCTAAGGCTCTCCTCGAACATGGTCCGAGCCAAACATTTTAGAAGACTCTCCTCGGATATGGTCCGAGCCAAGCACTTGATTCCTCCAACTAAGGTTCGATCGGACCTTTTGTGGCCTCTCCTTGGCCAAGGTCTAAGTCCATCTCTTGGCATGCATGGGACCTCTCCTCGGACTTGGTCCGAGCCAACCACCTAGGAAGCCCACCTCGGATATGGTCCGAGCCAATCACCTAAGAGGTTCTCCTCAGACATGGTCCGAGCCAAGCATCTAGGGGCTCCTCAAACTAAGGTCCGATCGGACCTGTTGCGACTTTCCCTCGAGCCAAAGTCCAAACCCATCTTTTAATCTCCTTGGACTTGGGTTTGAACCAAACATTTGGGCTCCTCGGACTAGGGTCCGAGCCAAGCACACCTTAGCCCAAGTATTCTCCTCGGGTGTATTTGGCTTGACTATGGCATCTCTCAATATTCAACTGCTAACACTTTATATATCTTTATATATTGGTGTTGACTGTGTTATTTACTTTCATTGATTAAACTGTCTGTTGTCGTTTACATTCTCTTGAAGGCTTGTCGTTATTGACGTTCTCACGTCGTTGGCTAAAAACACAGTCAACACCAATATATAAAGATATATAAAGTGTTAGCAGCCAATGAGGTTGAATATAATTTGTAACATTTTCTTTCTCTATTTAATTTTCCATTGTTGCTACACTAAATAGGAACATGGTATATTTTGTTAAATCTTAGTCCTCTCCCATTTAGGATATAAATACCTAATAATTGTTTCAAGGCGAGGAATTCTCTTGCAATGAAATTTTACACAAAGAAAAGAAATATAAAATTAATTATTTATTGACTTTACAAAAATTATATTTCAAGTGATCTGAACATATAGAATTTGATCTTGTTCTCAGAAGCACAAAACATTGAATTTTGTATTATAATATTCAAACGTGTGAAGAATATGAATAGTATAGAAGAATTGTATTATAATATTCAAAGGGAAGCACCTGGCTTTGCTTATTAGGCAGCACTTGAATTTGGACTATACGTACGTACTGACCCAAACAAGTTGGTCCACAGCCTAATTACTAAGATTTATTGTAACGACCCAAAATTTATAATGAGGCTTAAGGGCTTTGATTAGTGTGTCGGGATGGCATAATTGGAGGTTAAGAGAATTAATGGTAAGAAAGCATGAATATGGGTATTGGATAAGCATGCAGACCCTGTTTGGCTGGTTAGGGCATAATTGTAATTTTGGCCCGTTAGGGGATAAACGTGATTGTGTGTGTGATGAATTGTTGAGACCACATTATTATGTGGATAGGTAGATATATATATGTGTGTGTTTGTAGCTTTTGGCACGAGACGATCCTAGGGCTAGATAGCGGGAAAAGTCACAATGGGGCTTAACAGTTGACTTTGGATAAGTCAGGGGTATTTTAGGTATAGGGTAGTTATTTAGACTAGCGGGTTATGAAAATAAATATATGGAGATATATTTGAGGTTAGGAAGTCTAGGCAAGAATATTGGGGAAATTTACCGTTTTGCCCTCGGGGAAGGTTCCGGCACCCTGAGCCTCGGGTTTGACCTAAATGATAAGGTTAGACTAGAGAAAGCAGTAGAACACAAATAAACCGACCTTTTTCTTCCTTCTCAGCTCTTTTCTCTCTCTCTTAAGGAAACTAGGCAAAACTACAAGGAAAGAAAAAAAGAGAAAACCAAGTGGATTGAGCTGGGAATTGCTGAGAATTCAGTGGGGATTTAGAAGCTCAGTTCAAGGATTATCCAAGAAATCTTTAATCAAAGCCAATGTGAGAATTAAACTGTGTTTTGAAGTTAGAAACTTTGAGCTTTTGGCTGAGTAGTAAGATGATTGTGTTGTTGATGTTTAAGGTTAAATTGGAGAGGATAAATGTAATGCCCCGAATTCTCTGATGAGGTTTAGTGGCGGTTTAGTTGGTCGGGAGGGCCGTAATTGTTTAATTACGCCATTAAATTAATATATGCATGTCTATGTGAATTATATTATGATATGATGATATATGTATGCATGTGGGTCCACATTTGAAATATTATGCTGTTTTGACAATTTGGCCCATTGAGGGTAATTCGTGTATTTGGGTGCATAACTTGATTTGCGAATGAGATCCCATTATTATGGAGATATATTCGAGCTATTTGACATGAGACGGTCATCTTTAGTGGATTAGCGGTTTTGTCATAACGGGGTCAATTTTGGGGTAATAGAAATGTTCATTTGATGATAAATTGGGAATATTTGAGATCAGGGTAAAATTCTGGAAGTTTTGACTATAATGTCCCCGGGGGTGTTTTTGTAATGACCCACTACTCTAGACTATTTGGACCATTAACGAAACTATACATAAAACTTACATGTTTACGAAAATACCATAATTTATTGAGTAACTTGCAAAATAAGAGTTATTTACAAAGTAAATACCAAAACGGATATGGGATCCCATTGTCTTTAAAACAAAAACATAATTTAAAATAATAAGACATTACATAATTAGTGCGGAAAAATACATGTAAAAAGACATAAAACCGAAACTACATCCTCGAATCGAATAACGCTCGGCCCCTTGACTCCATTCATCATCGATACACATCCTCCAAGCGTCACGAATCTTACCGCCTCTAAAGCTTATTTTCCTGCACATAAAACAAAAAGGAATGAGCCTAATGCCCAGCAAGGAAAATCTAACACATAGTCATATACATAATTTCATAAGAAAACATAAAGACTTAATATAGTACATATAACATACACTTATTATAATGGCCATTATTACTTGGGGTCCCATAGACTAAACAAGCATATGCCCATGGAATTAGTGGGGTCCTACTAGCTAAGTAGGTCATATGCCCATAACCCATTTGGGGTCTTGTTAGTCATATGGGTCATATGCCCAAGCCTACAAACATACATACATATCATAACACTTTTAATAACATAAAACATATAGATAACATAAGCACATAACATATTGATTCTAGCCTATTTTCCTTACCAAAGTTACCGGGATATAATGGACTGAGTTGGGACTTTTTGGAACACTCCTAAAACCATAAGAAAGAGTGAGTCTAAAGAAAGGAGATGAAATGAAAGAGATGGAAAGACTAAACCATAAAAACATACTTACCGACTTATATGCTTAAGAACTTGGATTCCCTAACCAAAATAAGAATGAGGTTAGGGGACTGAGTAGAAGGTTTTGAGAAAGGAAATAACACGAAATAAATGAAATAGAGTTTCGGGTTTACCTCAAAGATTTGCAAGATCAATCTAACCTCCACCGAAATACTATAGAACTCACTTCCCAAAGTGTTTGATAAGCTTATGATGTTTAAGCTTATAGTTTTTCCCAAACCAAGTGTTTACACTCTCACACTCACTTAACACTAGCAGCTTCTGAACTTAGAGCAAATGGTGAATAATGGCTGGGTACTAGGTCCTATTTATAGAGTTTGAGAAAGAAAGTATCTTGATTTTACTTGAATAAAAATAATGGCTTTTTAGGTGAAAATCATTTGAATAATCGTTCAGCAGAGGCTGAAGACTCGTTCAAAAGATGCTGGACTTATGGAGGAGTTTGAATGGCTGAAAGGAAAAGAATTCAAAAGTATTTGAATTTAGGCTGGAGGAGGCGATATATCGCCCCCTATAGGCGATATATCGCCTGGACCATTGTTCCCGAGGCGACCGTGCATCGATTCGTGTTTTCCGTATCTACGTGCTGCGATATATCGCCCCCTATAGCTGCGATATATCGGCACACGCTGAATATTTAAACACGAATTTACACATTTTTAGCTAAGTTTGAATGGAGTAAACAGCCTTGACTAAGCCTTTAACGTATTCAAAGCTGCTGACTGACCCTATATCATTCAAACTTTACCCTTATTTAATTTAATCCTCAAAAATACTTAATCCTTAATTACCATTCATAACATGTGCTTAAAATTCTATTGGTTGATATCTAAACCTTATAATATAACAAATACTATCCTTAATATCAGTCATATAATCAAACCTTAGGTTATACTTAATATTCTTAAACTATAGGTTAAACTTAGAAAATCTATAAGTACTACTATGAGTGTCCAAATAATTCCCGGTCTGAACCAAAAATCCAAAGTAACAAAGATAACACTAAACATACTATAATACTACTAAACAATTAGCTAAGTAAGGTTCTTGGACTCTACAGTTTTCGGAACCCGAGCACTAGGTTTTATTTGAGGTTACTTAAGCTTGAAGTAGCTGTCAGATAGAACGTACGATAAGAAAACCTCCCGTTCTCTCTTTTCAAAGTCAATTTTACGGTTTAAGCCTTTTTGAGGAAATCTCGAGTTCTAGGAGTCGGAATCGAGCGAGGATCGAGGCATAGTGATCCTAGGAAAGATTAGAAGCTTCTTAACCGAAGGATTCGACAGAAAACAACCCAATTGAAGGTAATCGAAGTTTAAGATTTGAGTTTTTCCGCGTTTCTAAGTTTTGAATTGATTTTGTGAATTGTTGAGTTTCCGATCCGTTTGAACCTTGAGTTTTGAGGGTTTCAATGCATGGGGAAGCTTGGGAAATTTGATTTGATGATTGGGGAATGTTTAGGTATGTTTTTGGAGGCTTTGGAGTGTTAGAAACGCGGTTGGGAATGGCCCAGGGTGGAGCGTTGCGGCCCTGTTCTTGAGGCGCCGCGGCCCTTCCTTGAAGAAGCAGGTGGAGCCTTTGTTCTTGCTGGGCGCCGCGGCCCTTGCCTCTGGGAACCCTGGGGGCCGCGGCCCAAGGTGCTAGGGCCGCAGCCCTTGCCCTGTTTTCGCCCCGTTTGCTCGTTTTGACCCCGGGAATCTAGTTTTAGGGCTTGGGAGTATCCTTACTACTTGGATTAGTTTGGATTGATCTCTTGGAGGCTAGATATTGGTTTGGAACCCTTGATTATCATGTTATTGATGGTATCCTATAATGTGTTGTGATTAGGTAACCGCTGAAGGACTAAAAGCTAAACCGTTCTCAAAGGTCGTTCTTTTGTTCATTCTAGCTCGAACCAGAGGTAAGAAAACTGCACCCCAAGTGTGATATGCATGGATATTCATGAGGCATGCTGGTTGTGTAAATATGGACATGGATTGAATATAGAATGTTTAGCATATGTTGCTCACTTGTGCATGGTACTGACTCATTAGTCAGATTTGGCAAAGGTGCTAGTATCAACTGTGAAGCTGTGACTTATTAGTCAGGTTCGGCAGTGGTACATGGGCACTGGTCACGTTGAGCTGACTCATTAGTCAAGACGGCCTTAGCGTGTTAACGCAAGCCAACAAAGATTAGATCTAATCGACTATCAGCATTGAATGACTCAAGGAGCATTAATGCCAGACCGACCCCGAGGGTCGATGAAAGAAATAAGCGCTTGGAGGCTAGTGGCTTACCTAGCAGCCACTCTCCCACTCGAAACAGTGACATGCTTGTCAGTCACTCGGTATGGTTTACCAGAACCTGTTGAAGGCTGGTGGCTTACCTAGTAGCCACTCTTCCATTTGAGTTAGTGACTTGCTTGTCAGTCACTCAGTATGGTTTATCAGGACCTCATGTGATGTTCACTCATTTGTTTGAAAGCTTTATGCTTAGTGTGATTATGATGATAATCATTTGATAATGTTTATGAAAAGTGTTATGTTTTCTTGCTGGGCTTTGGCTCATGGGTGCTATGTGGTGCGGGTAAAGGAAAAGAAAAGCTCACCTAGCCTTGAGTGGAGAGCTTAGGTGGTGATGTGTACATATGCGGCCGCTTGACCACCACGGCCAAGGAGTTCTCAGAGGAACTAGGGGGTTTACCCTATTTTTGCCGCTTAGGTCGGCGGGATTGCAAATTTAAAACAGTAATGACCATTTTGTACTGAGAACAACTTGTAAATGTTTTGTTTAGCTCTGCAGAGCAGTTTGTAATGAAAATATCCATTTCCTTTTTATTGGTTTTATACCTTAACCTGTTAATTACACTTAGAGCATGTTTTTGACCAAAGGACTCGGGTAGCGAGTCAAATTTCCGGTTCACCGTAACTGTTCTGGGGTAACCAGGGTGTTACAATAAACTTGGGAATTAACTGGGATTCTACTTAGAGAAGGGGTTCAGCTGAAGAGGTAAACTTTTGTACGCCCTGATTTTCCACGGGCTGATTAATGAGCTCAGGTACGGCCTAATCCTGTTCGCCACGAGGACGTCCCCTATCCCGGAGCTTCCGTCGTAAGGTCCTGCATCCTCAGCTCGAGGTAACCTAAAAGGGTTTGCCAAGATTGCCTAAGGACTAAATATGGACTCTGAAGGCCTCAGGTCGAGGTAATCATCCAGCTCATGTTGCGAGCTAGAGTTGGAGGCTGTGACCTTTTATAAAGTCAACCACGCAAGGTAAACGTGCATATATCAGACATCACGTGTCTGATATACACCTGACTTCTCGGATACGCAGCAGGAACGTGCGTATTCAGACACCCACACCTGGGTTGGGCCGTGCGGCCCATTATCCCCTTACCTATTGATCTGACCACACTTATGTATCAGGTTTAGGAATTAATCATGAATGTCACAGAGTTAATATGATAGGTAGGAAGGTCACGGGATGACCTTCTTACCAACTCCCAAGTGCCTTCTCCTATAAATATGGAGACCTTGGGAGTTAATAGAGGTTGGATTCTTGATTGTAAGAAATACCCTGTAATCAAATACCTAGTATAGAGCAATAATACTGACTAGTGGAGTAGAAGGATTTTAACCTTTGAACCACTCAAAAAACATATTTTGTGTCACCAACTCATTTTCTTTAAGACCATTCATCTATTTCGGTTCAACATCAGAACTAATCCCTTTCTCTTCTTTTCTTAATTTCCTGTTGGCGAAGAACCGCGTCAACAGTTTGGTGCTTTCATTAAGAGCAAGTCTGTTTAGTGCTGTGGCAAACATCCAACTATGGTGACTACTCGATCCAGGCACGGCAATGAGACAGAGCAGCATGATGGGCAGGAGGCTCATCCTACTGCCATCCCTGGTGAACAAGTTCCTGAAGTCCAGCAGCGACCAGGAAAACAGCCGGCGGGCCAAGATGACACCGGAAGTTCGGCGCCTCGGCCACCCAATCCAAACCCGTGTTATTACACTGCGGTGGAGATGGAGAATGCTCAGCTGAGGAGCCAGCTGGCATTAGCTAACCAGCAGATCAAGGATGTGCTGGCCCGGCTACCCCCTCTCACAACCGACGATAACGTCAGAGAGAGGCAAGGCGAGGCGAGGCTCCTAAGTCTCGCCGGGGTAACCGGTCCAGGCATGCCCGTTCCGATAGACCTCCGACAGCCAACTCCATTCCTTCATCACACCACCGAGAGGCGAACTTCGGAGAAATGCCTAGGGCCGAACAACAGCAGTACAGCCGTTCAGTCAGAACATCGACTCCTAGTTCCCAACCATCCTCGAGAGCGCCCAGGGGAGCTCGAGGAAATTCCCGAAGGAGATCCGGGGAGGGCTTGCAGAGTCAGCCCGTCCCCAGCAACCGTCCTGTGCCTCGTTCGGACCGCCAGGCACGGGACCAGCAGGTTGGCAGGACCGAAAGGCCCCCACCGAGCTTAGTCCGTCCAGACGGGACCAGGATCGCCTCTCCAGTCAGGCATCCTCCGTCATTGATCAGGTATCCATCTCCTCCTCGGCCCGTCCGAGATATTCCTGCCTACGGAAGCAGCAGGAGAGATCCGCCATCAGCTGGACATTCCCAGCGTAGCAGGGCGCCAAGGGAAAGCCCAGATCCTCACCGCCAAAGGCGGACTCCAAGCCTATCTAGCAGGAGCCACTGGACCGGCAGTCGCCGGAGTGATCTCTCTGGGGGAGACCTGTGTCAGCGTTTGAGTTCGGCGCAAAGTCCTCAAGTTACCCAGGGAGGTGACCTGTGAGATCGCCTTAACTCCCATAGAGGGGAGCAGATAGGAGGAGACAGCCATGCTCACTCAAGGGGGGCCCTGTCTGAAGTACGTAACGGAGGGAATGCCCCAAATAACCTATCTCAAGATAGGAGGGGCAATAACCCACCAAATATGTACAATGGATCCGGAGCTGTTGAACAGCCCCAGAATAACCAAGGACATCAGGACCAAACCCTCGAGCGCCTGGCTCAGATGGAGGAGCTAATGAGGAAGCTCCTATCGGAGAAAGAGAAAGATGAGTACGATTCTGGGGACGAGATGGAGCTCTTCGCCCCCAGCATAGCTGCAACGGCTTACCCACCTGGTTTCCGTATGCCGTACTTATCCAAGTTCAACGGGGACGGAGACCCATCAGACCATCTGGGGATGTTTAACACCTTGATGATGGCCCACAACATTGGCCCCGAGCTGAGGTGTTTAATCTTTCCTTCCACGCTGACTGGACCAGCCAGGCAGTGGTTTAAGCAAGGTAAAAGGCAGTCAATCAGCTCCTGGAAGACTTTCTCAGCTGACTTCAAAAGGGCATTCCGAGCTTCCCAGGCTGCTCGCGTTCAGGCCGACTCTCTGGCTAACGTGAGGCAGCAGCCCGGCGAAACCTTGAAGGCCTACCTGAGCAGATTCGCAAACGTCGCTGCTCGGGCTAGAGATGCGGATGACAGTTCCAAACTCATGGCCATGAGAACTGGAATCCTGGTAGGAGGAGATCTCTGGAAGGATATACAAAGGAAGGGAGTTAGCTCGGTCAATGAATTCCTTAATAGGGCCCAGGAATGGATCAACTTGGAGGAGGCCGAAGCCTCAGCTGCAGGAACCAGCCAGGTCCCTGAACAGCCCGCTGGTGGGATTGCACAGCTTACCCGGTCTTTCCCCTTACGGATCACGGGATTCTGACTGTCACAATCACCCCCCCTTAGGGCCCGACGTCCCCGTCGGCCACACTTCCGGCTGGGTCAAGGCTCTGATACCATTATTGTAACGCCCTACTTCCTTAGAGCCGTTACTAAGTGAGTTTTAAGACGAAACAGTGCAATGAACTCGCTAACCGAGGTTTTGAAGCAAAAGTGTGACTAATAAAAGTTAAGGCTGTAATCTTTGAAAATGCGTTGACTCAATAAAAACCTCTAGTATTAAACAATTGGGATCCCAAAAATAAGGTTTGAAAACTATTTACATCTTGAAATAAGTTTACAGTTGATCGGTTACAAAATCATAGATTATTATAGCCATTTTCGAATAAATCCCCAACCAAAGCAGTCGGGCAGGCCGAACATGTACGCGTCGCTTCACGCTCTCCGTACTCATGGTTGGTTGATTCAGTCATTGTCCTACCTGCAACACGGAGCACCCGTGAGCCGAAGCCCAGCAAGAAAACTCATGCATAACATAACATATGCAATTCACACAGTTTATCATAACAGATAATCCACATACAAACAAGTCAACCATTAGACTAAGCAAACACGGCCATGCCGCCCCCGAAGCCTTACCGAAGCCTGGGGTCTCGGTCCTCACCGCAAGGATCTCACACATATCCTCTGGGTCCCGGGCCCCGCCCTGACCATAAGCATCCCATGTGCTTAGTGTTACTTCCGGCTCCGCTGCCGTACCCGGCCTACGCCGCACTCGGCCCTTGCCGTTCATTTCATTATAATCATACATAGAATAAATCAAACAACATTCATACAATTATCAATACATGTAAGTCTACACCCTAACATGTAATGCAATATAGGGCCGTGCCCCGCAATCACACTATGGGCCACGCCCTATCCTACGGGTGTTATAGTTTTCTTACCTGCATTCCGAGCCTCCTGATGCACTAAAGCCGCGAGCACGGTCCTCTAGCACGAGCCTCACCAACAACCTAGTCACAACACACAAGAAACATCCCTCATTACTAATCAACCCAAAACCACTTCCCGGGACCAATCCCGCACTCTCGGGACCTCTAAAACCTTAAAAAAACACCCCGGAGACATCCCCCGAACCCCCGGAGCAAAGGCCTAAAATTGCCTAAAAATGATGCCCTGAAATTTTCCTTGTGCCGCGGCACCCATCAGTCAGGGGCTCCCTTGCCGCGGCACGAAAAACCTGTGTCGCAGCACGCCATCGCAGACCCAGAATTCTGGGTTTCCTCCTGCGTTTTCTCCGAGCTTAAACCTTCCCAAATCATACCAAACCAATACCCAAACCCCAAAAACCAATTCCAAGCTTCATATGAACAACTTAACAACCTATGGGCACTAGATACAAGATCAAACATCAACAAACCCAAGAATCCACCCCTTGATTCCTATTTTCAGCCACCCAAACCAAAACTCAAACAACTAACTCAAAACTCAACAAAAACAACTCAAGCTCTAGATTTTACCAATCAAAATAGAAATCAAAACTTAGATGTGTCTAAAAACCTTACCTCAAATGGAGAACCCACACAAAGTCCTTGATCTCCTCCTAGACTCCCACTTCTCCTTCTCTTCTTCTTCTTGCCCTAACCTTCTTTCTCCTTCTCTTTCTTCTCTTAAATTTCTATCAAGCCTCAAGTGGCATAAATGCCCCAAACCGTATACCCCCAAATCCCAGCTGCCATTTATCTATTTCCCAACCAAATGACCAATTTGCCCCTCCTTGCCTATCCTTTCCTACTTAAACCTCAAGGGCACTTAAGTCCTTTCATTTCTATTTCATTTCTACCATTTTCTTTCTAAAACTTGTTACTCTCAGCAGTAACTAATGGTTACCCAGGTTACTAAATCTCCAATAACCAATACCCGCTAAATCTCAACTTAACCATAAAATCCCGAGGTACCCCTAGGCTCCTCCCGAGCCGGGTATAGAAATCCCGTTGTGACTCTTGAGTTAACTAGCTCTCTAGGACCGTCTCGGCACGTGCATCACAATAATACAACCACACCCACGTGGTACAATTCACAGAATACAATTATCACATATCAATACAGTTATGCCCAACATGGCCAAAATTACAATTATGCCCTTCTAACACGATCCGGGCCTACATGCATACTAGTAAACATAGCCATGCATCTCAGTTAAACAAATAGCCAAATAACATGCTTTAAATCATAACCATGCATTTAACTCATAAAATCACACATAAATCCCATTATGCCCTCCAGGCATGCTAATCAAGGCCCTTAAGCCTTATTAGCGATTTTGGGTCGTTACAACTATCCTCTCCTCATAAAAATTTCGTCCTCGAAATTTACCCAAACACATCAGTCAGAAAACCCGAAACTCTGACCCTGAATCCCAAGGTCCACCGCCTTTACTTTAGTTCCCACAACACCCTTTCAGGCGCAACAATCTTGCCCCGCAAGATCTTGTCTAACGGCCATACACTCGATAGCCTCTCGTTTACACCGCCACCCTGCTGAAGCCTCCGGGTCTGCCTAGATTACAATGTCCAATTCGTTGTCTTATCCCTGATTCCAGAGATACTCAAAAGTCATCACCTCTACCAGGTGGGATCGACTTGTAGGCCCCGCTGGCCTAACCCTTAGTACAACTTCAGAATTTTACGTTGAATCAAGAGTCAGAACTCTCCATTCTTTCTCTGAACGCCTCACAGATCCCCGTCTGTTATTACGCAGAGACGCAACTCTTTCTTCCCGGAACTTTATTTCCTCAAAACTTATCAATTTACCAGCTCTTTATTCTTTCAAATAGGCAGACACCCCTGCCTTAAGAAGTTTCAACGACCTCTTTGGCTTTCTCTCTGAACTAAAGCCAAACCATAGTATTCACTATCCTTCACCTCTTATCATGTCCTATGTCGTGTTACCTTAACAAGACACTAGCGACTGCCACCACGACTAACTCGTCAGGGATTACACTTCCCTTAATACCTCAAGTATTCACCTACTCAGCGCTCAATTCTTTAAAATATCCGATAAACTTTCAGACTGCCATTCCACTTGCAATCAGCTAATAATTCCAGGGTTGGTTGGTATGATTGATTGACTTGTCTAAATATATGTTTGAATGCCCTGTTTGCCTGCTTATTTATATGGAGCATGAGGAATGAAATAACATATGCATGAGATGCTGTTGGGTTGGGCCCTTGACCATTGCATGTTGAGATTGATGCATGCTGAATAATACCATTATGCATATGGATGAAAATTGGCATAATGGTTCGCATATTGAGTGTATGTGGTTAATTCTCTAGATTAAATTCATATGTTATATTTGTATATTGGCTTGTTTGAAGCATGATGAGTATGGATTTACTTAGTAATGATTGAATCTGGGAGGTAAATGTGTGACATTGTGGATTTGAACTAGTATATGCTTGTGTGTGCATTATACCTGTGGATATTTGGATTTAGTTGTGAGTTGGTTCAGGGTATGAACCTCTGAGTTCAGGAGTTTGGTCGGTTTCGACGGATGAACTCGAGTTGTTGGTTCCTAGAAGGGTTTGGGGACCTGATATTGTGTTGAAATGGGGATTCTAGATATAAGTTGGAGTTGAGATCTCCAGTTATCCCTGGAAGCAGTAGCAGTGAGTCACTAGTGTGTGAGTAGGCTGTGGAGTTTGTTAGTTGAGATGGGATAGAAGAACAGCGGATTTCTCTGGGGAAATAGCTGATTTCGATGTTTTAACAGTAAGGTTACCAGTGTTGGTCTACTGTGAGGTATGGAAAGATAAAGGTATTATATGGAAGGTTTAAGGGGTGTTATCCTCGGGTTATGAGGAGAGTTCGGGCTGATAAGGATTATCAATAGATGGGCAGAGTTAATTCCACCCTTGGTTAAGAGGATGAGAGATCCTGATTAGAGGGTTGTGTTAATGTTGAGGCAGAGAGATACCCGGATTTGGTACTCGGGCTGAGGTACTGGCTTAATGGGTTGGAAAGAACCTAGATGATGAATGGTTAGAAGAGATTTTAAAGACATGATTAGAACCGTGGAGACGGGCAGACTTATAAGTTTGGTTTGGGCTGTTAGGGTAACAACAGCATAGATCAATGGGTTTGGTGAATTGGATAATTCATTTTGGGAATTTATACTGATGGGTGTATCTGGAATTGATGGCGACCCATTTAAGGATTCGAGATTTGGAATAGTCTAAGGAGTTTGGGCTGTTCTGATGTAAGGATTTATCGTCTGTATGTGGATGGCAGAGAAAGCCATGTGGTTCGAGGAACTGATGGTTGATGATTAGAGCATGAGTGCTAGAGCCGCAGGGGTAGTGCTTCCTTTGATGGAATTAGTAAAGAGAGAATCGTGATAATCGAGTGAAAGGAACCCCGGATAGTTCTATGGCTTCTGGTTTGCCAGAAAGGGGGAAAAGTCTGATTGATAAGATGGTACTTGTGTTGATAGAACGCAGCGAGGTCGAATTCTAACTTTTGAGGGGAAAGGACCCCAGACAGTGCTTGGGCACCTAATTTGAGATTTGAAAGAAGTTTGGTTACTAAGGTGGTTGTCGAGCTGGCGACAGGAACCAGGAAGGTTAGTTAGTATGCGCATGGGGGAGAGGATGCCACCTGAGAGGAGCTCAGGTGAGGGCGTGACTTCTACATAGAGTAACTCGATATGTTAGGATGGATTTCCCGTGGTGAGGGAACAGAGAACTTGAATGCCTCGCTACATTCGTAGTTCAAGGATGATTCCTCGAGGATGAGTATTTAATAGAATGGTTTATGCATTGGTCATGTAACGAACTGGAAGGACTCGATGTTGAGAATGTCCCGAGAGGGTGATGGACATAGAAAGGTTGCCTCATTGGTGCCATTCGAGAGGCTGAGGACAGTAATACCTATTGAGAAGGAATTAGAACTATAGCAGGTGGATTGTTGAGGATATCATCTGTAGTACGTAAAGGAGACAGAGCTGACCAGTGGGAAGGCTATGTGGGTATGCAAAGAAAGATTTAGGGAATACTTCAAGGTCAGACTACATATAGGATTTGTATAAAGAATGTTGTAAAAGACGGTTTTGGACGACAGAAAGTCTATCAAAGCAATTGAAGGAATCTGAGCCTGGTGTAGCCAGTGTGTTATACTGCGGGGATTGTTGGCATCGTCGGGTTTGAACGAAAAGTACAATGTTGGGTACCAGTGGGGACGATGTCTCCAAGAGTTGATCTACGACCTGGTTATTACCAGCTGGAAACCAAGGATAGAGACATTTTGTGGATTGTCTAGTTTGCGCTGGCTAGAGTGTGAGGAGTTGGTAACAAAGATTCTGGAATGGTTCAAGCTACAGCAGCACGGGTAATTTCTTTAGGCGGAGAATGCGTGAACGATGTGGGCAAGTCCCCTTTAAGCTCACGAGCAGTGCATGTGGATTACTCCCAGATGGAAATGGTGAGCAAATGATTTTTATGCTGAAGACGTTAGTACCTAGAAGGCAGAGTCTCAGGTAAGGTTCTACGGAGTGTTAGTTGGGTGTCGTCAGGAGTTCTCAGATTACAGCTGCAAGAAGAAAGGACAAGTAAGAGAAGAATTGATCTGAAGTCACAAAGAGGCTAATAAAGAGCGTATGAAGAATTGAAAGCATAACAAGACTGGTAAGCGCGTCATCTATTGTACAAGCACCTCCGGAGACGACTACATCAGAGATGAGAAGAACAGTAAAACTTGAGGTTAAACGGATTGAGTGGTGTCAAATCAGAAAGAAATTCAGAAGACAAGGTAAGATTTGATTGGTTACGGACGATGATGGAATTAATGTGTGTAATGATTAAGTAAAGAGTAATGGCATAAAGGACTTGATCTATGATGAGGACAGGGATTTGTGGGGGTGCACCACGGTTTATGCATGCCCAGGCGCATCTGGCACGAGGTTGGATCGAACCTTACGGGAGGTGAAAGAATGAACCTGGTTGATACACTTGGAACATTAAGTCGACTATTGTGTATGGCATAAGGTACTTGAGTGTTGGGTATTAGTAAGAAGGTTAACGTTGAGACCCAGATGTGGGGGAAGGTAACAGACAGGTGATCGGTGTCTGAATTCCTCGTTTGTTCGAGGGGAGATATAATTGGAGGCGGAACTCCTAGCTGGGAGGCATGTGTAAGTCAAGGAATAACGCCATAGATTGTAATGGAAGACACAAGGCAACGACTGAGATCGGCGTAACGTTGGCAGGTATGATTAACTGGTGAGTGTCACTGAGCGATGGAATCCGAAGTGTTGGCTTGAGTTGAAACAGGGAAGGACCCTGCTAAGGTAGTACAAGTTGGGATACCAGGAATGGATGAAGGATCCAATTAGATTTGGTTCTTGAACGAGAATTCTGAATGGATATCATTCCACCTCCTAGGGTACGTCGTACCGGGAGGGTCGAGCGGGTGACGGAATCTAGTGTTTTCCTTTGGACCCTGAGGGGTTAAGTGATGTGGTAGTGTATCACGGGAATAGACCACTTTGAACCTTGAGTAAAGTGTTTGGACATGAAAAGTTTTAACTCGGTGGTTTGAGTTAATGTAGTTGGTTCAGGTGAACTGATAGCAGGGTAAAACGTCGATGATTCGGAATTGAGACCCAAGAGTATTTTAAATTTTGGAATGGGTCTAAAGAACAAAAAAGAACAGAGTGGGAATCTGGAATTATTAGCTGATTGCAAGTGGAATGGCAGTCTGAAAGTTTATCGGATATTTTAAAGAATTGAGCGCTGAGTAGGTGAATACTTGAGGTATTAAGGGAAGTGTAATCCCTGACGAGTTAGTCGTGGTGGCAGTCGCTAGTGTCTTGTTAAGGTAACACGACATAGGACATGATAAGAGGTGAAGGATAGTGAATACTATGGTTTGGCTTTAGTTCAGAGAGAAAGCCAAAGAGGTCGTTGAAACTTCTTAAGGCAGGGGTGTCTGCCTATTTGAAAGAATAAAGAGCTGGTAAATTGATAAGTTTTGAGGAAATAAAGTTCCGGGAAGAAAGAGTTGCGTCTCTGCGTAATAACAGACGGGGATCTGTGAGGCGTTCAGAGAAAGAATGGAGAGTTCTGACTCTTGATTCAACGTAAAATTCTGAAGTTGTACTAAGGGTTAGGCCAGCGGGGCCTACAAGTCGATCCCACCTGGTAGAGGTGATGACTTTTGAGTATCTCTGGAATCAGGGATAAGACAACGAATTGGACATTGTAATCTAGGCAGACCCGGAGGCTTCAGCAGGGTGGCGGTGTAAACGAGAGGCTATCGAGTGTATGGCCGTTAGACAAGATCTTGCGGGGCAAGATTGTTGCGCCTGAAAGGGTGTTGTGGGAACTAAAGTAAAGGCGGTGGACCTTGGGATTCAGGGTCAGAGTTTCGGGTTTTCTGACTGATGTGTTTGGGTAAATTTCGAGGACGAAATTTTTATGAGGAGAGGATAGTTGTAACGACCCAAAATCGCTAATAAGGCTTAAGGGCCTTGATTAGCATGCCTGGAGGGCATAATGGGATTTATGTGTGATTTTATGAGTTAAATGCATGGTTATGATTTAAAGCATGTTATTTGGCTATTTGTTTAACTGAGATGCATGGCTATGTTTACTAGTATGCATGTAGGCCCGGATCGTGTTAGAAGGGCATAATTGTAATTTTGGCCATGTTGGGCATAACTGTATTGATATGTGATAATTGTATTCTGTGAATTGTACCACGTGGGTGTGGTTGTATTATTGTGATGCACGTGCCGAGACGGTCCTAGAGAGCTAGTTAACTCAAGAGTCACAACGGGATTTCTATACCCGGCTCGGGAGGAGCCTAGGGGTACCTCGGGATTTTATGGTTAAGTTGAGATTTAGCGGGTATTGGTTATTGGAGATTTAGTAACCTGGGTAACCATTAGTTACTGCTGAGAGTAACAAGTTTTAGAAAGAAAATGGTAGAAATGAAATAGAAATGAAAGGACTTAAGTGCCCTTGAGGTTTAAGTAGGAAAGGATAGGCAAGGAGGGGCAAATTGGTCATTTGGTTGGGAAATAGATAAATGGCAGCTGGGATTTGGGGGTATACGGTTTGGGGCATTTATGCCACTTGAGGCTTGATAGAAATTTAAGAGAAGAAAGAGAAGGAGAAAGAAGGTTAGGGCAAGAAGAAGAAGAGAAGGAGAAGTGGGAGTCTAGGAGGAGATCAAGGACTTTGTGTGGGTTCTCCATTTGAGGTAAGGTTTTTAGACACATCTAAGTTTTGATTTCTATTTTGATTGGTAAAATCTAGAGCTTGAGTTGTTTTTGTTGAGTTTTGAGTTAGTTGTTTGAGTTTTGGTTTGGGTGGCTGAAAATAGGAATCAAGGGGTGGATTCTTGGGTTTGTTGATGTTTGATCTTGTATCTAGTGCCCATAGGTTGTTAAGTTGTTCATATGAAGCTTGGAATTGGTTTTTGGGGTTTGGGTATTGGTTTGGTATGATTTGGGAAGGTTTAAGCTCGGAGAAAACGCAGGAGGAAACCCAGAATTCTGGGTCTGCGATGGCGTGCTGCGACACAGGTTTTTCGTGCCGCGGCAAGGGAGCCCCTGACTGATGGGTGCCGCGGCACAAGGAAAATTTCAGGGCATCATTTTTAGGCAATTTTAGGCCTTTGCTCCGGGGGTTCGGGGGATGTCTCCGGGGTGTTGTTTTAA
The DNA here is from genome assembly GCF_963169125.1 of Humulus lupulus. Lineage (NCBI taxonomy): Eukaryota > Viridiplantae > Streptophyta > Magnoliopsida > Rosales > Cannabaceae > Humulus > Humulus lupulus. The sequence goes on from NC_084798.1 coordinate 218,558,135, forward strand.
GGTTTTAGAGGTCCCGAGAGTGCGGGATTGGTCCCGGGAAGTGGTTTTGGGTTGATTAGTAATGAGGGATGTTTCTTGTGTGTTGTGACTAGGTTGTTGGTGAGGCTCGTGCTAGAGGACCGTGCTCGCGGCTTTAGTGCATCAGGAGGCTCGGAATGCAGGTAAGAAAACTATAACACCCGTAGGATAGGGCGTGGCCCATAGTGTGATTGCGGGGCACGGCCCTATATTGCATTACATGTTAGGGTGTAGACTTACATGTATTGATAATTGTATGAATGTTGTTTGATTTATTCTATGTATGATTATAATGAAATGAACGGCAAGGGCCGAGTGCGGCGTAGGCCGGGTACGGCAGCGGAGCCGGAAGTAACACTAAGCACATGGGATGCTTATGGTCAGGGCGGGGCCCGGGACCCAGAGGATATGTGTGAGATCCTTGCGGTGAGGACCGAGACCCCAGGCTTCGGTAAGGCTTCGGGGGCGGCATGGCCGTGTTTGCTTAGTCTAATGGTTGACTTGTTTGTATGTGGATTATCTGTTATGATAAACTGTGTGAATTGCATATGTTATGTTATGCATGAGTTTTCTTGCTGGGCTTCGGCTCACGGGTGCTCCGTGTTGCAGGTAGGACAATGACTGAATCAACCAACCATGAGTACGGAGAGCGTGAAGCGACGCGTACATGTTCGGCCTGCCCGACTGCTTTGGTTGGGGATTTATTCGAAAATGGCTATAATAATCTATGATTTTGTAACCGATCAACTGTAAACTTATTTCAAGATGTAAATAGTTTTCAAACCTTATTTTTGGGATCCCAATTGTTTAATACTAGAAGTTTTTATTGAGTCAACGCATTTTCAAAGATTACAGCCTTAACTTTTATTAGTCACACTTTTGCTTCAAAACCTCGGTTAGCGAGTTCATTGCACTGTTTCGTCTTAAAACTCACTTAGTAACGGCTCTAAGGAAGTAGGGCGTTACAATAATGGTATCAGAGCCTTGACCCAGCCGGAAGTGTGGCCGACGGGGACGTCGGGCCCTAAGGGGGGGGTGATTGTGACAGTCAGAATCCCGTGATCCGTAAGGGGAAAGACCGGGTAAGCTGTGCAATCCCACACCGCCTGGGGAAGGTCAAGTGTAATGGTTCTAAGACTGTGTAGGTATGGGACTACACAGTTGAAGAGGGCTTAAATGGATTGATAGGTACTACCTATATCAGGAAGGTGCATCTTCTTTTTGGTAGCCCATCACTTGAGAACTCCATGGTTAAGCGTGCTTGACCTGGAGTAATCTAGGGATGGGTGACCTCCTGGGAAGTTTTCCCAGGAAGTGTGCGAGTGAGGACAAAGCACGCTGGAAAGACTTGTCTTGGTTTGTAGGGCCAGTCATCATTCCAGAAAGCAGCCATAGTGATGTGGGGCGTCACAATTCGCCACCTCGCGATAAAATTCCCTACTTCCACGGCGATCAGCTCGCTGCCAGGGAATGCTACAGCATTTCCATGAAGGAAAAATCTAAACCCGGGCAGCTGGCAATGGCCATCCAAGGTAATGAAGAGGAATCTCAGGAGCCCTTAGCTGATCCTGAGATTGAAAAACCTCAAAGTGCCGAAGGGGAAAATATCGGCTTGAGTGAGGATATTGACCCCCGGATAGGCGAGGACAGATCCGAGCTCCAAGCTATTGAGGAGCTCGAGGAGGTGAGCATCGACCCGCAGAACCCTTCACGGAAGGTCAAGCTTGGGAAAAACCTTTGTAGCAAGAGGAAGGCAGAGCTGACTAGGTTTCTGCGGGATAACCTGGACGTGCTTGCATGGTCACACGAGGATATGGTGGGAATTAGCCCGAGTGTCATCATGCATACACTTCATCTGGATAAAAGCGTTCCTGCAAAGTCCCAGAAGCAGAGACGTCTCGGAACAGCCCAGGCCGAAGCCTTGAAGGAAGAAGTAGCCCGGCTCAAGAAGTGCGGCTTTATCCGAGAAGCCAAGTTTCCGATTTGGGTCGCCAACCCCGTGCTAGTCCCAAAGCCCAACGGGAAATGGCAGACCTGCATCGATTTCTCCGACCTGAATAAAGCCTGCCCCAAGGATTGTTTTCCATTGCCAAGAATTGACCAGTTGGTGGATGCCACGGCGGGGCACAAGCTCATGTCCTTTATGGACGCATACTCAGGCTACAATCAGATCGCCATGAACCCGGCGGACCAAGAGCACACCAGCTTCATGACCCCAACTAACGTTTATTGTTACAAGGTCATGTCGTTCGGGCTGAAGAATTCCGGAGCTACCTATCAGAGGTTAGTAAACAGAATGTTCGCAGACCAGCTCGGAAAAAACATGGAAGTGTACGTCAATGACATGCTAGTCAAGTCAAAGATTGCCGATAACCACATTTCCGACCTAGGAGAATGTTTTAAGATACTACGGGAGTATGGCATGCGGCTTAATCCTCAGAAGTGCACTTTTGGAGTCGCATCGGGAAAATTCCTGGGTTTCATAGTCAATACCCGAGGAATCGAGGCAAACCCCGACAAGATTAGATCGTTGGTCGAGCTTCCCTCGCCCAGGTCGCGCAAGGATGTCCAAGGGCTGACAGGAAGAGTGGCAGCCCTCAACCAGTTTATTTCGAAATCCACCGATAAATGCCTGCCATTCTACAACCTGCTCTGAGGAAACAAGAAGTTCGAATGGACAGAAGAGTGCGAAAGCGCTTTCCTCGACCTGAAGGCACATATGGCCGAGCCACCCGTGTTATCCAAGCCAAAAGCGGGAGAACCTCTTTTTCTCTACCTAGCTGTCACAGAAGACGCAGCTAGTGCCGTGTTAGTCCGAGAAGAAGACCGGGTTCAGAAACCAGTCTACTACATCAGCAAGAGACTTCTCGGCGCTGAATCCCGGTACCCGCTGATGGAGAAATTGGCGTTCTGCCTTATCATGGCCTCGCGAAAGTTCAGGCCGTATTTCCAGTCCCACTCGATACACGTCATGACCGATCAGCCTTTAAGGCAGGTTTTGCAAAAACCTGAAGCATCGGGACGCTTGTTAAAGTGGGCCATCGAACTTAGTCAGTTCGAGATTTTGTACACTCCACGAACTGCTATAAAAATCCAGGCCCTGGCCGATTTCATGGTAGAGTGCGAACCCGGGAAACACTACATATGCCGACGTTCTTGAGACGGCAATCGAAGTAGAAAGGTTGCAGACCAACGTAAACAAAGAAGAAGCCAGTAAGCCTGAACGTAGACAGCAGAGCCAACCTCAGGTCAGTCGGAACAACAACAACCATAATGGCAGTAATCAGTCCAACAACAACGGTAACGGCCAGAAAAGACGGCATCCGGATAACAAGAAATTCGACAGCGATAAGAAGGCACGTACGAATAATGGGGGAAATAGGCCGGGCTACGTGGAATACCCGCCATGTTCTAAGTGTCAGAAGAAGCATCCTGGAGAATGTCGCGCCAACACCAAGGAGTGTTTCAACTGTGGTCAAGAAGGGCATCGTAAAAGAGATTGTCCTCAGCAAAAGCCAGAAGGGAAGAAGGACGAAAAGATGGTTCCTGCTAGGGTTTTTGCTTTAACCCAAGGAGAGGCTGATGCTAGCAACAAGGTGGTCACAGGTCTGGTTTCTATCCTCAATAACTTATGTCATGTATTATTTGATTCGGGAGCCACTCACTCGTATATCTCGTTAGGAATGATAGAAAAACTAGACAAACCTAGTGAAAGATTTAGAACTAGGTTTGTAACCGAGTTGCCTTCGGGCAAAGTAGTTCTATCATCACGAATAGTACGAGGCGTACCGATCAAGATTGAGGACATAGAACTAGAAGGAGACCTGATAGAGCTAGTGATCAAGGACTTCGACGTAATACTAGGCATGGATTGGCTAGCACGGCATGGCGCAACGATCGACTGCAAACGCAAGAAGGTGATGTTCGAGACTCCTGACGGCCAGAGACGATGCTTCATGGGACAAGCTTCAGGACTACGCATCCCGTTAGTGTCATCTCTCAAAGCTCAGAGGATGATGGAGAAAGGATGTCAAGCATTCTTAGCCAGCATAACGAACGTGGAAAGGGAGACGCCGCTTAAGGTTGGAGATGTCCGAGTTATACAAGAATTTCCAGAGGTATTTCCCGATGACTTGCCAGGATTGCCGCCAAATCGAGAAATAGACTTCACGATAGAATTTAGACCAGGCACCGAGCCTATCTCTAAGGTACCATACCGGATGGAACCTACGGAACTCAAGGAGTTAAAGACGTAGCTACAAGAACTCTTAGACTTGGGTTTTATTAGGCCAAGCCATTCACCATGGGGAGCTCCGGTACTATTCGTGAAGAAGAAGGACGGGAGTATGCGGATGTGCATAGACTATCGTGAGCTGAACAAAGTAACGATTAAGAACAAGTACCCGCTACCTCGGATCGACGATTTGTTTGATCAACTCCGAGGTGCGACGGTATTTTCAAAGATCGATTTACGGTCAGGATATCATCAGCTCAAGGTAAAGGGAGAAGATATTCCTAAGACAAGCTTTAGGACTCGTTATGGACATTACGAGTTCTTGGTTATGTCTTTTGGTCTTACTAACGCGCCAGCCGCATTTATGGACTTAATGAATAGGGTCTTCAAAGACTACTTGGATAAATTCGTTGTTGTGTTCATCGACGACATTTTAATTTACTCCAAGGATGAAGTAGAGCACAAGGAACACTTGAGGTTGATTTTGACGCGATTGAAGGAGCATCAACTCTACACAAAGTTCAAGAAATGCGAGTTTTGGCTTTCGCAAGTGGCGTTCCTCGGGCACATTATATCGAAAGACGGAGTTGCAGTAGATCCATCAAAGGTCGAGGCCGTGAAGGATTGGCCCAGGCCAAAGAACGCATCTGAAGTAAGAAGCTTCTTAGGGCTAGCAGGTTATTATAGAAAGTTTGTTGAGGGCTTTTCTAAGATAGCCACTCCGCTTACCAACCTGACCCGGAAGCAACAAAAGTTTAACTGGAATAATAAGTGTGAGGAAAGCATCCAATCGCTTAAGGATAAGCTTTGCTCAACACCTGTACTCAGTGTACCAACACCCAATGATAAATTCGTAGTCTACTGCGATGCATCAAAGTTGGGATTGGGTTGCGTGCTAATGCAAAATGACAAGGTGATAGCCTATGCCTCATGTCAGTTAAAGGAGTATGAGCAACGCTATCCAACTCACGATATGGGGTTGGCAGCGGTGGTCTTTGCGTTAAAAATCTGGCGCCATTATCTTTACGGAAAACAGTGCGAGATTTATACGGACCACAAAAGTTTAAAATACTTCTTTACTCAGAAGGAGCTCAATATGAGGCAGCGCAGGTGGTTAGAGTTAGTCAAGGATTACGACTGTGAAATCCTATACCACCCAGGGAAGGCGAATGTAGTTGCCGATGCGCTTAGTAGGAAAAGCTATGGGAATTTAGCAGCCTTATCAGGAATAGAAAAGCCGCTTCAGCAGGAGCTTATCAGTGCCGAAATAGAAGTGGTTGTAGGCAAGCTGGCTAACTTGTCTATCCAATCGAATCTGCTAGAGGACATACGGATTGGTCAGAGACATGATGAATCGCTAGCAGCACATATGGAAGCAGTCAGAGAAGGCAAGAATACTGATTTCTCAATATCTAGCCATGGCTTATTGAGATATAAGGATCGGGTGTGCGTGCCAAATGATCAAAGTATTAAGAAGAAGATTCTGGAAGAAGCGCACATCACCCCGTACTCAGTTCATCCAGGGTCTACCAAGATGACTCATGACATCAAGGCAATCTATTGGTGGCCAGGGATGAAGAAGGACATAGCAGAATTCGTGTCCAAGTGTCTTGTATGCCAGCAAGTGAAAGCGGAGCATCAGCGGCCGGCAGGTTTATTGCAACCGCTTAGCGTACCAGAATGGAAGTGGGACGACATAGCCATGGACTTCGTGACGGGTCTGCCAAAGACGGATAAGCAGCATGATTCCGCTTGGATAGTAATAGATAGACTAACCAAGTCGGCTCATTTCCTGCCTGTTAAGACTTCATACACGGCAGACCAATATGCAGACATCTACATCCAAGAGATTGTACGATTGCATGGAATCCCCAAGACAATAGTGTCGGATAGAGGATCAGTGTTTATGTCAAGATTTTGGAGAAGTTTACAGCAAGCTATGGGTACTAAGTTAAGTCTTAGTACAGTTTTCCATCCTCAGACAGATGGGCAGTCCGAGCGTACGATTCAAATTTTAGAAGATATGCTACGCGCGAGTGTACTTGATTTCGGAGGATCATGGAATAAGTACTTGCCGCTGATCGAGTTCTCGTACAACAACAACTACTAGTCAAAAATCGGGATGGCACCCTATGAGTTGTTATATGGAAGAAGGTGCCGATCACCGTTGCACTGGGACGAGGTAGGAGAAAGGCAGCTTCTAGGGCTCGAAGCTGTTAGACAAGCTCAAAAAGCAGTAGCGCTCATTAGACAGCGTATGCTTGCTGCTCAAAGCCGTCAGAAAAGCTATGCGAATACCAAGCGACGCGATGTGGAGTTCCAAGTTGGAGATCAAGTCTTCCTGAAGATATCTCCTATGAAAGGTGTCAAGCGGTTCCGGAAGAAAGGCAAGCTTAGTCCCTGATTCATAGGTCCTTTTGAGATATTGGACAAAGTGGGACCAGTTGCGTATAGACTAGCCCTACCGCCAGCACTAGCCGATAGTCACAACGTCTTCCACATTTCGATGCTACGCAAATATGTGTCAGACCCATCTCACGTCCTCAAGTACGATACAATAGCGCTCCAGAAAGACTTAAGTTACGAGGAACGACCGATTAGCATCCTAGATAGGGGGATGAAGCAGTTACGGTCCAAGAGCTTTCCTATAGTCAAAGTCCTATGGAGCAATAGTTCTGAACGCGAGGCAACGTAGGAATTGGAGGAGGACATGCAACGCCGGTATCCGGAATTATTTGGTAAGTAAATTTCGAGGACGAAATTCTTTTTAGTAGGGAAGAATTGTAGAGTCCAAGAACTTTACTTAGCTAATTATTTAGTAGTATTATAGTATGTATAGTATTATCTTTGTAATTGTGGATTTTTGGTTCAGACCGGGAATTATTTGGACACTCATAGTAGTACTTATAGATTTTCTTAAGTTTAACCTATAGTTTAAGAATATTAAGTTTAACCTAAGGTTTGATTATATGACTGATATTAAGGATAATATTTATTATACTATAAGGTTTAGATGAGGGCCAATAGGATTTTAAGCACATGTTATGAATGGGTGATTAAGGATTAAGTATTTTGAGGATTAAATTTAATAAGGAGTAAAGTTTGAATGCTATAGGGTCAGTCAACAGCTTTGAATACGTTGAGGGCTTAGTCAAGGCTGTTTACTCCATTCAAACTTAGTTAAAAATGTGTAATTTCGTGTTTAATTAATCAGCGTGTGCCGATATATCGCAGCTATAGGGGGCGATATATCGCAGCACGTAGATACGGAAAACACGAGACGATGCACGACTGCCTCAGGCATACTGGCCCAGGCGATATATCGCCTACAGGGGGCGATATATCACCTCCTTCAGTGTATTTTCAAAAGTTTTTGAATTCTTTTCCTTTCAGCCATTCAACCTCTTGATAAGTCCAGCATCTTTTTGAACGAGTCTTCAGCCTCTGCTGAACGATTATTCAAATATTTTTCACCTAAAAAGCTATTATTTTTATTCAAGTAAAATCAAGATCCTTTCATTCCTAAACTCTATAAATAGGACCTAGTACCCAGCCATTATTCATCTTTTGCTCTAAGTTCAGAGGCTGCAAGTGCTAAGTGAGTGTGAGAGTTTAAACACCTGGGTTTGGGAATCATAAGCTTGATCATCATAAGCTTATCAAACACTTTGGGAAGTAAGGTTTTAGATTATTTCGGTTTGAGGTGTAGATTGGTCTTACAAGTTTTCAAGGTAACCCAAAACTCTAGTTCAATTCTGTATTTGTTCTTTTAAGTTCTTATAATCTTCTACTCAGCCTCTAACCTTAATCTTTATCTTGGTTAGGAAATCTAAGTTCTTGAGCACATAAGTTTTGGTAAGTATGTTCTTCAATGGTTTAGTCTTCCCATTCCTTTTCATCTCTTTTTCTTCATTAGACTCACTCTTTTTCATAATGATTATTAGGAGTGTTCCAAAGTCCCAACACTGTCCACATATCCCGGTAACTTTGGTAAGGAAAATAGGATAGAATCTATATGTTATATGCTTATGTTATCTTATGTTTTATGTTATGAAATATGTTATGATAAGTGTATGATATGTATGTTTGTAGGCTTGGGCATATGACCCATTTGACTAACAAGACCCCAATAGATTATGGGCATATGACCTACTTAGCTAGTAGGACCCCACTAATCTCATGGGCATATGACTTGTTTAGTCTATGGGACCCCAAGTAATAATGGCCATTATAATAAGTGTTATGATATGTCTTTATGTTTATTATGAAATTTATGTTTATGACTATGTGTTAGATTTTCCTTGCTAGGCATTAGGCTCATTCCTTTTTGTTTTATGTGCAGGAAAATAGCTTTAGAGGCGGTAAGATTCGTGGACGCTTAGAGAATGTGTATTGATGGTGAATGGAGTCAAGGAGTCGAGAGTTCGATTTCTCGAGGATGTAGTCTTGTTTTACTTTTTATGGTTTTACATGTATTTTCCGCACTTTCTATGTAACTCCTTTTTACTTTAAGTTATGTTTTGTTTTAAAGACAATGGGTACCCATATCCTACTTATTTTATGAAAGTAACTTTTTGTTTCTACAAGTTTTTAATAAATTTATGGTATTTTCGCAAATGTAAGTCTTGTTAAGGTTTGTATGTATAGTTTCATTAATGGTCCAAAAAGTCTAGAGTAGTGGGTCATTACAGGTGGAGGGCAACGACGCCCTGCGAAAGATGAGGGACAATTTCCTTAGAAAAAAAAGAGAGAGAGAGAAGGGAGAAAGGAAACAGGGCAAGGCATGATAACAAAAAGCCATGAAAGGGTAAAGTCAACTTACCGTTAGGGTCATGCCCATTGAAGACTCCATCACGCCCACCGAGCTCATCGTCTTGATGGCCCTGAGCTCCTTCTCGTTGAACTTGTATATGTGGCTGACGGCGTAGTTCACCGACTCATACACTGTTCCCCGGAAGGCCTCTGGAATCTTTTCTAGGTCCTGGGGGTTGACTGGGATGCGTACCTCGGAAGGTACAATCACCGAAGCCCTGGGCTCCACCCCCGTGTCCTGGACGAGGGCCGGAGCTCGCGGAGGAGGTGGGGGCATGTTGTCCCCCCTGCAGCAGGAGGGACCGTTCCCACGGCCTGGGCAGCTGGGGGATGCTCTTTCTCCTTTGCAGGAGACTTGGAGGAGGTCCCGACGGCATTCTTAGACGTCCGAAGCCTCTTCATTCTTGGCCCAGCGGCCCCAGCTAAGGGTTCCCCCCGGCAAACGCACCTCGCAGGCTCTCCTCGGGCTGAGACATCTCTTCTGCCAAAACTCCTACCCAGAAATTTTCCAGAAAATGCCTGCTGTAAACCATACTCCTAAAACGATTTCCTACAGCAAAAAAAAAAAAATATATATATATATACCCTAACCTAAAAGGCTTTCACCCTTCACACCCACAAAAACCAGTAAAACCTTGCATGCGGCTACAGTAAATATTTACCTAAGCTACAGTGAAAAATATTTTCAAAATATGCGGTCAGGAGACTTACATTGTGTTTGGCTGGGAGTGGGTGAAGGTGTCGCCTAAGTGGGAGCTTCGTCGGAGTGTTCGTTTCCAAAGCTTTGAAGGAGTCCCTACGCCTGAACTTCTTGAACGCTGGGAATGGCAGTCGGCAAAAAGAGGGTTTTTTCTTCTGAGATGAAGGGAGAAAAAGGAGAAAATTTCGAATGAAAGGGTGGCCCATGCGTAGGATGGCCACCCCTTTTTATACCCATGAAGGGCCACGTGAAGAGGGCTGTTGGATTGCCCTGATGTGGGATCCGAGGCCCTCCACTCGAAATATGAAACGACGGCTGGGCATAGGCTCGGCCATTAAATGCGGTTCTCGGAAGACGTACCGTCACCAACCATGATGTTCCACGTATTCGGCGCCTGCATAGAGTGAGGAATGTGAAGAGATCGTGGGGAAACCTAAAAGCCCCTACTGTGGCCCTACGCGACGCCGTGTACCACGAGCAAAGGCTTGGTGGGCAGATGTACGCCCTGGTTTTCCACGGGCTGATTAATGAGCTCAGGTACGGCCTACTCCTGTTCTCCACGAGGACGTCCCCTATCCCGGAGCTGCCGTCGTAAGGTCCTGCATCCTCAGCTCGAGGTAACCTAAGGATTTGCCAAGATTGCCTAAGGACTGAATATGGACTCTGAAGGCCTCAGGTCGAGGTAATCATCCAGCTCGTGTTGCGAGCTAGAGTTGGAGGCTGTGACCTTTAATAAAGTCAACCACGCAAGGTAAACGTGCATATATCAGACATCACGTGTCTGATATACACCTGATTTCTCAGATACGCAGCAGGAACGTGCGTGTTCAAACACCCACGCCTGGGTTGGGCCGTGCGGCCCATTATCCCCTTACCTATTGATCTGACCACACTTATGTGTCAGGTTTAGGAATTAATCATGAATGTCACAGAGTTGATATGATAGGTAGGAAGGTCACGGGATGACCTTCTTACCAACTCCCAGGTGCCTTCTCCTATAAATATGGAGACCTTGAGAGTTAATAGAGGTTGGATTCTTGATTGTAAGAAATACCCTATAATCAAATACCCAGTATAGAGCAATAATACTGACTAGTGGAGTAGAAGGATTTTAACCTTTGAACCACTCAAAAAACGTATTTTGTGTCACTAACTCATTTTCTTTAAGATCATTCATCTATTTCGGTTCAACATCAGCACTAATCCCTTTCTCTTCTTTTCTTAATTTCTTGTTGGCGAAGAACCGCGTCAACAAATTTAATTCATGATTTAGAAGCTTAAATTTGAGTTTTGTTTGGTTGGTTTTAGTGTTTGAAGTTCTTGAGTTTCAGAAATTGAAACATGGATTTTAATGAGTTTTAAGTTGGGTTTTCTTTTGAATTATGTTGTTAAAGTTATCTTAAAAGTGTTGGGAATGATTGATATTGAAATAGGGAGCTTTGGGATGACTTTGGGTAAGGTTTAGAGGTTGGAAATGGTGGAAATTCTGGGCTCGAAGGGAAGGGTCGCGGCTCTGTTCTAGAGCGTTGCGGCCCTAGGATGAAGATGAGCCAGGAGGGCTCGGCCAGGGGTGAGCGCCGCGGCACGTGTCTTCTTCCAGGGAGGGCTTAGGTTCTGTTTTAGGGCAAGGCCGCGGCTAGGCTTCAAGGGTCGCAGCCCTTAGATGTATACTTGAACATTTGGGGTTTTAAAGCACGGGAATCTAACCTAAAGTGCTCAGGATCGATTTCACCACCGTGCTTGGTGGAATTCAGTTTCCCGGAAGCTAGTTTTGTACCCGAAAACCTATATTTGAATATTAATGGATTCCATTACCTTGGGTTGTGACTAGGTGATAAGCTAGGGCTCGGGAAATGGATCGTGCTCGGGGGTCGTCCTTTCTAATTAAAGCACTTGGAATTAAGGTAAGAAAACTGCACCTGTGTAGGTGGATAGGATGAGATTAAGTGTTCCTTATATTTGTATGTGTTGTTATGTGATTGTGATAAACCATGTGAGTATGTTGGGACTAAGAGTTCCCTATAATTGTATGAATGTCATGAGGTGGTATTATGCCACTGGGACATGTGATAAACGGCCTAAGGGTGTCGAAATCAATACTTGCGTACATGGCACGACTCGGACACTGGTATCCGAGGACAACTTATTAGTCACTGAGCTCGGTTAAGCTGGCCGGAGTCAGTGGGTATGTCACTGGGCTTGGCCTAAGCAAGCCAAAGACAGTGAATTAAATAGAGGGTGCGGCCTGCGGGCATTAACCCTAGTTATTGCTTGACATATGTTCTATTATTGGTTATTGTGTATGACTTGATGAGTATCTGGAGCTGAATTATTGGTTATTGACCAGTGTGTTGCCTTGAATGTATTTTATGGCTTGCTGGTAACTGATTAATGCCTTGTAATTATTGGATTATGCTCTACGAACTGTTTAGCTGCTAATACTATTATGTTATGATATTATGTTTTCTTGCTGGGCCTCGGCTCACGGGTGCTACATGGTGCAGGTAAGGCAAGTTGACCATGGGTTGGTGTAACGACCTCCTTTCTTAACATACATATATATAGTGTAAAAACAAAGTTTAACCTGAATATAACAATACTGAAATTCTGAATTTACAAAAACTTTATTAAACAATACATAACTAATGTTCATAACCTCAAACCATACAATACTCACAACTAAATAAAAACTTTATCTTACATACAAATCTTAATACTTTTATAAATAATTTTCGTGGCGTTACTACACCTTAACGTAGAAATGAAGATGTATCCAACCGATAAATTGAAAAGCTTTATGTAAATTACAATGTTCATGAAATACTTTTAAAGCTTTAAGTAAATTATAAAGTTCACAAAATACTTTTAATGAAATATAATTATAAAATCAAGTTTCTCGTTTATTTATAAAATAGCATAGCAGAACTCCACTCCCTTCAGGTCAGCCCCATATGTACAGTCATGTTGGCTCCATGTATACTCATCAACCATTTATATTTGGGGCATCTTACCTACAATACAAAACATTATCTGATGAGCTAAGGCTCAGTAAGTAGAATAACTACCTCATATGCATTAAAATAAACGTGCAATATGTTATGTATTTTCTTTCTTTCACTTTCCTTTCTTTTGGGCCCTAGAGGATGCTGCTGCCGGCATTACATAAGGAATCACATTCCCACCTGAACATAAACATGATAATAGGGAATTTCTCCCTCATAAACATTCATTATATAGGGAAGTACATCTCCCTCCTTACATTTTTTTGGGACGTAGGTCTCCCAAGCAGCACCTCTACTTTAACGCTTTCAGTAACTTGTTTGTGAACATTAAGCGTGCTTATGCATAATAAATATAACATTCTTGAAAATAACTTATGCATAAGAACATGGCAGGATAACATATAAAGCATATAAATGCACATAAGACACATAAAAGACTTGTATTGTAGATGAGGATTCTACTTACCTTGCGTCTTGATAAAACAACTGAAATTGTTAGCTTCCTGATAAAAACACAAACTATTAACTTACATAAAATCTACATGATATAACTTTAGTTTATGATTGTTATTATTCTATTTTTCTTATTTTATGTCCAGGCGTATGGTCATACTATATTTGTCCATGGGAAGGTTCTGGTCTAAAAGTCGTGGTCATGGTCATACGAAAAAGTCCAGGTCATAATACTTGTCCATAATAATAGGGAATAAGGTCATAAGAGTCCATAATAGTCCAAAGTGTGACCATAGCCTATATAAGTTTAGCATTTCAATGACACAAAAAAAAAATAGTTTACATTTCAATTTTGGCATTATAAATTATAACGACATGGTAAAGTAATCTTATATATAAATTTTGGCATTATAACGGCATAGTAAAATAATCTATATATAAATTTCGGCATTATAATGGCATGATAAAATAATCTATATATAAAATTTTTAGACATAGTAGCATAATTTATATATAAATTTTGGTATTATAAATGCATATTAAAATAATCTATAAATAATAGTTAAATAACTGAACTGAAAGACTCGGGAAAGAGCTTACCCAAAAAGGTTTTCGTAGGCTAGCGTTAAAAACAGAACTTCGCCTAGATTTTAGAGATTTAAAACTCTAAAAGAGTGTTAAGAAGAGTTTTAGGCAGAGTGAGAGAAAGAAAGATTTTTTGTAATTCAAAAATGAATTCTGAAAGGCTCTATTTATAGGAAAATATTGGGTTACTATGCTGCATAGTAAAATAATAAAATATTAAAAATAGCAAGCATAGTAAAATAATAAAATATTCAAAATATCAAGCATAGTAATTTGCTTAAGTCATCACTATATCACTACTCCATCAACATGTGGGACCCATGGGGTGGACCCCGCTGTGGGACCCATATGGACTTTACTGTGGGACCCTTGCGGACCCCACTGTGGGACCCACTATGAATAGTACCTGGTGAATAGTAAAAAAATGAAAATTTCCCAATCTTATATTACTTAGTTTAACATTTTTTACTCACAAACTTTTCTGAAAATGTTTCTCTAACACCCATAAATTAATTATTCCCACCTGTTGGTTACTTCAACAACCTTAGAATTGTTAAAATCTCTTAATAGAAAACAACTATATCCCCAACGGTCAGGATCACTATTCACCAACGGTCATAAACGGCTAGTTTTTGTCCTATAAATACTTGTTCCTTCAACCATTTACTTGCACAACTTCTTCATCTCTTAACCTTCTAGATAAAATTCATCATCAAATCATGAATTTCTCTTTATTGTTCATAACTTTAGTGATTGTTTGCTTGTATTTAGCATCATTCTATGGGTATTATACTAATGAAATGCCCATGAATGTTATAGTTGCATTTTCATTAGTTATTCTTCCACTTTACTTAATAGCTCTAGACTTTGATTAGCATTGTAATGCACTCAAAAGTATAAATAAAAATATCTTCTCTTATTTTTCATAATTGTTGTAATGTATTTGTAAAAAGAAATGGGAGTTACAGTTGGAGAGCTCTGGGGGCGAGGTGTACATTGTCAGCTGCTCGGCCACCACGGTCGAGGAATTGTACAGGGACGGGAACCTAAAACGTATATTTTGCCATTAGAGTGGCTTGGTTATTTATTTGTTATTGAGAATTTTGTATTTACGTTATTTAAACCTTGTTTTGGGATCTCATGTATCAAACATGTATTTTAATAAAATTTAATCGTTTATAACCAAAATTCTTTTTAACCTAATCTGTTTGTATCATTAGATACACATTTTGATTTAAATGACTTGATTAACAAGTCTTACACTATTTCAAAGACACAGTGTAACGGTCTTGGTTATCCAGGGCGTTACAACTTGGTATCAGAGCGTCCTAGGTTTAAGGGTTCCTGGAGATAGGTTGGACATGTACACTCGCCGCTAAAAGACAAGCTCGACTCAAGGTTCTATAATTGAATATATGAGATGGTATGCTTAAGCTTTTGATCTAAGTAAGAATGTATTATGCTGTATGACCATAGGGAGCATGAGAACTGATAGGGCCTGGCCCTTGACTATTATTGCATGATGAGATGGAAGCATGTTGATCAGCATTGTTGTTGCATGTGAATGAATATTTGAACAATGGTTTGCATATTGATTCCTTGTGGGTGATTGCCCAAGCTGAATTTATATGTTATGCTTGTCTATTGATTTATAGGAAGCATGAGAAGGTGTGAATAAACATAGCAGCAATAAATTTGGTAGCTAAGTGCGTAGAAATGTGAACTAATGTCTATTATGTTCTATGTGTGTATGAATATTGTGATTACTTGGACCTGGATGTGGTTTGGTTCGGAGTGTGAACCTCAGGGTTGAGAAGTTTAGTCAGTAGTGGCGGATGAACTCAGATTGTTTGCATCCAGGATGGTTAAGTAGACCTGGCTTCGTAATACAGGAGGGTTGCAGATGATAATAGGGGTTGGAAACCTCCATCTACCCTGAAAGTCGCAGAAATGTGCGCTAGCATATGAGTAAATGGTGTTGGTTTAGTATAAGGATACAGACAGATAAAGGATATTAAATGGAAGGCCTAAAAGGCGTTATCCTCTGGTTGAAGAGGAAAGTTTGGGTTTGCCTAAGAATTGTTTAGTGGATGGGTAAAGCTAATTCCATTCTTGGTTATATAAAGGTGAGAGGTCATAACTAAGGGATTGTGCTAAGTACTTGTGGCAGGAGGATGCTAGGAAATGGTATTCAGACTGAGATATTGGCATGATGGATTGGAAAGAACTCAAATGGGGATTCGATAAAAGAAGTTATAAGGACACAGTCTGAGCTGCGGAGATTAATAAATCTATGAGCTTGATTTGAAATGATAAGACAACGACAACATGTGTTAATGAGTGTTAGGAGTTGGATACTTCATTTTGGAAATTTATACAAGCGGTGGTAGTTGGGAATAATGACCCATGTAAAGGTTAAATTCTGGAATGGTTCAGGGTGACAGGGCCGCTCCAATGTATTAGATCTTCGATTGTATTTGAGCAGCAAAGAGGGCCATGTTATTTGAGATCTGTGGAATGAGGTATCGAGCATGAATGCTGCAGGGCAAGCGATGCAAGAGATAGTACTTCTATTGGTAGAATTCAGTAAGGACAGATTCTCGATTATCGAGGTAGAAGGACCCCAGACAGTGCTAGGGCACCTAGTTTGTGATAGGGAAGGGGTCTGATTGAAAAGGTAGTTGTCAGGATGGTGACGGGAACCGGTGAGGTTATTTGGTATGTACCTGAGGCAGAGGACGCCACCCGAGAGGATGTCAGGGGAGGGCACGACTTCTACATGAAATAATTCGATATGTTAGGATGGATTTCCCATGGTAAGGGAACGGAAGACTAAAATGCCTCGTTACATTCGAAGTTCGAGGCTGGTTCCTCGAAGATGAGTATCTAACTGGATAGTCTATGTTTTAGTCATGTAACGAGCTGGAAGAATTCAGTGTTGAGAATATTCCGAGAAAGGATTAGACATAGAGAATATGCCTCAAGGGTACTGTGCGAGAAGCTGAAGATAGTAGTATTTATTGAGGAGGAATTAGAAACTTCTGGCAGATGAATTGGGATACAAGTAATCAAGAGGTTCGTAGTGAGAACAATAGAGTTCATCGTAAGGAAGCCTCAACATGAGTCAGAGTGGAAGTGAATCTGTTAAGAGACAACCATGGATTATAGGGGATATCATCTGGAGTATTTTAATTGGACTGAATGGAAACTAAGCTGACCAGTGGAAAAAAATTAGATGGGTATATAAGGAAAGATTGGGTGTACTTCAAGGTCGAACTACAGGTGGGTTTGGTATCAGGAATGTTGTGGAAGACGGTACTGGTTGACAGAAAGAATTACTGAAGCAATTGAAGAAATTTGACCTTGGATTAGACAGAGCATCATACTGCGGGAATCGTTGGCATCGTCGGTTAAGAATGAAAAGTTTTAATGTTGGGTACAAGACGGGACAATGTCTCCAGGAATTGATCTACGATCTGGTTATTACCAGCTGGAGATCAAGGAAAGAGACATTTAAGGAATTATTACTTGTACTGAGTAGGGTGTGAGGAAATTGGTAAGAGGGGTTCTTAACTGGTTCAAGCTTCAGCTACACAGGTAA
The DNA here is from genome assembly GCF_963169125.1 of Humulus lupulus. Classification (NCBI taxonomy): domain Eukaryota; kingdom Viridiplantae; phylum Streptophyta; class Magnoliopsida; order Rosales; family Cannabaceae; genus Humulus; species Humulus lupulus. The sequence goes on from NC_084798.1 coordinate 218,575,540, forward strand.
GTTCTTCAAGCAGGAAATATAAGAGCGGTACAGGTAAGTCTTCTTCAGGTTTACGTGCGGTATGTCAGATTACTCTCCAGTCAAAGTGAGAAGCAAGTGACCATTATGCTGAAGACGTTAGCACTAAGGAAGCAGGGTCACAGGTAAGGTTCTATGAAGTGTCAGTTTGGTTTCGCCAGGGGTCCTCAGAGTAGAGCTACAAGAAGAAGGGACAGGTATGAGGAGATTTAATCTGAAGCCACAAAGAGTAGATTGCATTGCTTGTTGTTGTGGCCTTTGTTGTGGTGCTTGTGAGGGATAACCCGGTGGGAAATTTGGTCTTGGAGGCATATAAGAATTGCTAGGGCCAGCCCCTCGATTACTCCACGAGAAGTTGGGATGTTGCCTCCATGATGGGTTGTAGGAATTAGAATAAGGGCTATTCCTATTTTGGTTCCCCATGTAACACACAACTGCTGGATTGGAAGGACTGTTGTCAAAAGTATGGCCCTCACCACAATACACACAAGAAATGTTCTCCATAGACCCCATTTGTGTCCCCATAGGCTGCCCCATTGATTGATTCATCCCCATATTCATTGTCTTGAGCATATTAGAAATAGAGGAGACTTGGGCTGCCAAAGAAGTGATGACATCTACATCATGAATACCAGCCACCTTTCTACCTGTAGACAATCTAGAAGTGGGCCACTGATAGTTGTTGTTGGATATCCTCTCAAGTATTTCATACCTCATTATAGGACTTAGCAATAAGTGCCCCATTCGTTGAAGCATCAACCATCATTCTAGTGTGGGCATTTAGACCATTATAAAATGTCTCCATCTGGATGTAATGAGGAATGCCATGATGAGGGCATTTGCGCAACAACTCTTTAAACCGCTCACATGCCTCATATAAATATTCTTCATCAAGTTGCTGAAATGAAGTAATCTCATTGCGGAGCTTGGCATTCTTAGTGGGAGGGAAATACTTCATCAAAAACCGCTCAGCTAACTCTTGCCAAGTAGTCACAGAATCAGATGGCAAAGAGTTCAACCAAGCTCTAGCTCTGTCTCTCAAGGAGTATGGGAACAACTTTAGTCTCAGTGCATCCTCTATCATTCTAGGCAGCTTGAATGAATCACTCACTTCAATGAACAATCGAAGATAAAGGCGAGGATCCTCTGTTGGCATCCCACTGAACTGACCCACAGTTTGAAGCATCTGGAACATGACTGGCTTCAATTCAAACTGTGCTGCCTGAATTTCTGGTCTAACGATGCTCGAATTGAGTTCATTAAAGAGGGGGAGAGCATATTGCCTGATAGCACGATCTCTGTCATCAGCCACAATAACTGCATTTTGCCCATTGTTGGCAGCTACTCCCCCTTGAGCTACTCGATCTTGAGCAGCTCCTGCTAGATTTACTGGTGGATCATGAGCAACTCCTGATAGATTTGCTGCCCTCTGGGCAGCTCCCTGTTGAGCCCCTTGCTCAGCATCCATCACTACTACTTCCCTTTTTGACTTTTGTATTCTTTGCCTTCTTCTAAAGGTACGCTCGATTTCTAGATCAATGGGAAGTAGTTCAGGGTCTTGATTCTCGTTCATACACTGTATAAACCTGAAATTTGCACGAGAATCACCCAAGTTAGCACAAAAGAAAGAAAAATTCAACCAAATTGCAAGATAATTAACTTTACAATAATTGACTTTAAGCAATTCCCGGCAATGACGCCAAAAACTTGTTGTGCAAAATAGATACTAAGTGCAAGTGTACACTGTCAACAAGTAATAAAGTGATAAGAACCCAATATCGTATCCACAAGGATTGTTTTTAAGCTAAAAATTGTGAAATTAAACTCTAGCAAAATGATTAAAAATAAAAGAACCAAACTCAAATTGAATTGGAAGTTGATTTTTATATGCAATTAAAAATAACTAACAGCTGAATTTAAAATCTAAATTAATGGGATGCAATATGAAAATCAATTGATAATGAAATGGTAAGCTAGGATAATTAATTCCCCCTATTATGCAATTACTAGAAATAATTCTATGAAAATGTTGTGGCACACTGACAGTTTACTAATCAAGAATTCTAATCAAGTCCATAAGTTTCTGTCGAAATCAAATGGGTTTAACTCTCTAATTAAATTACTTATGTCTAAGCCAATTTAATTTCAAAAATTTCATATCAAGCACCAATTCTATTAGATTATGCAAGACAAAGATATATGTCTATACCCTCACAAAATTAAAATCAAAGAAATTAATCTTGCACCATTCAAGTCTTTTGTCCAATAATTATAATCATTTTCAGCAATCTTAACTATTTCAATCATTTACTAAAGGTGATCAAGCAATAGTAAATATTAAGCATGAAAATTACTTGAATGAATAAACCTCAATTAGCATTAAGCATCAATAGCAAAGTTCCACAATTGCATAACAAAGTTTCTTAATTATCCTAACTTTAAGATAATTATTTCATAGCTTTAAACACAAAATAACCCAACTTATAATCATCCATAAATCAAAATAAAATGCAAGAAAGAATTAAGTTCTAAGAGAGAAGGGGAAGAAAAACAAGCCAAGAATATTATGGAGTGTCCCCCAAATAGCCCTTCTCTTTTTGTCTTCTTCCTTAGAATCCTCTCTCTTTCCTTCTTTTCTCTTTTAATGGTTGCCAAAATGGGTATATTTTTTCTTGCACAGGCGGCTGGGTCTTTCTCTTCTCTCCAGCCGTATATCTCCCAATTGGAAAAGAAGACAACTCTTTTCTCTAGGTCACTTCCTCCTTCTTGGGTCACATGGGCCTCTTTTTCTTTTTAATTCATTTTTGTTTTTGTCTTCTTTACCATAAATGGGTCCAAGGCAAAATGAAGCCCAATCATCATTTATTTATTTATCATGCAACCCAATCTAAATAATCCTCAAAGTGAGCTGGAGAATTAAATAGTAGCTTCCACGTGGGTCATCCAAGTAGATTGGCTGGCAAAACGCATTGCTGCTGCAATACTGCAGCATTCCCTCCTGCTAAGACCATTTTAGGCTTCAATTTCTTTCCAAATGACCAAAATTCTACCAACCACCTGCGAAGGCAAAATTTTATAGTTTAGGGTATATTTTTCCAGAAATATACTAATATTTAATATTATCTTATTATATTTAATATTTGACAAAATGAAAATAAAGACACTACAAAACACCCTAAACCACTCTTTCTTGATAAAATTATAAGTTTAAAAGCATAAAAATAACTCTAATTCCTAGAGTTATCAATAGTCGAACTCTTTATCTATGCGGAAATCAATTGTTCCATGATAGGACCAAACACATTGAAGTAAAGTATCATTTCATAAGGGAAAAGGTGACACAAAGATTAATAAATATTGATAAAGTACCTAGTGAAGAGAATTCAGCAAATATGGGAACTAAAATACTGACACTTAGCAAGTTTCAACACTGTGTGAAACTTCTAAGTATTGAAGAAGGCTGATCTGGTGGAGGATAGAACAATGAGTCTTGGGAAGATTTTTTAACAAGGTTTTATTAAGCTCTGAGGTGGAATTTGTTATTATCAGCTCTTAATAAAACATGGTTCTTTATTTCTTTTCTTTCTTATGACATGGCATTTCTTTATTGGTTGATCAAGTTAAACATCTTTTATTATGTTAGTTGTATTATTTCAGTCATTATATATATGTGATCATTTTGTATATTAGAATATAAGGGGATATTCGAGTGCAAGTTTTCTGACAGAAGTTTTATTTTGTATGGTGAGGTTTTGAAATACTTGTAACAAGTGAGATTTGAGATTGAGAGTTGAGAGCAGAACTGAGAAGTCGAAAGGCAGAAGAAGTTATCTTCAAGGGTGTTTCCTAAGTGTTCTTCATCAGTCTGGTTATTGTTCAAGGGAGATTGATCACCATTGTTAAAATTTAAGTTATCTTGATCACAAACTCTGTAATATTGCCATTTGTCATAGTGAAGAGAATTCCTAAGAGGAGTAGCTCCATTAAAGGAGTGAACCTCTATAAACTTTGTATGTTCTTTTAATTTCTGTCATTTTACTTTTATATTCTTAGTTTCATTCTCTGGTTTGTGATTAATTGTGCAGTAGAGTTTTATCAAGGTTGAGGTTGTTGTTGTTCAATGACAACAAGAAGTGTTTATGTTTTTGTTTTGAACAGTTTACGCGTTTGGAAGAAAAAGTGTTCCAATAATTCATTGGACATTATTACATTGGATGCCTTCTGTTATGTCTCTACACGATGACTTTTCTTTTGAATAATGCCACCATATTGATGGACAGATGGTTCCAAGAAGTTGCCAAGAAATGCTTTTTATTTTAGGAGTGTTTCAGTGAGTCTATCATGGTTTCCATATTAAATCAATAAAGCACTAACCGATAAAGCTTTTATTAACTATAAAAAATAAATAAATAGGAACACACTCACACAAACCGAAAATAAGACATTAGATCACTTGATTTGGTTAATTAGTAACCATTTTTGTATATTTGTATCCAATTAGTTCATATATGACAACTTTATATATTAAGAATTAATACATGTGAATATTATTATTATTATATCAAATGATTCCCTTCCTTTAACATTTTTTTTATGGAATATTGTTGTCACGACCCGAGCCCTAGGCCGTGGCAGATTTGTAATATCCATAACTTGGGTGGTCAAAGGTCAAATTTTGACCCTCGTTGAAAAATAGTCTTTATAAATGATCATTTAATTTATATTAAATCGTCCTATAATTATAAGTTAAAATAATGAAATAACTCCTATAATTATATATAAAAATATTAGTAATAAAAGTATAATCACTTATCATTATACATAAAACAATAATATTCCTACAGTTACGTAATCACCAAATAGTTAAATTTAATAAGTCATAAACACCCAAAATAATACTTAGCATCCACCATTCCTCATCCCTAACTATTTCATAGCTCATTCAGATACACCGATCATTAGATTCGAAATTGAATACATAAAAAAATGCTCAAAAGATAAGACCATGACACGAAATAGAAATAGGCTAAACACATTGGCCCCATCGATAATTCATCTTTTCCACGTTCGCGTCACTAGGCTCCTGAAATGGGAGAGATTGGGGTGAGCTTATAAAGCCCAGTAGGAAAACAACTAATATCATGGACCCAGAAGTTTAATAAAACCCCTGCATAGTTAGCTTTGAAAGCAAAACATATATCATCATGTATAAACCAAAATAGAGAAACCACAAATAATCATAAGAGCATAGCTACAAGTGCACATCACACCGTCCACTAGATCCCTAGTTCCCGTTACCCACCATAGAAAATCCAACATCCTAAACCGGGTAACCGGATCTGATAACCACCACAAGGGGGAGGCTCAGAACACTTCCTGTATACAGATGCTAGGTCTTTACACCTACAGGTGAGTGGACACCTGATCTACTTATGATGACATAGAGACTAGGTCATGAAACAACAACGTGCACCAATCATGATCACTATGGCTCTCATCAGTATAACCAAATGCAGGTAAACATGAAAAGAAAGAAACACATTCCCTTTATATTTTAGAAAATTGGGCAGCATAACAGATGCCTTTGAATAAACCCAAAAATCATAACCTGCATAAATAAGTGAACAAAAATATATATTTGGCACTCAGTGCCCTCATAACAGATTAGAAAACATGCAGGTTAAGTTTTCAATTTTTCAAACATTTTATAAATCTCAAAATGGGAATATGTTGAATGTAATTTAAGATGAGTAAAATAAGTCCAATAGTCCAGTTGAGTCCCTACCTCTTTAGATACCTCCTTAGAATTTAATCCAAGTCCAAAGCGACGCTCCTAAGCTTAACGATGATCTTAGAATAATTTAGTCCGATTTTAATATCACGTTTTTCTACGTGCACCAAATGAGCAAACGATTATCATCATAGCATTCCTTATTCAAAATCGTGTCCAATCACATATAATATGACCATACTTAAATTTTCAAGTTCCGGAACCTTACCCAAGCGTTGCACTATAGCGGTTGGTAGCGGTACCGGAGACGTCGACAAATATATGCATGGCATATATCAAAACGATCCTCTCGATGAGTACATCACGAAAGTACAGCTCCTTCGCCCAAATGACCTCCGGTATCGCCGGAAAATGCTTCCAAAAGGGCGAAGATACCCAAAATCTCGCCGGAGAAAAATGGTGAGTTGACCGGAATGAATTAGTGGACGACGATCCTCTCACGATGCTGATTCCAACGGTACCACCCACTCGCCGAATGGTGGTCGGAGTTCGCCGGAAAGGCACCTCAAAGTTTCGACGGAAAAACTTCGAAGTAGCCGTACAGGCGCGTCCTTTCTCCGATGGTCACCAAATTTTGGGGTTTCCGTCATCGCCGGTCAGGGAAGCTGTACCTCCGGCGCGTGTCGAAAATGACACTCCGGCGGTGGTCCGACTAGTTGTGGCCGTGACTGGTTTGGAGAGAAAATGAAGGAAAGAAAAGAAAAAGAAAAAGAGAGAAGAAGAGGTTTCGGGGAGAGAGAAGGGAAAAAAAAGAAAAGAAAAGAGAAAAAAAAAAAGAGGACTATTGACTCCTTACCTAGGTGGGTCCCACCCACAAAAAAAATTAAATAATATCTTTTATTATTTTATTTTTTTCTTTTTCTGAGTCTCTACAATTGTTTAATTAGGGTCTTTATAATAACCCAGAATTTTTTTATTTGTTTATTGTGTTTTTTTTTGTAAATATTGTTCTGTGAATTTTTTTTTAAGAGTAGGAATAATAATTAAAATAATATTTGGTAAATATTATTTTAAATAATGAAGTGTGAGTTGATCGCTTTAGACCATAGTGTGGGGATTTAGATATGAAAGAAATCAAAGATGGACATCTTGTTTAAAGAGTTTAAGTATATGATTTTATGTATTTGGAATCTACATAAAATCATAGAATTATTTTAGACTATGATTTTGTTATTTATTCACTAAGAGTATGAATAATTCAAGATGAATTTTATAAGATCAAAATCATGATTTTATGTTGAAATGACTCACATAAAATTATAGACAAATTATAGACATAAGTTAAACCAAAGTTGCATTTTTGGTGTTTAGACTATAGTTTATATTTACCATTCTTAAGCTATAGTTTTAATGTTGTATTTTGAGAAGCGTACGGTGGTGTGTTTGGCTGCACACATACTTATTGGAGGGAAACACAATTTAAACAGCTATGGCAGTTTTTAGAGGTTACCAGGCAGGGAATTAGAACCGTTGTCTTTCTTCATTAGTGTTAGCCATTTTTGAACGTGAGAGGATAACTGTGAGAGATTAGAGACAGAGAACACATTGTGTTCTTGTTTTGTACGTTCACTTCAGGTCCAAGAAGGAGGAATCAAAGGTGAGTTTTCTTTGGTTTTTCTTTGGGTTACAGTCCTTAGACACGACCTTAGAGCCTATGTTTTGATTGTAGAAGAAAGCAAGAGGAAGAATGGAGAGTTATTGGGAATTCGGTACATGAATAGTCAGAAGAAAAACGTAAGTCCGAACATACATTTGCGTTGATTTTTCTCTTAGATTATGAGTACCAAATTTATGTCAATAGTTTTGTTGTGTTCATAGTGTTGTCTACTAAGTTGAGGAGAAGAAGGAACCACCAAGAACCGGCCACATTAAGAGGTAGATATTCATAAATTTCCTTAGTAGTTTACGGTACCGATTGTTCTTCATTTATGTTCTTAGGTTGGCTATGGATTTGTGGGCTATTTTGTATGGATCTAATTAGTGTTTTAGGTCTAGAAACATACATTAAGGGGTTGGAGATAGTTTAATATATGTGGTCTTGAAGTTTGAGATGATTTGGTGGTGGTTGAAGAATGGTGGAAATGGGTGGCCGTGCATGGGGAATACCACTTTGGGTGGTCACGCGTGGAGGCCGGTGGTGGGGCTAGTGGTGGCCGAAGTGATGAGCATGGTGGTCTATGGAGTGAGGTCGTGGCTGCCATGGTGAGAAACCTTGGTTAGGATGGCCATGGCTGAATGTGTATAAGGATGAAGATGAGGGGGTAGTCACGTGCATGTAAGAGCATGTGTCCAAGTAGTTACTAATGGTTACTGATTAGTAACCAAAAGGACCAAAAATGGTAGTTGGTCCCAAAACTTTAGAATTTTATCGCTAGGCTCGGGATTAGGTACCCCAAAGTCTACAAACTGATATTTGAGGATCAAGGTTTAGAAAATTTATCTAAGTAATATCTAAGATTAATGATTTACGAGCTAGGCTCGGGAAGTATTATTTAAGCTTCAAGGAAAATGCTAAGTTCGGGAATTAGTTTCAAAGTTTAGATTTGATGACTTAGAACCTACGAAATATTTTCAAGGACTTAGAAAATATTTTAGGAAATACAATATTACCGATTTTAAGTCTCAAGGTCAAGAGGTGGGCTCAGGGCTCGTGAATTGGACTCGAGCATCGGAAAACGGAATTTTAAGAAATAATTGGAGTTTTGACTTGAAATTTCGGACGTGGTCTAGGACAAAATTATTATAGGAAATAATAATTTTCTAAGTTAAGTTCGGGATTTTTGAGAAGGGTATTATGGTCATTTTACCCCAAGGGCTCGGGTTTGGGCCAGGGTCGGGAATTTTAGTTTTTGATTTTTAAATTCCCTTATTTATATTTAAAATCTTAGTAAAGCATAAACTAAGACATATTGTCCCAATATGATTATATGGTCTAAACACGATCGGAAATACTCACAAAGATATAATTCGCGAAAGCTAAGGACAAGAGGTAAGGAAGTATACACCAAGAGTAACTTAGCTTGTTGTGATTCTAGTGAATTGTTTGCATGTTTGTAGACTGCTGGTTAAATTCTAGATGCTATATATGTGTGTGATTATATGGCTGGATGCGCATGATAGTACCCATCTATCGGGTTTGAATGTGCTTAGTGCAGTAAAGTTATCATGAATGCATGTGTAATGTTTGTGACTGTCAAGGGAAACCTTGTGAGGGTGGACCCCATGCAGCCGTGTAGTGGGGTTCGTCGTCCAGTCAGTAAAGTCATCGAGTTTTAGCGGAGTTTACCCCTTTGGCACGGGAGGTGAGTATTCTCTGGGCTGCGGAGGCCACCCGGGGATCATGACCCCACAGATAGCTCGATGGCTCAGTACAAGGCCTTGTGAGGGCGGATTCCCCATGCAGCCGTACAGTGGGGTTATTCGCCAAGTCAGTAGAGTCATCGTGTTTTAGCGGAGTGTACCCCTTTGGTACGGGAGGTGAGGTTGCTCTGGGCCGTGGAGGCCACACTGGGATTAAAACCCCACAGATAACACGATGGCTCAGTTATATGTTTTCAGTATGTTACGCAACACTTTGACTTATGTGAATATGCTAGACGTGTTGCTCAGTTTGCAGTTTCTAGATATGCATTTCTGTTATGAAAAGTTTGTTTTGAATAGTAGAATCATGAGTTGTAGCTAGCTTCCTTACTGAGCGTTATAGCTCATCAGTTACTCTGTGTGTGTAGGTAAGGGCAAGGCTTAAGGAGCAGTGCAATGAGCTGGAGGGGATTCTGTCTGAAGTATGCATACTGTGAAACAACCGACCTGCAGGGTTGTCAGGGTTCTCTTAAGTTTTCTGCTAAGTCTAGTAACAATTTTATCAATTTCATGTTTACTAGTTCTACTTAAAGAAGGCCCTATGGCCACAGACTATTTCTTAAGTTACGTTTAACTACATTTTGTTTTTAAAACTATGGGATCCCATCCAAATACTATTTTATTTCAAAGTACTCCAATGTAAAATTTTCTAAAGTTTACTCTAAAGTTTATTTAGATTTTAACGTCCGATTTTTACCAAAGTTGACCGTAAGGGTCCAGTTGACCCCGGATAGTCATAGTCGTGTTCGGTGGGTCTAGTTAAGAAAAGTCGGGTCGTTACATCAATAAAGCATGCCCGAAGGATTGCTTCCCACTCCCAAGGATCGACCAGCTGGTCGATGCTACTGCAGGACATGAGATCCTCTCCTTCATGGATGCGTACTCAGGTTACAATTAGATTAGCATGCATCCCCCTGACGAGGATCACACCAGCTTTCGGACCAATACGGGATTATACTGTTACAAAGTAATGCCCTTCGGACTGAAAAACGCAGGTGCAACTTACCAGCGACTGGTTAACCACACGTTTAAGGAGTTGATCGGAATAAACATGGAGGTATATGTGGACGACATGCTGGTAAAGTCGAAAAAGGCCGAAGGACACGTGAAGGATTTACAAGAATGTTTTGATGTATTAAACAAGTATCAAATGAAATTAAATCCTCTCAAATGTTCCTTCGGAGTCGGGTCAGGAAAATTTTTGGGGTTCATTGTTAATTCAAGAGGAATCGAGGCCAACCCCGACAAAATAAAAGCCCTGATCGACATGAAGTCGCCAGAAAAGATCAAGGATGTACAAAGTTTAACTGGGAGAATTGCCGCCTTAAGTAGATTCATTTCCAAGTCAACGGATAAATGCGTCCCTTTCTTCAATCTACTTAGGGGCAACAAGAAGTTCGAATGGACAGGAGACTACGAGCAGGCTTTTCAGGCCTTAAAGGCCCATATGGCACAGCCTCCTATTTTATCAAAACCCATCGAAGGAGAAACTTTGTTCATCTACCTAGCGATCACAGAAGTCGCTGCTAGCGCGGTACTGGTGCGAGAAGAAGAAGGCGTACAAAAGGCGGTTTACTATGTAAGCAAGAGGCTAATCGGAGCAGAGCTGAGGTATCCCCCCATCGAGAGGTTAGCCTATTGCCTAATCTTGGCCTCAAGAAAACTGCGCCCTTACTTCCAAGCCCATCCTATTACAGTCTTAACAAACCAGCCCCTTCGACAAGTTCTTCAAAAACCGGAGGCGATTGGATGATTATTAAAATGGGCAGTCGAACTTGGGCAGTTCGATATCACATATTCACCGCGAGCAGCTGTAAAAGGACAAGTCTTGGCTGATCTTATTGCAGAGTTCACTGAGCTCCCAGACAACGAGCAGTGTGAAAAGCCTAGTGCGCCTGAGCCCCAAGTAGAAACTCCTTCGTGGAAATTATTCACAGATGGGTTGTCCAACGAATCTCACGCAGGGGCAGGAGTGATATTGATAACGCCTGAAGGGCATCGATTTCACTACGCTATCCGGTTCGATTTTGCAACGTCAAACAATGAAGCCGAGTATGAAGCACTCCTCGCTGGGTTAAGATTGGCGAAGGACATGGGAATAAAGGTGCTGAATATTTACAGCGATTCACAACTGGTGGTGAATCAAATCCTAGGGGAATATCAAGCACGAGGCCTCAAAATGGTGGCCTATTTAAGCAAAACCAAAGATCTGTTGGCTCAGTTTGCAAAATACACCCTCCAGCAAGTACCTCGAAATCAGAATTCGAACGCAGATCCCTTAGCCAAACTCGCAAGTGCAAAAGATGCTGACACTTTAAATATTGTGCCAGTAGAAAGATTGTGCGAACCAAGCATACGAGCAGATGAAGCCATTATGGAAATTCGGATGGAAGACACATGGATGGCGCCTTACCTGGAGTATCTAACAAATGGGGTATTACCGGCAGATAGAAGCAAAGTCAGAACCTTACAAAGGCGGGCTGCTAGGTATATACTGGTCGATGGAGTTCTTTACCGACGGGGATATTCCATTCCATTGCTCAGATGTATTACACCAGAAAAAGCTAAGGAGCTGATGAAGGAAGTACATGAAGGGTTCTGCGAAGATCACGCTGAATGGCAGAGTTTGGCAAAAAAGATTCTAAGGCAGGGCTATTTCTGGCCGACTATGAATGAAGACTCAATGGAGTTTGTGCGAAAATGTGATAAGTGTCAGAGATTTTCTAAGATCCCACGCGCAGCTCCCAATGAGTTAAAGCAGATGCAAAGTCCTTGGCCTTTCGCAGTATGGGGTATAGATTTGATCAGGTCCCTACCAACAGGAAAAGGCGAAGTGAAGTATGCAGTCGTGGCAGTTGACTACTTCACCAAATGGGCCAAAGCTGAGCCACTCGCTACCATAACGACCAAGAAAGTTCTTGACTTTGTCATCAAGAACATTGTTTGCCGGTATTGTTTGCCTCAAAAAATTATCTCAGATAACGGCACCCAGTTTGATAGCGACTTGTTCACAGACTTCTGCGAGAGGCACGGGATCATAAAAAGCTTTTCTTCAGTTGCGCATCCACAAGCAAATGGGCAGGTGGAAGCAGTGAATAAAACTCTTAAAGATACCCTGAAGAAAAGACTTGAGGACGCTAAAGGAGCATGGCCAGAACAGCTGCCTGAAGTGCTTTGGTCGTATCGAACTTCTCATCGAACCACGACTGGTCATACCCCGTTTTCTTTGGCATACGGGTATGAAGCCATGTTGCCCGTCAAATTAGATCCGCCCTCACATCGACGAATTACATACGACCAGGAGCACAATAGCCAACTGATGATGGAATCCCTAGATTCACTTGAAGAGAAACGGGAAAGAGCCCAACTCTGAGTTGCTGCGTACCAGTAAAAGGTCGCCCAGTATTTTAACTCAAAAGTAAGAGAAAGGAAATTCAACGTCGAAGACCTAGTATTACGATGAGTTTTCTTAAATACCCGCGACCCAACTGCTGGAGTGCTTGGACCAAACTGGGAAGGACCTTATCAAATTGAAGAAGTCCTTCATCCGGGCACCTACAAGCTTGCACGCTTAAATGGAGATCTTGTTCCACGCTATTGGAACGGTGAACACCTGCGCAAGTATTACCAATAAACAGTCCTTTTTAAAGGACTGGCTTGTATTAATTTTTACTTTGTACAAGTTTCGGAAAAGGGTTATCCATGTTGTATGGCTAATCGCTTATAAGTGTAAGATCTTTTTAAGATCACTCGTAAAGACATGTTTAGTCCATTTTTAATACGAGATTATAAGGGACTATGCGCAGCCAGTCATTCTTGCCAACCTTTGTAAATTCATTTTTACAAGTATTTGTTCATTACGTGTGTTGTTTTGCTGTATTACAAGTGTTACGTTTCATACCAAGCAGTAATGTTCGCACAGGTCGTGGTCAAGGCAAGTGACCAAGGACCTAAAGCTCCTCGATCACTTGGGGGGCATACAAAGTACATCGATAGCAAAGCATACCAATCGGTATGTAAACACATGAACAAAATGAGTGAAAGCATGCTACGGTACTTAGAGTATTTTTCAAAATTTATGTTTTGTAAAATCAAACCAAAGTACTATGCTAAGTTCGGTCATGCGAACAGATATTATAATAAAAAGAAACATTATGATATCAATAAGGCAATCTTTTACACCGTGAGCAGTATTGCTCGGATGTAATTGTTCAATTAAAAGTGAAAAGCTTTTACACCGCGAGCAGTATTGCTCGGATGTAATTGTTCAGTTATAAGTAAAAAAGCTACCCTTGCAGCAATAAAAGTAAATTGTCTTTACAAGTAGACCCGTGGGCCATAAAAACAAAATAAAAGAAAAATAATCATTGAGGAGCAAGAGGGTCTTCAGGATTAGAAGGAGTGCTTTGATCGGCCGGGGGACCAGTTTCAGCATCAGCAACAGGAGCCTTAGCCTTAGCCTTCTCCTCTGCCTCCAACCAGATGGCGCACTGCGCCATCAGAGTCCTCTTCAGCCGCTCAGTTAAGTAGTTGAAGTTGGCCTCCCGGTTGTGCTTCCAAAATTCATAGAAGCAGAGGTGAGTGGCTTCCTTGGACTTCTTCAAATTCTTGGCCCCTTCCTCCTCGAGCTCCTGCACTCGCTCCTCGAGCTTCTTCTTCTCTTCCCTGCTGGCGGTCAGATCAAATCCAAGCTGCTTACACTCTTGGGTGACAAGTACAGAACTTTCCCTCCATTTCTCCCGGGCCTCGTTAGCTTTCTTCAAGGCCTCTTGGGCGTCCTGAAGCTCCTTAGTGAGAATAGCTTGGTCCTCACACATTTGTTCGTACTGTCTGGACAGCTCCTTGTTCTCCTCGAGCAGCTTGTCCTTGTCAACCTCAAATACTTCCTTTGCCTGGGCAAGCCTGGAGTCAAAATTTCTGCCTTGAGAAACCAACGCCCCAATACGGCGCGAGCCAGCAGTAAGAGTTAACAGCCCCTGAAAGACAAAAAATGAGGCAAAGTAAGGGAGAGAAATCAGATATGAATAGCAAAGTAACAAGAGGTTACTTACGCTAACTATCTCGTTCAGCCCCCTGTTGACGACTTGATCAGCCTCCATTGAAGCAGTTTCGGTGATAGCGGCCTGACTGCGTCTGTGCTTTGAGAGTTTGTATATCATCTCTCTGGCTGATCCGACCACAAGGCTGGGCAGGGAGCCTTCGGACGAGTTGTCCAATGCCTCCTTGTCGGCAGCCCTAGAAGAAGGCTGTGGATTAGCAGGTGTGGGAGTCGTCTGCTCGGTGGGGGGCGGAGGTGGTGTGTTCTCCTTGGAAGGGGCGGTGGCTGGAGCGTCGTCTGTTCGAGCCTTCTTCGAGGGGGTCTTGCTGCTTTCCCCTCGAGCCCTCTTGCCATCCTTCTTTGGGATGGAAGAAGCAGCGACGGCCTGATAATGATCGAAGACGTCATCAGAGTCCATACCTGCACAAAGGGAAACAACTCAAGCAGTGAGATTAAATGGTCATGCAGAAAACAGGGACTAAAGTAAAAGGATTACAAGTTAAGTACCCGGGCTACAACTACTGGTCGTAGCATTATTTACTGAACTACCTAGTTCCTGGAAGAAATCTGAGTTTAAAGAGGGAGCATTCCTAAAGTTGCCATCCCCATCAAATAGATGAGAGGGAATTGGTAAATGGTTTAAAAGCGAGATTATTGTACCGTTTACATCCGACGAATCGTCAGAAATTTCGGTAGGCTCGGCAACCTTCTTTTTCCCTTTGCCCTCGGGGACCGAGGGTTTCTTCGCTCGAGGAGGGGCGGCAAGTTCCCTGATCGTAACCCCAGTTGGCCTCCTCCGCGGAGGAGACGCCTGGGGTTGCTGCTCGGTTTCCGCTTCGGCTTGGACATCGTTCGCCGAAGGTTCATCCGCCGCGGGTCTGGAGCTCCAGAGGCCGACAAGCCTAAGGTTAGCCTCAATAACTAATTTTTTTACACTCTTATCAGCATTTGTCATGCTGGCTAAGAGTTTTTCCCTTGACTCCATTCCCAGAGTAGGGATGGGACGTAACCATGGGCCTGGAACACAATGGGTGTCAAGATATTATGATAGAAAAACACTAAGTAAAGAAGCTAATGGTGTAAGAATTTTTACCTCCTCGAGTGAAGGCCAGGTTGTTCGCAGTAAGGTCAGGAGTGAGGAAGTATTCATGGTGATACTTCCCCACATTAGAGATATGGGTGGTGTCGGACAGAAAACGTCCGAATTCCTGATGGCAGAAATGAAAAAACCCTGTGCCATCTTGGTTGGGGTCGGACTTAAGGTCAAAAAGAAAATTGACCTCGTGGGGAGAAGGTACTGGCCATTTTTTGAGCTTATAAAGGATATAGAGTGCGGCCAACATTCTATATCCATTTGGGGTGATTTGGAAGGGGGCTACTCCGAAGTAATTAGCCACCCCCCGAAAAAATGAATGAAAAGGCAGGGTGGCCCCTGCCTCAATGTGGAACCTCGACCAGGCGCTGTAAGCCCCGCCTGGCAGGTTGGCCCTCTGGTCGATAGATGGTTTGACTAAGGTCACACCCGTCAAATTGTATCTATTTAAATAGTTAGCAATCATCTGCAGTGTCACCTTACTTTGAGGAATGACGTGCCACGCAACAGCTGGCTGGTCAGCATGGCGAGGGCGGGCACGTCTTTGGACATTGGTCTCGGGAGCGAATTTACCTCAACCTCTGGTCGAGGGGGCATCAGCAAAAGGCTAGCCTGAAGAGTTAGGGTTTTTCCTTTTTTGAGCTTTTGTTTTAGTTCGGGCCATTCTCTGGTTGGGCACTGGAGGACGGTTTGAGCTGGGGCGAGAAATAGGGATTTCTGGTATCAAAGTGGATGGGTTTTCTCGCCTTCAAGTAGTTGAGCCAAGAGGTCATCTTCAATAGGTCTTTCTCCTCCCCAATGGTCTTGCATATGAACTGCAAACAGACAATGGAGGAGATAAGACACATGGTCTGCGAAGTAGCATGGGAGATTGGGATAACGTTGCTCGCGTCTAAATAACCAGCAGCATCCTACTCCTACACTAAGTTCGGCACTAACGGTTTGAAAAACAGATCAGAAAGAAAATAAACTGTTTTCTAGAAGAGAACTTTTTCGACTCCTGAAGGGCGGGAAAAAACTCAGTTTTTTCACCTAGCTTAAATGTTGAATTTTTTCGTCGACCTTACGCCCTAAGCCTATGATCCTAACTATCAAACTACGTCCTAACCTACACAAAGCAGAAAGACGCCCTCTTACCAAGCAATGGAAGGTTCATACAAAAAGATCCTCATAAAACCCTACTCAAGAACACAGAAATCACAGAGCATAGAAACGGCATGCATGGCATAATGAAAAATTTAAAAAGACAGAGTGATTACCTGGGCGAAGATGGAGATTCAGAAGAGAATGAAAAGTTCGAGTCGGAAGATCTTCGGCTAGACGACTGACTGGTTTTGGAAGCTTTGTATTCTGATGGCAAGGTTCTTGAAGTTCTTGACAAAGATGGTAAGAAAAAATTTTATAAAGAAGAAAAAGAAGGTATTTATGAGGACCGAAGTATGGCAAAAAGCAGCAATCATTACTTTTAATTCTCGAAACGTGGGGAAGTGTATAAGCTGTCAAATTGTTTCTTGAAAACTGAGAGGGCTTGATTAGACATAATTATGTCACGGCTTTCAAGAATGCACGAGGATCCTGACAGATTTCGTGGGGATATGGACGGTTGTTTCCTTATTGTTGGTCGCGCTAAACAAACTTGGGGGGCAAATGTTATCCAAAAAACAAACGTGCATGACGTGGCAGGCATTTAATACACGTGGCTAGCACCTGGCAGAATTCGTACTCGACTATCGACCAGGAAAATATCTATTGGCACAACATTTAATCTCTATATACGACCAGCCTGGTCGTGTACACGCTATACACAGAGAAGATCTTATGCAGTTATGATCAAATCCGGAATTATCTCCCATGATTTCTTGAGTATCCGATTATTTAGGAAATAATATATGTAACAAATTAATGTAAACCTCCCTTGAGCCTATAAATAGAGAAAAAAGGGCTCAAGGGAGGGACTTTTGGCTTTCTAATTATCTGAGATTAGAGTTTTACGAGTGTATTAGAGCTATCTGATATATTGTACAATTCTTCAGAGATTTTGTGAAACTCATTGAACCCTTAATTCTTTGATCACTCTTTGAATCTAATATCAATAACAGCTCAAGTGGACGTAGATCATTACCAGATTCTAGGGTCGAACCACTATAAATCTCTATGTCTTATAGTTTTCGTCATCACATTCATTTCAACGCATTTGTCCACATCAAGCATATTTGACTCCGTGTCAGTTGGCCAAAATCAGGGTCAACAGTTAACTTTGGAACAAAGATGAGTTTCGATCCTGAGAATTAAGTCATATAGGATGATTAGAAACAAACTTAGAAAATAATAAAGAAGGTTTATTTTTCTAAGTATAGAAACCCACTCTAAATAAAGAAGACTTATATTTAATTTTCAAAAGAAGTCATAATCAATATGTTCGAGTTATGTCTGTTTAGAATAAGTTTTTGCCTTAGAGCCTATTAGGTAAAGTTCTAACATGTTTCTTTCAACTGTTAGAACTCTGCTGCGATGTCGCTCCGAAGATCTGCACGTACTAACAGAAACGCCTCCAACGTTGCTCCAGTGAACAATGAATCCCCTCCAGTTCGTAGAAGGGGAGTGCGTGCTACTACTAGCCGCAACGCGCTGCAGCCACCAGTTGACAATGCTACAGAGATTGCCAGACTGCAACAACAAGTCGAGGAACTTTTGCAGCAACATCGACAACAGGCTCGGCCCCAGACTCAGCCTCCGCCTCCGCCTCCGCCGCAGCCACAACCACAGCAAATGGCCTCAGCACCCCAACAAGTTGGTCCATATGGGGGATGGCCACTGGCGAATTACGCATCATATCCAGTACAGCACATGAAGCTAGTTTATGAGAGGTTCCGCAAGCAGCACGCTCCAAACTTTGAAGGGACTACAAACCCCTTTGAGGCAGAAGAGTGGCTAAGGAATGTGGAGCCAATCTTGACGCACATGAACCTCAGCAACGCGGACCGCATATCCTGTGTTTCGTCTTTACTCAAGAAGGATGCAGAATATGGTGGGATTTGGTCCAGCAATCGCATGATGTTGCCATCATGACATGGACTCGATTTGTGGAGCTGTTCCACAAGAAGTATTACAATTCGGCTGTACTCACTTCAAGAATTGAGGAGCTCGCTGTCTTGAAGCAAGGGAGTTTATCAGTGGCAGAGTATGCTGACAGTTCGACCGATTAGCTAAGTTCGCACCAGAAATGGTTCCAACTGACTATCTGAGGGTGTCTAAGTTCGTTAGAGGACTTCGACCGAAGATCAAGCTGGGGGTTAAGCTAGCAAACCTTGGGAATACTACGTATGCCGATATTCTAGAGACGGCAATAGAAGTAGAGAGGTTGCAGGCTAATGTAAGTAAAGAAGAAGCCAGTAAGCATGAGCCTAGACAGCAAGGTCAACCTCAGACCAGTCGGAACAACAACCATAATAGCCACAATCAGTCTGGCAACAACAGTAACGGTCAGAAAAGGAGGCATTCTGATAATAAGCAATCTGACAGCGATAAGAGGGCACAGACAACTAATGGGGGAAATAAGCCAGGTTATGTGGAATACCCGCCATGTGCTAAGTGTCAGAAGAAACATCCTGGTGAGTGTCACACAAACACCAAGGAATGTTATAACTGTGGTCAGAAAGGACACTGGAAAAGAGATTGTCCTCAGCACAAGCCAGAAAGGAAGAAAGACGACAAGATGGTTAATGCTATGGTTTTTGCCTTAACCCAAATAGAGGTTGATGCTAGCAATAAGGTAGTCACAGGTCAGGTTTCTATCCTCAATATTATATGCTCTGTATTATTTGATTCGGGAGCCACTCATTCGTATATTTCGTTAGGAATGATAGAAAAACTACACAAACCTTGTGAAAGATTTAGAACTAGGTTTGTAACCGATTTGCCTTCGGGCAAAGTAGTTCTATCATCACGGATAGGACGAGGCATACCGATCAAGATTGAGGACGTACAACTAGAAGGAGACCTGATAGAACTGGAGATCAAGGACTTTGACGTGATATTAGGCATGGATTGACTAGCACGGCATGGCGCAACCATCGACTGCAAACGCAAGAAGGTGATGTTTGAGATTCCTGACGACCAGAAACTATGCTTCATGGGACAAGCTTCAGGATTACGCACTCCGTTAGTATCATCTCTCAAAGCTCAAAGAATGATGGAAAAAGGATGTCAAGCATTCTTAGCGAGCATCACAGATATGGTAAAGGAAACACCACTCAAGGTTGAAGATGTCCGTATTGTAAGAGAATTCCCAGAGGTATTTCCCGATGACTTGCCAGGATTGCCGCCGACTCGGGAAATTGACTTCACGATAGAATTAGTACCGGGCACCGAGCCTATCTCCAAGGCACTGTATCGGATGGCACCTACACAACTGAAGGAGTTAAAGACGCAGCTGCAAGAACTCCTAGACTTGGGTTTTATTAGGCTGAGCCATTCGCCATGGGGAGCTCTGGTGCTATTCGTGAAGAAGAAGGATGGAAGTATGCTGATGTGCATAGACTACCACGAGCTGAATAAAGTAACGATAAAGAATAAGTACCCGCTACCCCGGATTGACGACTTGTTTGATCAACTCCGAGGTGCGACTGTATTTTCAAAGATTGATTTACGGTTCGGGTACCATCAGCTCAAGGTGAAGGGAGAAGATATTCCTAAGACAGCTTTTAGAACTCGTTATGGGCATTACAAGTTCTTGGTTATGTCTTTTGGTCTTACTAACGCACCAGCCGCGTTTATGGACTTGATGAATAGGGTCTTCAATGACTACTTAGATAAATCTGTCGTAGTGTTCATCGATGACATCTTAGTATACTCTAAGGGTGAAGTAGAGCACGAGGAACATTTGAGGATTGTCACGATTAAAGGAGCATCAACTCTACGCCAAATTCAAGAAATGCGAGTTTTGGCTTTCGCAAGTGGCGTTCCTCGGGCACATTAAGACGGAGTTGCAGTAGACCCATCAAAGGTAGAGGCCGTGAAGGATTGTCCAAGACCAAAGAATGCATCCGAAGTAAGGAGCTTTATGGGATTAGCAGGTTATTATAGGAGGTTCGTAGAGGGATTTTCTAAGATAGCCACTCCGCTCACCAACCTGACCCGGAAACAGGAAAGATTCAACTGGAATGATAGATGTGAAGAAAGCTTCTAGTTGCTTAAGGATAAGCTTTGCTTAGTACCAGTACTCTGTGTACCGACACCCAACGATAAGTTCGTAGTCTACTGGGATGCGTCGAAGCAAGGGTTGGGTTGCGTGCTGATGCAAAATGACAAGATGATAGCCTACGCCTCACGGCAACTGAAGGAGTACGAGCAATGCTATCCAACACATGATATGGAGTTGGCAGCGGTGGTCTTTGCATTGAAAAACTGGCGCCATTATCTTTACGGAGAACGGTGCGAGATTTATACGGACCACAAAAGTTTAAAGTACTTCTTTACTTAGAAGGAGCTCAACATGAGGTAGCGTAGGTGGTTAGAGTTAGTAAAGGATTATAACTGCAAAATCTTATACCACCCAGGGAAGGCTAACATAGTTGTCGATGCGCTAAGTAGGAAAAGTTATGGAAGTTTAGCAGCATTAGCCGGATTAGAAAAGCCACTGCAACAGGAGCTGATCAATGCCAGAATAGAAGTAGTTATCGGCAAACTGGGAAACTTGTCTATCCAGTCAAATCTGCTAAAAGATATCCGGATTGGGCAAGGGCATGACGACACACTAGCGGCACATATGGATGCAGTCAGAGAAGGCAAGGCCACAGATTTCTTAATATCAAGTCAAGGATTATTGAAATATAAGGAACGGGTATGTGTGCCAAATGATAAAAGGATTAAAAGGACGATTCTAGAAGAAGCGCACAGTACCCCGTACTCAGTTCACCCAAGGTCGATCAAGATGACTCATGACATCAAGGCAAACTATTGGTGGCCAGGGATGAAGAAGGACATAGCAGAGTTTGTGTCATATAGCTATGGACTTTGTGACGGGTTTACCATGAACGAACAAGCAGCATGATTCCGCTTGGGTAGTGATAGATAGACTAACCAAGTCGGCTCAGTTCTTGCCTATTAAGACGTCTTACACGGCAGACCAATATGCAGACATCTATGTCCAAGAAATAGTGCGGTTGCATTGATTCCCCAAGACAATAGTTCAAATAGAGGATCGGTGTTTACATTGAGATTTTGGGGAAGTTTACATCAAGCTATGGGTACTAAGTTAAGTCTTAGTACAGCTTTTCATCCTCAAACAGACGGGCAGTCCGAGCGTACGATTCAGATTTTAGAGGATATGCTACGCGCTTGTGTACTTGATTTCGAAGGATCATGGAGTAAGTACTTGCTGTTGATAGAGTTCTCCTACAACAATAGCTACCAGTCAACGATCGGGATGGCACATTATGAGTTGCTATATGGAAGAAGGTACTGATCACCGTTGCATTGGGACGAGGTAGGAGAAAGGCAGCTTCTAGGTCCCGAAGCTATTAGAAAAGCTCAAGAAGCAGTAACGCTAATTAGACAGCGTATGCTTGCTGCTCAAAGCTGTTAGAAGAGCTATGCGGATGCCAAGCAACGCGATGTGGAATTCAAAGTCGGAGATCAAGTCTTCATGAAGATATCTCCTATGAAAGGTATGAAGCAGTTTGGGAAGAAAGGCAAACTTAGTCCCCGATTTATAGGTCCTTTTGAGATATTGGACAAAGTGGGAGCAGTTGCGTATAGATTAGCCCTACTGCCAGCCCTAGCTGATAGTCACAACGTGTTCCACATCTCGATGCTACGCAAGTATGTGTCAGACCCATCTCACGTCCTCAAGTACGACACGATAGCACTCCAGAAAGACTTGAGTTACGAGGAACGACCGGTTAGCATCCTGGATAGAGGGGTGAAGCAGTTACGGTCCAAGAGTATTCCTATAGTCAAGGTCCTATGGAGTAATAGTTCTGAACGAGAGGCAACGTGGGAGTTGGAGGACATGCAAGGCCGGTATCCGAAATTATTTGGTAAGTAAATTTCAAGGACGAAATTCTTTTTAGTAGAGGAGAATTGTAGAGTCCAAGAACTTTACTTAGCTAGTTAGATAGTAGTAGTAATAGTAATAGCTAGTGATAGTTGTAATATTTCTATGACTGTGGATTTTGGTTCAAACCGGGACTTGGTTGGACACCCGTAGTAACACTTGTAGATTTTCTAAGTTTAACCTATAGTTTAAGAATATTAATTTTAACCTAAGGTTTGATTAATATGACTGATATTGATGGTGATATTTATTATATTATAAGGTTTAGATAGACCCAATAAGATAGTAACACTTGTCGTGTGTATGTTTAATGATAATTAAGTATTTTTTAGGAATAAGTTTATTAAGATCAATATTTGAATATCCTAGGGTCTGTCAGCAGCTTTGAAATCGTTAAAGGACTTAGTCAAGGTTGTTTACTCAATTCAATTAGGCTGAAAAAATGTAATTACATGTATAATATTTCAACGTATGCCGATATATCGCAAATCTAAAGGGCGATATATCGCCATACGGGGATACGACGTAACTTCGCACAGTCACCTCGACGAGCCTCGGGCATATTGGCCCAGGCGATATATCGCCTACTAGGGGCGATATATCAGCTCATGTGCATGATTTTTGAATGTTTTTGAAACCGAGCTTATTTTAATCATTAACCTCTTGATAAGTCCAACATCTTTTTGACCGAGTCTTCAGCCTCTGCTGAACGATTATTCAAATATTTTCAATTAAAAAGTCATTATTTTATTCAAGTTAAATGAAGATCTTTTCATTCTTGAACTCTATAAATAGGACCTAGTACCCAACCATTTATTCATTCTTCAAGCTAAGTTCAGAGTCTGCAAGCTGCTAGGTTATTTTAGAGTGATAAACACTTGGGTTGGGGTTATAAGATTTATCCTTATAAGCTTAATAAACACTCGAGAAGTAAGGTTCATAGTATATTTTGTTTCGAGGTGTAGTTCGGTTATAGAAGCATGTATTTCTTATTCTATTTCCTTTCTGTGATATTCTTATAGTTTTTCTACTCAAAATCCTAACTTGTATTCTGTAGAATCCAAGAACTTTACTTAGCTAAGATAGATAATAGTATGATAGTATTTATAGCATTATCTTTGTTACTGTGGATTTTTGGTTCAGACCGGGAATTATTTGGACACGCATAGTAGTACTTATAGATTTTCTAAGTTTAACCTATAGTTTAAGAATATTAAGTATAACCTAAGGTTTGATTAAAGTGACTGATATTAAGGATTTTATTATTATATTATAAGGTTTAGACATCAACCAATAGGATTTTAAGCACATGTTTTGAATGGTAATTAAGGATTAAGATTTTTGAGGATTAAATATAATAAGGAGTAAAGTTTGAATGTTATAGGGTCAGTCAGCAGCTTTGAGTACGTTGAGGGCTTAGTCAAGGCTGTTTACTCCATTCAAACCTAGCTAAAAATGTGTAATTTCGTGTTTAAATATTCAGCGTATGCCGATATATCGCAGCTATAGGGGGCGATATGTCGCAGCACGTAGATACGGAAAACACGAAACGATGCACGGTCGCCTCGGGCATACTGGCCCAGGCGATATATCGCCTACAGGGGGCGATATATCGCCTCCTTCAGCATGGATTCAAACTCTTTTGAATTCATTTCCTTTCAGCCATTCAAAATCCTTCAACAGTCCAGCATCTTCTGAACGAGTCTTCAGCCTCTGCTGAACGATTATTCAAATGATTTTCACTTAAAAAGCCATTATTTTTATTCAAGTAAAATCAAGATATTTTCATTCCCAAACTCTATAAATAGGACCTAGTACCCAGCCATTATTCACCATTTGCTCTAAGTTCAGAGGCTGCTAGTGTTAAGTGAGTGTGAGAGTGTAAACACTTGGTTTGGGGAAAAACTATAAGCTTAAACATCATAAGCTTATCAAACACTTTGGGAAGTGAGTGCTATAGTATTTCGGTGGATGTTAGATTGATCTTGCAATCTTTGAGGTAACCAAAACTCTAGTTCTTTTCTGTATTATGTTTCCTTTCTCTTAGTCTTCTACTCAATTTCCTAACCTCATTCTTATTTTGGTTAGGGAATCCAAGTTCTTAAGCACTTAAGTTGTGGTAAGCATATTTTCTTTTAATGGTTTAGTCTTCCTATTCTCTTTCATTTCATCTCTTTCCTTCTTTCAACTCACTCTTGTTCATTATGGTTTTAGGAGTGTTCCAAAAGTCCCAACTCAGTCCATTATATCCCGGTAACTTTGGTAAGGAAAATAGGCTAGAATCAACATGTTATGTGCTTATGTTATCTATATGATTTATGTTATTAAAAGTGTTATGATATGTATATGTGTATGTTTGTAGGCTTGGGCATATGACCCATATGGCTAACAAGACCCCAAATGGGTTATGGGCATATGACCTACTTAGCTAGTAGGACCCCACTAATCCCATGGGCATATGCTTGTTTAGTCTATGG
The DNA here is from genome assembly GCF_963169125.1 of Humulus lupulus. Lineage (NCBI taxonomy): Eukaryota > Viridiplantae > Streptophyta > Magnoliopsida > Rosales > Cannabaceae > Humulus > Humulus lupulus. Next base: position 218,600,374 of record NC_084798.1, read on the forward strand.
GACCCCAAGTAATAATGGCCATTATAATAAGTGTATTATGTGTTATGATATGTCTTTACGTTATTATGACATTATGTTTATGTTTATGACTATGTGTTAGATTTTCCTTGCTGGGCATTAGGCTCATTCCTTTCTGTTTATGTGCAGGAAATAAGCTTTAGAGGCGGAAAGATTCGTGACGCTTAGAGGATGTGTATCGATGGTGAATGGAGTCAAGGAGCCGAGCGTTATTCGATTCGAGGATGTAGTCATGTTTATGTTTTTATGGTTTTAAATGTATTTTCCGCATTTTCTATGTAAATCTTTTTAGTTTTTAAGTTATTTTTGTTTTAAAGACAATGGGTACCCATATCCTACTTATTTTATGAAAGTAACCTTTGTTTCCATAAGTTTTCAATATAATTATGGTATTTCCGCAAAAATGTAAGTTTTATGTATAGATTCGTTAATGGTCCAAGTAGTCTAGATTAGTGGGTCGTTACAGTTGGTATCAGAGCAAACGGTTCCTTCGCATGAAGTTCTCCTCGATACACATGCTCAAAGCTCCGAATCGGACCGCCAAGTAAGTGTTTAAGTTACAAGTTACAAGTTACTTTGTCTATGTGTATAGCTAACGACTTTAGTGTTTATGTTTCAGTTAAGAATGAATGGAGCTTTAAGCAATGAGGATATCCGAGCCATTAAGGCTTTAAAAAGAATAAGGGAGCCAAGAAACACCGTAGGAGCACTAGAAAAGATCACTCAAAGATTGATTTTGTTCCACAAAGAGATAGGTCACCTTCAAGAGTCTAAGCAAATCATGATGAGAGCTGCAGAACAATATGTCCTAGTAATTAGGCTTTTAAAAGATTTTTCGTCAGCAATTTTAACTTTAGAAGAAATATGGGAGAATATAAATAATGATGATGACTTACAAGCAGCCCTAAGATATTATTCTCTCATACTTAAGTTCACCTATGATTTAGAGTTTCAATTCACTAATGAGCAACAACATAGGATCTTCTTAAATCTTCCCCGAGGAAATTTTGAGGCTCAAGACAATGATGATTATAAGGAGATAGATAATGATATGCTAGATGAAGGATCGGATGTAGAAGATCCCGATTTTTAAGAATAGCTAGTTTTTTCAATGTTTGTTTTGTTTATTTCTTTATTTTATGATTGTAATAAGTGAAAATTATTATTTTTTTTCCAAATTAAGTTCATGTTATTTTATTTTCATGTATGAGTTTGATTTTTTTTTTTTTTTCGCAATCATAATGAGTAATAAATAAAATGAATAATGACTAAGTTCAGTGAAGGTGGATACAAATCAATGAACCAAGTTTCCTTATTGAGAGTTAGGGGGCCTTAGTAGTGGGAACGATTTTACTGATCCCAGCCCTCCCTCAATATGGTTAACTTTGGAACAAAGATAAGTTTCGAGCCTGAGAATTAAGTCATATAGGATGATTAGAAACACACTTAGAAAATAAAGATGACTTGTTTTTCTAAATATAGAAACCCACTCTAATAATAAATAAAGACCTATATAATTTTTCATAAGAAGTCATAATAAATAGGTCCGAGATATGTTTGTTTTAGAATAAGTTTTTGCCTTAGAGCCTATTAGGGTAAGTTCTAACAAGTTCTCGACTGTTAGAACTTTTGGTGAAGATGTCGCTCCGAAGATCTGCACGCACCAACGGAAACGCCTCCAACGTTGTTCCAACGACCAATGATGCCCTCCAGTTCGCAGAAGAGGAGTGCGTGCTACTACTAGCCGCAACGCACCGACACCGTCAGCTGACAACACCGCGGAAATCGCTAGACGGCGACAACAAGTCGAGGAACTCTTGCAGCAACAACGTCAACAGGCGCAGCCTCAGCCTCCGCCGCAACCGCAGCCGCAGCTACAACAAATGGCCCTAGCACCCCAACAAGTTGGTCCATATGGGGGATGGCCAGTGATGAACTACGCGCCACATCCAGTAACGAATATGGAGTCAGTGTATGAAAGGTTCCGCAAGCAGCACGCTCCAAACTTCGAAGGGACTATAGACCCCTTTGAGGCATAAGAGTGGCTAAGGAATGTGAAGCCAATTCTTACGCGCATGAACCTCAGTAATGCGGACCGCATATCCTGCGTCTCGTCATTACTAAGGAAGGATGCCAGAATATGGTGGGACTTAGTTCAGCAGACTAACGATGTCACCACCATAATATGGACAAGATTTGTGGAGCCGTTCCACAAGAAGTATTACACCTCGGCAGTCACCGCTAATGATAAAAGAATATGCTCGTCAGTTCAACAGATTAGTCAAGTTTGCACCAAAGTTGGTCCCAACCGACTTTACGAGGTTGACCAAGTTCGTCAGAGGACTTAGACCAAAGATGGAATTAGGGGTTAAGCTAGCAGACCTGGGAACCACTACCTTTGCCAACGTTCTTGAGACGGCAATCGAAGTAGAAAGGATTCAGATGAATGATAGCAAGGAGAAGAGGGATTAAACGATGGTTCCAGACCAAGGTCTTTGCCTTGACCCAAGGAGGAACCCATGCTAGTAACAAGGATTTACAGGTCAGATCCTATCCTCGATAGTATATGTATCGCTAGATTGGTAGCAGTATACTCGTATATCTCGTTAGGAATGATAGAAAATCTAGACAAACCTAGTGAAAGATTTAGAACTAGGTTTGTAACCGAGTTGCCTTCGGGCAGAGTAGTTCTATCATCACGAATAGTACGAGGCTTACCGATCAAGATTGAGGACATAGGACTAGAAGGAGATCTGATAGAGCTAGTAATCAAGGACTTCGACGTAATACTAAGCATGGATTGGCTAGCACGGCATGGCGCAACGATCGACAGCAAACGCAAGAAGGTGATGTTCGAGACTCCTGACGGCCAGAAATTGTGCTTCATGGGACAAGCTTCAGGACTACGCACACCGTTAGTGTCACCTCTCAAAGCTCAGAGAATGATGGAGAAAGGATGCCAAGCGTTCTTAGCCAGCATCACGAATATGGAGAAGGAGTCGTCACTTAAAGTTAGAGATGTTCGAGTTATACAAGAATTTCCAGAAGTTTTCCCCGATGACTTGCCAGGATTGCCGCCAAATCGAGAAATAGACTTCACGATAGAATTAGTACCCGGCACCGAGCCTATCTCTAAGGCATCATACCGGATGGCACCTACGGAACTCAAGGAGTTAAAGACACAGCTATAAGAACTCCTAGACTTGGGTTTCATTAGGCCAAGCCATTCACCATGGGGAGCTCCGGTACTATTCGTGAAGAAGAAGGACGGAAGTATGCGGATGTGCATAGACTACCGTGAGCTGAACAAAGTAATGATTAAGAACAAGTACCCGCTACCTCGGATTGATGATTTATTCGATCAACTCCGAGGCGCGACTGTATTCTCTAAGATCAATTTACAGCCCGGGTATCATCAGCTCAAGGTAAAGGGAGAAGATATTCCTAAGACAAGCCTTTAGGACTCGTTATGGACACTACGAGTTCTTGGTTATGTCTTTTGGTTCTACTAACGCGCCAGCCGCGTTTATGGACTTAATGAATAGAGTCTTCAAGGATTACTTAGATAAATTCGTTGTTGTATTCATCGACGATATCTTAGTATACTCCAAGGATGAAGTAGAGCACGAGGAACATTTAAGGATGATTTTGACGCGATTGAAGGAGCACCAACTCTACGCGAAGTTCAAGAAATGCGAGTTTTGACTCTCACAAGTGGCGTTCCTCGGGCACATCATATCAAAAGACGGAGTTGCAGTAGATCCATCGAAGGTAGAGGCCATGAAGGATTGGCCTAGACCAAAGAACGCGTCAGAAGTAAGAAGCTTCTTAGGGCTAGCAGGTTACTATAGAAAGTTGTAGAGGGCTTTTTCTAAGATAGCCACTCCACTCACCAACCTGACCCGGAAGCAAAAAAAGTTTAACTGGAACGATAAGTGTGAAGAAAGCTTCCAATGGCTTAAGGATAAGCTTTGCTCAACACCAGTACTTAGTGTCCCAACACCTAACGACAAGTTCGTTGTCTACTGTGATGCATCAAAGTTAGGATTGGGATGCGTACTGATGCAAAATGACAAGGTGATAGCCTACGCGTCACGTCAGTTAAAGGAGTATGAACAACGCTATCCAACTCACGATATGGAGTTGGCAGCGGTGGTCTTTGCGTTAAAAATCTGGCGCCATTATCTTTACGGAGAACGGTGCGAGATTTATACGGACCACAAAAGTTTAAAATACTTCTTTACTCAGAAGGAGCTCAACATGAGGCAGCGCAGGTGGTTAGAGTTAGTAAAGGATTACAACTGTGAAATCCTATACCATCCAAGGAAGGCGAACGTAGTTGCCGATGCGCTTAGTAGGAAAAGCTATGGGAACTTAGCAACCTTATCCGGAATTGAAAAGTTGCTACAGTAGGAGCTTATCAGTGCCGGAATAGAAGTGGTTGTAGGCAAGCTGGCTAACTTGTCTATCCAATCGAATCTGCTAGAGGACATACGGATTGGTCAGAGACATGAGGAATCGCTAGCACCACATATGGAAGCAGTAAGAGAAGGCAAGAATACAGATTTCTCAATATCTAGCCAAGGTTTATTGAGATATAAGGATCGGGTATGCGTGCCAGACAATCAGAGTATTAAGAAGACAATCCTAGAAGAAGTGCATAATGCCCCGTACTCAGTTCATCCAGGGTCTACCAAGATGACTTATGACATCAAGGCAGTCTATTGGTGGCCAGGGATGAAGAAGGACATAGCTGAGTATGTATCTAAGTGTCTGGTATGCCAGCAAGTGAAAGCAAAGCATCAGCGGCCTGCAGGTTTATTGCAACCGCTTAGCATACCAGAATGGAAGTGGAATGATATAGCCATGGATTTTGTGACGGGGCTACCAAAGACGAACAAGCAGCATGATTCCGCTTGGATAGTAATAAATAGACTAACCAAGTCGGCTCATTTTCTGCCTGTTAGAACGTCATGCACGGCAGACCAATATGCAGACATCTACATCCAAGAGATTGTACGATTTCATGGAATCCCCAAGACGACAGTGTCAGATAGAGGATCAGTATTTACGTCAAGATTTTGGAGAAGCTTACAGCAAGCTATGGGTACTAAGTTAAGCCTTAGTACAGCTTTCCATCCTCAGACAGATGGGCAGTCTGAGCGTACGATTCAGATCTTAGAGGATATGCTACGCGCTTGTATACTTGATTTCGGAGGATCGTGGAACAAGTACTTACCACTGATCGAGTTCTCGTACAACAACAGCTACCAGTCGACGATCGAGATGACACCTTATGAGTTGCTATATGGAAGAAGGTGCCGATCACCGTTGCACTGGGACGAGGTAGGAGAAAGGAAGCTTCTAGGGCCCGAAGCTGTTAGACAAGCTCAAGAAGCAGTAGCGCTTATTAGACAGCGTATGCTTGCAGCTCAAAGCCGACAGAAAAGCTATGCGGATACCAAGCGACGCGATGTGGAATTCCAAGTTGGAGATCAAGTCTTCATGAAGATATCTCCTATGAAAAGTGTCAAGCGGTTCGGAAAGAAAGGCAAGCTTAGTCCCCGATTCATAGGTCCTTTTAGATATTGGACAAAGTGGGAACAGTTGCGTATAGACTAGCCCTACCGCCAGCACTAGCCGATAGTCACAACGTCTTCCACATCTCGATGTTACGCAAATATGTGTCAGACCCATCTCACGTCCTCAAGAACGATACGATAGCGCTCCAGAAAGACTTAAGTTACGAGGAACGACCGGTTAGCATCCTAGATAGAGGGATGAAGCAGTTACGGTCCAAGAGCTTTCCTATAGTCAAAGTCCTATGGAGCAATAGTTTTGAATGCGAGGCAACGTGGGAGTTGGAGGAGGACATGCAAGGCCGGTATCCGGAGTTATGTGATAAGTAAATTTCGAGGACGAAATTCTTTTTAGTAGGGGAGAATTGTAGAATCCAAGAACTTTACTTAGCTAAGATAGATAATAGTATGATAGTATTTATAGCATTATCTTTGTTACTGTGGATTTTTGGTTCAGACCGGGAATTATTTGGACACTCATAGTAGTACTTATAGATTTTCTAAGTTTAACCTATAGTTTAAGAATATTAAGTATAACCTAAGGTTTGATTAAAGTGACTGATATTAAGGATTTTATTATTATATTATAAGGTTTAGACATCAACCAATAGGATTTTAAGCACATGTTTTGAATGGTAATTAAGGATTAAGATTTTTGAGGATTAAATATAATAAGGAGTAAAGTTTGAATGTTATAGGGTCAGTCAGCAGCTTTGAGTACGTTGAGGGCTTAGTCAAGGCTGTTTACTCCATTCAAACCTAGCTAAAAATGTGTAATTTCGTGTTTAAATATTCAGCGTATGCCGATATATCGCAGCTATAGGGGGCGATATGTCGCAGCACGTAGATACGGAAAACACGAAACGATGCACGGTCGCCTCGGGCATACTGGCCCAGGCGATATATCGCCTACAGGGGGCGATATATCGCCTCCTTCAGCATGGATTCAAACTCTTTTGAATTCATTTCCTTTCAGCCATTCAAAATCCTTCAACAGTCCAGCATCTTCTGAACGAGTCTTCAGCCTCTGCTGAACGATTATTCAAATGATTTTCACTTAAAAAGCCATTATTTTTATTCAAGTAAAATCAAGATATTTTCATTCCCAAACTCTATAAATAGGACCTAGTACCCAGCCATTATTCACCATTTGCTCTAAGTTCAGAGGCTGCTAGTGTTAAGTGAGTGTGAGAGTGTAAACACTTGGTTTGGGGAAAAACTATAAGCTTAAACATCATAAGCTTATCAAACACTTTGGGAAGTGAGTGCTATAGTATTTCGGTGGATGTTAGATTGATCTTGCAATCTTTGAGGTAACCAAAACTCTAGTTCTTTTCTGTATTATGTTTCCTTTCTCTTAGTCTTCTACTCAATTTCCTAACCTCATTCTTATTTTGGTTAGGGAATCCAAGTTCTTAAGCACTTAAGTTGTGGTAAGCATATTTTCTTTTAATGGTTTAGTCTTCCTATTCTCTTTCATTTCATCTCTTTCCTTCTTTCAACTCACTCTTGTTCATTATGGTTTTAGGAGTGTTCCAAAAGTCCCAACTCAGTCCATTATATCCCGGTAACTTTGGTAAGGAAAATAGGCTAGAATCAACATGTTATGTGCTTATGTTATCTATATGATTTATGTTATTAAAAGTGTTATGATATGTATATGTGTATGTTTGTAGGCTTGGGCATATGACCCATATGGCTAACAAGACCCCAAATGGGTTATGGGCATATGACCTACTTAGCTAGTAGGACCCCACTAATCCCATGGGCATATGCTTGTTTAGTCTATGGGACCCCAAGTAATAATGGCCATTATAATAAGTGTATTATGTGTTATGATATGTCTTTACGTTATTATGACATTATGTTTATGTTTATGACTATGTGTTAGATTTTCCTTGCTGGGCATTAGGCTCATTCCTTTCTGTTTATGTGCAGGAAATAAGCTTTAGAGGCGGAAAGATTCGTGACGCTTAGAGGATGTGTATCGATGGTGAATGGAGTCAAGGAGCCGAGCGTTATTCGATTCGAGGATGTAGTCATGTTTATGTTTTTATGGTTTTAAATGTATTTTCCGCATTTTCTATGTAAATCTTTTTAGTTTTTAAGTTATTTTTGTTTTAAAGACAATGGGTACCCATATCCTACTTATTTTATGAAAGTAACCTTTGTTTCCATAAGTTTTCAATATAATTATGGTATTTCCGCAAAAATGTAAGTTTTATGTATAGATTCGTTAATGGTCCAAGTAGTCTAGATTAGTGGGTCGTTACATATTCTCTATTCTTGGTTAGGAATCTAAGATCTTGAACGTAAGATTTTTGGTAAATATCCTTTCGATGATATAATTCGTTCATTCTTTTCATCCATTTTTCTTTAGTATACTCACCTTTCTTTGATGGTTTTTAGGAGTGTTCAAAAGTCCCGATATTGTTCTCATATCCCGGTATATATTGGTAAGGAAAATAGGATAGGATTTTATATGTCATATGTTATCTTATGATTGATGTGTTATGAAATATTATATTATGTATGATGATAGACTTGGGCATATGACTTGTATAGCTAACAAGCCCCAATAAATTTATGGGCATATGACTTGCTTAGCTAGCAAGCCCCACAAATCTAATAGGCATATGACTTGATTAGTTAACAAGCCCCAAGTAGTATGATGGCCATTATAGCATTATAGTAGTATGACATATGTTTATGATATAGTGTATGTTTAGGATATGATATAATTTTATATGTATGATTTATGCTGTAGATTTTCCTTGCTGGGCATTAGGCTCATTCCTTTATGTTTATATGTGCAGGAAATTAGCTATGGCAACGGTAAAGGTTCTTGGCAGCTTGAGGATGTGTATTGAGGCGAGATGGAATCGCTGGACTGAGCGTTCGATTCGAGGATGAAGTCGTTTCCTAACCTATTAAAAATTATGCTTTATATGTATTTTCCGCACTTAATTTGTATCCCATTTATTTAAAGTTATGTTATATATTTTTTTTATTTTAAAAACAATGGGATCTCATATCCTACTTTGAATTTTATGTAGTTTAACATTTGTTTTACAAGTTTTAATGAAGTAATGTTTATTTCATATTTACGTTTTCTCAAGGATTAGTGTCTATGTATAGTAGTCATTAATGGTCCAAAGTCTAGAGTAGTTGGGTCGTTACACTTCTTGAGCACCGAAATTACGAGCACTGTCCTCTAACCCGAGCCTCGCTAAAAACCTAGTCACAACGCACACATAGCACCAACATTACTAACCAATTTATAATCATCTCCTGAAACCAATCTCATGCTCTCGGCACCTCCCGATTCCCCACACAAGGTAGCGAAAGCGTCCTCCGAGCCCCTGGGCAAAAGCCTAAAAACTAAAAATTTCCCCTGCCTAGAAATGGCCTAGCGCCGCGGCACCCCTTTATTAAGGGTCGCGGGGGGCTGCGGCGTGTAACATGCCGGCCTTGATGGCATGTTACAAGCTAGGATGGTGCTCGGTCAGATGCGCACGCGAGGGTGCAGGCTAGTGAGCATGTTGATGCCTAGTTTGTACGGCAGTGGCATTTTTGTAAATATCTTCAATCTTGCCCGGAAATGGACAGGACTTGGTAGGTTCCATATTGAAGGTTCAATGAACACAACGGTATGATCGTATTTGGGAGATTTGGAGAATTGGCGAGTTGGAAGCCAAATATGTCTCTCAAGCAAAAATCATATATGTTCCTGGTAGAAGGCTAAAAGTTTAGAAGGCTCTTTGTAGGGGAAGCATCTGGTGTCAGCTCTCCACCACCCCCTAGCGCAGGTGCGTCAAGTGAGCTACTACTAGTTGGGAGGACTAGTAGGGCGGGCATATGAGGACCAGGAGGGGACTCATATGTCTCCATGAGTAGGAGTACTCATGGACATTACCGGGCCACCCCGGTAGTGCGTTGAAGTGTGCTGCCAAAGGTTTAAGGGTACGTTTCCCTTGGCTTGCCGGGATGTCGCTTGCATGGAACGTGGCCCAAACCTTCGAGAGATGTCGTGGCGCGCCATGGCCATGAATCTCTACACGAGATGGCACGGGAAGTCATTCGTGGGACTTGTTAGCATGCAAGCATTGGAGGGTGCACTATGCTTGAGCAGGACAGAGGTCCAGTGTGTGCTACTAGTCTGGCAGCCAGTCTCGAGGGCCTGCCAACATGCATGATGGTATGGTGCCTTGAGGATTGGACCATGGACGTATCAAAGTCCTTGGTCTATGACGTGAGCTAATCGGATAGTATCGAATGGGGCATGATGAGAGGTGTTGGCACGTCAGCTTGGTGTTGGCTCTTGGCCACACATGCTACCTTGACTTGCGAATGTCTGGGCAAGCATCGGTGTTGGGCTTTGCCTTGCCATAGTAAGAACCTATGGACAGTGTGAGTGTCTTGGTTAGATATCCTTGATGCATGATTGCACTCATAGATGCTTGAGAGCATGACTCAGCGAGAGTTGTTCGAGAGACGGAAGTGTGCAAAGGCACACGGTCGCGCGAAAAAGGTGCCCATTGTTATTCGACTGGTCAGAAGGCTGAGCTTGGCTCAGAGGAGCTACAGTGCCGTACGGGCATTTCCGCTGTCAAAATGTCAGCCCGTGACACGGCGCCCAGAAAGGTTTCCTTCCCCTGATGCATCCTAGCGCCGCAGCACGGAAGAACAGGGTCACGGCGCCCATACGCGAACCCAGAAATCTGGGTTTTTCTTAGCATTTTTCCCGAGCCAAAACACTCCCAAATCAATACCAAAGCATACATAAGTCTCAAATTCAATCCAAAACCCCATATAGACCATCTAACAACTCAGAAACATCAACAACAAGCCTAGACACACATTCAAACCCATGATTCACAAATTGGTTTAAAACTTTATAAAACTTAAACCATAACAGAGCATAAACTCATAAATGCATGGAATTATTACCTCAAACAAGGATTTGACCTTGAGCTTCCTCAAATTCCAACTCCAAGCTAAACCCATTTTAATTCCCAAGTTGAATTCTCACACTAACAAGCCACAAATCCAACTTTCAACTTCCATTCTCAAACTCTCAAAGTCAAGCTTGGAAACTTAAAGAAAACAGGGATGAATTCCTTACCTCTGAGCTTAACACACCCTTGAGCTAACTCCCCAAGACACAGCAGCCAAAATCCTTCAATTCACTAGTCCAAAATCCTCAAGACTCAGCAAGCTCTCAACCATCAAGGAGAGGGAAAGAGGAAACTGCATGGGAGAGAGGGAGAGCTGAGAAGTTCTGTTCTTTTTCTTTCCTTTTCCTTTTTAAAACGTTCTAATATTTCCCAGTCCTTATCTCATCATAACCAGCTGCCAAAAAGACCCAACTGCCCCTTAAGTTACCCTAAGTCCTCATATGCCACCAAGGGCGATTTTGTCTTTTAACACATCCCGCTAAATCCTCGAGTATGCCTAAAATTCCCTGTTTTAATCCCAACATGTCTAAACTATCACTATCACTAACCGTTACTCAATAATCCCCGAACACTTTATAATATTCCTAAAAAACCCCTAAGCTCCCCCCGAGCCGGGTATTTGACCCCGTTGTGACTTTTAGCAAAAACAGCTCCCTAGGATCGTCTCGGATCGTGCACCGCTATTATATCACCACCCACACGTGGTGTCAATCACAATACACATAAATATAACATTTATGCCCCCAACGGGCTAAAATTATAAATATGCCCCTAACAGCCAAATGGGGCCCGCATGCATATTTAATCACCTAAACATGTACTTTTAATCACATATTCACTAAATTCATATATTTTAATACAATATAACAATTATTGCCCTCCAGGCACGCTAATCAAAGCCTCAAGCCTTATTAGCAAATTTGGGTCGCTACAGGTATATTTCGGTAGTTTTTGTTTTCCCTTCCCATCAGTACGAGGGTTGCTGGATGGCTCTCAAATGGTCACTCCCGTTGGTCGTCGCCTCTAGGGTTGTGACACATCCTGCTGCTGCTCGGGGATTTCCTGTCCTTCGGTGCCCTCTCCAATGGCATTCCCCGCAATGGATTCCCTTACTTCCTGATGAGGTTCCAAAAGGCCGACCAGCCTTAGATTGCTCTCCGTAACCAGCTCCTTGATGCTTTTTTCTATATTCGTCATGCTGGCTAGGGTTCTGGCCCTTGTCTCCATTTCTGGAGTGGGGTCTGGTCAGTGCCATGGACTTAGACTCAAACAAAATAGATAAGGATAATAAAAGAAAAAAAAATGAACGACTAGAAGTTCTGAATAGTGATTTAAAAGTTTACCTCCTCGTGTGAAGGCCAAATTGTCGACAACCAGGTCGGTAGTAAGGAAGAGTACATTGGACTTATGGGTAACATCGCTCAGGAATATGCAAGCAAATTCCTAGTGGCAGAAGTGGAAAAACCTCATGTTGTTTTGGTTGAGGTTAGATTTAAGATCGAACAGATAATTGATCTTGTGCAGGGTAGGAACAGGCCATTTTTTATGGTTATATAGGATATGGAGTGCCGAAAGTACTCTATATCTGTTGGGTGTTATTTGGAAATGGGCAACCTCGAAATAATTGGCCACCCCTTGGAAAAAGTCATGTAAAGGCAAGATTTCCCCTGGCTCTATATGATACCTCGACCAAGCATTGTAAGCGCCTCCAAGCACGTTTGCCCTTTGGTCGGGTGTGGGATTATATAGGGTAATCCCAGGAAGCCCATACTTCTTGGGATATTTTGCCACCATCCTGTCCGATATGACACTAGGAAGGGCGATGTACCAGTCTACTTCTGTTCGAGGGCCATCACGAAGACGGGCTTTGGGCTGAATATCTGGTGGTGAAAAATTTAAAGGTTGAGGGTCGTTTGAAGGACCCTCGGTATTGGTTGCAAGTTGGTTAGAAGGTGAATCTGTTGTTTTCCTTTTCCTACAAGCAGTGTATTTGACACGACCCACGTTTAGTTGGCTTAATGAAGGACTAGTCGTAGGGTTTGATTGTGAAGCCGAAGGCTCGGGAAAGGGCAAAGAAGGTTGTTCTTGATCCTCGAACAGCAAAGCGAGAATGTAATGCCCCGAAATCCCTAATGCGGTTTAATGGCTAGATTAGTAGGCCGGGCAGTCCATAACTATTTAATTATGCCATTAAATGATAATATGCATGTTTATGTTAATTATATTATAATATAATGTTATATGCATGCATGTGGGTCTACATTTGATTATTATGATATTTTGGTAATTTGGCCCGTTGAGGGCATATTTGTGTATTTTGAGTGCATATTGTGATTTATGGATGAGATCCCATTATTATGGAGATATATTCGAGCTATTCGGCATGAGACGGTCTTATATTTCAAATTAGCGGTTTTGTCATAACGAGGTCTTTTATTGGGATATTGAGTAATGGGAATGTTATTTGATGATAAATTGGGAGTTATTGAGATCAGGAGGAAATTCTGGAAGTTTTGACTATAATGTCCCCGGGGGTGTTTTTGGGACCCCGAGCATTAGGTTTTATTTGAGGTTACTTAAGCTTGAAGTAGCTTGTCAGATAGAACCGTACATTAGAAAAGCATATTTTCTCTTCCCGTTAGTTCATTTTTACCGTTCAAGGCATTTTCGAAGAAATCTCGAGTTCTAGGAGTCAGAATCAAGCAAGGATCGAGGCATAGCGATCCTAGGAAAGATTAGAAGCTTCTTGACCGAAGGATTTGACGAGAAATAACCCAATCAAAGATAATCTAAGTTTTGAGTTTTTAGAGTTTCTAAGCTTCGAATTGGATTTTGTGAATCGTTGAGTTTTTGGTTCGTTTGAGCCTCGGGTTTTGATGGTTTTGGATCATTGAGAAGTTTGGGAACTTTGATTTTTGGATTTGGAAGTGTTTAGGTATGTTTTTGGAGGGTTTGGGATGAAGGAGGTCGAGTTTTGGCTGGTTCTGGGTTGGGGGCCGCGGCCCTACCTCGAAGAAGCAGGTGGAGCACTTTGGCCTTGCTGGGCGCCGCGGCCCTTGCTCCTGGTGCGGCCCTTGCTCCTAGTGTGGCTGGGGGTCGCGGCTCAAGGTGCTAGGGCCGCGACTCTTGGGTAGTTTTGAGCTCGTTTGAGTGTTTTGACCTCGGGAACTTGGTTTTAGGCCTCGGGATTGTTCCTACTACCCGGATTGGTGGGGATTGATGTCCCGGAGGCTAGATCTTGGTTTGGGAACCTTTGTTGTTCATTTTATTGATGGTATCCTATATTTGGTTATGACTAGGTGACCGCTAAAGGGCTAAAAGTCAGATCGTTCTTAAGGGTCGTTCTTTTATTCATTCTCGCTCAAATCAGAGGTAAGAAAACTGCACCCTATGTATATGACATGCATGATTGTCGTTGAGGCATGTTGGTTGATAAATGTGGTCATTGATTGCATATTAAATGCTTAACAGAGCTTGCTTACTTGTGTATGGCACTGATTAATCAAGGACGGCACTGGTCACATATTACTGACCTAAGAGCCGGAAAACGACATAAGCGTCTTGAATGCAGGGCCGATTAAAGATTAGATCTAATCGATATCAGTATTGAATGACTCAAGGGCATTAACGCTAGACCGGCCCTAAGGTCGATGAAACTTATAAGCGCTTGACTAGTCTAAGCTAGTTACTCAGAGCCAGGGCCTAAGGCCTAGGTGACAGCTTGTCACATGGTTAGGGCATGGAATCCCATGGTTATGACTCTATGGTCATGAGGTAGGTTATGTTGGTGACTAGTCATCATGCACCTAACCTGTTTAAACTAGTGAAAGGATCACTTATTTCTAAAGCCCCGATGACCCTATCGTCACATGGCTAATGAGAACGGAACCCACTTTAGTTACTTTTGCGACTGTCACTCATCTGTTTTGGACTGAAAGTCCTGAATGAATATTATGATCATTGTTGATATTATATTCATGCTATAATGTGTTTTCTTGCTGGGCTTTGGCTCATGGGTGCTATGTGGTACAGGTAAAGGGGAAGAAAATCTCATCCAGCCTTGAGTGGAGAGCTTAGGTGATGTTGTGTACATATGTGGCCGCTTGACCGCCACGGCCAAGGAGTTCTCAGAGGAACTAGGGGGTTTACCCTATTTTTGCCACTTAGGTCGGCGGGTTGTAAATTTGAAACAGTAATGACCATTTTGAGTTATAAATAACTTGTAAATGTTTTTTATGGGCCCATGAACAGTTTTAGTATTAAATAAAATATATCATTTCCTTTTGATTGGTTTTTCACCTTAACTTGTTAATAACACTAGAAGCACATTTTTAACCAAAGGACTCGAGTAGCAAGTTCAATTTCTGGTTCACCGTTCACCGTAACTGTTATGGGGTAACTAGGGCGTTTCAGAGAAGATCGTCGCCTATTGGTCTCTCACCTCCCCAAGGATCATTCGTGAATATTTGAGAAGAGCAAAGGGGACATGAGAATCTACGACCAATAGATAGAAGAAAGAGAAAAGTAAGGATAACGCTGCTCGTGTATAAAAGTTAAGCTTTTATATGACTAGTAGCATCCTGATAAAAACACAATAAATGTGCGAGCAATTTGAAAAAACAGATCAAAAGGTTAAAGTGAAAAGTTTTTTCAGAAAAACTTTTCAACTCCGAAAACAGGCGGGAAAAACTCAGTTTTGCTGAAAAGCTTAAAATCGAATTTTCACTTCGATTTTGAACCCGAAATCAGTACTCCTATACCCCACATTGATTTTTGAGCATTGTCTAATATTTTATTTTGCCTAAAAATCCCTATCCTAGAAAAAAATTTCTATGTATCTTTGCCTAAACCCGATTACCAAGAAAATTTTTCAAGAATAGCAGAGACACAGTTACAAAAATACGTGAAATCAAGACTAGATTACACGAAAAATTCTACATAAATGAGAAAGTGGATTCGAAAACTTACTTGGAGTATGAGTTGAAGGAGAAATCACGAAGATTTTTCTCGTAGTTGGTCGAAGACGTCTCGGATCGCACTAAAGTTTCTAAGTTTCTAGAAGGTTTTTTCCGAGTTCTTGAGGAGAGAAGGTTTTGGTAAAAAAATGAAAAAGCTAAAGAGTATTATATTTATACGGCTCGACGTTATTGAAGAGTAATGATGGGAATGAGATTTCGATGTATGGGGAATTGCAATAACCGTCAAAATATATTTGGGAAACTGTAAAGGTTATAATTGCTTGCTTTTTCGAAAAGGTACAAACAGATGTGACAGGTCAGACGGGTTGCTGGTCGAGTACATTTATTAAATGTTGATCGCAGTAAAATAAACTTGGGGGCAAGTATTTACCCTACTATAGGAATAACTGAGATCCTAGGGCCAGCATCATCATCACACAACAATAACTTAAGAATAGCCTATTTGTCACCCTCCCTTCCATACACTTGTGAACATCTAGCAAAGGGGCATGTGTTCTATGTAATGTTGTTTTCTGGTCAACTTTTTTCAAACCAAGGTATTCTGTCTGTTCTAAAAGATCCTTTAGAGTATCAAGGATCTCTTCTATTTCAAATTTCACAACACTTATTTCAAATGGATTATTAGAGACAAAGTTGAAGAGCTTACTTGCTGTGCTTTCGAGTTCATCTTCCTCCATCTTGAGTCGCAGAGCTTCAGTACTGTTCTTGTCCATCACGTGATCTGCTTCATACAGTACTTCTTTATGCTCATCAAGCCAATTCTTCACGTTGTTGTCTCCAAGCTGCTTCTCCTCGGCATCGTTCAGCAGGGCATTAGTTGGTAGCAACATAGTCTTCAACCTTTTGAGCAGCTTAAGATTGAGTTTGTTTCCTCGTAAGAAGTCAAGGACCTCTTTGGAAGCAAGCCTGTCAAAGAGGACATTGATAAAACTAGAGAGAAGAGCTCCCCCCACCATTAAGTCAGCCATGGTTTCTGTTCTTGAGAGAGAGAGAGAGAGATAACTAGTGAATGGTAAAGAAGGTTAGAACAAAAAGGAGTAGTGGAAGTATAAGAGAAGTGTTTATGCTTTTGTTTTGTACAGTTTACGCGTTTGGAAGAAAAAGTCATTGGACATTATTACACTTGATGCCACCATAGTGATGGACAGATGGTTCCAAGAAGTTGCCAAGAAATGCTTTTTTGGAGTGTTTCAGTGAGTCTATCATGGTTTCCATATTAAATCAATAGAGCACTAACCGATAAAGCTTTTATTAACTATAAAAAATAAATAAATAGGAACACACACACAAACCGAAAATAAGACATTAGATCACTTGATTTGGTTAATTAGTAACCATTTTTGTACATTTGTATCCAATTAGTTCATATATGACAACTTTATATTTTAAGAATTAATACATGTGAATATTATTATTATTATTATATCAAATGATTCCCTTTAACATTTTTTTTTGTATGGAACCTTAGGAATATTGTTTAATTGGGGTCTTTGTATTTTCTATAAATATATATATATATATATATAAACTATCTTAATGTGTAATCAATTGTTCTAATTAATGGTCACTTTTGTTTATATGATAAGCACAAGTTTTAATTTTTCACTAACTCCTCTTGTAAGTTGTAACTGAGTGGAGCAATTTGGTTTAGTTTTAATTAAACCAAAATGTTTCACAAGCGCCATTGAAAGAATGTACTATACAATCACAAGGAACTCACTTCACTGATCCACTTTGTCTTGGAGGAATTTCTCTAAGTACTCATTTTCCTTCCTAATTGCATAAAGATCTGACTGTAATCAGTTGCCAGAATTTTCTCAGATATTTGTTCGAAGCTCTCATGGATGCCTGTATGGAGCCTATATGTATGCCTGCCTTCCTACTTGTTTTTTCTTAGCTTAGAAAACATTATGCTTCTCTTTCAGTTGAGTAAGAAATGGTCTCAAAATACCACTTTCAGAGAAGCAATGCACTTGTTTTACCTGAACACTATCTCATCTACAATTGCATAGTTGCTCCTTTCAATATTCAATATATTCAGTCAGTCCACTTTTGTTGAATTCTCCAGTACTAGAGCTAGATACACCATCAATATCAACATCCCTGGACCTTCTCAAAGAGGCATCTATAGCCTTTGTGTTAAGATATTCTGTTGTTTTGTTTCAGTCAATTGAGGTTTAATTTTCTGATTATCAACATCCACTCCATTTTCATCAGAATTCTCTACATAGTCCTCTAAATAGCTTTCAAACTTATCTACTTACACAAATCCTCTTCAGAAAGCCTCTCCACCGAAAATCTAATCAACTTACACAAATCCTCTTCAGATGGATAAAAGAGCTGCCTGTGCAACACATATAGTCTGTCACTGAGCACAACATATACACACATGCATAATACATATATAGCAAGTGTTTTTTTTTCCTAATTTTATATTTTATAGCCAAAAAAACAGGTGCCCACGTAACCAAATTCAAAGTTAACCAAATCAGAAGTGTTGATAAACCTGTACAACACACAGAATCTGTAATTGAGCATAATTTACAATTTAAATAACATATACATATATAAATATACAGCAGACTATATATAGCAGTGTAGATCCTTATAACGGAAAGAAAAGTAAGTCACATTTTTTCAAACGAAGTTGACTGATTTTCTATTTCCTAGACAAATAAACAGGTACCCAGATAGCCAAAATCCAAGATTTCAAAGTTAAATCAAACCCGAACCGCACCTGGAGAAAGCTAATGTCGCTGAGGTAACCCAAGCTCTTGATACTCGAACAGAGATCCGTACAAGTCTTGAACTGGTCGGCGACTGAGTCAGGAAGGGAGGAGAGAAACGACGCCGTGTGGTGGATGATGAGAATGAGAGACTGAGCTGAGATTGGTATCTTGTTGGAATTCATGTCCGGCTGATGCCTTAGTTGTTTCGTTGGTTTTCTTTAAACGACAACAATCAAGATAAACGACAAGAATTAACAAAACGATACTTGATTTAAAATAACGACAGGTTCTATAAAGGAAAGACAGATTAACGACAATAAACTTTACAAGCATACATTTATAATATATATATATATATATATAAATAGGGCACCACTTCGGTGCAAACATTTGGCTATTTTGGCACTTAAAATTTGTTATATTGACGTTGTACATTGTAGTCATTTAAAACTTCCTGCAAATTTTCAATAAATTCTGAATAGTTTACAGTGACGAAAACAATATTCAAACAATTGAATTTTACACGCGCATATAAAAAATAAACACGAGTATAATAAACTTGTTTTCACTGTAAACTATTCATAATTTCTTAAAAATTTGGAGAAAGTCTTAAATAACTATAATGTACACCGTCATAAAAAAAATTATTTAGGTACCGAAATACCCTACTGACTGTACCGGAACGACAAAAAAAGTGGTTACACCGAAGTGTTCCCCTATATATATATATAATATAATTAACTTATTCTTTTCTAAAACAACATTATATTCCATAAATGTCATGAAAATGAAAGTTCATCATCACCACCTGAATTTCAAAAGATAAATGATAAGAATAAGACTTCAAAAAGAAAAACATGTACAAAATCAACTAAAAGGACAATGACATTTATACGTATGCATGAAAGTGGAAACCAACCAATTATAAACTCTGTCAAGTAGCTATATTGAGTACATAATTAGAACTTAAGTATGTAATTAGAAGCACACTAACTGCCTGAGCTGCTGTATTATTATTTTTCAATAATTAAGATATTTCTTGTAACTTTTTTATTGTTCATTGTGGGGTTATACCATGTATTTTATTTCATTATTTGTTTGGATCTTGTATTTTGACAAATTACTTTTTAGATCCCGAGTTTTGTAAAATAGTTCAAATATACCTATAAACCCGATTTTAATCAAAGTTTTTTTTGAACTAAAATTATAAATAACTCACTAAACTAACAACTTAGAATAAAAACACAACCATTCTACATATCCTAACAACTGTGTTGTTATATTCAATTTTATATTCATCAAAACTGGGTTTGGAAGTATATTTGAACAATTTTACAAAACACATGGTCCAAAAAGTAATTTTTTAAAATAAAGTACAAACAAATAATGGGACAAAACACATGGTTTAAAAAAGTATAAACACTATGTATATTAACACTACTCACTTTTATAAGAAAGACTTGATAAAAAAGACATGTTCAAAACAAGTTTAAGGAATATAGTTGTTAATCCAATTATATGACTATAACACATCATATGATGATGATTATTATCATTATGATCTCAGAAGCTTCTAATATGAATATAGTCATGTTCTTGGCATGTCTATAAAGAAAGTTACAAGGGTGTGTGAGAACTAATAAAACCAATCTTTTCCTAGTCCTAAATATAAATATAAATATATATATATTTATTTATATATATATATTGCATGGGAAGCATGTGGCTAACCAAACCATCTTCTGCTTCATTATAAAGCCAAGCTAATTATGGTTATTTATGGGTGATTCCATTAAAACAAGTAAAGTAGATTGATTAGTTTTTGTAGAGTCATAGTAGGGATGGAAATCAGAAGAGATGATGAGATTGAGGACATGTCTAAGCAGATTGCAGCAAGCAATGGGTTTGGTCACAGCATTGAG
This sequence comes from Humulus lupulus, assembly GCF_963169125.1. NCBI lineage: Eukaryota > Viridiplantae > Streptophyta > Magnoliopsida > Rosales > Cannabaceae > Humulus > Humulus lupulus. Next base: position 218,620,559 of record NC_084798.1, read on the forward strand.
TTCATGTCTCAAGCTTATCTTAGGAATAGGTACTCTGAGATTGACATTGAAGATCACACTTCTAACCAAACCAAAGATCGCCCTATTCCCGTTTTTCTCAAGGTACTTACAAAATAATCTCTCTCGTCTTTGATTTTTTACACTTTTTCTCTCGTCTAATGAGTGTCGTCTGATACTATTAGTACGAGAGACACATGTGGTGTTGAGCAACGCACTAATAAAGATAAGTCTCACAATACGAAATCGATAGAAAATTGAGAAAAGAATCGGTTTTACACAATGGTGTGTAGAATTGATACGTGTTTTTCATTGGAACCAAGCACAAATCTACATCTATTTGAACCCCTCGAATTTTTTTTAATATTACCCAAAAAAAAGTAGATTTTTAAAATAACTACAAAAGTAGATCTCTGTTACAATAATGAAACTATTCTGTCACACATTTTTGTCAGTTGTGGTGCTTAGATATGCTCTTATGCCATCTTAAAATAAATTAGGTAAATTTACAAAAGGCAATCTTAAAATATATTTTTTTAAATTTTACATGATTTTTGTTACAAAAATGCAGTTTGAAGATGTGAAGTACAAGGTGAAAAACAAGCAATCATCAACCTCTAATCCAGTGAAAGCAGTAGTATCAAAAGTGTCCTCACAACTCAACATGGATCAAGATAATTATAAGCACATCTTGAAAGGCATAACAGGAAGCATTGGCCCTGGTGAGATTCTTGCTTTGATGGGGCCCTCAGGGAGTGGAAAAACAACCTTGTTGAAAGTCATTGGAGGAAGATTACTTGAAAATGTTAAAGGGAAAATAACTTATAATGACATACCATATAATCAAGCTCTTAAGAGAAGGTATAACAAAACAAGTTCTCACCTTTGAAAATATATGGTATTTTTGCAAAGTGTCATTCTTTCTTTTTTTGGTTACTTTTTTTTACCAGGATTGGATTTGTAACACAAGACGATGTGCTCTTTCCGCAGCTAACGGTGGAGGAAACTCTAGTATTCTCTGCATTTTTGCGGTTACCGAGCAATATGAGCCAACAAGAGAAGTATGGAAGAGTTGAGATGATTATAAAGGAGCTTAACCTTGAAAGGTAGGTGAAGGTTGCATTTTTCTTATTGATTAATTTTTTTGGTATTTTTGAAAATAATTTGTTCATTTTTATCGTACTAGATGTCGTCACACAAGAATAGGTGGAGGATTTGTGAAAGGAGTGTCGGGAGGAGAAAGGAAGAGAACAAGTATTGGTTACGAAATTCTTGTGGATCCTTCATTGTTGTTACTTGATGAGCCAACTTCAGGCCTCGATTCGACCTCTGCGAATAGGCTTCTCGCCATACTTCGAGGCCTTGCGAAGGTACTTGTGTTGCACTCGAGCAAGGTTGGCCTAACCTCGAGGCCAACCAAGTCGTTGCCTAAGGCACCCAAATATAAGAATTTATTTTTTAAAAAATAAAAAATATGAAAGTCACTCTTTAAATTTTCAAAAAAAAAATTATTGATATTGGTGAGTGTGTCTAATGTTTAAAAAGAAAAAAAAAAGTAGTTTTATTAATTTGTTAAATATAACTAACGACACTTTAACATAAAAAGATAATATTTTTTTCTTTCCTACACAATATCAACCATTTTAACATTAAAATTACTTTGCTTTAGTCAAAATAGTACAGTTGTTTACTGGAGTCAATTTTAAAGAATTACTAATTTATATGTATATGTTTTGGGATAATTGGGTTTCACTTTAAGCTCTATCGGTGGGACTCTCAGTGTTCTTGACCTTTGAACAGCATCCGACACGATTTTTTTTATGACCGTGTATATTGTAGTTATTTAGAGCATCGACGCGATTTTTAGAAAATTTTAAATAGTTTACAGTACCGAAAACTAGGTTCAAACATGTTGTTGCACGCGTGATTAATTTTTTTTATGCACATGGAAAACAACATGTTTGAACCTAGTTTTCGGTACTGTAAAATATTCAGAATTTTCTGAAAATTTGCAGGATGCTCTAAACAACTACAATATACACGGTCATAAAAAAAATCGTGCCGAAAACTGTTCACGGATCGATAACACTGAAGAGCCCCACCTGTAGGGCTTAAAGTGAAACCGCTATAGTAGAATTGTCCTATGTTTTTATTACAAGAATAATGTTAAAAAAAATTCTTTGAAAAAAAAAGTCTCATTTTTAAATTGCAGGCAGGAAGGACAATAATCACAACAATCCACCAGCCATCAAGCAGAATGTTTCAAATGTTTGATAAACTCTTGCTTATATCAGAAGGTTACCCTGTTTACTATGGAAAAGCTAGAGAATCAATGGATTACTTTTCATCATTGAGATTTGTCCCTGAAATTCCAATGAACCCTGCTGAGTTCTTGCTTGATTTAGCCACTGGTCAGGTGAATGACATCAGTGTCCCTTCAGATTTCTCAACCCCACGGGGCGCGCCAGAGTTCGAGAAGGCTGTCATCAAAGTAAGAACAATGAACTAGTTTACTATTTTCTCGAGCACAAGAATTTTACATGGTTCAGTAGAATTACACAAGAATCATGTGTAAAACTCTTTATCAAAATCTCTCTCTCTCTCTCTCTCTTTCTCAACATTATGTTTTTGCTCATACTATGTTAGTATCTACAACACAAATACAAAACTCAAGTGGAGCCAATGGAGAAGCAAGAGAATCATCAAACAACAAAGGCCTCAGAACAACTCCAAGCAGCCATTCAAGTCAAGAAAGATTGGACATTGTCATGGTGGGATCAGTTTCTGATTTTGTGTAAGAGGACATTCAGAGAAAGGTGTAGGGATTACTTTGATAAGCTAAGATTAGTTCAAGCCATTGGAGTTGCTGTTTTGTTGGGCCTCCTTTGGTGGAAATCAAAGACTGATACTGAGGCACACCTTAGAGATCAGGTAAGAGAAAAATGAGTGATTAGTAAGAAACAAAACTTGAAAAGAAGAGAAAAGCTAAGGGCCTGTTTGACATTGTTTTCTGTATTTTGTTTTCAAAGTTGTGTTATCAGAAATGAGAACAAAATACAGTTTTTGTAGTTTTCAAAAAACAAGTGTTTGGTTAATGTTTTCTAAAATCTATTTTTTAGTTTTATTTTTTTTAAATCTTAAACAAAATATTAACAAATATATTTACAAAGAGAAAAATATTTTAAAAGTTTGTAATAAATAATGAGATAAAGTAATGTGAAAGTAAGGAGAAAAACTTTGAGGAAAGAGAAAGTGATGACAAATAAATTGATACGAGAAAAAATAAAAAATAAAGTGATGAGAAATAAATTAAAGATAGAACAGTGTAAGAAAGAAATTAGAGATAGATTTAGGCTATGTTTGGTAAAGAAGAAAAATGAGAGGAAAAGAAAATATAGGAGAGAAAAATGAGTGCTTGGTAAGAAACAAAACTTGAAAAGAAGAGAAAAGCCAAGTTTCTTTCATTTCTATATACCAAACAACTAAGAAGAAAGCACACTTTCTTTTATATCCTTCTAACTTTCTCTTCTTTGTTTCGTTCTACTAAACATAGTGCTAGTGAAAGTATTGAGATACTGAACCATCATAGCTCTCTGATTCTCAGGTTGGTTTGATGTTCTACACTTGCATTTTCTGGACATCTTCATCGATTTTCGGTGCAGTTTATGTCTTTCCATTTGAAAAGATCTACTTAGTGAAAGAAAGGAAAGCAGACATGTATAGACTGAGTGTATACTATGTCTGCAGCACACTGTGTGACATGGTAGCACATGTCTGTTACCCTACATTCTTCATGATCATACTCTACTTCATGGCGGGTTTCAGAAGAACAGTTCCTTGCTTTTTTCTGACATTATTTGCAATACTATTAGTAGTTGTCACAAGCCAAGTAAGTTTCAAGAGTTAAACAATACAAAATGCTTGTGTTAGTATCAATTTTTTCTTTCGAAACTTGCTTCTCGAGCAAAAACCACATGCCTGACTGTTTGAGCTACCCTTCTCGGGTGCGAATGCTCGTGTTGTGAATGGTTTTAATGTTGACATAAATTTGTTTGTGTAATAAGGGAGCAGGAGAACTCTTTGGAGCTGCTGTTTTGAGCATTAAAAGAGCTGGAATGTTTGCCTCTTTGGTACTAATGTTGTTTCTCCTTACAGGAGGTTATTATGTTCAGGTAATTTCTTGTGCCATAAGAATCTCACATATTCAATCATAAGAACATAAACTATTCCATTCGCCACTAATATGTTTTGAGTTAGAATCCATGAATCTTTAAAATGACATCGAAACCAATATTATAGTCCACAACAATAACTACCACTATTTTATTTATCGCTAATTGGTTTTGAGTTGAAACTCCATTAATCTATTGCCATGTCAAATTTGATGATCACTAATAAATAGTTTTAAGTTTCAAAGCCTAATAGCTCAAACGAGCATCGAGCCCACAACAATAACGAACTCGTAAACTCCTTAAATTTTAACAACATATGCATTATCGTTGTCAAACTTCAAAGACACAATATCACAAACACTTTGTAATCACAGAAATCAAAGACAAAAATTATAAGAACATGAAAACTAAAGAAACACAAAGGATTATACTGGTTCGAAACAAGATCAAGAAAGATCTTGAATCTACATCGAGTTTAGAAATACACCACAAGCCTCGACAATCAAGAACTTTGCCTTTCTCCCTGTACAAAAACCCGAGTACACCCAAGTAATACTCTCTCGCAGTTGTGTCACTCTCAAATACAAAGATCTCTTTCTTGGTGCTTCTCTCTCGAGCTACTCTGCTAACAATTATCTTAGAGCAAGATCATTATATAAAGATCAGATTTTTTTTCTCTTGATTAGTATAATGGAGTGGTGTTTGTTTTTGTTGTTGCAGCACATACCAATATTTATGCAGTGGTTGAAGTACTTGTCGTTCATGTACTATGGGTTTAGACTACTCCTAAAAGTACAGTACTCTGGAGAACAGTTATATGAGTGTGAAAGCAAAGGAGGGTGCAGGCCTTTACAGAGCTCTCCTTCATTTGACACTGTGAATCTCAATGGTGGCTTGCAAGAAGTGTGGATCTTGCTACTCATGGCTTTGGCTTATCGCTTGTGTGCTTACTTCTGTCTTCGTAGGAGAATTAGTATATGAAAAATAAATACACATATATTTATATAACACATTTCATTTACAATGGAAAATTTTCATACTTTGTTGCATAATAATAATAATAATAATAATAATAATAATATCATCCCCACAAAAAAGTTTGTCTTTTGGTTTTTTTCTTCATGTGAACTTGGGGTGAATTGTTTATTATGATGAAAAATCACATACTAGTTGATCACTTTATGATGAGAAGAAGTTTGAACCAATCAAACTCTACAATGAGGCATTTATATATACATGTGTGCCTTTTTAGCGTTTATATGTTTTTGGACATGTGTTTTGTCATATTACATGTTTGGACTTTATGTTTTGTAAAATGGTTCAAATACAATCCTAAACCTGATTTCGGTAAAAAAAAATTCAACTGAAATTACAAATAATTCACCAAACTAACAATTCAAAACAAAAATAAAATCATTCTGTTTAAAAATTGTTTTGTTATATTCAAATTTTTTTTCATCAAAATTGAGTTTATGAGTCTATTTAAACTATTTTACAAAATATAAAGTCCAAAAATGAATTTTTTATAACAAATGATTCAAACAAGTAATGAGAAAAAACATGAGGTCTAAAAATGTATAAACATTTTTTTGTGTACATATAAATACATGCTAGATGCTTCTCTCCCTTTTTTTTTTAAAGAAAATTCTCTTTTATAAATATATCTAATCTAAATACTTGATATATATATATATATATGGATATTACTTAATTTTTTAATGTTTAAAAAAATTATAATTTTTTATTAAATCCATATGTCGAATAGGCAAACAAGAGAATTCAAGAGAAAATGTTAAAAAAAAAAATAGAGAGAGAATTTTTAGCACTTAGTGGTTAAGGTGGGTTATATGTATTATGTGGTACAAATTATGAGAAAATAAACATGTAATCAAGCTGGATTAGAGCAAACCAAGACAAGTCATGCCAAAAAAAAGTCAACTTTCTTTATGAATTTTATTAGCTTAAAGGCAATGAGGGATTAGAAGTAGGATCAAGTTTGTTGGTTGTTAGATGAACCAATAATCACATGGACATGTGCTTTGCTTGCTACATCCATAGTTGTCACCAAAAGCTTTCACTTTTTCAATAAAGTATTTTTTTAAATAAAAAAAATTATTGAGCAAGCTATGAATTATTTTTAGTTTATTTTGTAGGTTTATACATTTTTAGATCATGTGTTTTGACTCATTAACTGTTTGGACCTTGTGTTTTGACAAATTATTTTTTGGACTCTGTGTTTTGTAAAATGGTTCAAATAGGCATTTAAACCTGATTTTGATGAACAAAAAATTGAATATAACAATACAGTTCTTAGGCAGAATGATTGTATTTTTGTTCTCAGTTGTTAGTTTGATGAATTATTTATGATTTTAGTTTAAAAAAAATTGATCAAAATCGGATTTATGGGTCTATTTGAACTATTTTAAAAAATACAGGATTCAAAAAATAATTTGTCAAAACACAGAGTCCAAACTGGTAATGAGACAAAACACAAGATCTAAAAATGTATAAACCATTTTTTTTAGTCTAAATATTACTTGATCTAACGAGGAATTTTGTAAAAAAAAAATGATCTAAACATAATTATTTTCATAGAATTGATTTTTTTTTTGTCTAAGAGTTTTTATTTTCAAGAATTGTAAATTAATGAATTGGATATTACTTCTTATAGAACCATCTTTATCATGAACATGAACCAATTACCACAAGTCCATGTGATTTGCTTCCTACATTTATAGTTGTCACCAAATACTTTCTATTTTTCAATAAAGTATTTTTAACAAAAGGGAAAACCAAACTTAAACATTGACCAAGCTATGACTTTTATTTATTTTTTAGTCTAGACAAGAATATATTAATTATTTTATCTAATGAGGGATTTTGTAAAAAATTATCTAAAGTTAATATTTTTCTTCAAGGGTGAATTGAATTAGGGTAAATTTGTAATTCTAAGAGGATTACAATCAATTTGGTAAATTCTTTATTTAAACTTATTTATCGTATTTGGAGCCATATCATTATAATATTTCATGAGAATTCTTCAATACTTACAAATATGATAAAAAAAAATATTAAATCTTATAAGACAAAAATTAACAAGATTAAAACAAATTAAACCAGACAGATTTTCATTAATTTTTTTACACATTTGTCTTAGAATTTCTGTTTTATCATACATACAATTTCTGATTTTTTTTATATATATTTTATTAAATCTTGAGGTAGTGGTAATATAGGATAAATAACAATTGGGTCCCTAAGTTTTACCAGTTGTAATACTTAGAACCTTAATTTTTATTTTATAGCAATTAGATCTTCAACATTTACTTTTTTACTCACTTAGGTCCCCCAAAGTTATATTTTATTAAATAAATCTTATTTTGGAATGGTAAAGTAGGATTTTAACAAAAAAATAATACCTATTTTTTTTATCTTCAAACACTTCTTTATTAATTAATTATTATAAATTATAATACTTTTGGTAATTGACCTAAATATTTATTTTTAAATATTAAGAAATAATAATAAAAATATTTTCTATTATACCTCTTAACTATATAAAATATTAATTATTTTATCATTTTTAATAAAAAAAACCATACATACTTTAAATTTTAGAAGCATGAAATTTATTAAAGCTACTTCTATCTATAACATATTTTTCCTCAATTAATACATATTTAAATTCCTCATAAATTGTTAAAAACTCTTTCCACACATACAGAAAAAAAAATTAAGTGAAAATAATTTTTATAATTTATGAGAAGTTTAAATAAAAATGTATATGACGAATACTTCTACCTCCATTTGATGCCTAGATTCACAATGACCCAACCCCACCTGTGTTCGATAAAGATCCAAGAAGGAGGAAGCCTAGTTCAGCAAAAATAGAAAGCCTAGATCTAAGAATGAGGAAGCATCATTAAAGGAAGAAGATGAATAGTGTGGAAATTTAGGGTTAAGGTTTGTTCATAGAAGAAGAATAAGAAGAAGTAGGGGAGTAGTTTAGGATTAGTGTTTTATTAAAAACACGCTTTTTTTTTAAATCTCAATATTGATTTTTATTAATTTGATATTAAAATTAGTTTTATTTTATTTAATTTTTAATTCAATAATATTTTATTAATATTATTAAATTAACTAATTTATAAAATAGAGTGTATTTTAGTACAGGGTATTGTTTTGTTCTATTTTGCAAAATGTATAGTTCAAATTGTCATTTATCAAAATAGAAAGTTCGATCAGTAACTATTGCAAAACACAGAATCTAAAATGATATTTACTCTTAAAAATAATAAAATATTTGATAATAAAGAAGGATTTATAGAGAGAAAAATAGGTGATATTTAAAAAAAAAAATCATATTTTACCCTTATAAATTATGATTTATTTAATAAAATATAACTTTGACACCTATGTAAGCCATAAAATAAAGGAAGATTTACAATCACATACTTTATAATATAAATAATTACTAATTTGAAACTGATATTTTAATATACCCATATTATAATATTAATTAACCGAAACAACAAACAATCAAATTTTATTTACCTATTTATTATACCAACTTTTTTTTTATCATAATATATCACATTCAATATATTTCCTTATATTATATATTTCCTTTATATTTTTATAATTATATACTTACTAGTTTCAAATGACATTACTAATTTAAACAAGCATATCATTATAATTATTCAACTATCGAGTATCAAACAATATTGATGTATAAACATATTATAATTAAAGATGACACCAAATAAGTTTGATGGCCATTATTCATATAACAAATGTTATCATTAAAACCAATTTCAAGAAATATAAGAAATGGGTAAGGTCTGTAATTTTCATATGAGATTGGATGAAAAATAAAAAATAAAAGTAATAGAAACATTAAAAAGCTACCAAATGGTACCCAAATTGATTGCTTTGCTCAATATTGGACAACTTGGTGGCATCTTATGATCTTCAGTCTTTATATTACTCTTCAAGTTAGTTACTAGTACAACAACAAAGTTGTGTTGCTAATAGCCAAACTATATGTAATAGCAATAATAAAAACTACCTATTAGTATCCAACATTTAAAAACGTTGCAGTATAAATCCAACAATAAATTTATATTTATATACTCAGTGATATATATTACATAAAAAAAACTACATATTAATTTCCAACATTTAAACATTCTAAATTACCATTTGTTATCATACTTACAAGAGTTATTGTTTAATATCCAAGAGAGTCTAAAATACTACTTTTTGGTATCAAAAAATAATAATAGTAGAAACATATTCTTAATAAAAATGAGATCAAATAAGTTATATGTTATATCAATTATAACAAACAGGATATGTTTAGAATAAACAATAAACAGCTATCAAACAGTATCCAAAATGCTTGTTCTTCACCTCCTTGGATTATGCAGTCAATGACTACGTATTTTTTAATTTTCCACTAATCTTACAATATAACCATGGTGTTTCTTTATTAATAATAAAACCAAATAAAGTAAATAATTAGTTATATGAATTAATAATATGTTCGTCAATTATGTTATTTTAATAAAGTTTGTATGTTATTGAGTATTTAAAAAAAATAACAAAATTCGTATGTTAGTGGGTATTTTAAAGAATTAACTTTAATATATTATTCGGTTATATATAAAAATAATTAATACATTTTAAATATATATTTTTATCTCAAACAAAACTGGAATTATTAAATTCCCCTAAAATAAATATTGGGATAGTTAAGATGTAAGTGTAGTCGGTAAAAAATAAAGACTCCACGCTATTTTCCCGGTAATATAACACCTAAAATTAATATAAAAATAAAATATTTCTTCCAAATTTATTTATTTCATTTCATATCCTCAAATTTGTTTTTGTCTTAAAAAACAATTTTTTTTTTGACAAATTAAAAAAGCAATCTTTTATTGAATGATTGATTGGTACTGAAAAAAAATCCACAGGGACTCGAAAGTGATTTCCGACACAGTATTCACTTTCACTTTCAGAGGTTTCATAAAAATCCAATCTTTCTTCCTAACACAACTGGCGCTCTCTCTCTCTGCCACTCTCAGTCTTCTTCTTCTTCTCTCTCTTTCTATTCAGAATATAATCCAATAAAGTCAATTCCTTTTTATCTGAGAGAAACTCCGTCACTCAGTTCTTATCTGTATCTGTAATGGAACTTGTTCCATACTCAGAACCGAACTCATCAAACCCAGCTTGGCAAGACATGTTTCGATCAGCCTCAATTCGAAAACCCTCCCCAACCCCACCATCACACGCGCCTCCTTCGGCGCGTGGGAGCGAATCACCGGAAATGGCCGCCGACCCAGATCGTACAGCCACCCTCTCCGGCGATCCCCAGGTACGACTCGCGCTCTACATAGCCATGGCCCACGCTGGCCTGGCCTTCACTATCTTCATTCTCTTCGCCGTTTGTAAGCTTCTAGAGGAATATCTCAGACCCATTCAATGGGCTGTGCTTTGCTCAATCCCATTAAGGGGAATTCAACAAACCCTAGAAGCCTTCTGGACTGAGCCATTGAATTTGGGCTTGACAGAGACCGTTCTAGCCATCCCAGTAGCTGTTTTTAGGGTTTTTGTTGGTACCCTTGTAGAGGTCCGGGAAGCTGCGGTTCGAATTCTGCTCAGAAAACCCAAATCAGCTCACTCCAAACGGCGCCGTGGCGCCTTCTCGAAGCTGCTCCGGTGGCTGGTGTCGTTTTGGGTGTTCATTTTTGTTTATGAGACTTTTGGTGGGTTAGGGTCTTTAGGGATTGTTGGGTTGGGTTTTGTGTTCAGTGCCAAAACAGTTGATTCCACCATGTCAACGGTTACTTCTTTCAGAAGTGTTAGCTTCCCTCGTAGTAGAATTAGTGCTTTTTTCACAAGAGGGTTGTTGAAAAGGTTGAAGACCATTGTTGGAATTGGTTTAATTATTGGTATGATTGTTGGGTTTTTGTTTGGTGTTACATTTTTCTCTTATAAGATTGGTGTTGAAGGTAAAGATGCTGTTATTTCATTGAAACTACATGTGGAAGAGAGCAATTATGCTGAGAGAATTGGTGTTAAGAAATGGATGGAAGAGAATGATTTGCCTGGAATGGTAGACAAGTATAGTACCAAAGCATATGAGACTGTTTCTGAACAGATTGACACTTTAGCAATGCAGTATAATCTAACCGAATTCGTCACTGGAATCAAGCATTTTATTATCAAGCGCCAGGCGAATTCCTCAGTGCCTTCAACCGCTCTGATTAGCCCCTCACCTTACACCGAAAAGCTTTTGAGTTTAAGGAATCGGATGAGTAACCGAGAATGGGGACAGATTTACACAGAAATGGATGCCATAATCCGAGAATTGATCATCACTAGGGAGGATTTGGTAGAGAAGGCAAAAGGATATGCTGTAAAAGGCGTGGATGTGTCGCAGCGTGTGCTCACTAGTAGCACAACCGTTCTGGGAAGCAGTGCGAAATTCATGTTCTCCATAGGGAATTCCATCATTTCTGGTGCTGCTGAGGTTTTCAATTTCTTGTCTCAGTCAATGGTGTTCTTCTGGGTTTTGTATTACCTCATTACAACCGAGTCCGGCGGTGTGACTGAGCAAGTGATATGCATGCTTCCAATTTCGAAATCAGCTAGAGATAGATGTGTTGAGGTTCTTGATCAAGCTGTTTCAGGAGTACTTCTGTCCACTGCTGAGATTGCATTTGTTCAAGGATGTCTAACATGGCTTTTGTTTAGGCTGATTAAGATACATTTCTTGTACATGTCTACAGTTCTTGCTATCATTAGCTCTCTGTTACCAATCTTCCCATCATGGTTTGCAACAATTCCAGCTGCTCTGCAACTTGTGCTCGAAGGTAGATACATCGTGGCGATCGTTTTATTCATTGTTCACCTTTTTCTTATGGATTATGGTGCATCCGAAATTCAGGAGGACATTCCTGGCCATAGTACTTATCTCACTGGTCTTAGCATCATTGGTGGAATGACATTGTTTCCCTCGGCGCTAGAGGTAAATTTTCATCTTGTTTCTTCATATATTTTCTATGTTTTGCCTTAAATTTCTGGTGCAAGCCTCCCCATCTGAAGCCTAAAATACTTTGGGCCAAATGAACTTACTTCAGATAACTTAGTTCAACCAACCAATAGAAGTAACTCAAATAGACAAGCATATGATTTGTTCCCACAAAGTCTGATGCTCGAGTCAGCAATTGATAGTTTCTTAGTCTCCAAATACTGTAGGATTAAACATAGTTTAGGCTCAAACTGTCAGGATGTGGTTTGCTATATTTTTTTTATAAAAAGAAATAAATAAAATCATTCTCTTAGACTATTGCCTGCTCTTCTTGCCAACTTGTGCTATATTTCAAATGAGTATTCATAACATTTTTCTTGGAAATGCTATTATTTGCATAGTTTTCACATTACAATTGAATGCTATTATTTGTAGGATTAAACATAGTTTAGGCTCAAACTGTCAGGATGTGGTTTGCTATATATTTTTTGAAAAAAAGAAATAAATAAAATCATTCTCTTGACTATTGCCTGTTCTTGCCAACTTGTGCTATATTTCAAATGAGTATTCATAACACTTTTCTTGGAAATGCTATTATTTGCATAGTTTTCACATTACCATTGAATTCTCTCATCTGTTTCTAGAATTTTTTCTTCTTCTTTTTTTGGGTACTGACTATGGTTACTGGGCTGGTTTATAGGGTGCAATTATGGGGCCACTGATAACCACAGTTGTGATAGCACTCAAGGATTTGTATGCTGAATTTGTTCTTGAAGAACCTAAGAAAAAAGAGAGCTAACTTACTCTGGTATGGGATGGCATATCCATTTTATTATTATTTGTTTGCATCATTATTTGGATTGCAAGCACATTATTCTTTCCCCTATAATTTATGTTTGAAAGTGATTCTATTCTTCTCTACTTAGATGAGATGGTGTGTGTTTATTCATTAATCAATATTTATTTATAACAAAGCATATTAGCATCTTTAGATGAGTTGCTAATAGGTGTCTTTTTCTTTCCCACTACTTCCTTGTAATCTTTAGATCATGAGTTGTTATTGTATCTTCTTTCTTACTTTTTGCTTTGGTGGGTTGTATTTTTGAAGAAAAAAATAACTATTGTACATTCTCTGTATTCATGTAAGACTTGGTTACTTTTTGTAGGTGTATACATTTTGTAAGTTATTAATAAATATTAATGATTACTATCTATGGTTACTTTAATATTAATTATTAGATTAAGTTCAATAGTTCATATTTATAGTTGTTAATTAATATTTTTAAAAATAAATTTTGATTTTTTCAGATTTTTTGAAGAGTTACCTGATGAAAAATGTGCATTTATTACGAAAATATAATATTGTAAACTTTTTATTTTTTAAATATATGTGAATTTCTAAATATAGATAATGTTTCTTATTTGTTGGAAACAACAACATTAATTATGACAAAAAAAAAACTAAATTCGAAATTATTGTAGAAAAAAAAATATTTACTTGTTGGTGACTTGTCATACCACGTCACTATGTTGTTAATTCATTATAATTGTTAGTACACATCTATGAATAGTCACCATTGATAAGTATTTCATATGTATATGGAGACAAAAATATTGGTGAAAATAGATTTTTCTTTTTTTAATATTATTTTGATGATTCTTTATAAAATAGCCTTCACATTGTGTTTTTATTGTCAATACATCAATATTTTGTGTTTTTTATACATGGTTACATGTCTTATAGTAATAAATTTGAAATTTTACACCAAAAAAAATAGAAGCACAGGTTTTATATTTTTAGAATATAAGACATAAAAGCCCAATTAAAAATGATTACTTAATATAAAATCCTAACTTAAACAGGCCAATCTTAGCTTAGAGTTCTGTGTTAGTTACAGCCAATTTGTCATGAGTTAATATTCATGATTATCTCTTTATTTTTCTAATTATTGAATCTTATACATGTATTTATATTTATAGATTTCTACCACTTTTTTCCTTTTAATAATTTATGGTAATAGTAAATTGTAATATGTGGTTTGGTTACTCATAATCTTAAAACCACATTTTTGTGGTTTGGGTAAATCACTCACATGTGATTCATTAGTAAATTTAGAAATTAAAAATGAAAGTATGTAAAAATATAAATTTAGAAAATGAGGAATAACTTTTAAATTTGACAATAAAAATGGCTATTATAAATATTGTTTTTTATATTAAACTGTACAATGATCTCACTTATTCCTTTTTATATTCTGATTAGTACTCTATTACTAATTTCAGCTTTATGCATTGAAGGAAAATTCATAAAGTGATATATTTGTTAGTTTCTTACTTATTCAAGTTAAATTAGCTAAATTGGGAAAACCAACAAATGTCATAATTAATTTTAGTTCTCAAACAAAATCTTCCTAGTTACAAAATACAAAATACAAAATACACTTCAACCCTAATTGAATTAAATATACTTGTATATAAATATATATAGGACAATTCTCATATAGGAATTTCCCTTTAAACTTTATCGGGTGAGGCTCTTAGTATTCTTGACCTATGAATAGTTTTCGGTGCAATTTTTTTAATGACCGTATATATTGTAGTTATTTAGAGCATCTTGTAAATTTTTATAAAATTCTGAATAATTTACAATACCGAAAATTATGTTTAAACATGTTGCACGCGTGATTAATTCTTTTTATGCGCGTGGAAAATAAGATATTTAAATCTAGTTTTCGCTACTGTAAACTATTTGGAATTTTTTAGACAAATCTCATATAGACCTATCGGTGAGAGTATGTTCTCAACATTTCCATTAATTGAGTGGCAGCATACCATATCCAACAATGGAATAATTTATTCTCATAAATTATTTAGTGATAGTGACCACTTAATAAGTTGTTTGGATATGTTAAAACAACTGAGTGATTATTATTCTTCTCTCTTCTATACTTATTTTATATTTTTTTAACTTCCATATAAGGACAAAAAAGAATAAATATTAAGTTACTAGTGGTGAACATGGCCTTAGACCAAAAAGTTGACAAATGTGCAAAATGTATTTGGATTGTGATTAGTTAATTGTTGTGATAAATAAAAAGTTGATAATGATATATTGATTATATTCTACCATGCACTTTCTTCCTTTTTTTTTTAAACTATTTTTCTTCATCTGTTTAACTGAATTTGAGGCTCAACTAACTCATTATTTTATAAAGTAAAAAAAAAAAGCATAATATTACTCCAATTACTTTTTACCTTTAAATTAGAACCATGCAAATGAATCAAATTTGTACTTTTAATTATATGGATTTTGCAACACACTTGTCTCTTTTTTCTTTTGAGAATAAAATAAAGTACATTTGTGGATTCTTTCTCTTCACCTCTGCCACCTTAAGAGCTAATAGGATTTTATTTTTAAAAAAAAAAAAATTTACATTTTTAGAATTAATATTTTTTTTAAAAAATGGTTTTGGATTTTCATAATATGATTTTAGTTTTCTTACAAAAATATATTTTTGTTTATAATACTATTCAACATATATATATTCATTTCAACTTCTTAAAAGTTGGAAGAAAAAAAATTGGTAAAATTTAAAAAATATATATTAAAAGAGTATAGAAATGTTATTTTTAATCAAGAATAAATTCTCATAAATCTTTATATGAATTAAAGCATTATTAGTTAGATAATTAATAAACCTTTTTAATTAGTGAAAATAAACCTTTTTTTTTCTTTTTGTAAACTAGCTTTCTTGGTATAGTATCGAATATGAAAATTGAGTATCGAATGTCTCGAGAATTTTATTTTGTTAAAAAATAAAAAATATTTTTTTTTGACCAAACACTACTTAATTCAATTTTTATATTCTACACTTACTTGTGGAAAATGGTAGTAATTCAACTTTGTGGTAAACATTGACCCAAGAAAAAATACACACCAAAAAGTATATGGAGCCCAAATGAGTAGATAATCATCTTAAATTAGCAACTTAATATCTTCTTTTTCCCCATAAAAAATGTAAAGCAACAACTTTTTACCATCCTTGGTGGTGCCTACAAAGATATATGAAAATTTCTACGATAGGATCTTCAAAAAGAATCATATCAGTGAGGTTCTTTTATGTTCTCAACACGTGAACAATTTTCAACGCGATTTTTTTATTACCGTGTATATTGTAGTTATTTAGAGCATCCTGCAAATTTTCAGAAAATTCCAAATAATTTACAGTACCAAAAACTAGTTTAAAAACAGGTTATTGCACACATAACTAATTGTTTTATGTGTGTGAAAAATAATATGTTTGAACTCAGTTTTCGGCACTGGAAATTATTCAGAATTTTCCAAAAATTTACAGGATACTTCAAATAACTGCAATATACACGGTCATAAAAAAAATCGTACCGAAAACTGTTCACGAATCGGAATTACAAACGAGCCACACCGATAGAGTTCTTTTTAAAGCCCCCTACTATCAAATCTGATAATTTTGCAAATAGACAAAGAAGATTTGAGAGAGAGAATCAAAAGGGAGACTAGGTTTTCATTATGTCGAAATGATAAAAATAAGAGTACAAGAGCAACAAAATATATAGTCAAAATAATAAGAGACTAAAAGACTAAACTACTCTTACATATTAATAATACTTTTATTATTAACAAAATCCTCCTAAAGACAGAGTACAACTCCAACTTGTATCTTAAACCTTAGAGAATGCTTTACTTTTTTCTTTTAAAAAAAGTGTAATTGAAGATTAAGTTCCTTAAATTTTTTGGGTTTTTTTTTTTCTAACGAAATTAACAAATAGAGATTGTGTTATATAATAATGGGAAAATTACACCTAATACCCAATTTAAGTTAACCTATTTAATTTTTACCCAATTTTTAAAACTCTTAGATTAATACCCAAATTATTAATGACTCTACCCATTATACAGTGGTCTACTGGAACTGACTGTGGAATATTATTTAAAGAGGGAAGTAAATGACACGACAGTGGCAAAGATTGAGATTTTTACATTAGACTTCTAGTAGTGTTTTAAGAGTAATATGGGAAATGTGCTTAAAAAAATAGGTAATATTCAACTAAATATTATTAGTAGCTATTTTTAGTTAACTAATCCTAAAACTGGGTATTTTTCAAGTTATCCCTATAATAATCTATTTAAGATTGTGATTGAATTTTCATAACAAAGGACCCTTAATCTCAAAGTTTGACACGTTTTTGGTTAATAGGTCGGTTAAGAAGAATTAAAGGCAGTCAAATTCTAGTCAATTACGATTTATTTATGTTTATACATATCTCAAACTTATTTTGTCTTTTTCCATACATAATCAAACTCTTTTTCTTTACACGTGGCAAATGTTTATCACTTAAATTAATGATAATATATCTAGTTTCCCAATCTAATTAAGACACCTATAATTATTGTAAATTTCCACGAAAAAAAACATATATAATTATTTTAACTTTTAATTTTTGTGAAAAAGTTGTGGATATCTTGAATTTCAAAGTAGTCGACCTTCTCAAATTTTTGAGAAAAATTAAGAATTTTTGTCTCATAAAATATAAAATATGTAGTTTGTAATTTATTAGACTGAAATACTTGCTTGGTTGTATTTATTAAAATGGTTTGACTTATTGATAAAATATTAATTCTAGCTAAATAAGATTAAACAGTTGTTTTAGATACCAATAATTAAGACACATTTTATAGCAACAAATTTGAATCTAGAATCTTTAAATTTATTGGATCGACAAAATGATTATTTAAGTTTTTCTTTAAAAAAAATAAAATCTTTGAATTTATAAATAGTAACATTTAATTTCGTATGTTTTTTTATTTAGAACATACTTTTTAAAATAAATTTCTCATTTAAATTTATTATAATTTTGCAATATTTTTTTTGAACTTATCCTAAATTAATTGATTTATCACTTAAAAATTTTACAATTTAGAGCCATTCACTATTTAAATTAAATTAAATTCACACTTCTAATTGCTAAAAAAAATTAATGACCAAATTTCCAATTCTCAAAAATTGAAGCGGAACATGAATGTTACTTATAAATTTTATTTTTGAAGTTATCTTGCACTTTAACCTAATTTTAAAATTTTTTAGCAAAATGATCTCCGACACTCCAGACAAACTATTAAAAAAAATTCAAACAGACAAATGTCATTTTGTAAAAACTTATTAAAATTAAGCTTAATTTCAAAAAATAATTCGTTTTGCTAAAAGACCCCACATATTATATAAATATATATATACATACATATATATTAGCAAACTTAATGGGATCAAAATCTATATCTATATGTAACATCAATGTGATGTGATCTTCATGACACATGAGAAAGAAACCTTTTCTTTTGTCTTTCATTCGAAGAGAGAAAACTCATCAAGCCTCTTCTTCTTCTTCTTATCCATTAATATTCTCATTCTTATTTTGAACCCAATCTCTAATTAATTAATGAACACTTGACATAATTCTCTACACCTTGGAAGATCCCACAAGGTATGTTACTCATATTATATTCCAAAACAAAAACAAAAAACCCTTAAAACATTTGAAATTATTTAATAGTGTTTCATAATTACAAACTTTATTCTATATTATACATAACACTTAATACACACACATCATGATCATGCATAGGATTAGATAACACAAATAACATGGCCCCATTAACACACCACAACTTGAAAATAATGTGGTCAAAATTGCACAATATATATATATATATATAAATATATATTTATTTATATAGTTGCATTAGGTGGCCAACCTTATATCATAAAAAAATATCTTTTTTTTTTTTTTTGAGGACACTGTACCCGCCAGAATTCAAATCAGTTAATTTGACACAAGGGTAAGAATCAAAATAAGTAACTAACTTTGTTCTTATTCCAATCAAAACCAAGGTGAAAACAAATTAGTCTTTGGTTTTTTTTTCCTACTTGAGAATATTTGTTTATTTATATGTATCTTTAGGTTTTGTCATTTTGGTAATTTTGTATAGAAAGAGATATAGGGAGAGAGATTTGCAGTTGAAGAAGCAGTTGGGTTGAGCTTTGCTTTCTTAATAAACAAAAACCTGAGGGAAGTTAGGCCAACCGTTGGCTTCCCTCCAAACTCTCTCTTCTTCTGATTCACTTGGGATTAAAGCAAAAGCCTTTTGCAGTTGATTCTTGGTCACCATCTGAGAACCAACTTCACCTTTCTCGACACACTCTTCGCACCTATTTTTCCTCAGCTCCTTTTGCTTCATATAAACTATTCAGTTTCTCTCCATTTTCTTCATCTTCAGTCCAATCCTCTCGTACCCAGATCAGCTTTTGTCCTCTGCAGCAAGTTGGTTTGTGATTCCAGGCTCTGAAAGTGTTGTTGAGAGGTTTTGGGTTCTGACCCATCTGTAGTTTCAGCTTCAAGTTTGAGTTTTTGGTACTATTTATCACAGAGAATCTTCCAAGTTTTTGGTCTGTGGAGTTTCAAGTTCAAACCTTTTGGAGTCTCAAATGGTAATTTCATCCTTTTGTCTCTTTCAACTCTCTTAATTTTGCTCCATAGTTGGAAAGTTAGAAACGCAAGCCTGATATATATATATATATATATATATATAGATAAATACGGGAAAAACCAGAGTTTCAGATTGATTAGTCATACCAGAGAAAAGCTATTAAAAAAGTTTGAAGCTTGATATTAGTTATCTAAGAGATTCAAGTTTGTTTTTTTGGTTCTGACCCAAGAAAGTTTATTCAAGTTTGAGTCTTTGGTACCTTGCTAAGAGCTTCAAGTCCATTCCTTTGGAGACTCAAATGGTGATTTCCATACTCTTTTAAGCTGCAAAAACCAGAGTTGAGATTGATTAGTCGAACTAGTTTTTGAATTCAAGCAATGAATACCCGGTACTTCTCCCCATCATCAGACTCCTCCTTGTGTAGCTCTGGCAGCACAACAGTTCCATTTTCATCGATTTCCGCCGTAGGAGATCGAATGGCAACGACAGCAGCATCAGCACCAGCAGCAGCAGCCACTCGGAATAGGCCTTCTCGACCTCCATCTTCACTGTTGATAAGAATGGCCATGAGAGTCTCTAGAGCAAGGTGGTTTACTTTCTTTAGAAGAGTGTTTCATTACCAAAATGGAACAAGATCAGATCTTGGGTCTAATCCTTTCAATTCCAGCACTTGGATGATGCTGGAGCTCATAGCTTTGGTTGTTCAGATAAGCCTCACAACAATCACTCTAGCTACCTCGAAGAGGGAAAGGCCAGTTTGGCCTATGAGGATGTGGATTGTTGGCTATGATATTGGCTGTTTTCTTAATCTTCTGCTGCTCTATGGGCGGTACCGGTATCTTCATCTCACTCAAGGAGATGCTTATAGCCTTCCTGATGTTGAGCACCAAAGAGGGATTGAAGAATCCAGGTAAGAAAGAATTGACATGTTTTCCTGCTTTTGATCATATTTGTTCTCATTTTAACATGTTAAGTAGTAATGACATGTTTAATTAGGGTGAACGTTGATTATTTGTGTGTTAATGATTCTCATTTAAAATAAATAACAGTTTCCAGAAGCATCTCTGTCACATGTTGGTCGTAAGTTTAAATAATAACATAGATATTAAAATTTTATTGTCTACTTTTCCGAGGCATCTCTTTCACATATGGATTGACGAAGCATGCCCTTGGGCTAGACGATGAGTTTTGTTGGTTAGAGGAAATCCTCCTCCAATTTGTACTCTTTTTTCGTTACATTCTGAATAGTAATAAACTCTATTCCCGACAAAACAAAAGAATAACAGTTTGGTCAATTTAAAACATTTTGATTATGTCTGCAATACAAGTCATAATTCTCATTCATCTACTAAACTATTTTGATTTTGATTATGGTTTGGTAAACATGTCACAAGTAAGATCATTGCCTTTTTACCTGTATTCTTTCTGGTTTTGAGCTTGTTGTGTGCAACTTATGCAGGACCACACATTTGATGAACAAGTGCAGGACTTCACTCGAGCTATTCTTCGCCATATGGTTCGTAATGGGCAATGTTTGGGTGTTCGATTCTCGATTCAGCTCACTCCGCCGCGCTCCAAAACTCCATGTCCTATGCATCTCTCTGCTGGCTTGGAATGCCATAAGCTACTCTTTCCCATTCCTATTGTTCCTTCTTTTATGTTGCTGTGTACCATTGATCAGCAGCCTCCTTGGATACAACATGAACATGGGTTCCATCGACAAAGGAGCTTCTGAAGACCAAATTTCTCAACTACCCAATTGGAAGTACAAAGCTGTTGACAACAAATCAGACAACACAAACAACAGCAGTAATTCAGACTCCATTGATGAAGACCCAGTAAGTCTTTTACTCAAAATATCTATTTTTTCTTTGAGAACTTTAATCAAACAGTTGGAGCTCATTATTTTTGTGTGATTTCAACAGGAATGCTGCATTTGCTTAGCTAAGTATAAAGACAAGGAAGAAGTGAGGCAACTACCATGCTCTCACATGTTCCACCTCAATTGTGTGGATCAATGGCTCAAAATCATATCTTGTTGCCCTCTTTGTAAACAAGAACTACAAAGATAGCAAATGGAAAAAATTGCTCGGGTAGCTCGAATGGTTAGGCATGTGGTTTGTTCTCACAAGTTTCGAGATTCAAATACATCTCGAATACTTACGTAGTAATTGTTATAGTTTTTTGGTCTCCAAATATTGTAGAATTAGGCGGAAAGCAAATGAAAAAATGAATTTTTTTTTTTAATTTTTATTTGGGTGTGATTTAAATGTATTCTTATTTGTAATTGGTTACTTGAGTGAGTTTATTGCTTGTACATTGGATCAGGTCACCAGTAACCAAAACTATACTCTTCTTTTTGAGTACAAATATAGCAATATTAACAAGAGAGAATGATGTGAGAATATTCACCACCACCTAAGGGACATGATCCACTTCATATATATTCCATTACATTACAATACAATATTTTTTTTTTTGGTCCTTTTTTTTAAAAAAAAATTTGAGTGCCATATAATGTATTTTTCTTTGTAAGTAATATATCGATTATATTTGTATTTATTTATACACAACAAGCTCTTTATCCTTTGTATTTTTGTTTTTTTCTCATATACTTCAATTAAATTTGTTGATTATTGGCATAATTTTTTTTCCTTGACAATATTAATTCTAATTTAATACACATATAGTTTTTGTGACTTCATTACTCTTTTAGCACTACTTTTAGTTTTTTTTGGGTCTTTTTTTTTTAATTTGAGTGTCATATAATGTATTTTTCTTTGTAAGTAATATACCAATTATAGTTGTATTTATTTATATACAAAAAGCTATTTATCCTTTGTATTTTTGTTTTTTCTCATATACTTCAATTAAATTTGTTTATTATTGGCATCATTTTTTTTCTTAACAATATTAATTCTAATTTCATACGCATATAGTTTTTGTGACTTCATTACTATTTTAGCACTACTTTTATTTTATTTTTTTGGGTCTTTTTTTTTTTAATTTGAGTGTCATATAATGTATTTTTCTTTGTAAGTAATATATCAATTATAGTTGTATTTATTTATATACAACAAACTCTTTATCCTTTGTATTTTTGTTTTTTCTCATATACTTCAATTAAATTTGTGATTATTGGCATAATTTTTTTTCTTAACAATATTAATTCTAATTTAATACACATATAGTTTTTGTGACTTCATTACTATTTTGTATTTTAGCACTACTTTTGGTGAAATGCATCTATGGCACACCACTACAAATTACAATATATAATACAAAAAAATACATAATCTATTGTAGCTAAATGGCATGGTTAATTTATGTTTTAACTATATCAAAAATATACAATTGGTTTTCTAAAAGAGGAACAAAGTATGCCCTATAATTATATATATGTGTGGTGTTATATGATCCTAACTAATCTAATATTTACCTGATACATAATTATTCATCTTACTCCTTTCTTTTCTTTTTATATTGTATTGCTTTTCTTGATGATCTCCACCTTTGTATAAATATATATATATACATATTGTACAATTCTTCTATAGGGGTTTCACTTTAAGCCCTACCGGTGGGGCTCTCAGTGTTTCTCGATCCGTGAATAATTTTCGGCGCGATTTTTTTTATGACTGTATTTATTGTAGCTATTTAGAGCATCCTGAAATTTTTTAAAATTTTTCGAATAGTTTATAGTACCGAAAACTAGGTTCAAACATGTTGTTTTCCACGCGCATAAAAAAATTTAATTACGCGTGCAACAACATGTTTGAACCTAGTTTTCAGTATTGTAAACTATTCGGAATTTTCTGAAAATTTGCAGAATGCTCTAGATAGCTACAATATACACAATCATAAAAAAAATCGCGCCAAAAACTGTTCACGAGTCAAGAACACTGAGAGCACAACCGGTGGGGCTTAAAGTGAAGCCCCTGTAGAAAAATTTCCCTATATATTTTAATAATTAAGTTTTATTATTATGTTTATCTTATTCATTCCTTAACTTTTGTGATCTTATGGAATGGTTTTCCTAATCAACAATACTAAATTTTATAACTAACTAATATCATTCAAAATGAGAATAATTTCATAAATAATTGGTTTGATCTAATAATTTTTTTCTTTTTATGGATTATTGTTTGTTTTTTTTTTTTTTGTCTTAAACCTTGATTAGAATGTTGATAACTTGTTAGTATGAATTAAGTTAATAAAAAAAGAGGTTTCTTAAGGCTTTATGTCTGTTGGAGTGAATCAGTGATAATATAATCTCATACTCCTAACTATTTTTGTAAATGATGATAATAATCTTATAATTTTTGTATCCTAATAATTGTTTGAAAAATATTTTAAAACCATTACCAACCATGATCAATATAATATTTCTTTCTAAAAATTATTCATTTGATTGGAACTTGAATTTTACTCAAAGAATTCCATTTTCTTTTCTTTTTATTCAAATAAAATATATATTTTTTAAGTTTGAGAAGTAAATTTAAAGTAACTTTATAAGATTTATATATTAAAATGATAAAGTATTGAAAAAAATATCTAAGTCAAAAAAAAAAAACATATTACTAAAATCTGTGTAAGTATGGGCTTGAAATTTAATGGGCTCATTTGTTGGGCTTGGGTTTGATATACTAAAAAATCAAACATAGCAAATTTAACAACAAAATCATTATTTTGAATTATTCTTCTCCGAGTCTCGAAATAAAACAAAGTCCCATCTTCATAACTCAAAAAATAATAAATATTTGTATCAATTAAAGCCTTTAATAAAACACTTCATCTTCAATTTATTAGATGTGTGAAGCATAGCAATACTTAAAATGACTATTATTTTAAAAGAGAATTTACATGATACACTTAATTTTACTAAAAGATTACATTTTTATAGACTAACAAATTTTTTTTCTTTCAAATTTTATGTTTTTAAGAATTTTTTTTACATTTTTACGGGTTTGCTTGTGTTTTCTTATTTTGTGTTGTTTTTTAATTATTTTTGTGTAATTTTGTAATTGTTTTGATTTTATGAATAGTTGTTTTCACGTTGTTTAAATTTATGTTTAGTTGTTCTGTTATTTTCTAATTAGTGTTTAGTTGTTTTCAAATTTTTTTCTAAAACATATAAGTATGCAATGAGTTGGCATCTAATTGTTGTATAATTGCTATTTTTTAGTTGTTTTTTGACACCGTATTTTTTTAAATAAAAAAACTTTGAAAACTGTATTTTTTAAAACCTAAAGTACTATTTTTGTAGAAAAAAAAAACAAAAAAAGATAAATATATTTATGAAAAAACCTTTATATCAAACCATTCAAAAGCTTACCCCTTGTGTTGTTTTAATGGAATGTGAGACTATCAAAATCGTGAATCAAGACCTAGTGAGGTTAGATAAGTTTGATGGATCTAATTTCACGAGATAGCAAAACAATGTGAGATTTCTCTTGACCACTCTCAAGATCGCCTACATTATAGAGTCCACCATTGAACATCTCCCAACACCATCCGACAAGGACACTCCTGAGGTGGTGGAGAAAAGAAGGAAGAGGGAGGAGGACAATCTCCTTAGGGGTCATATCCTCGACACTCTTTCAGATAGGCTCTATGACCTCTACACCGAGACCAAGTCGGCAAAGGAAATATGAGATGCACTTGAGACAAAATTCAAGGCGGAAGAGGAAAGTACCAAAAAGTTTTTGATTTCTCAATATATATATTTTCCTAACATATTAGATATTTATGAAATTAATTAATTAAAGATTACATACTTATTATTATTTTGCAGTACTTATTAATTAATTTTAGAATGTACCAAAATCATAAAAAATGTAAATATATATATATATATATTTAACACCAACCTATTTTATTTTAATAGAAGATGGCATTGGATGTAATGTTTCCCAACAACAACATTACAAAAAATTTTGCTCATTCTTTCTCACCAATACACCAACCATGGCCAAAACCATCCAAAACAAGTTAATTAGCTCAATCTTAGTATTAGTAATGTCAACAACCCTACCATCCTATATGGTCCCAAATTAATAAGAGTAATGATATGTTTATCTAAAATATATACACAAACATTACACACAGTGATGTGTCACTGTTTTATAAAACTGTGGGTCTCAGTTTTCATAAATGTGATTGGTTAGGCTAAACTGTCACATCACTATGTGTAATGTTTGTATGCATATTTTAGGTACACATATTATTACTCAATTAATAAATAGTACCCTAGTCAATAAAATCATACAATCAAGATCAAGACCAATTCATTCAATTCTCTTTTCTTTTCCTTTTTAAATTGTTATTTTATTTTAGTTTTTGTTCAATTTGGAAAATTTAGTTTGGATCTTACTCAATGGCATTGTTAAGGTTAAGAAGAAATTATTTGGTAAAATAGACGGCAAATTGTATGAGCCAATCAAATCTATGCTTTTTGCCAGGTGTCATTTATTTATTTATTTTTCTATATTAGATAATTATTACTTAGAGGTGTATACCTTTGACCATGTAGTGTGTATGGTTATTTTATTTCATTTTATTAAGAAGAAAATTATTTATTTTGGGTGTAAAATTTGGAGTGTTGACTTATGAGAAAGATTTTGGCAAGCCTCTTAAATTTGACAAAATTTTGATTGGTTATATATATATATATATATATATGTTTACATTTATTGTGTAAGCTTGCCAAACAACATAGATGGTATATTACTTTTTTGTCCTCAGTCTTTGATTTTGTTTTTTATTATTCTAAACTTTGTAATTTTCCATTCAAGCTTACATTTTTATCATATATTATAATATTATTTTTGTCATATTAATTATATCAAAATACAAAAAATTAACATTTTTAGTCTATAAAATTATAATAAAAACTTTTATTTTACAAAACCTACTGAAATTAATTTCGATTTTGATATTAAAAAAATAAAACATTCATATAAAATTGACCAAAAGCTAATGTGTAGTAAATTTTGATAAATAATGTAAAACATTATATAATTACTAAGTTTTCTTAAATTAACAATCAAGTCTAATATTTAGCTAAAATCAAATAATATATTTCTTATATAAGAGCAATAAAAAAAAGTGGTCTTATATGATTATTCAATTTTTTTTTCTTTGTTTAATTTTTCCATGTCATACATATTATAACAATAATAAGAGTCTTTTACATAACATGAATTTTTTCCATCTGAGTTTAGATGAGTCTAGTTTGTTATTTAAAGGAAAAATTATAACAATAACATGAGTTTTTTTTTCCATTTAAGCTTTTTTCTTTCTCCTTAATAGTAAATATTAGTTAATATATATAATTTTAAAATATTTTTTTTTTAAATTAATCTATTCAACCACTAAATTTCATTTTAGTAGTCAATCTCATACAAATACAAACATTAGAATTACACATAAATCATTACTCTAATAATATATAATAAAATAAAGAACATTTATTTTTAATTAAAATTATTTTGTTTTCACATTATAACAATAAATAATGAGATGTTCTTACATATGAAACTCATTTAATTTAACACTATTTGTCTGCTTTTTAAAGAAAAAATAATAGCAATAACAATTATTATATTTTATATATATATGATAATTTTCACACAGGGACTTCACTTTAAGCCTTACCGATGTAGCTCTTCTCGACCCGTGAATAGTTTTCGACACGATTTTTTTATGACCGTATATATTGTAGTTGTTTAGAGCATCATGCAAATTTTTAGAAAATTCCGAATAGTTTACAATACCTAAAACTAGGTTCAAATATGTTGTTTTCCACGCGTATAAGAAAAAATAGCTACGTGTGCAATAACATATTTGAATTTAGTTTTTAGTACTGTAAACTATTCAGAAATTTCTGAAAATTTACAGATGCTCTAAATAGCTACAATATACATGGTCATAAAAAAATCGCACAAAAAAGATTCACGGGTCGAGAACACTGAGAGTCTCACCGGTAAGGCTTAAAGTGAACTCCTATAAAACCTATAAAAAAAATTATCCTATAAATATATATATTTTAAAAATGGCAAATTTGTAATTATATGGTAAATGAAGCCCTAATGTTGATGATTTAAACAATGCATGATTGGTCAAAACAAGTGGCCTCCAAAGCTCTATAAAGAGAGCACTATAAAGAGAGCACTTCTACACTGACTCTCTCTCTCTCTATCTGTCTATATATACATTTATATATAGATTTTCAGTATCACAGACCAGAACAAGTACAACCCATTAGTCCCACCTCTGTTGAGTTCTTGTTCAGCCAAAAAATGAGTGGTTTAAGGTCAAAATTCATGGAGGTTTACTCCATTTTGAAATCAGAGCTTCTCAACGATCCTGCTTTCGAGTTCACCGATGATTCTCGCCAATGGGTCGAACGGGTATTCCCATCTCTCTAACTCTCTTCTCTTTTCACTGACATTGCTTTCGTTTTCTCCATTTTAAGGAATTTGGGTTCTGATTTGTGTAGTTCTCACCAGATTCGTTTTGGTCTTTTCAATTCAAACTTTTTTTTTATATGTAAAAGTGGAAACTAGAACATATTTCCTTAAAAGATCTGGACTTTTAGCTGAAAATTTTGGTGGGTTATAATTATTTTCTTTAAATTAGTTATATTATGCTCAGATTTTATCTGATCTTGTTCATTGAAGAATCCTCTTCACCATGTTTAAATACTGTGTTATTATTATCATATTCTCTCTTTAGTTTTTTCATTAAGATTCTCTATTGTACTGACTTGTACCTTATTAAAAAGACCTGATTGAGTGTCATTATACTTATTTTCTTTCAATTAGTGAGACTATGCTCAGATTTTATGTGATCTTGTTCATTGAAGAATCATGCTTTGACCAAGTTCAATTTCTCTGTGTAGTTCTTTCTTTAAGATTCTTTATTGTACTTAGTTGAGCCTTATAAAAAGACCTGATTGAGTGTCATTTTTTACTTTGCAGATGCTGGATTACAATGTCCCAGGAGGTTTGGAATGCAACTCTTTTTTCACTTCCTTTGACCTGTTTGTGTTGAGAATGATTGTAATGAACTGTGACATTTTACCTTCTTTAACAAATTCATATTGATTTTTTCTGGTTGGTAGGTAAGCTTAATCGTGGGTTGTCAGTTATTGATAGTTACCAATTACTTAAAGGAGGAAAGGAACTAACTGAAGAAGAAATTTTTCTAACTTCTGCTCTTGGTTGGTGTATTGAATGGGTATGCAGCTTTCATTTTGGTACTTTTTATTCATTAACTGGGATACCCTTTTAACACTTTGTAACATTCAATTCTATGTAGCTTCAAGCATATTTTTTGGTTCTTGATGATATCATGGATAACTCTGTTACACGTCGCGGTCAACCCTGCTGGTTTAGAGTACCAAAGGTGTGACTTTACATCCTTTCATGGGGTTTTTCTCTTGTTTTCTATGGAGTGAATATCCTAACATGTGTAAGTGTTCTGCGTTTATCACAGGTTGGATTGATTGCTGCAAACGATGGCATTCTACTTCGAAACCATATTCCGAGAATTCTTAAGAAGCATTTCAAGGGGAAGAGCTACTATGTGGATCTTCTTGATTTGTTTAATGAGGTGTGATTTGTTTGATGGATAGTTGAGTAGAGCAAAAGGGTTTCTTTTTCTTTGTCATCTTAGTCATGTAACAGGGTTTGTTAATCTACAGGTGGAATTCCAAACAGCCTCGGGACAAATGATTGATTTGATCACCACAATTGAAGGAGAGAAAGATCTTTCAAAATACTCAATTCCACTGTAAGTGAAATTGATATGTGTGATTACTACAAGACTTTCACTCAAATATTCGATGTGCCTAAAGATTGTGGTGTTGTCTTGCAGTCACCATCGCATTGTTCAGTACAAGACTGCTTACTACTCATTCTACCTTCCGGTAAGAGAGAACCGTTGATTTATGCATTCATGAAGCATGTTGCCTTGATTGGTTTTCATCTTTGTCTTTGATAGTTCTGCTTGTTTTGATAATCTTTTTCATGTAAGAATCTATCAACTGCGCTTATGTATCGTTCTCTGACACTAATTATGATCAGGTTGCTTGTGCATTGGTGATGGCTGGTGAAAATCTTGATAACCATGTTGATGTGAAGAACGTTCTTATTGAAATGGGAACCTATTTCCAAGTACAGGTGATTGCAGACATATCCTCATTTGTATATTCTTGAGAAATATAGTTGCAAATGTATTGACCAAATCTTTTGGCCACTGATCCTGATAATCTTGCTGAACATTTTACTGTATTTTTATTGACAAAAAAACCAATGACATATTATGTAGGATGACTATTTGGATTGTTTTGGCCACCCAGATGTAATTGGCAAGGTATGTTATAAAGCCACACTCTTTTGTCAAGTTTGTAATGCACTATCCTCATTCAACTGGGAATTTTTTTCAGTTTTCATTGATGCCCTTTTGGATTATCAGATTGGTACAGATATTGAAGACTTCAAGTGCTCTTGGTTGGTTGTGAAAGCACTCGAAATAGCTACCGAGGAACAAAAGAAGATGCTATTTGTAAGCAATAAAGTTCATCCTTTCAATTTTTATATGAAAATGTCTCGAGGGAACGTTAGTTACTTTTGCATACACATCTGAATTCTGTGTTTTCCAGGAGCATTATGGTAAGGGAGATGAAGCATCTGTCAAAAAAGTGAAAGAGTTATACAAGGCCCTTGATCTTGAGGTTCATTCTCTCTGTTTCTCTTTCGATCTATGTTTTTAAAGCTCGTGGAGTAACCCTCTTCTAACTTCGATTTTTGGGATTTGTAGGGCGTGTTTGCGGATTACGAGAATGCTAGTTACCAAAAGCTTATAAAATCGATCGAAGCTCATCCGAAAGAAGAAGTTCAGGCAGTGCTCAAATCTTTCTTGGCTAAGATCTACAAGAGGCAGAAGTAAGGTTGAAAATGGAGATTTGGACTAAAGAGATAACAATCAACTTTGTGTGGGCATTAGCATTTCTTTCACTCTTTTTAATAAAAGGGTCATTTTTAGTGATTGTTTTTGGTTAATCATAAGAATTCTTAGTTCATCTTATGCTGAGTGTGGTGGATATTTTAATGTAATAATATGTGTTTTCTTTGGATGAAACTAATAATTTCTAAAGAGAAATTAGTTTTGATCCTGTGTTCCCTCTCTTTTATTTGACTTTTTCTTTTTTTTTTTCAAATTTACCGAAATTCAGAAAATATTTGTTTTACCATTTCCTAATTCTCATGGCATAAATTAGAAATGTGTAACTACTTTCTTGTTCCCTAACCAACCGCAAATGAATCTCTTTTATTCCATTTTAAAAATTGATATTAATGACTCCTCAAAAATAAATAAAATTTGAGGCTAATGATCCCTAAACTTATTAGCAAATTTCAAGATAGTCCCTTGAATAAAACAATTGAAGACTGCATTAATAAGAAACTATAAAACTAAAGGACTATTAATTTAATACATTAATTCTCAATTGTTTAGGGACAAAATCATAATAATAGAAAATTAAGAAAATAGGGAGCAGAAATAGACTCAGTTTTTCAAGTCAAAGAATGAGAATTAATGGCCACAAATTGCTGAGTAGGAGTAACCACAAATTTTGAAACAGTAAAACAAAAAATGGTTAAATTTGTTGGTATATTTCCTTTGGATCTATTCCTTAATGTTAGGAAAAATTAAATAAACTTAATCTTAAACCAGGCTCTTTTCTCTCACAACCATTTCCTTTGGATCATCATCATTATTGTTTAAACTCTTCAAAGCTTCAAAATACCACCCTTTGTAATCTCATTAAGGTACACTTTCTCTTTCTTTCAATTTCCCTAACTAGTTTTTCATTTATTTGATTTGATATACAATAGCATTATAATACCTTATGTTATGCTTTTTATCACATGTAAGTCATTAGGATTAGGGTAAGAATTTCCTTTAAAAAAAAGAAAAACAAAAAAAGATTAGGGTAAGAATAAGATAGAAGTCTCGATGATAATCTGATTTTTTTTTAGTCTTATGCCATTAGTGCAAGGATATAATAGAAGTTTTGATGATTTTTTTTACATTTGTTAAGATTTAAGGGCGTTTATAATTCTTATTAGAGTTAAGATAATTTTCTCGATGATATTTCATTTTTTTTACTCGAATAAGTGTTTATAGGTCTCATCAAGGTCAAGGTAATGCAAGAATAAGGTAGAAATTTCAACTATATTTTCATTTTTTTTAGTTTTATGCTATGATTTTTGTGAACTTGAATTTGAAAGCAAATTTTTTTATTTCTCGAGGATTCACGAGTAACTGTAAGTCCTACATTAAACCATGCTCGACTTAACATTTTCTAAGACTTTAGGTATAATAGCATTTCGAGTTCTTTATTTTGAGGGTTACTTTTTCCTTATACATAAAGTAAAACAAAAATTTGAGGCCTTAAACATTATTTTTATGAAATGTGACATATTTTTGTTATAGTTTTACACAACAATGTTCCAATAATGACCTTTTTTTATTAGTTAATTTGTGTAATTAAGTGATTAATATGGATGCAAATGTGGAGCAAAGAACACCAGCATCACCAAAGATGAACAAGAAAATGAGTATAAACAATTACAAGCTAAACTTACCAGAAATCAATTTAGAGGATTTGAAGAAACACACTCACATACTTGTGGTGTCACCAAGAGCAAGAACTCCGGCCGTGACCAAATCCTCTAGTTCAAGGTGGAACTGCCTCTGCTCCCCCACCACACACGCCGGCTCATTCCGTTGCCGCCACCACCGCACCTCAGGCATGCAGCGCGGTGGCTCGGTTGGCTCTAACCTCGTCGATTTGGCTCGTAAATCCGGCGCCATAGATGACTCACTTGAAGCACAGTAGAAGAAGAGGGTGTCATGCACGTGGAAAAAAATGACTGTTGTTTCTGTTTAATATAATATATAATATATATATTTATTTATTTTTATATATATGTATAATTTTTTTAATTTTTAATTATGTATATGTATGAATGTTATGTATTAGGGGTGAAGAACCTGATATTATACGGTTCTTCTTCTAGTAATTATTCTCATAAATTTATTTTTATCTTGGTCTGCAATTTTTTAGTTTGTTATATCATCACAAATTAATCTTGAAAATATATTTATCATGTTATGTTTTATTCTATTAATAATTGCAACATCTTAATAATTTTGTTTGATGCACCTCAAAGTGGAAGAAAAAAGTAATACCAATTAAATATGTCATTTGAATTATTATGATTATAATAAATCAAAATTATCAAAGCTGCCAAACTTTTAGAATTGAACATTGGTCAATTGATTACAATTTATTCATGAGAATTGAATATTCAAGTGATTATATATTATTATTTATATATGAGTTTCTTGGTAAAATGATTTATTTTTTAAAATTATTTTGCATTCTAACCTAGTTTTAATATTTTTTGCAAAAGAGTCTCTCATATGTTAGATAGCTAATCGAAATTTAGATTCAAATAATCAGTTGAAAAATTTAGACAAACAACTTTTTTTTTTCACTTCGCAAAAAACAAATAAAAAATAATATGATTCAACCTCAAATCCAATTGAATGTAGCAGATAACAGTGGAGTCAAAAAATTGATGTGTATTCGAATCATAGGAGCTAGTAATCGCTGATATGCTCATATTGCTGACATTATTGTTGCTGTAATTGAATTATAGTCAAAGATCATTTTGTAAAAAATTATCAAATATATGCTAGAATACAAAATAAAGTAGACATGTTCACAAATTTATCTTTATATATATAAATATATATTTATTGTTATATAGATTTATGCCCAAGTTTTTCTAGCAAGGTTGAATTTCTCTTTCTTTCTTTTTCTGAGAAATTTCTCTATTAAGAGCTGCACTATTATATATACTATAACTAATATAAATAAATGAAATTATTAAAGCTAGAACCTTCAAGATTTGATAAAAACAAAAAAATTAAAATAAAATTCGCCGTTGCCGGGGATCGAACCCGGGTCACCCGCGTGACAGGCGGGAATACTTACCACTATACTACAACGACTTTGTTGATATGAACTTGCATATTTAACTTTTAAATAAATTAGATTAGTCTATATGGGCTACAGGCCCATTAAAGGACTGGACTATAATGGGCCGGGTCAGGAGTATCACTACACTTACGGCCCAGTCAAAGAGTAGAGGAAGAGGGAGGGAAGGAAAGGATGATGTAAAACGGCGTCGTATTTGGCGTCTCTGGGTGGGTGGGTTGTGAAAACGATCACCGCCTTCTCTACCATTGGCGCATCCTCAGCAGCAGGAGTCTCTCGCTCGTTCGCTCAAGCGTTTAGGCTTAGTTCTCTGCGTGTTCCATTCTTCTCTCAAAAATCGCATAGCTAAGGTGAGTAGAATAGTTCCCTGTTTTTTTTTTTTTATGAAAAATAAGTATAATTGATGATTTGAAATTTTCGTTTGGTTTCCGAGAAAACGAGAGAAAAAATAGAACAAAGTCGTGGTTTTTTTAACGTATTTCCATCAATTTAGGTTTAATCAGGAAAACCCACCTTCCAATTGTGATTTAATTAAGGTTTTTCATGGCTTGTTGCTGCATTTATCTTCATTTCTATCTTTACTATATTGAAAAAAGAAAAGAAAAGATAAAGCTCTTATATTTCTGCTTATAGTTGGGATTATTTTGCTTCGTTTCTTTCTTGTATATCATATTTTCCTTGACTCTTCGGGGTTTTATTTTTGTGGGGTTGTTGTGTTTGATTGTTCTAGCTTCATGTGATAATGATATATAGTCATCATTAGAGTGGGGTGGCTCTTTTAGCCCTGTAAATTGTTTAATTAATCCCAAATTAACAAACCCTAGTCAAGGATGATGAGAATGAGGAGTTCTTAGGCCTTTGAGTTAGAAATATTTCTTTAAGTTTCTAGGCTTCTAAGTTCAACTACTAGGCATAATTAGAAAATATTGTTGTTAAATTTTGATGACTTTAGTAATTTCATTATTTGTTTAGTACTAATTATATGTTTATTTTTTGTTTTCTTGGTTTATTGGAACAATGCAAAATTGAATAAAAGAGATTGTTCTGGTCTTCTTACCACTATTTTCTTCCAAATAACTCTTCATAGTTTGAGTTTTGTAGCTTAAAGATTGAATACCTGACAAAATAGGTCTGTAATCTTTTTCGTTGGCTAAAATCTGAAAGAATGGTTTGCGTGCGTCAGTCTTATTTTGATGCTTGTGGATGTGGTTTAGAATGCTGTAATTATTCATTTTGAACTGGGTTTTTCGATTCACAACTTTTTGTTATTATTCATTTTCCTAAACATATTGTCATTTTTATAATACAAGCATCATATTTTTTCAGACCATTTTCCAACAGCATCGTTAAGATGTCAATGATTACTGCAACTGCAAGCTCTGTTATCAGTCCGCCTCTATTACCACCAGGTCTGTGAACTTTTCTGCTAGCTTGTTTATTTCTAAACATAAAGGTTCAGCTGGTTGACTGCCATGGTACAATTGTCCCTATCTAGAAAGAAAAAAAAAATTGTAATTTATATATTTTTTGTTTAAAAAAAATCTAGAGATTAAGTGCATTCCTTAATGTCAATCTTTTAGGCATGAGATCTGTTTGACTGATTGGTTCCTTTAAATTTCTGGAATGGTAGATATAAACTTTGCCTTTTTCATTAAATTTTGGCATTTGATTACTATTGTTGTACTGAACTGTTAAACTTTTTTGTATATGGCCACGGCAAGAACAGTGGGATTTAAGCGACGAAGTAAGCTTGTGGAATCTGATTTAGGAAGAGTCTGCTACCGGTTTCAACCATTGGCTACAAAATGTTTACAAGTTAAGAGTGATAAGTTAGGACCAGTTCAGCCTGGGACAAAGTTAATGTTTACAAAGACAAGTAAATCAGCCATGCTTTCTACTCGAAGGCAGTCTAGTTCTGTCATATGTGCTGCTGCTTATGTAAGCTTTCGCAATTCATATCTTTTCTCTTCTTCCTTCCTTTACTGTAGGGTGATCTCTGTTCCATGTTCAATCCTAGGTCTCGTGAATATCATGACCTCCTCATGAGAAGTTAAAAATGTTTCTGTTTTAACGGATTAGAAACACTTTTTCTTTGTGTTCCTCTATTACTGAATAATCTCCAAGAAGGAAAAATGTCTCAACGATAACTGCTTATTTTTTACAGAGTGCTCGATGTTCTGCGGAGCAAACCCAAACAGTTACACGGCAAGCTCCAACCATGACTCACATGCCAAGTAATAGTCATTGCCTGTGTTTAGTTATAATTAGCTATTAGCTATTTGCACTCAGTAGAAAAATTTACTATGATTAATTGGTTGGGATACACTGCATGCTTGAACACTTGGTGGGAAGTTGTATAGTATTGAATGTTGAATTTTCATGCATGCGGATTCTTTCTTCATTGCATCTGTTTTTCTCGAAATCCCCGAGATTGATTTAAATCGTATCTAACTGCTCATTGCAATGTTCAGCAAAGGAGAAGTTGCCGGATCTCGATGATGGTGGGACTGGATTTCCACCACGTGATGATGGTGATGGCGGAGGTGGGGGTGGCGGCGGTGGAGGCAACTGGTCTGGTGGTTTCTTCTTTTTCGGTTTTCTTCTTTTCCTCGGCTTTTTGAAGGATAAAGAGAGTGAGGGACCATATCAAGAAGACAGGAGACGATGAGGGAGATTTTGTTATTTTTGTGGATATTTCTAGCTCAAGCTCAAGTGCTACTTCAGCTTTATTGTATCTGTACCGATGGATAGCTTAGGCTTATAAATTATCGGTACAAGTTTTGGGGGTGTCGATCTTGTCTAGTTATTATTCTATGCACTTTCCATCTTGAAGACTTGAACTATATATAGCCTTGAAATAATTACTATTTTTTTGGCACTTGTTCCAACTATCAATAGTTAAATGCTATTCCATTTAAATTGGTCTATTTTGTAACGAGTCCAAAAAAGTTGTTGAATGCTGCTATTGTACAAAGTACAAACCATATTCAGACTAGAAAAGTATAACAATTATCTTCAGACTTTGTTATCGGTTTGAGTTACTACAATTACATCAATTTTTGTTGCTCAACGTGATTTTTTTATGACTAGAACATGGTTATTTTATGGTTACTGAAAACATGTAGCTATGAGCATATAATGTTAGCAAAAGAGGCTGAAAGAAAATCCAACTATAGAAGAACTATGATAGCAATCATATATATGAAAACAGGTGTGATTTTTTCATTGGTCAAAAAGAGATAGAACCTACTTCTCAATGGTGGTAAATATTTAGTTTCACTGTTCTCAATATGAACTTCCCCTTGACATAAAATAAAATATGTACACGAGCCAAGTGGGAAAAATGGAAAAAAAAAATAAGGGTAAAACAACCAAAATTTTATGCTATAGTAAATTCAACAATGGCTTATTTCGTTGGTTTGATCCATGTAGTTTCTGAAGTGACAAGGTTTCCATAATAAACCTGTTTCGACGATTCGTCCCAGTATGCCTGCAATCAATAAAAAAAAAACCAAATCATATAAATATATATATCAGCGATGAAACAGGGTGTTTGATTGTATTCAAATGTGTTATATGTAACATAAGCAAGAAAAGTAAAAATACCTGCCACCCAGATGGAAGATCATCATCCCTTGAAAGTTCACTAACTACAGGCTGCTGCTTGATTTCATCTTTAAGCGGCTCTGGTGTTTTTCGTGTAGCTTCTTTGGCAACTGCTAGGGTGTTTTCATCGTTACATGATTCTGGTGTTTTTCGTGCAGCTTCTTTGGCTTGTTGAGCTCTCCTTCGCTTCACCCGTTCCCTCCTGTCCCATGACATGATACAAATATTAGAGAAAAAGAAATCTGCAATATGAGAGTCCAAGCTCTACCACAAGGAAGGAACTCGTACCAATCACCACCCAGCGGCTGAAAATTTGCATTATCTTTGGCCTCTCCACTGGCAATCTGTTGCGCCTTCCATTCCTGCATTTAAAAGAGTATAAGAAACAAAGAAGTAGCAGAGCATTGCATTGAATTTAAACAATTAAAAAAAAAATCTAAAAACAGACCTCTATTTCCCTTTGTCTCTTCTTTTCTAGCATCTCATATGGATTTTCTGGTTCCTCGTCTTCAAGCAGCTCTTCTTTAGCTGCCTTCCACTGGTTAAATTAATATGATAATATTATACAAAAAGAGTTTATATCAGTAAAGGTAGTGCAGATGCAACCTGAATGAATTGATTAG
The DNA here is from genome assembly GCF_963169125.1 of Humulus lupulus. NCBI lineage: Eukaryota > Viridiplantae > Streptophyta > Magnoliopsida > Rosales > Cannabaceae > Humulus > Humulus lupulus. The sequence continues at coordinate 218,658,594 of NC_084798.1, forward strand.
TACATAAGCTACATTTCATACCTTGTCTACCAAACTGGAAACTTTCTTATTTGATCTCAATGAAGGGGCAACAGCAACTGACCGCTTTTTAACACGTGGAACTGACAAAAAGGTAACCAAATGTGAGCAAGTGAACATGTATTTATAAAATCAGCTAGCACATGAAGAAAAAGCTCATTTATAGTAAAGAAAATTAATTTCACAGATCATGCATACAATTCAGAAACGCATGTGAAGCAATGCTAATGCTCACTATTATCTTAAGCCAATATCTTGACATAGCAATTGTGACTTTTCGGCTTAAATTCACACACAAAAGATTGCTATTTGTTTATTTATATTATTGCAAGCAAGTAAAAATAAATTGAAATCAACAGGTGAAGATTGTAAAAGTTGGTCAATAAAAAAAGGACCAAATCTACCAAGTAACATAAGGCTTCTGAAACTTTACCAAGTAACATAAGGCTTCTGAAACTTTACCTTTAGCTTGAGCCTTAGTAGCTGTTGTGACAGTAGAAACGGCAGTAGTTGCAGGGACTGCTTCAACTGGTGGAACTGAATCGCTCTCTTTTGCAGAAACAATGGAAGGAACTTGGATAGTGGCTGCAGTAGATTGAACCTCCAGAGGTGCCCTATCAATCTCACCAACAACAGCAGAACTGTTGCTCCCATTTGCAGATGGCAATGAATTGCCGTCTGCTTCAACTAAGGAATGCACAGAACCAACAAGATTAGAAACGACAGTTCCATAGCTAATCGGAGCAGGCTCCCTGTGAAGTTGAGAGGACTCTACACTACTAACCCCAGGGGCAGGAGGAACACTTGAATCGTAATCATAATAAGCAACAGCTGGGATTTGAGGAGTTTCAGTATATGTATTTGGAACAGCATCATAATAGACAGGTGCCTGTCCATAAAAGTTATTGCTTGGGACTTCTGTAGCTGCATGCCCATAATATTCAAAACTGGAATTTGGATAAGATATATTGTACTGTTCTGCATATGGAGGTGGCCCTGTCTCTGGATATGATGGAGGTGGAGGATAAATGGCCTCGGGTGGCTCATCTGGTGGGGGTGGAGGAATTTGCTCGTTATCTGGTGGAGGTGGGGGAATCCACTCTTCATCTGGAGGAGGTGGAACAATAAATACATCATCTGGGACTAGAGATGTGTACCCTGCAGGCTGAATGGGCTGCTGAACTGATTGCAAAGCTGACTCCTTAACACCTGAAGCATCGACAATGGCAGTATTGCATGCAGAAGCATCATCAACCTCCATGTCAACATCCATGTCGACTTCTTCTGCAGCAAGCAACCCTTGCTTCGAATTTAATTCTTCAGGACAAGCTGCCCCATTTACTTGTTCACCAGTAGGAGTAGTTACATGTAAGCAAGTAATGGCATTTGTAGCATCGTGATCTTTAGATGATATTGTTGATGTGGTAACCATTGTAGAAACATCAAAAGTCTCAGGCGACAGTCTTCTTTTTTCAGTTTTATCGGCTTCAGAGCTTTCTTGAATCTTGTCATCAATCTGTGTATTTGAACCTATATTGGAAAGTTCAACACTAATAGAATCCTCGAGTTGTTTAAGCCGCCTATCAGAATGTACCCAAAAATGATGCAGAGAAGAGCCAAAAGATGAAAGAGCTTTAAAATCAGAAAGCCTAATCTCAACTTCCAAAATATACTTGGAGATGCGGTCAAGACTTTGCATTTGGCCATCAGACCTGAAAATGATATTTAGCAATTAGAAAATATGAAAATTCATTAAAAAAAAATTACAATTTTGAAGAACAAAAAAAAAAATGCAAAGCATGGATGAAACTATAGTTGGTAAGCTTACCCTTTTATTGACTTCAATTTCTCTATCAAAGACTCACTGCGTTTAATAAGAGAAGTAGAAAGGTCCATTCCAGACCCATGATCTTCAGTGTCCATCATACCATATACCAACTTGTCATAAACATCTTTCATAGAACTACCTTCACCTAAAGTGGCATTGACATAGGAAGCCTTGACGGCGTCATTACCACAATTTGTAACATTCTGAGCCTCACTCTTCGCTACACTCCACTCAACCGGATGTGACCCTTCAATATGTGTTGGAGCTGAAAGACCATCAAATGTCGGACCTGTACTCAAGCTGGGATCTTGCATATCAACAAAAGCATTTTCTGCTCTCTCGTTAGTAGTGGAAGATTCATGATTATTGACCAACTCAGATGCCAGAGCCAATACTCCAGGTATTTCCCATGAAGTTTCTCCAGTTGTCGTGTTCCAATAATAGTACCGATTACTTTCCTCATGCAGTACCATCTGCCAACCAGAACCAACATCTCCACTCTGTTGTAGGTCAGATGTGGCAGGGGCAAAGATCTGTCCTACTTCCAAGTCATTGCCTAAGGCGGTTGAGGCAGTATCACCCTTGCCTAAGGCAGTCAACGCTGTATCATCACTTTCTTTATTATTTGCATCGTCAAGGTTGTGGTTAATATCAAGAGAACTAGAGGTTTTATCTGATTCATGTTTGTTAGCAACCACATCTACACAACCTTCTCCATTCAAAATCTTAACCTGTTTATTGTAAGAGAGAGAGAAAGAGGGAGATATTAACACATAAAATGACAAAGTAGAAGATAAGTCATATTGAACTGAAATTCAACTACAACAATTCATCTCTAGTAAAAAAAAAAAACAAGTCAACAAAAGACTACACCATATAGAATACAATTGTTGTTGAACTCAAATGAGAAAACTAAGCCAACTTTTTGTCAAATTTGCTAAATTACCTCATTGTTATTTTCAACCAAAGAACTTTCCACAGCAGCTTCACCAAGTTTCTCATCCAAGTCATCTTCCCGTTCATCATCGTCGCTATACTGCCCGAGTAAGAGCAGTGGATTTTCCGGTTGCGGGCCTGAAGACAAAAGAAACACTAGCAAATCAGAAACTATCCAGACCATATACACCTATAAAGAACTCGTGTCATATTCAATCGAGTTCATGATACAGATTCAAAACAACATGGACAACCAAAGCTTCCTAGTATTTCTAAAATAAAAAAATAAGAAAATTAATGATTTCAGCATTTACTCATCACATCATAGCAACCTGTCACACACGAAAACAAGAAGTCAGCCACGAACAAAATCAAATAAAAGCAAGAGACATACGAACCGATAGAAAAAATTCTCTGCAGAATTCTCCAAAATGCTTTGATGCTGCCTAAAAGGTCATAAATTCACAGTGGCAGGGCCGGGACCCGATCTGGCAGTGTATATTCTCAACTCAAGACCATAGCCAAAGCCACCCTAGAGTAGTAGAGAAGTAGAAGAACAAGTCTGAAAAACAAAAATTCTTGTGGCAAAACAACATAACACAATGTGTCCTTGTAGTACTACATAGTTTCCATATTTCAGCACCAACATAATGTTGAGAGCACATATGTGACATGTCCCACTCTACAAAGTCCCTTTTTTTTGGTAGAAAAACTGACACGGAACCCACCTGAAGAAGATGGTGAATTGGGTAACCCAGCACCATGTTTCGTATCTATATGCTCTCCAACTCCATCATGTGCATTATTGGAGCCACCCAAGTCCCCTGCTCACCCAACCAAATCCAAAATTCAAAAATAGTAAATATTGAATCTTTAAAGGGATTTCTCATTCATATAGGTTTAAACACTATACACAATACTAACGAAACCATAATTATGGAAAACCAATCATATATGTATGTATTTACCAGAGGGTTCCGCAAAGAGGTCGAGCTTGACTCTGCGGCCAGTGTTGGACATAGCTGCGCGGCGACGCTCTTTTCTCTTCCCCATGGATGGAATGAATTCGCAGTTGGTGGTCTTCTGCTACCTGTTCGTTCTTCAATTCAATTCGAATTCCCAAATTAGGGTTTTCAATTCAGTTCTCTGTATAATAAGAAGGATTGGTCTAAGTTCTATTTGGGGAAATATATATACGGGTCGAAAATACATATTATTTATTTTTGAATTTTTTTTACAAAAGGAATAATTTTTTTTTGACAAATTAATAAATATTAATTTAGTATTTTAGTTTAGGATTACATAATTTATACAATAAAATAAATAGAATAATATTTTTTAGAGAATAAATGAAATATCTTTTAAAGGGTAATAATAATCACAAATTTATAAATTATTCAACCCTTGTTATAAATTGACAATCAATATTATATATTTTATTATAGGAAATTTTATGGTAGGGGCTTCAAAAAGAAATTTTTTTGTGATTGTGTATACTGGAGTAGTTATTTAGAGTATTCTGTAAATTTTTAGAAAATTCTGAATAACTTACAATTTAAAGATTGCACGCATAACTAATTTTTTTTATGCGTGTGAAAAATAGTATGTTTGAACCTAATTTTCGATACGCAGTACTGTAAATATTGTAAATTATTTGTATAGTGTTCTAAATAACTTCAATATACACGAATATAAAAGAAAATCGCGCAAAAAATTATTCACGAAACAAAAAATCATTGACGGATTTTAAATACAAAATAATACCACAAAAAATCATTGACGGATTTTAAATACAAAATAATACCACCGGTGAGGCGATTCTTCATTTATTATAATATTCATATCTAAATTTTAAAACAGTATTGAAAATATTAATTTATTAAATTCATTTATTAATAGAATTATTAATAAAAATAGTAGAATTTATTAAGATCAGAATTTGAATTTTAAACTCAACATTCCATGTGGGATATAACTTTTTTCCCCTAACATGTGGGCTATATAGTTACTTTAGTTCAAATGATTCAATTTTAGATATTTTTTAAACTTCCAAAAAATAATTTTCGAGCGAGATTTCATAACTAATAATTTTTTAAAATTAGTCAATACATATAACCTAAAAATAGAGAGAAAAACTTAGAAGTATGTAATTCCTATTTTTTTAATTTTTTTTTATTTTCAAACAAATAATAATAATAATAATTGTTTTTCTCATTATTATTATTATTATTATTTAATATATTTAAAATTCCGGACCATAACTCTATCACAGTTGATATATATATATTAGTCTGTCAGATTCGTCATCTTCCGAATTTTTGGTTAAAGCCACCGGTCAGCACACAAAAACCTTTGCATCCAACTCGACTCGACTCAACTATCTATTCACTTTTTTTTCTCTCTCAAGGCAATAGCATTAAAAAAGTGAGTTTCTTTTCCCTCTTTTTCATAATGATCCTTTGATGACCCTTTTGGGTTTGCTTTCCAACTGTTTCTGGGAATTTCCCTTTTGCACCGTTGGATCGTTTATCTGCTCTCAAATTTTGTTTTTTTTGTAATGGGATTTTAGCTTTCTGTATTGGGATCTTGGATCTGGTTTTGTCCCATTTCATCAGATTTGAAAAATCGGTGGATTTTTGGTTCGGTGTTATGGGTGTGTGTTTATGAATAATTCTAGTGTAGGTTTGGGATTTGTTCTTTAACTGTTTGGAAATTGTTCAAGCTTGTACGAAGTGGGTTTCTGGGATTTTTTCGGTTTGATTTCTTATCATATCTGATTTTTTTTGTTGTGAAAAACTATCTGGGTATGTGAAAGTTTGAATCTTATGTAGTTTTGCTTCACAGTTTAAATGGGGGAGTTCTTCTGTAATCTTGGTGTGTGAATTATGGTTCAGTTTAGTTACTATGGCAGCTTGTAGCTGAGCCCCCAATGTTACTTCTTTAACATTGTTCTAACAATCTGCTTAGTTCATATCTAGGAGTACAAGCTTATACTTTACATTAAAATAATCGACTTAATTCTCATAAGAGTAATGCTTTAGACTTTAAACAAGTTATGTTGGTACTTAGTTTGTTTCATCTAGGAGGATAGTTCAATCTTTTATGACCCAAATTTGCTTTTTTCTTATTTTAAGTTCTTTCAACATTGAACAATTTTATCATATTGTGTTTAATTCCAGGGACAAATAAGATTTGGTGGTTGAACATTTGAAGAATCTTTTCCTAGTTGAGCTTAATATCAGAAGTAGGAAATGGTTAACAGGTTTGTTCAGTGCTTTCATACATTGATGGCCATTTCGAGCACAAGACGTTTACGAGTTTCTAACACTTGTTTGTCTATTTCTTTGAACAGATATGGAGTGTTTTGATTTAGAGAAAATATCATGTTGCAGTGCATAGATGGGTTCAAGCATTTATTTGCTTCCGTATTGCGGTGCTTTGATCTCGACTTGTATAACCAATCAAGAGGCCTAGACGATCCTGCAGTTCTAGCAGAAGAGACAGTGTGTATGATTCTGAATTCTGACCTGAACAGATTAGCAATTTTTAGTATATTATGATGCTTGCTGATAATTCATTTCATTGTTAAATTATTATATTTTAAAGTAGAAATCATTGAACCCAAGAAGGGTAGCTCAAATGTTCAGTCTTGTGGTTTGCTCCTACAAGTTCTGAGGTTTGACTTTTTTTGAGTACCTACATAATATTGGGGTTAGGTGAGGTGAGGAGCTTTTTTTTTTTTGGTCAACAAAAAAGTAGGAATCAATGAATATTCTTTGCTTATTTTAGACACAGAATTTAAAGTAGGGAATCATTGGAAATTCTTTGCCTATTTCTGACTATGACTAAATTTAAAGTTACTGCTGCTATCCAACCTTTTCATAGAACACTATAAAACCTGTCTATTGAACATTGGGGCTTTCTTGTATGCAGTTAGCGTAAGCGAAATTGAAGCACTTTATGAACTTTTTAAGAAGATCAGTAGTGCTGTGATTGATGATGGATTAATCAACAAGGTTTGTTATCTTTCTATTCTTTGAGCTAGTTTTTATCCTCTGCATGAATCTGTGTTTGACTTCAACTTAATTAATCTCTCTCCATTGTTTGTTGTATAAAAGGTGATAAAAGACAGTATTTTTCTGTCATAAACTCAGAATATGAAAGTGTACTTCTATTTATACTATAGTCTTTAACTTGATTGCTTTACACCTCTGTTGTAGGAAGAGTTTCAACTGGCCTTGTTCAAGACAAATAAGAAAGAGAGCCTGTTCGCCGACCGGGTATCATATCTTTGTCTAACTGTGTTTCATCACTTATATCTTTCATAAGCTGCTTGCTATAATTTCATCACTTTTAAATTTCAGGTATTCGACTTGTTCGACATAAAACACAATGGAATACTAGGTTTTGAAGAGTTTGCCCGTGCCCTCTCTGTCTTTCATCCCAACGCCCCGATCGATGACAAGATTGAATGTACGTTTTTTTGAACGAATAGAATTTTCCATCTGTTATTACATGTTTCGGTATGGAATAATCATATGGTACGAGAATGAGAATTGAAACATTTTCATACTCTGTTGTTTCGTGTCACAGTCTCGTTTCAGCTGTATGATCTCAAGCAGCAAGGCTTCATCGAAAGGCAGGAGGTAAAAAACTATTGGTTCGTGCTCTTATTTTCTGTTTCTCATTGCTAGTTTTTCGTTTACAATATTAACCGAACATTTCAAATGTTAATTTTCAGGTGAAGCAAATGGTAGTGGCTACTCTTGCAGAATCTGGCATGAATCTTTCAGACGATGTCATAGAAAGTATAATCGACAAGGTAACCACCCTTCTCAATCTCCCTGTATTTGCAGCTCCACAGCGAAAACCGATTGACTAATACTATTAGCGAGTTGTTTGTTATAGACTTTCGAGGAAGCTGATACGAAACACGATGGGAGGATTGACAAGGAAGAGTGGAGAAGTCTTGTTCTTCGACACCCGTCTCTCTTGAAAAACATGACACTTCAGTACCTCAAGTAAGCTTCCATTTTCGATCGCGAGTGGAGTCGGGTTTTGCTTTTGCTTGTGTGTGTGTGTGTTTGTGTTAATCTTATGTTGGTGTTTTGTGTTGATTTGAGCAGAGACATCACCACAACATTCCCAAGCTTTGTGTTCCATTCACAGGTGGACGATACTTGAAGTGGGAAAACATTCAAATCCAAATTTCAGTTCATTCTGCTGCTGTGTTTTCTACGTTTCTAGACTCATCATATTTTGCTCTCATATGTAAAGGAGTTGGGAACAATTTTTTTTGCATTATTTTTATTATTGTTCTTTTGTATGGTATTTGGCTTGTGCTTTTTTTATTTTATTTGTTCATATGACTCTAGTTGTCATCAGATTTAAATTTTTTTAGCTTGGAATTTTAATGCATTATTGTTGATTTTATTTAATTCAAGTATAAATTTAATAAAAGGTTCTATGAGAATCTCATTATATATATATATATATCTGTGTGTGTGTAAATACGTAAGAACTACTGAAGTGAAAATCCACATATTAGAAATTTTCTCAACTAATTATGCGATTTCTGAACTTGATTGTAAAATTTAACAAGTATTTTGAATGTCTTACTAAATATAAAAAGATGATCTTTTCGTTAAAAATCAATAAAAAAAAAAGAAGTTAATACTTCTCATCTGGACACTTATCAATTCCATTCTTCATTTGACAGAATTGTTCTTCAATTTCTTACCTAAAATTCTTAATGTAAACCTAACTAAGTTCAAAAATCAAAATGCTAATTAAAAAAAGATCATTCCAATATTTTCAAATAGAATTAGTGTTGAGGTGTTTAAATTGTTTGGGAGCACATTTTTAAAGGCTTCCTAATTTTAGAAAAAAATTATCATTTTTATAATTAGAAAGATAAATAAAACTTATTAAAGCAAAAATAGAATAAACAAGGCAAAACAAATTATAAGTAAAACAAAAAAGCAGACTGATCAGAATATATGATAATTCATCTAAAATAGTTTTAATATCGCAAAGACAAAAAAGGAAAATATAACTTGTCCAAAACAATACCTCTGGATAATAAAAAAACCCACCACCAAAGTTGGCAACAGTACCAAAAAAAGCCCCAGAAAAAAAAAACTACTTATATAATAACGAAAACTTAAACTCTAAAAATCATGGTTTGTTAATCAGGCCGCGACAAAGCTTAGTCGACTTCCTCCATCTTGCTGCCCTCGGCATCAGCTTCAGCATCCTCGAGCGGCGGCATCTCAGCATCAGCCTCGACGGCGTCCTCGTCGATGCTCAAACCGAGCTTGAGCATCCTGTGGATTCTGTTTCCGAAGGTGTTGGGGTCGTCGAGACTGAAGCCGGAGGTGAGGAGGGAGGTCTCGAAGAGGAGGAGCACAAGGTCCTTGACGGACTTGTCGTTCTTGTCGGCGTCGGCCCTCTTCCTCAGCTCATCCATGATGGGGTTTTCGGGGTTGATCTCCATTGTCTTCTTGCTTGACATGTAGCCAGCCATGCTGTTGTCCCTCAATGCTTGAGCTTTCATGATCCTCTCCATGTTGGCGGTCCAACCGTACTCGCCGGTCACCAAACAGCAAGGGGAGTCCACCACACGGTCAGAGACGACAACCTTCTCAACTCTGTCGCCCAACACATCCTTGATAACCTTGCATAGACCCTCGAACTTCTCCTTGAGTTCTTCCTTCTTTGCCTTCTCGTCCTCGTTCTCTTCAAGCTTCAATCCCTCCTTGGTGGCTGAGACAAGCTTCTTTCCCTCGAATTCCTTGAGCTGACCAACTGCGTACTCGTCAATGGCGTCAACCATGTAAAGAACTTCATATCCCTTCTTCTTCAATTTCTCGAGGAATGGGGAGTTCTCAACAGCCTTCTTGCTCTCACCAGTGATGTAGTAGATATCGCTCTGTCCCTCCTTCATTCTGGTCACGTAGTCCTTGAGACTGGTCAACTCATCACCGCTCTTGGTTGAGTGGTATCTCAACAACTCAGCGAGCTTGGTTTTGTTCTGGGAATCCTCGTGGATACCGAGCTTGAGGTTCTTGGAGAAGGACTCGTAGAACTTGTTGTAGTCCTCCTTGTTCTCGGCGATCTCAAAGAACATCTCAATGCACTTCTTCACCAAATTCTTACGGATAACCTTCAAAATCTTGTTCTGTTGCAACATTTCTCTTGAGATGTTCAAAGGAAGATCCTCGGAGTCAACAATACCCTTGACGAAGCTAAGGTATTCGGGAATGATCTCCTCACAGTTGTCCATGATGAAAACTCTGCGGACATAGAGCTTGATGTTGTTGGGCTTCTTCCTGGTGTCGAAGAGATCGAAAGGTGCCCTCTTGGGAACAAAGAGGATAGCCTTAAACTCCAATTGTCCCTCAACTGAGAAATGCTTCACAGAAAGATGCTCCTCCCAGTCATTGGTGAGACTCTTGTAGAAAGCAGCATACTCTTCCTTGGTAATCTCCTCAGGCTTCCGCATCCAGATTGGCTTTTGCTTGTTAACCAAAGACCACTCATGTGAAACTTCCTTAATTTTCTTCTTTTTTTTCTCTTCCTTCTCCTTTTCCTCGTCAACATCCTCAACCTTTCCTTCCTCATCCTTCTTGTCCTCCTCATCTTCATCATCAGAGATTTCCTTCTCGGTGGTCTTCTCAACCCAGAGAGAAATTGGGTAGCTAATGAACTCAGAGTGCTTCTTGATCAAGTCCTTCAACCTACGCTCCTCCAAGTACTCAAGCTGGTCTTCCTTAAGGTGGAGGGTGATCTTAGTACCCCTGCCAAGAACTTCACCAGAAGTATCCCTGGTAACAGTGAATGATCCACCGGCTTGGGACTCCCACACGTACTGCTCATCATCATTATGCTTGGTGGTCACAATAACCTTCTCAGCAACAAGGTAAGCTGAGTAGAACCCAACACCGAATTGCCCGATCATGCTAACATCAGCACCAGCAGCCAATGCCTCCATGAACTCCTTGGTACCAGATCTTGCGATTGTACCAAGATTGTTAACCAAGTCTGCAAAAACCCACATGCACAAACTAGTTAATAACAGACTGAACACAGTACTTTAAACAAACACCAACCAGACATAATTCAGAGTACATACCAGCCTTGGTCATTCCAATACCACTGTCAATGATCGACAGGGTGTTGTTGGTCTTGTCAGGCACAATATGGATAAAGAGCTCTGGTTGACCATCAAGCTTGCTCTTGTCAGTCAAACTCTCGAATCGAATCTTGTCAAGAGCCTGTAATTAAAAATTCAACATTTAATCAAACAACGTCCCACTCAATTAAGCTTGGTTTTTTTCTCTTAACAAATACATAAATCAAAATTAAAGGAACAATCTCCATAGCCTAATCATCATTATTTCCATAATCTTCAGATACTAAACCAACCAATACATAATAAAACCATCCCAATCTATGAATACACACACGAAAATCATACTCAACAAGAACAACAATACAGAATAAGCAAATAGATAATCGGATCATATAAAAAACGGAGAAAACGATAGAAAATACGTACGTCGGAAGCATTGCTGACGAGCTCACGAAGAAAGATCTCCTTGTTGCTGTAGAAAGTGTTGATGATCAAACTGAGAAGCTGGTTGATCTCAGCCTGGAAAGCAAAGGTCTCGGTGTCTCCCATGGCTGAACCTAAACCTCTGTGAAAAGCTTAGATCTAGGGTTTTTGGAGAAGAATACGAAGAATTACGAGCTAGAGCGAGAGAGGTAGTGGGGGAGTGGAGAAAGCGAAGTATATATAATGGAAAATGGTTAGGGTTTCTAGATCCTTCTATAACTAATTTTAAATTAAAAAGCTTATATATATTTATTTATTTATTTTAATTATTAATAGTTTGAATATTCTTCAACAGTCTTTACTACAATTTCTCAGAAATTAGAAAAATCTTTCTTTCAAAAAAGAAAGCTATGTTTAGAAAATTCTTTTCAAACCTTACGTGTCTTTTTATGGGCCTTGATTCAAAATTGGCCCAATTGAACCACAAAAATAACGTGAAAATTACATTTTTTAATAAAATTTAAATTTTTTTATAAGTATTATTTTATGGCTTTTTAAAATTTGTATTTTTGCTGTGGGATTTTTTTTCCATATTTTTGTAAAACAATTATTATTATGTCATATTTTTGTAAAAAATCATTACTATGCCATATTTTTTTTCATATTTATGAAAAAATCTCAAAAATAATATTAGTTTTTTTTAGAAAAATTACATAAAATACTAATTTTCGCTAAAAAATTAAGTTTTTACATTCAAATTTTTTTTTTCAATTATACGATTTTAAGAAAATTTTTACAGTTTCCTCTTTTTTCGTTTTTTGTGTTGTTTTCAAATTGTTTTTAGGTTTTATTATTGATATTTAGTTTATACATTGAATTTTTTTCAAATTGTTTTTCTTAAAAATAATATTTTCGTAATTATGAAATTTTGAAAATTATATTTTTAAAAATTTGAGTGGGTAATTTTTAAAGAAAAAAATAAGAACTGTAAAATAGTAAAAGAAAAAGTGTATTTAAGAAAAAAATTCTTTTTTTTAGAGGGTAAAAAAATAGTTCGATAGTGACTTTTTATTTTTGGGAAGAATTTTGTAGAATAGATAAATTAAGTAAGTTTACTTTATTTTTTTTAAACAATTAATTTTACTTTAATTAGTAAATGAAATATTACTTTCTTTTTTTAAACAAAAGTTTTATGTAGGATAGAGTAAAAATTCACCAACTTCACTAGTAACTTATTCTATAAGTGGTGAAAATAGACTATTATATATTGTCACTTTACAAAATAGTCTTCTTTTTTCATGATTAAAACTCAAATTAAATAAATAAGTTAATTTTGTACTGAAAAATTAAATTAATTAATTTGTATTTATATTTAGAATATTAAATATTTTAATATGTGATTTTTTTTTACAATTTTTAATTAGTGAATTTTAATATATTTAAAATTAGTGTGTTACATAAATATATCTTGATAAATATTAAATTAGTAAATTTTGTTTGGTTAATGAATATAATCTGTTTAAATAACATACAAATCCATTCATGTTTTGTAGCAACATCCTAATATTGGTAGTGATTATATTATATTACTTAGCAAAAGTAGTGTAGTAATAGAACATATCAAGTTACATAATGTTTGACACAATTTATATACTTAAAATTATAACTTATGTACTTTAAATTATATTTTATAAAAGAAAAGAAAAAAGGTAGCCCAAAATTATTAGTGAAACTAGTTCTTTCACATAATAGAATCAATTGCATGTTATTATTTACTCTATTTCTTCAATTATTTTTCTTCTTATTAATCAAGTTTTGATATTAAATATAGGGAAAATATAATTTTGGCCCCTGTATTTTTTCTGAATACGTGATCGACCTCTGTGTTTTGTTCAATGACAATCTGGATTGTGTGTTTTACAAAATTGATCAAAATAGTACCATAGACTCGATTTTGGTCAAAATATTTTCAATTATAAGATCAATTATCGGATCATTAGTGATGCGATGAGTTCAGAGAAGTTAATAAAAGTGATCGAAGAGCTGATAATGAAATATTATATTTGAATTTTTTTGACCAAAATAGGGTATAAGGTATTATTTTGATCCATTTTGTAAAACACATAGTCCGAATTGTCATTTAACAAAACACAAGACCGATCGCGTATTTGAAAAAAATACAAGAGCCAAACTTGTATTTTCCCTTAAATATATTGGTTGGATTATTTCACTCTAAAAGAACATTGATACCTTATTTAGTTGAACACATAATTGAAATCCTAAAAGCCAATATAGTTACAATTTAATTTGCATATGTCTATATATTTATGTTATTCCTTTTGCTTTGGCTTTTTCTTTTTTCTCTCAAATTTAATCTTTAGCTTTTGCTTTGTTGTCTTATTCTTCATTATCTTTTCTTTATTTACACCTCACACACTATTGGTCCCAAACCTATTCCACACTAAACTTATAATAAGAGATTCTAAGGTGTGTGTATTCATCAAGAACTTTTATATGAAACATTTATTTAATTAGAATTAAAAAAATTCAATTACAATTTATATCAAACCCCCTAATACTTTTTTTATAACATTGTGATACAACGAATTCTAATTATGTCTATTTGTTTTTCAAAATAATAAAAAAGAAAGTCCACATATATTGAAATTAGTAAAAAAAAAAGGGACAAATTTACCTTTATCTTCCATTAACTAGTTAATTTCAAATAAAATTATAACATGTCTAATTCAAAAAAATAAAATCCACCCTTGTCACACTTCACTTTCAACAACCTTTTCCCTTTGTTCCCCATTGATTCTAAAAAAAAATTATAATCATCTCTCTAATTGGATGTAAAAAATATAAAAATAAAATAATAATAATAATAAGAGTATAAATGTCACCATCATATATATCATCATCATCATCATCATCTTCCATCTAAGTCAATGACATATACTACTTTGAATTCTATCTCCACCCACAACTCAAATTCTCACACCTCAATTTGGGAAAGTTTACCATAACTAGTGTTAGTGTAAGATTTTTTCTTAATATGATAAGAAAGTATTAGGTCAAATATTGATCTCACTAATAGAATCTCCAATGGGGAGAGCCAAAAGGATTGCTTGGATATGTGACATTTTTTTTTGACAACTATTGAAGGGTGCCAACCATCGGAGAGTCAAGGGTGCCAAGTTTTTTTTTAGCACTGTTGCCAAATCTATCTTTTTAATAAAAAAAATAATTTCATTATATACACATTGTGTCGTGTACCAACTGATAGAGTAAGAATAATTAGTATTTTATTTTTTGAGAAATCAGTATTTTTTTAATTATGTTAGATTGCTTAATTATGATTAAAAAAATTTAATTAGTATTATTTTAATTATGATTATATTATTTAATGGGTTGCTTTTAAATTTCATGTAATATTTTATTTATATTAATACATGAATTTTAAAAATAAGTGGGACAATATTTATAATTAAAATAAATAATATATTAAATAATGATGTGCGAAACCATGATGACACCCGTGAACAGTGCTAACAATTTGAGCACTTTTAAAAGTAAGGTTGCCAAAAATGATGTGAAATATAAATAAATTAAAATAATATATTTTTGGATAATGTAGAGATTTTCGACACTCTTGAATGGTGCCACCATTGCAGATGTTAGGCCTCTCCAACCATATATATGTGTATATGTGTATGAGGTGTAATTTAGGGTAAGATGAGTGTTTGGCATTGGTTTGGTAACTCACAAATGATCTATGATGACAAAGTCAAGCAAAGAGTTTGGTGTAATAATTATGTAGTAAATATGGAGAGAAATTGTAAGGAGAGGGCAAGCAAATGAAGAGATAAAAAGTTTAGACCTCAAGCTTCAATTTAAAATAAAGAGGTGGTTGAACTTCTTTGTATAGGCAAGGGATTGGAGCTCTCGTTCTTGTTAGATCACTCTAAAATACATAGGAGTGAGTCTTATATCATTCTTCTCATTTTTAAATGGAATAGTCATTCCATCAAAATAGTAGAAAACACAATTACATTAGATTTTGGCTAAACTGCAACCAAACAAAGTAATAGAATGAAAATTTATTCATTTTTATTCTATTACATTCCATTACTCCCAACCAAACATCTCGTTAGTCTCTTCCTTGCAGAAGACATCCCTTTTAGCAAAGACTAATACAAACCACTAAAATTTCATGAAATGCATGGCTTAATCAAATCTTTACCTTGGTAGGAATCTTACACCTATGAAGAATACAATTTATAATATTGACATCCTCACGAGGAAAGTTTGATTTGAAAAGAAACATATTAAATTGTTTGTATTACTATTGTAAATATTTATGTCCTTTCTTTTATATAAATAACTATAATTAGTGTTGATATCTTTAAGAGTTTATTTGAACTAACTCTTCAAAAAATCAAGTTATGTTTAATGATTTTTTTTTACAATAGTAAAATTATACAATTATAAATTTTGAATAACCAAAATTGACTATAAAGTAAAAACTACCGAATTAATTTTTTAAAGATAGTTGCATTTCATTTGAGAATATAATAAAAGTTCACTCACTCACACCACAAATTCTCTTATTTTGTATGAATATTAATTAATAAAATTATATAATAAAAGATATTGTAATTTTATTGGAGCTATAAGCCTATACAATAATTATGAATCATTTTAATTTTGTCACTCACTTATTTATTAATATTCATTCAAAATAATACATAATGGTATATAAAATAATTTTATTGTAAACTTTTTATAAATTTGAAATTTATTTTCACACATTTTAAATTTTGTTATTAAATAAAAATTAAAAAAAATATCCCACCCTTTACTTTATTACCTAAAACTAAATTAAATTGTTTCATTTGGATTTATGACTATAAGATCACTATCTCATATTGGGGATAAGATCACAAACTAAAAATTTCACAAGAGAAGAAGAAAAAGTTTTTATTTATTGTCTAGAGGTGTTATTGGATTCATTAGTGTGTATTCTTTATTTGAGATATTAATTTTTTATATGTTATATGATTGAAAAATGTGATTTGTGATATAAAATATTCAGTATTTTTAACATTGAACACCAAATAAATAATTTTTTTTAGTAATTATGAAAAATGGTTGCATGTGTATTATTATTATTTTTTTGAGTGGGTAATTTTTATTTTGTTAAACGATATAAAGGAAAACTAGGGTTTATATATTTGTAGATTTTGTTTATTTTTATTTTTATTTTTTATTTAACAATATGATGTGTTAATTTTAAGAAGAGAAGAATAAAAAGAAAGGAAAAGTTTAAAACAGTTTAAAAAAAATTTGAAAGTGAAAAGATTCTATTTTCAAAATTTAATGAATTTTAATTCAAATTTAAAAAATAATAAATAAAAATAGAGTTATCAATTACATTTTATGTTTATGATAATTCTATGGTAGGGACTTCAAAAAGAGCCCTACTCTTTTGTGTTCTCAACTTGTGAATAGTTTTCGGCGCGATTTTTTTTATGACCATGTATATTGTAGTTATTTAGAGCATCTTCAAATTTTCAGAAAATTCCGAATAATTTACAGTGCCAAAAACTAGTATAAAAATAGGTTGTTGCACGCGTGATTAATTTTTTTTATGCGTGTGGAAAATAGCATGTTTGAACTTAGTTTTCGGCACTGTAAATTATTCGGAATTTTCTGAAAATTTGCAGGATGTTCTAAATAACTACAATATACACTGTCATAAAAAAAAATTGCGCTGAAAACTGTTCAAAGGTTGAGAACATAAAAGAGTCCTACCGGTAGGGCTCTTTTTGAAAGCCCTACCAAAGAAATTTCCTTATGTTTAATTGTCAAATTTTTAATTAATTATACAAAAAACTATATTTTTTTTTGGACACATTAAAATGGATGTTAAGAATAGAGGGTATAATTTTGTAAAAAATAGAATTTTAGATTTTTATAAAATCTGGTTTGAAAATTTAACATCCATTTTTTTTTTTTTTTGTAAGTAAGCAAATTTATTTATAAAAACTATTTTTTTAAGTGTTACCAAACAACACCAAAGTTGTTACGCATAATAATTGTGTTTTTGTTCTGAGTTGTTAGTTTTAGTGAATTATTTGTGATTTTAGTTTAAAAAACTTTGATCAAAATCAAATTTAAAGGTGTATTTAAACTTTTTACAAAAAAATTATCAAACACAATTATTATTTTTTTGTTTTTAAAAACAAAAAACAAAAATAGTTACCAAGCATTTTTTTTTAGAAATAAAGAAACAAAAATAAAATAATATTTCCATTTTTGTGTTTAAAAAAATTCAAAAACAAAATTTTTACCAAACACAACTTTTGTTATTATATTCAATTTTTTGTTTATTAGATTCTGGTTTAAATATCTATTTGAATATACATGGTTCTAACAAGTAATGAGACAACACACATTGTCATAAATACAATGAATAATCATAATTTTTTAATTTTTTATAAATTGAATGAATTATATGGTGAGATATTTAATATTTGGGGCCAAATTTTAATTAATACAAACAGAAAAATATTAAAAACAAATGAGAGGGAGCACGTGACCCCTGGCCCCTGACTGGAAGCTACTTTTTTTTTTTTATCTTTTTCTTTCTGGTAATTGCCATTTTTGTTGTTTTAGAATTTAGTTTTATGTTTTTTTTTTTTTAAAAAAGAAGAAAAGAATTTAGTTCTATGATACTTTTTGAGTCAAGTCAACACCGTGGTTTATATTGGCTCTTTCTTAAGATACAAGCAAAACAAAGAACAATTATTAACAATTCTTCTAAATCTCTTTTGAAAGAGAAAAAATAATTATTTAAAAACTTTTATTATAAGGGATCTATTTATATATAGCCAATTAGAAATAAATTAACATTATTTTTTTAAACCTAAGATGATTTGCCAAATTTAACACAAAAAGAATAAATAAATGACATATTTAGGACAATATTTTAGTTGATTTCCAAAACATATAGAATCTATGTCATAGATACACATTAATAAAAAACATTGTAATGAATATATATTAAAAAATATAAGTTTCTAATTAAGTTTGACTTTAAAATAAATAAATAAAAATTAAAAGTTTCCAATTGATAAATAAGATATAAAAATAATAATTAATAGCCAAATTAAAAATAAAAAAATATATCATTTATTGTTGTGCCAAACTAATTTGACACAAATTTTAGCACACTATTAGAGAAATATTAAAAAAAATAAAAATAAATGTAACACACAATCACTAATTTAGTACCCTATTGGAGATACTCTAATGTACACAATTGCACAATATAATCCTAATTAAATTGGGAGTTATTGTAAAAGCGTTTTCTTACAATTGATTACTTAGGCACCAAACTAGTCAGGTTCACTAAGTATGAGTGATTAGTCTCGGTATTCAATAGTCATTAAAGACTCTTTTCCAACTTTCTTTTATAGAGTTCCCATTGGGGCCATTTCCTCTAACCTGTTCAAGGGCCTCGTCCCTTGGATTTCGCCAGATAGATAACGTCCTTCTTGGCTGAATCTTCTTGACTTCTTCTATGACCCGTTTGATTGAGTGGATGGATTCAAACCCAGGTGCAGGTTAAGTTGTTTGTTTGGACCCGTTACGCGAATATGGACTTATTTTGTAGTTTGGGCTCGTTACCCGAATATGGACTCATCTGGCTGTCTTATTGGACTTGATATGCGTACCAAAGTTATACTCAATTTTTTACCTAGACACTTATTATGTTGAGTGTAATATTAAGATTTAATTTAGGTTTTTCTCATTGCTACTTTTTGTCTATTTTGATGCATTAAATATTAGGATTATGGTGCAAAATGACCCTTAATGGTGTGTGAAAGTAAGTAAATGTCCATGTTTTTAATTTTGTAGTGAAATAGCCTAATCATCTCCTTAATATCACATATTACCAAATATGTCATTTAACAAATTACTATTTTATTCTAAATATTTTAATATTATGGCATATGTATATTAGTTTTTATTTTAAAGTTATTTTGATTTTTTTTTTATGAGTTGTTGAATGATATACCATACCACAAAATATATATACTGAGTTGAAAAATAATATACCATCAAAACTTACAAAATTATTACTAAAAAATATATATACTATGCTAACAAAGTTATATACTACCATTAAAATGTATATACCATGATACAAAATTATATACTACCACTGTGTATAATAAAATAGAAACTAAATATCACAAAAAAAAAAATTATATACCATACTACAAAAACATATACACAAATTGGAAAATAATATACCAACAACTTATAAAAAAACTTAAAAAATCAATATAACTTTAAAATAAAAACTAATTAAACAAAACTAATATATATATACCACTATATTAAAGTCATACAGTCCTAAATAAATAAATAAATTATAAAAAAATGACAATTTAGGTAATTAACAATGTAAAATGGTCATTTCTCTACAATTTTAAAAATAAGACATTAGTTTATTGATGCCTTTATTTTGGGCAATTTCCTATAAGGGATTTTTTCATAAATATGAATTTTTAGCCATTAATATGCAAAAATATGGTAATTAAACTTTTTTTAGTTTGTATGGACAAATTTAATTAAAAAAATCAAATTATGAGAAAAAAAATATGGCATAAAAATAATTTTTTTACAAAAATATGAAGAAAAAAAATCCCATAAAAAGGAATACAAGTTTTAGAAAACCATAAAATAATACTTATAAAAAACAAGCCATATTTTTTAAAACTCTATTGAATAACCCATATTAAATTTAATTTTCACTTCCTTCTTATAATTTTTCTAAATATTATATTTGGGGTAATCATGGCTGGCCAGGGTGGGGCAAATGTGGCTGGGGCCAAAGTCCCAAAATTTAGCCCACAAATGTTGATAGAAAAGATCCAAAAATTTTCTTTCTAGAAGGTCCTATTTATTTTTTGCCATACAAATTTATTTTTTATATAAAAAATAAAAAACACACACAAACTTTTTTTTTCTTAAGAAAAATGTCCAATTTTAATTTTTTTGACCAAGGTCCCCAAAATACTTGGGTCAGCCAATGAACAACTCAATCATATGTGCTATGTTGAAGGAATTTCCTAATCTTAATCATGTTACAATTTACAAGGCTGTGTTTGTCATGTTTTTTATACCATAGTATAATTATATTTAATGATCTATAATTTTATAAATTTACTAAAATTATTTCATTTAAACAATTATTTTTCATAGAAATTACACCTCTATAGATTTTTTGTCATTTAATTATTTGTATGGGAAATCTTTATTTATTTTTTTTGTTTTAAGTTTACAAATATTTGACTTTTATATTTTTTTTATAAATATTTATGCTAGCAAATAACTCATAGTCTTTTACATAATTAAGTTGTAAAATTTGAATCTTAATTATTTAAAATGTCATATATTATATATATTTATAAAAAAATAAAAAAAAATCATATTTATAAAAAACTCTAACTTTCATCATTTAGGCCAGGCTCAAGCTTGTCATTTAGTTATTTTTATGGAAATTTCAATTTGCTAATGTTTCTATATTTTTTTTTAAATTTCACATAAATAAGCCATAATTTTTAACATTATTAAAATATCGTTTATTATATATATATATATTTTAAATAATTTGAGAAAAATAGTTATTTAGTCAAATCTGTCCTGGGCTTGAGAACCTAAGTTGGGCCAGGCTCAATCTTGGTGGATCATATGGAGGAATATGGTCCTATATTGGATCATATTTCAACTGAAAAGTGAGAAGATGTGGTTGATTTGGATGACCACCTTGATCACATCAACAACTGAATAATGCTTAAGTTGTGTTTGTGTTCGGTAAAATTTTTGAAATATTATTTTTATTTTTGTTTCTTTATTTTAAAAAAATAAATATATGTTTGGTAACTATTTTTGTTTTTTGTTTTTAAAAATAAAAAATAAAAAATATTTTTGATAACTTTTATTTTTATTTTTTGTTTAACAATATAAAATGAGGTGTTGATTTGAAAAAGAGAAGAAAAAAAAGAAACGAAAAGTCTAAAACAGTTTTAAAAAATTTTGAAAGTGAAAAAATTATATTTTCAAAATTTATTAAATTTTAATTAAATTTTTTAAAAATAATAAATAAAAATAGAGTTACCAAACACTATTTTAAGTTTAATTGTCAAATTTTTAATTAAATAAATAAAAAACTATTTATTTAAGTATTACCAAAGAACACCTTAGTAATTTCCATAGATTGACTAATCATTAGGTTAATTGACCTATTATGGAAAATGTTTAATTTTCTTTCATCTTTTGAAACCCAAATGGTGTCTAATTCATAAAGAATATGAAGTAATTTCATAGCTCAACCATTGTTGTGTTTTGTTTAATATTTTTTATAGATTAATGGTTATGTAAGAGTAGTAAGTGTTACACCCAGATTTCAAGACCTGAGATTGTGACCTCGAAAGTTGGACTCGTCAGGTGTGAGTTCGAGATATCTAAAGCACATCGCGGTCCAGATGTCAAACCCTCGAAGCAAGGTGGCAACCTCAAAGATATGTAACCTCGAAGTTCTTTCTAAGCTCGAAAGACATAGCATCGGAGTATATCCGTTGTCGGGTGTTGTTGGATCAAGTAGCCCGAACTCGACATGGGTATAATCTCGAAATGTAGAGGCCTCGGTGGTATTTGCCCGCTCCGAGCTGGTCTTGGGGTAAGGTGGCTAGCTCATAATTTATCTAAAGACCTGGTCCGACATGATACTGATTACCGATCTCGAACGACGTAATGAGTCATCTGATGAGACGCGTTCCATGCGTTTAAAGATATTTATTGTTGTAACTTCCCTACATTAAAGGGATATTAACTAGTCTGTTATATGCCTCCTGGTCTTCAGGGGACGTTTCCTTGTATATAGGAGTTACATAATTTAATGTCATTATCCCCATTAATGAAGAGGAGTATATTCCCGAAATATGTGGGAACGAACTCTGAGAACCCTCTATAAATAGATAGATCATGGACACTTAGAGGGGACGAATTTTTGATATCTTGAGAGAATTTATGGAGAATTCATCCCTGAAGAATTTCCTGAAATATCAAAAGTCTTAATAAAATTGACTCGTGGACTAGGCAGAGTAAACTGCTGAACCACGTAAAATTCTCGTTGTTATTCTGTATTATTTACCTGCGCCATAGTTCTTGTTGTTTAATTGCTCTACGTTTTAAGTTGACGAAAAACGACGTCAACAGTTTGGTGCTTTCATTGAGAGCCTTAAGCAATACAATCCCTGATTAGCTATGGCCGCGAATGATCAGAATATTCCTAAAGAAAACTATCCACGGTGCCCTGGGAAGCAGCCGATGACGAATCCTGAACCTGATGAGAGAAGTGAGTCCTCTGATTCTCGAGGACCTCCAGCACCTCCGGCTCCAAGGGACGATGAGGACATGTACTATAATCCTGAATGGTACGTCCCCATTGTGGAACTTGAAAACCGACAGTTAAGAAAACAGCTGGTTGAAGCCAAGAAGCGAAGCGAAGAGTTGGCTAGGTTAGCCGCAGATGCGCAGGCGGCTCAACCTCAACCTCTGCAGGACGTTCATGTTCCTCCCCGCAGGCCTCGTGGGCGACCTCGAAAAAACGCTGCCACAAGAGGAGCGGAGCAACCTCCGCCACCAGCAAAGCAACCTGCTCCTTCGAGACCCCGAAGAAACACTCGGGCTAGGGCTTCGACTAACTCGACTACGGAGTTACCAGCAAAAATTGGGAATAACCGAGCCCCTGCAGAGGCTCAGACTCAGGTTCCTGGTAACGCGCAAAATGTTACCGAGTCATCACGGGCGAACTCGGGGCCATCCAGGCCCCGAAATGGTTGGCAGCCACCGTCACCCATACGGTTCCCGCCATCACCAATAAGATACCCCTCACCACCTCGGAGGAATGCACAACCAACTCGGGGTGATGAGGCAAGGCGGGCAGGACGGAAACAGGGGAATAGAGAGCCTACTAGAGAACGGAGAGGCGACTAGCCTGCGAGAAGCCAAATGTCTAGATCTCGCACTGCAGAGACGAGGCAGCATGAAAGAAATCCGTCTCGGAACAATCATGCGACAAGCCTCGCCAGTGACGACTCAGGGGACGCCAGATCAGTCAGCATGCATGATCAAGGACGAAGAAATACTGGAAACCATAGGAACCGCTCCGACCTGCGGGAGCACCTGAATCAGAATCGGGGTAGTGGTAATCCATCGAACCCGGACCTGAGAGATCGCCTAAATGGGCGCAAAGATCCCCTGCGAAGGTGCGAGCCTGGAATTGTGATCAATGATAGTCAATTTCAGGCAAGACCCCCTGCGGACCTGGTTCAAGAAAGAATTGATCAGCTGGAAAGGGCATTTAGGCTCTTGCAGAATAAGCGAGGTCGGAGTCGGGATGAGGACTCTGATGAGGAGCTCAAACCATTCCCTGCCCATATTTCCAACACTCTGTTTCCTCAAGGGTTTCAGATTCCTCATGTCCCACCTTTTGAAGGGAAATCCGACCCGTACAGTCATTTGAGTACATTTAACACCATAATGAGAGCAAGTAATGTGGGTTACGAGCTCAGATGCATGTTATTTCGAGCGTCGCTTACAGGACCAGCAAAAAACTAGTTCGAAAAATATAAGAGGCATTCAATCACTTCTTGGGATCAACTATCAAAAGATTTCAAAAAGCAGTTTAGAGCCATGATCGGGGTAAGACCCAAGGCATCGACCCTGACCAACGTTCGGCAACAGCCAAGTGAAACGTTGAAGAGCTACCTTACAAGGTTTAATTTGGAGGTTGCCCGAGCTCGGGATGTAGATGAAAGTGGTCATCTAATGGCCATCCAAGCTGGGGTAATGTCGGGAAGTCCCCTCTGGGATGATATGCAGAGAAAGCCTGTGAGATCCTTAACCGAGTTTAATAGACGAGCTCAGAGGTTTGTCAATGTAGAAGGAGTGAGGCCAACGCTGAACATGACCTCTCAGCCCATAACTACAATGATAAACGTAAACTCTGCCTCGGCCTCAGCGGACCCATCAGCTTCGAAACCCCCTGCAGAAAACCCTTCTAAAAGGAAGAAGAATGAAGGAAGTAACCCCGAGGCGGGAGGGGGAAAGAAGAAGAAACGGGAAAGGTATTTCTCTGTGTACAAAGTGTACACCAAGCTCAACGAGTCTCGGGAGAATATATACCTGGCTAATGAAAACCAGGTCCCTTTCAGGCGACCAGACCCCATGAGAAATCAGAAGTCTAAGAGAGACTCCAGCAAGTACTGTCAATTTCACAGAGATACTGGGCACACTACTGATGAATGCAGGTAGTTGAAGGACGAGATCGAAGGACTGATATTGAGAGGATACTTTAGACAATATGTCAGGAACCAGAATAATAATCAGGCTTCTACTAGCCAGAGGGCAGCTGCGCCGCAGCCTACTCAAGACAATAATTCCCGAGCTAGAGAAGAAGATAAGCCCCCTCCGATTGATGGAGAAGATGTGATAACCATCTCGGGCGGGCCTCATCTCGCAGGGACGGGCAAGAATGCCCAAAAGCGATACGTGAACGAGCTAAAAACTGGGGACAGGTCCCCCTATGAACCCGAACCTAGAGCTCCAAAGTGCCAAAAGATTGAATCTCGGCCGATAACCTTTACTGAGGACGATGCGTCCCATGTTCAGTTTCCCCACAATGACCCACTGGTCATCACTCTTGTAACGCCCCAAACTCCAGGGACCGTTACGGTGTGCCTTGTAAACAGTGCTAAACTCGCTAATCGAGTCATTTGGCCAAAATCGTGAACTAAGTATGATTAGCGGTTTAGGGATTAAAAACTTTGGTTAGGATGTAACGTTTTACTAAAATGTTTAATATATACATTGGGATCCCGAAAATATAATTTCAGAGTCTATTACATAAAATATTTACAACAGGCTGTTCTAAGCGGCAAAACAGGGTTCAACCCTAGTTCCACTTTAAACCTCGGCCGTGGCGGACAAGCAGCTGCATATGTACACGTCATCACCTAAGCTCTTCAATTCAAGGATGGTCTAGCTTCCTCTTGCCTTTACCTGCACCACGTAGCACCTGTGAGCCAAAGCCCAGCAAGAAAAGACAATCCAACATGATATAATATCAACAGTAATTGTAACAGCCATTCAGGACCAACGGTCCAAAACAGGTAGGTGACAATAGCCAAAGGTCACAAAGGTGAGTGTAGCTTCCTCTAGCCATGTGACGATAGGGTCACCAGGGCTTAACTGATAGGTGGTTCCTTCATAAGCTTGATTAGGATAGGTGCATGGTGATTAGTCACCAACATAACCACCCTCTCGACTCTAGAGTCGTAACTAAGGACTGCGTCCCCCAGCCATGTGATAAACAGTCACCGGGGTCATATACCTTGGCTGAAATCATCTAGTCTTAGACCAGGCAAGCGCTTATAGGTTCTTCGACCCTAGGGTCGGTCTAGCATTAATGCCATAGAGCCATTCAATGCGTGATCCTCGACTTTAGAGTCGGTCCCTAACTAGTCAGTGTCATACACAAGCAAGTCATGCCACCAACCATATACCACATGTTCAATATCCATAAACAAGGTATTTAGCATGCTTACTAAACAGATACTAGTACAATTAGGACCATGCACAACCACAGAGGCTCAAGCTCTGAACAATATCATACCCAGTATACAAAGCATATCCTAATCACATGTTTCTCATACATCATATGCAATATATCCTGCAATCCAACATGCACCAATACCAGCCATGCATGTCACGCTTAATAACCAACCAACATGCATCAAGAATAGCCATGCATGTCATACTCAGTAATTAACCAGCATGCATCAATAATAGCCATGCATGTCACGCTTAATAACCAACCAACATGCATCAAGAATACCCATGCATGTCATACTCAATAATCAACCAACATGCATCAATAATAGCCATGCATGTCACGTATACACAGGGTGCAGTTTTCTTACCTCAAAGTCGAGCTAGAACTATTAAGAGAACGACCCTTGAGAACGATCAACTTTTAGTCCTTTAACGGTCACCTAGTCATAACCAAATATAAGGTATCATCAATAAAAATGATCAACACAAGTTCCCAAATCAATATCTAGCCTCCGGAACATCAATCCCCACTTAACCGGGTACTAGGTTCAACCCCGAGGCCTATGGCTTGAATCCCCAAGCTAAAAAACATGTTTTTGGTCAAAATGGCCTTAAGGGCCGCGGCCCGCCCTAGCTGCGCCGCGGCGCGCCTCCCAGACAGAGACCACCCTCCCTGCCAAACGCCTTGAGCCGCGGCGCATCACAGCCATGCCGTGGCTCAATACCCAATTTTGCCCAGAAAACTCAGCACGCACACCAGACTTTCCCCTGCGTTTTCCCTTGAAACCAGCCCTTCAAACTTGTCCCAAACCTCAACCTAACACCCAATTCAACCACCAAACATCCTCTACAACTCACCCTCATCAAAACCCAAAGTAAACATCACCCAAACTTCCATTAATTCAAACTTTCTACAAGAGATTCACAAGTTAAAAACTAAAACTCAAATCAGAGTATGAATCAGAAACTTATGGCTGAACTCACCTCAAACACAGTTTTGAATCCTTCCCAATGGCTGAGCTAGGTCTAGAATTCCCAAGCTTAGACTCCCTAGCTTGCTTCCTCAACATGGGCTCTCAAAACTCAAAGAAAAGGGTGAAGGATAACTTGTACGGGAAGAAAGGGAGAAAGATAAAGATAGGCTCTATTTTATTTTCATTCCACAGCCTTCTAAAATTTCCCTTAGGCTGATATAAATCCTTAAGGTAAAAAGACCATAATGCCCTTAAGCCAAATAAACCCCTCTACAAGCTTCCGAGGGTAAAACCGTCTTTTCCCGCCTATCTCGTTAATTATAATTAACGCTCCCCAATTCCTGCTATACTCAATATTTCCAAATACCAATACATCATATCCCATTACCCTTTAATTCCCGGTAATGCTCTAATCATTAAATTCACCCCGAGACTTATCCCGAGCTCCGAACTTAAACCCGTTATGACTAGACCGAACACTGACATCTCATGATCGTCTCATGTCGAATAGCTTGAACCAACCCACCTTATAATGTGGCTATATTAATTAATCACAACCATGCACCCAAAATATACAATTACGCCCACACTGGCCAAATTACCAAAATACCCTCACAATAATAAATTCTCCCATACGCACGCATCCACCATCATATAATAATATAATTCACGTAAACATGCATATAATCATTAAATACTATAATAAATCAATAATGGCCCTCTCGGCCTCCTAATCAAGGTCCTAAACCTTATTAGGAAATTTGGGGCATTACAACTCTCCAGCTTGCGAATAAGAGAGTTCACCAAGTTCTCATTGATAATGGGAGCTCAGTGAACATTCTCTATCAGGCCACCTTAGAAAAGATGGGACTCACGCTTCGAGACCTAAAAGCTTGCGCAATGACATTGTACGGTTTTTCAGGAGAAGGGATTGCCTGTATGGGGTCCATTGAACTCCCTGTAACCTTGGGAGACTATCCAGTCTCAGCGACCAAGATGATGGAGTTTGTAGTAGTGGACCTGCCATCGGCCTACAACGTGCTGCTCGGGGACCCGCCCTAGTAGGGCTGGGGGCAGTCTCGACTGTAAGTCATTTGGCCATCAAGTTCCCAACTTCTAGTGGCATCGGGACATTGAAGGGAGACCAGTTGGCCGGGAGGGAATGCTATAGCATTTCCATAAAAGGAAAGAAATAGGCGAGCGCACAAGCTCTCGTCATCATTCAGAATAAAGACGGGACAATCTTGAAGATAGATGAAGAAATCGACCTAAGAGTGGAGGAAAGAGCTGATCTCGAATCATTGGAAGAGCTTGAAGAAATCAAGCTCGAAGAATCAGACCCCCCGAAAACGGTAAAGGTCGGGAAAAACCTCCATGAAGAAACTAAATAGCAATTAATTTGCTTTTTGAAGAAAAATCAGGATGTCTTCGCGTGGTCACATTCGGACATGGTAGGAATAAGTCCAAATATAGTGAGCCACGCGCTAAATATCGATAAAAGCTTCCCACCGAAGCAACAAAAGCGAAGACAACTGACGATAGGAAAAAGGCCCTAAAAGAGGAAGTCGACAGGTTAAAGGCAAACCGATTCATTAGGGATGCTTTTTACCCCGATTGGGTAGCCAATCCGGTACTGGTCCCGAAGCCTAATGGAACTTGGCGAACCTGCATTGACTACTCGGACCTCAACAAGGCCTGTCCTAAGGATTGCTTTCCTTTACAACGGATTGACCAGCTCGTGGACGCCATGACATGGCATGGACTAATGTCATTCATGGATGCCTATTCTGGATATAACCAAATTGCCATGCATGCCCCTGACCAGGAACATACGAGCTTCATAACAGATAAAGGGTTATATTGTTATAACGTTATGCCATTCGGACTCAAAAATGTTGGGGCCACTTACCAGCGGCTTGTGAACATGATGTTCTCCGAGCAAATAGGGAACAACATGGAAGTTTATGTTGACGATATGCTGGTTAAATCTCAACTTAACAATAACCATGTTGATGACCTCGAAGAATGCTTTGCCGTGCTCCGGAAATATAACATGAAGCTTAACCCTCATAAGTGCTATTTCAGAGTATCTTCAGGAAAATTCCTGGGTTTTATTGTAAATGCTCGAGAAATAGAAGCTAATCCAGACAAGATCCAGGGCCTGATCGATATGCCTTCACCTCGAAAACACAAAGATGTCCAAAGTTTGACGGGGAGGATGGCGGCGCTAAGTAGGTTTATATCAAAATCTACAGACCGTTGTCTTCCATTTTTCAACCTGCTGAGGGGAGGCAAGAAATTTGAATGGACAGAGGAATGCGAGCTGGCTTTTCAGGAACTCAAGAAACACCTCGAAGAACCCCCTATCTTGTCAGAACCTATTACGGGAGAAGTTCTATACTTATATCTTGCTACGACCGAGCACGCCATAAGTGCAGTACTCGTACGAGAGGAAGAAAAAGTGCAAAGGCCCGTGTATTACATCAGTAAAAGGTTACTGGGGGCAGAATCAAGATATCCCTTGATGGAGAAGCTAGCTCTCAGCCTAATTCACTCATCTTGAAAACTTTGACCCTATTTTCAAGCACACCCCATCCATGTACTAACTGATCAACCACTAAGACAAGTCTTGTCCAAGCCAGAAGCTTTAGGTCGACTGCTTAAATGGGCAGTTGAACTCGGGCAATTCGAGATCACTTATCACCCAAGGACGACCATAAGGGGACAAGCCTTGGCAGACTTCATAGTGGAGTGTACTGGCATGACCAACGATGAAGTTATAACCCCGGCCCACGAGCTGTGGAAACTTTACGTTGATGGGTCATCTAATGAAAACGGATCGGGGGCAGGAGTAATTTTGATCACTCCTGCAGGAAGCAGATTTCACTCTTCCTTGAGATTTGACTTTAGCGCGTCAAATAACGAGGTCGAGTACGAGGCTTTACTGGCGGGACTTCGTATAGCCAAGGAGCTCAAAGCTAAAGCAATACATTGCTACAGCGACTCCCAGTTAGTGGTTAACCAAATTTTGGGAGAGTACCAGGCTCGTGGTACGAGAATGGCAGCATACTTAGAAAAGGCAAAATCAACATTAGAACATTTCGAGTTCTATGCGATAGAACAGGTCCCCCGAGAACAGAACTCGAATGCGGACGCCTTAGCCAGGCTCACTACCTCTACCGAGAATGACGAATTGAATGTCATGCCAATTGAACATCTCTCGAGACCTAGTATTGACGAGCCAGGGCAGGAGGATGTGTGTATGATCAATTCCGAGCCTACCTGGATGACTCCGATAGTTGAATATCTTGAGATCGGCATCCTTCCGGAAGAACGGACCAAGGCTCGAAAGTTTATGTATCAAATCCCTCGTTATACCATTATAGATGGAAGGCTGTATAGAAGAGGATATTCCATGCCACTACTCCGATGTGTGACTCCTCCCGAAGCTAAAAAAATCTTAGAAGAAATTCACGGAGGGTTCTGTGGAGACCATACTGGGGGGCATAGCCTGTCCAAGAAAATCATACGCCAAGGATACTTCTGGCCTACCATCAAATCAGACTCGTTTGACTACGTAAAAAGGTGTGATAAGTGCCAACGATTCGCCACAATTCCTCGAGCTCCACCATCCACTATGATGACCTCCCCATGGACATTTGCGATATGGGGAATCGACCTCATAGGCTCCCTTCCGACTGGCCAGAGCGGAGTAAAGTACGCGGTAGTCGCCGTAGATTACTTCACAAAGTGGACAAAAGCTGAACCTTTGGCGACAATAACCTCCAAAAAAGTCCTTGACTTTGTGATGAAAAACATCACATGTCGATATGGGATGCCGAGGAAGATTGTGTCCGATAACGAAACCCAGTTCGACAGCGATTTGTTTACCAACTTTTGCGAAAAAAATGGAATAATAAAGAGCTTCTCGTCAGTGGCCCATCCCCAGGCGAATGACCAGGTCGAAGCTGTAAACAAGACTCTAAAAAGTTCGCTGAAGAAAAAGTTGGAAGAAGCTAAAGGAAGATGGTCCGAAGAATTTCCCTAAGTCCTATGGGGATATAGGACCACGGCCTGTACATCGACAGGACATACCCCATTCTCTCTGGCGTACAGTTGTGAGGCTATGTTGTCAGTCGAGGTTGAAATTCCCACAATTCGAGCCCTCGCTTATGATCAAGCCCCGAACCATTCTTAACTTGAAGAAACTCTTGACCTGATCGAAGAAAGAAGGAACGAAGCTCAATTAAAAAATGCTGCATACCAACAGCGAGCTACCTGGTACTTCAACAAAAGAGTTCGGGATCGAAAATTCGGCATAGGAGATTTGGTGCTAAGGCGTGTATTCTTGGCAACACGGGATCCAGCAGCTGGCGTGCTCGGGCCAAATTGGGAAGAACCCTACCAGATAGAGTCAATCATCCGACTTGTCGTTTACAAGTTGGTGAGATTGGATGGAAGTCTAGTACCACGAGCATGGAATGACGAACACCTACGACCTTACTATCAATAGTATAGGAAGGATGTTGCCTATAACCATGCTTGTTTATCTGTACTGTTTTTCTATTTTTGGATTTTTTCAAATAAAGTTTGATTTCGTTTAATATGCTGTATTTTTGTTTGCAATCTCTCTTAATTTAATAAACTATGGTCTCACTCATAGGATATTAAGGGGGCATTAGTGGCTCATATACCATCAGCTTGAAAAAATAAAACAGCATATACGAAATGCATATAACTGTTTGGATATAACCAAACCGTCAAAAGTACACAAGTATTTGGAAATAACCAAATGCGCGAAATGGGATAAGTTTGGATATAACCAAACTGGCAAAAAGATAAAAATGTTTGGATGTAACCAAATATGCAAACTAGATTAAAATATAAGTGTATGGATTACAAACCTAACACGACCTTAATAGGTTTGGAACAAACCATCTAAAACTAATCGGCAGTAAGTTGGAGCATAACCCACTTCGTGTTAAGCCGAGATCGAGGCTGGAGTATCTTGCAAAATAATAGTTTCGACCTCATTACCTCGGAGAGCTAACCGAGGATGAGAAAAAGTAACTAAAAGGTAAGATATAACTAAACCATTTGCATTACACACCATACAAGTACTTTCGGGTGCATGGTAAAAGTAATATCCGACCTTGACAAACAACGAGATCGGAAGCGGATAATTCGAGCAAACTGTGCATGAATGCATTGAACCTCGAGCTTAAATCCAAACTATGTTTGTGTGATTAAACAGGCATATATGACACTTTAATATAAAATGTGCAAAATATTTCAACCCGAGAAATGTAAAGCACATATATTAAAATGAAGTAAAAAAAAAAATTGTATCAACCCCATGGGCATAAATCAAAAGAAAACAATTACAAAAAATAAAGGGACGCAACCCCGAGGTATCATCTAAAGAGAATGAGCAATCTCCTTGGCCTTCTTAGCATCCTCCTTGGCCTTCTCGGCATCAGCGTCCTCCCCGGCTCCCTCTGCATCATCCCGAGCAGCCTCCTTCTCATTAAGCCGAGCCTGCCATTTGGCCACGAATTTCGCTTCAAGATGGCCTAAGAAGCTGGTATCGAGGTCGACATTGTTGGCCCAGATTCTGTACATGGCCATGTCGACTGCCCGATCCTTCTTCTCCTTAAACTCCTCGAGAAGACGACTCTTTTCACCTTCTATGATCTCGAAAGTGGCGGCCTTCTCTTCTTCAAGCTTAGCATTGGTGTCCCAGACCCAGACATTCTCCTGTTCAAGCTCCACGAGCCGGGCACTCAGCTTTTCAAGTTTGGAAGACTTGGCCTTTAGCTCCTCAGCCCCTGCCTCCACCTTTGCTTTCATTGCCTTAAGCTCATCACTCAGTTTGAGCTGAAGATCCTTTGCCTCCTGAACATAGAACTTGCTCGAGTGGATCTCATTGTTCAGTTTATAGTTGAGCTGAGCAGAGACAGCAAGAGCCTGGCATACAAAGAAATCAGCATTAGCATATGGACCGTCTATAAATACAACTAGTAGCGAGAAAAGAAAAGTTACCGTGGCAGTAATCTCGACACTCTTCTCATAAAGTGTATTGCAGTCTCGGGCGTCGTTCAAAAATTGCCAATAGCATCAAAACCACTAAAGCTCTGGCCCACTCGAGACAGAATGTCCGAGCCTAGCGTAGCCCCATGGGGTCTAGCAGCATTGTCAACTACATACTCATCAACATGAGTAGAAACTGACAACTTGCGTGTTATGGAAGCCGAGGGTTTTTTTGGAGGTGGGCTGAGCGTTGAGTGAACCATGACGGGAGGTTGGAGCTCGACCATAGTGGACGCCCCGACCTGAGGAGTCGGCTCCACAGCCGAGCTCGTGGCAGCCAGAGCTGGTGGAGGAGGTGTCTTTTCAATCCTCTAAAGGACCTTGGTGGGACGCTCGGACTTCCGTGAGCCTCTCGGACGCTTGCTTCTTTTGGCCCCGCCACTCTCAAGGATGTTGTCGAGGTCGGAGTCCATCTCGCCTGCACAGTTACACCACAATATGAGATATCAAAAAATAAAGTACTCCACATAATGCAAACATACATGGGATAAAAAGACAAATGGAGAGAAACCTAATTGGAACTCTCCCCCGAGCTTGTGCTCGGTGACCACGAAATTCTCCCATCTTTAGAAGAGGCGGGGGGAGTGCCTTCCCTATAGGTGGAAGTCAACCTCGAAATGTCCCTATAGTCGTTGGTCCCATATTGGACGGCTATCCTGTTCCATATCTCGTTCAGGCTATACATGGTGTCATATTTCCCGAGCCAGCTATTAAACCTA
This sequence comes from Humulus lupulus, assembly GCF_963169125.1. NCBI lineage: Eukaryota > Viridiplantae > Streptophyta > Magnoliopsida > Rosales > Cannabaceae > Humulus > Humulus lupulus. The sequence continues at coordinate 218,692,407 of NC_084798.1, forward strand.
TGTACCCTATCATCTACCCAAGACCATACATAGAAATGGTCCCTATCATCCTTACATAATACTAACCTATCGGGTTTATGCTTTAATAGGGAGGGGGACCACATATTCGAGCTAAGGATGACTGTACCTTGATCGTTCGAGCCCGAGCTTGAGGCCTCGTCATTGGCCTCATTCCCCGATTGTGGACTCCTATGACGAACTGTAGGTGGAGGCCTCGCATCTCTCCTCGGGGGGAGGTTACCGGTTGGTAAAGGTACAACCTCCCACCGGTCGTATTTCTTATTGGACCAGTCCGATGTAGACTGATCCTCCCCTAAGAGCCCACACGCCCGGAGCTTGTCTTCATGCAGGAGATATGAAAGGGATCTCTTGCCACAAGGAAGTTGGAGCAGAGTCTCTCTGCGCTCCCTCATCTCCTTGGTAAGGGTAGGGCGATGATAGTTGGCTGGAAAATCAAACGCATTTCAAATAAGTACGGACCTAAAAACAAAGTTCGAGCATAAAAAAAGAAAGAGGTTGAGATACTTACGAATCCGTCTGAACGAGTAGAATCGAGGCGGGGCTAGGCCATCTGTTCAGAATAAGGCCTTCTTGAAGTCAGGAGGATGATTGGGAAGATCCTCGAACACCTTCTTCTCCTTCGAATAGCTCGAGAGATAGTAGAAGCCGTCTCCTCCCCGAGCTTGGGAGGGATTGCTTTTCAAACAGAAGAGATATAAAATCTCTCCTGGTGAAGGTCCTGCCCACTTCAACTCGTGATACAGCGACCTCAGGGCAGACAGTACCCTGTAAGAATTGGTGTTGAGCTGGAAAGGGGCCAGCCCAACAAAATCTGTGAAGTCCTTGAAAAAAGACTTCAAGGGCAGTACCGCCCCTGTCTTCATGTGCTTCTGGCTCCAAGCTGAGTATCTCAGCTTGCTGTCAAGATTTCCATCTCCTGGAGCGCGGCAGCTTCGCTCGTGGGAGGTCGGGGCTCGACATCTTAGCGAGCCTGATAATCCTATCCCGTGAAAGGCCAGGATATCAGTTATCTGGCCTAGTGACATAACCGAGCTCCAATAATGCTATGCCTCGAAAAATTCCCTCCTCGGCTGCGAGGTAGAGGGTTCTCCCATCAGTGAAAAGTGAAGATCACCTGGCTTGAAAGCAATCGTCACTTTAAGTGAAGGGTCGAGTGGAATCGGTCTAGGCTCGGTATTCGGATCTGGATGAAGAGCGACCCTTAGTCTTTTCCTTTTCCCTTCTTCGACCTCGTTTATCTGACGTCGGAAGTGATCTTGAGTGTCCTCTTGCTCACATGTTAGTTCGTGCTCCCGAATTAAACGTTGATTCCAGGTGAAAGGAGATTCTGGGCTCGGAGTTACTGATGAGTAGGGAATTGCGAGCTTTGACCCCCGCCACTTTCCCGAATTCTGCAGCATCTAACAAGAAAGTAAAAGGGTGAGGGCCAAGCGAGCAAGAAGTATAGAGATAAATAATACCTAAGCTCGAATGATCAAGGCTACAAGGCAAGCTCGATCCAAAGGATGAGACCAGTCCCAGAGCGTGTGTTCCACCGAAGGTGGATATGTCATGGGAAATCCCAAAATATTAGGGAAGAAAGGTGGCGGTTATTAAAAAGGTGATATTTTTGGGAATCGTGCATTCCTTAAAGACACACCCTAATTTTGTACCCGATATCTTGGTGTGCAAGATACGGTTCCTGAAATTTGAAAACCCAAAAAAGGAACCATTTTTTGACCCTTTTTCGCAGAAATTGGGTTTGAACCTAATGTCCATCAGTCGAAGCACCCTAATCCTAGTGCGTTAAACTAGTGAATGGATAAATGGGACGAGAGTAAATCCTAATGCCTACGGTGTAACAGAAGCATAAGCATGCATAAAAAAAATGTGTATATATATAACGTAAAGAAACCATAAACCGAAAACTTACACAATGTAATCGGTGGAAACAGAGAAATGGATGATTGAACGAGCGGTTGCAAGTACGATCTCACTAATTCAAAAAGTCCAACCGTGTTTTGTCTTCTCGTCTTTGAGAACATGCAAGAATCAGACAAGAATGATTCTGGTTTTTTCTCTCTAAAAGTTTGAATGTAAAGGAAAAATGAAGAAGACAACCAGAAACTTATTTATAGGCCCACGGGGACGAAAAGAGAACTAATCTGGGTCATTGGCCAAATTCTGTATCAAATCTGACGGTCAGGGAACAGTGAAGTGATGGTACCCAAAAGGAGGGCAGGCGGATGGACATGGGCAGAGTTTCAAGGCACTCAAGTGCCTTAGATAAGCAATACCCAACCGACGTGTGTCCATACTTGAGTGTGTGATGGAACGGTTCCCGAAGAAAGTAGTTCAAAAGTTTCCTTCTCATGGGATTTGAACCAATACTTTTGAGGGGGCAAAATGTTACACCCAAATTTCGAGACCTGAGATTGTGACCTCGAAAGCTGGACTCGTCAGGTGTGAGCTCGAGATATCTAAAGCACATCGCGGTCCAGATGTCAAACCCTCGAAGCAAGGTGGCAACCTCGAAGATATGTAACCTCGAAGTTCTTTCTAAGCTCGAAAGACATAGCATCGGAGTGTATCCGTTGTCGGGTGTCGTCGGATCAAGTAGCCCGAGCTCGGCATGGGTATAATCTCGAAATGTAGCGGCCTCGGTGGTATTTGCCCGCTCCGAGCTGGTCTTGGGGTAAGGTGGCTAGCTCATAATTTATCTAAAGACCTGGTCCGACATGATACTGATTACCGATCTCGAACGACGTAATGGGTCATTTGATGAGACGCGTTCCATGCGTTTAAAGATATTTATTGTTGTAACTTCCCTACATTAAAAAGATATTAACTAGTCTGTTATATGCCTCCTGGTATTTAGGGGATGTTTCCTTGTATATAGGAGTTACATAATTTAATGTCATTATCCCCATTAATGAAGAGGAGTATCTGCCTGAAATATGTAGGAACGAACTCTGAGAACCCTCTATAAATAGATAGATCATGGACACTTAGAGGGGATAGTTTTTGATATCTTGAGAGAATTTATGGAGAATTCATCTCTGAAAAGAATTTCCTGAAATATCCAAAGTCTTAATAAAATTGACTCGTGGACTAGGCAGAGTTAATTGCTGAACCACGTAAAATTCTCGTTGTTATTCTGTATTATTTACCTGCGCCATAGTTCTTGTTGTTTAATTGTTCTACGTTTTAAGTTGACGAAAAACGGCGTCAACAGTAAGTAATTGAACATATTTTTTATCATTTACAATAAGAGAGTTTGAAGCTATGTTCTAGCATTTGGAGTATGCAAAAATAAATTCAATTTTGTTGGAACATTTTCATATTTGTTTTTGCTCTTTAGATTTGGTTTTTAAAGCTTGCTAGTTTTCTGAATTTCAATTGTACGCTTTTAAGACTTGTTTTTATCTTATATTATCTTTTTTTTTTAAAAACACAAAACTGACTTTTCAAAGCTGCTTTTATGACTTTCCAAAATTATTTGACAAAAAACAAAACAAAACAATGACTTGCCTACAGTATTCAACCACAGTTTGAGTGGTGTTGTTTTCATATTTTTTCTTTTCTCTAAATAACACTAAAAAATATATATATTATCTTTATTTTATTACTAACTAAAATATACCAATTGATTATTTATAAGTTTTATTAATTTATATCAATAATAAATAAATAAAATAATACAAACTTACTAACTAAAATTTTAAATTTACTATGTTAATTAACTATTACATTGCAGCAAATTAAGCAATATATTTAAATGTTATTGCTTCATTACTTATTTAATTAAATTTATAATCTTAGTTTATTATGTAAACAAATATTTAGAATAAAAATGGGTAAAAACTATATCATTAAAATTTATTTATATTAAAATTATTGTATTATTATTGAAGATAGCTTCTCCTTGAGAGTGTCTTAGTGCTTTAGTATATTTTTGGAAATAACCTGAGTACGAGCTATAACTAACTAATTTGGGTCGAGCTCGCCTCCTTCGAAATGCTCGGAGTACTCTATTGAGTCAAGTACAAGCCAAAACTAACTCGGAGTTAAATTTGTTCTCGATAAAATATCCCAAATTAAAATCAATTCAACTCGAGTTGAGCTCGTCCTCAAAAATTATTCAGAATATATCTCTTATAAAATATTTATTGTATTTCACATGAAGAAGTCCAACCTAACGTATGCTTGGCAATAGAAATAAAAGTAAACAAGTAAATAAAAGAACCAACACGCTATATAGCTGTCTTTAATAACAAAATAATAATTAATTAGACTCATTCTCTTTCGTTACCTTATCAATTATCATCTTCATCAGATAATTAATATTTAAATACAGGTTGATATATATATATATATATATATATTATTTAGATAGCTCCTTTCTTCCTTGTGCTTATATATACTTTCTGTCTGCAGCCATTAAAACTCAAGAACTCCTCACACACTCACACATATATATATATATATGTGTGTTTATATATATATATATATTATGGATCATCTTCTTCTACTTAAGTAATTATTCATCATAATTAAAGCTATCTATATTTATTTCTTGCAATTGATCGTATAATCTCTATAGGATATGGCCTCCTCAGCTGATGATCCATCTCATGCCAAGGTAATAATTATGGTTTATATATTTTTAATATTTAACCCCCCAAATATACATATATATATATAAATATATATCACTTGATTATTTGGTTTTACATCCTATATATATATCATTCAGATATGTTTATCAAAATTATACAGTTTGATTAAGTTCATTTGATTATTCTTATGTGTAATTACTAGATAGTATAGGTTGTTTTAATTGACCTTTTCCAAATGATTATTCCTTCAACCATAAATATGTATAATAAATGTTTTTTTTTCTTTTTTAAATCAGAATAATGGAGATAATTATTCAGACCCTAATTACAGAATACAGATTGGTAAGAAACTAGTTATTTTCCCAAATAAAATTATTGCTCTTGGGAGTAATGGGAGCCTTGTGTGTGAGGGTAAATACGACGATAGAGAAGTTGTCGTAAAACGCCTCCTAAAGACTCACCACAAGGTTGCTACTAAAGAGATCGAGACTCTTAAAAAATCAGATGAACATGAGAATATTGTCCGATATTATGGTGTGAAATACGACCGTGATTTCATCTACATAGTTCTTCAACGCTGTATTTGCAATTTGGCTGACTTGATTTATATTTGTGAACAATTCTATGACTATGAGATGGTCAATGGCGACGGTTCTGTCACATCTGTATCTGTATCTCAGTCGGTAGGTAATTTGGAATCACTACCAAGTGTTTTTGAAGGTGTTAAACTTACCAAAGATGGTCGTCCACTTCCTTTCTTATTGAAACTAATGAGGTATAGATACATATTTCTCGATAAATTATTTCGTAACATTTATTTGTATTAGTGTATAGTGCTCATATATAATTCTGTTAACTTGATTTGATTTATTGATTTGTTGGACAGGGATATTGTGAGTGGACTTGACCATTTACATGAATTGGGTATAATTCATGGAGATTTGAAGCCTCAAAACATTTTGATATTTAAAAAACCTAATGGGATTTTTTGTGCTAAGCTTTCTGATATGGGCATAAGCAGACACCTTCCTCATGACATGTCTTCCTTGAGTCACCATTCTTCTGGTAAGTAGTAGTTTTCCTCTTTTGGATTTAATTGAAAAAAAAAAGTGAAAATTTTAATTTTATTTATGTGTATTAGTTTTTTTTCTTTTTTTTTTGCTAATCAAATGTTGTAATTTTTCATAAAGACACATCGACATGATTCTAATCTATCATCAGTGGTGGTAACAAGATGATAAAGGGAGAACTTAGTACCATTCTCTCATTAACAATTCGCAATATTAACAATGTTTATAATCTTTTCCTAATTAATAGGAATAAGATTATAAGTAATGTCATCATCATATAGGTACAATCAAAATTTTAATGTTTTTATCGTATTTATTCAACTTTCTTTTATTCCTTTCTTCCTTCAAAATTTATGACATCGTTTAGTATTATCATGTAGGTTGTGGCACTACTGGTTGGCAAGCACCCGAACGTCTTCTTCAAGGTCGACAAACACGAGCATTGGATGTGTTTAGTTTAGCTTGCATATTCTGCTTCTGTATCACCGGTGGGCGTAAACACCCTTTCGGTAATACTTTAGATCGTGATGCCAACATTGTCAAAAACATGGTGAACTTGTCTTTCCTCAACAAATTGCGGGAAGCTCATAACCTAATTTCTCAATCACTAAATCCCAATCCAAAATCGAGGTAATCCCCAAATAACTTTTATGGTTAAACATAGTTTGTGATATAATAATTTTGTATTGGACACTCATCATAAATTAATTTCTAATATATGGATATATATATAGGCCAACATCAGCCGAGGTGTTGTGCCATCCAATGTTGTGGGATTCGAAGAAGAGGATCTCTTTTATATGTGACACAAGCAATAGAGCACAACTTGATTTGAACTCTGATTTTTCTAAAGCATTGGAGGCCATTGGACCAGAAGTTCTTGGTACAAATTTGTATGGGTATGGAAGGATGAAGGATTGGGTCAATTTTGTGGATAAACAAATAATGACTCACTTGAAGAAGTTCAAATATAAGTCTTGGGTTTTTCTGGACTTATTGCGACTTCAACGAAACTTGTTCTGCCACATTGACCAACATCCTATTATCAAAGTAAGCTATATATATATATTATTTGAAGAAAAAAAAACTTTATTTAGTATATATTATATAGATTTTTACATCAAATACTAATTTTCGCTAAAAAATTACGTTTTTACCGTCAATTTTTTTTTTTTTCAATTTTACGGTTTTAAGGAAATTTTTTATATTTTTATGGTTTTTTTTTCAAGTTATTTTTAGGGTTTTTTTTATGTTTAATTGTTATGATATATATATTATTTTTGTTATTTTTTTTGTTGGTTATGAGTTATTTTCAAGTTATTTTTTAGTTGTTTTTTTGTATTTTTGTAATTATGAAACTTTGAAAATCGTATTTTTGAAAATTTGAGTGTGTTTATTTTTGAAAGAAAAAAATTGTAAAAAAGTATAAAAAAAAATATGTATTTAAGAAAAAATGTCTATATTATAATAAATATTTGCAGGAGTGGATAGGACCGGAGGCTGAAGATTTTGATGGCTATTTTACAAGTAAATTCCCAAAGCTCTTTATGGAAGTGTACAAAGTTGTATACAAGTTCTTTGAAGAGGACCAACGCTTCAAGAAATATTTCGAATAACAAGAAGATAAACATTTTGGTATATAACTCATGTCAATATATATACAAATTTATATATATATATATAGATATATAGTGTAGTCAATATGCTTTTGGTTTTCTCAAATGTATCTATTAAAGTGCTTTGTGGGAATTAATGTATGATATGGAAAAAAAAAAAAAAGTGTTGCCTAAACGATGATAAATTGTTATTCTATATTCTCAAAACAAAGTGCCCTACTTTAAATGACTAATCTTAGTGGTCTCACATAGGGTGCGGTGCGGATGGTGTGGTGTTTTGTCATTTTATTGAACCACACTTGCTTTGTGTATTACCTCAAATTGTACAGCACTCAAGGTCGATTCTGAGTTGTGGGAGACTTTATACAAAATATGTTATTTTAAAAAAAATTATATATAAAATGATATTTTTCAAAATTTTGGAGACCTTTGTGTGTGTAAAAAAATGACATTTAATATGTGGTGCAGTGTGTACGATTTACAAATAATACTAAATAATTTAACAACATTCAAATTGAATATTCATGACGACAATTAAACATAAATAATACCACATTAAACCTTAATAATACAAATAAACTTTCATGCTTTGCATAAAAAAATATATTTTACAAATTGACATTAAAAATATGATTTATTTTTAACTAGGAATTAATTTTTTTTTCACTATAGTATATGTACTCCACAAAGTTGAGATTTTCATGCCCATGTCTATGGTGTTTTGAACTTTTTTGGCTGGTGTTCTATTTATGGAAAGCAAAGCTTTAGTTGGGTTTTAATTTAATCTACTTATTTTTTCTTAGAAAAAAAAAATGTGAGAAAATGTTTCAAATGTTGACTTTGCACATGGTCCACACAAGGTTGATAACTTGTTATTCTATTTTCTCAAAACAAAGTCCCGAAAAGAAAAGAAAAAAAAATACAAAAATCATTCTTCTCTCTTTGAAAAATGATACACTTTATATAAAATTATACATATAAATGTGATATAATATATAACATTTAGCATCACACAAGCTCAGCTGAAAGCAACATGTGCTTGGATAAGAATGACAACAATGACAATGTTTACAAAATAATGATAAATGAGTGGCTAAAATAATCCATGTTTATAAAATTTATATTTTTGCGATAAATATACTTAATATTTTCAAAATGTTGCACATTTATACCTAATTTTTTTGCAGTAAATATATTAAATATTTTTAAAATATTACACTTTTATACCTATTTTTATTATTTTGATAAATAATAAGAAAGTAAAAAAAATATATGATTTTAATTATTTTTTAAATTTTAAATTATTTTCTCTAACAATAGAAAGATTGCCCTAACAAAAATTTCAACTAAATGTTTAATTTGCCACAAGAAATTAAGTTTCCAACATGTGCGAAGTAAACTAGGCTTCATTTTCGAATTGACATATGATAGAACTTCACCAATGACCATTAGTCAATAATCTTCCAATAGAAGGTGTTAAAGTAAATTATTAAGCTAATATTAATTAGGTTCTATTTACTGTAATAAGAGATTAATCTAAAGTTGTATTATGTGCTGAGGACACGTACTATGTGGTCCCTCACAATTAATATTATATATGCTCTTTTACTCTCCTTTTCTTTCTCAAGGAATATACAACAGAATTCAATTCCTTCTTAACATTTGTCATGGTATCAGGCCTCCAAAAGCTCTAAATGGCCTCTGCAACCAGCCCTCCCGATTCTTCCTCTGTCTCCCACGGAGAGACCACCCCTGTCCCACCCGTTACAGATGTTTCCTCCCAATCGACCATAGCCACTATCTCTGCCCTTTCACCTCCCACCTTACCTTCTCTTCCATCTGTAAATCCACCTATTGCTGTCAAGCTTGATGAGCACAACTTTGTTGTTTGGCAAAACCAAATGCTCAATATCATTATTGCTAATGGTTTAGAGGATTTTTTCAATGGAAATCGTCCCTGCCCTGTTCCGAATACCTCCAACCCAGCTGACCCAGTCAATCTGGATGTTCAAACATGGCATCGGTACAACCGACTAGTGATGAGCTGGATTTACGCCTCCATCACTGAATCTATGCTTGGCCAAATCGTTGGCTATCGCACGGCTGCTGAGATTTGGCTTGCCCTTGAGCATATCTATGTCGCTGCTTCTCTTTCCCGGATTTCCGAGATTCGTACCCAGCTTCAGACCCTTAAGAAGGATGGTCTTACTGCTTTTGCGTATATTCAAAAGTTCCGAGGTCTCTGTAACATCTTGGCCGCGATGGGTGAACCAGTTTCTTACACCGATCAACTTCTATATTTTCTTAATGGCCTGGGTCGGGAATATAATGCTTATGTTTCTCCCATCCAAGCTCGATCTGATAAGCCTACCATGGAGGAGGTCTTTAGCTTCTTACTCAACTTTGAGGCCTGCCTCAATCGTCAAAACGCGGTGGATACCCTAAGCTCCCTTCAAGCCAACTTTACCAATTTATCTCTCCATAAACCCAAACCCAAACCCCATTCCCCTTATCAGCCTCTACCTCACAGAAACACCTCTTATTCTCAACCCACTTCTCGCCAGCCCCATGTTTGGTCTTCTTCTCTGCATCCATCCTCCTCCCGTCGTCCTCCCTCCACTCTTCCCACCAACCGTCCTCGCTGCCAGATCTGTCTCAAAGTTGGCCATACCGCCAATGTGTGTTATCATCGACAAAATCTTTCATATCAGCCACCCCCTACACAAATGCGCCCGTTCAATGCCCTTCTCTCTCAGCATATCTCTGGTTCCACTTCGACCACTGTCCCTCCTCCTGCCTCCGCTGTTGCCAATCTTTACTCAGATCCGGCTTGGTACTTGGATTCAGGTGCATCTCATCATTTCACACCTGACTTGAATGTTCTTGAGGGAGCTCAGCCATACACTGGTTCTGAACAGGTGACCGTGGGTACTGGTAAGGGTGCTTGCATTGCTCATGTTGGTTCTGCTACTCTACCTGCTTACCATTCTGCGTTAAAATTATCTCGTGTCTATCATTCACCAGCTCTCTCAAACAATCTTCTTAGTGTTTCACAGCTTTGTGCTGATAACCATGCTTTTGTTGAATTTCACCCCCATTGTTTTTATGTGAAAAATCAGGTCACCAAACAAATTCTTCTCACGGGTCATCTTGATAATGGCATTTACCGAGTCTCCAATCCAGCGCCTCCCGTCTCCTCTCCCTTGTTTCATCTGTTTTTTGCCTCAACTTTGGATCCCAATCTGTGGCACTCCCATTTGGGTCATCCAGCTCGTGATGTTACTTGTCATGTTTTTTCTTCTTGTAATCTTTCAATTCCTAGGAAGTCTGCTTTTCATTTCTGTAAAGCTTGTCATCAAGCTAAGGCTCATAGGTTGCCTTTTCCTGTATCTGTATCCAGGGCCTCAAAACCCTTTGAATTAATACATAGTGACTTATGGGGTCCTTCCCCTGTGTGTTCCATATCTGGTGTTCGATATTTCATTTTGTTCATTGACGACTTCTCTCGATTTGCTTGGTTATATCTTCTTAAAACCAAGGATGAAGCATTCTCTGCATTTCTCACCTTTCAAAAAATGGTCTCCACCTAGTTTACATCCAACATTCAGCGGGTGCGTACCGATTGGGGCGGTGAGTTTCGCTCACTTACCTCTATTTTTGCTCAGCATGGTATCCTTCATGAGTTGTCTTGTCCATATACCCCTCAGCAAAATGGACGTGTTGAACGAAAGAACCGACATATTGTCGATATGGGGCTTGCCTTAATGGATCATGCCTCGGTTCCTCTTGAGTATTGGCCATATGCCTTCACCGTTGCTGTAACGCCCTGGATAACCAAGACCGTTACACTGTGTGTTTTAAAATAGTACAAGACTTGCTAATCAAGTCATTTAAACAAAGCGTGAATTCAACATCGTCAACAGATTAAGAATAAAAGATTTTGGTCACAAACAGGCTGTTTTCATTTAAAATGACGGTTTAATACATAGAAACTTGAAACAGGGTTTAGATGACTTATTTACAGCAAATTTCTAGAGTCAAAAATAATTCAGGCCACTCTAATGGCAAAAGACACATTTTAGGTTTCCGTCCCTGTACAATCCCTCGACCGTGGCGGCCGAGCAGCTGACAATGTACACCTCGCCCCAAGAGCTCTCCAACTCATGGTTGACTCAGCCTACCCTTGCTTTTACCTGCACCACGTAGCACCCGTGAGCCAAGGCCCAGCAAGAAAGTATGATAATATAGCAAGATCAACATCATTTATCAAATATCCCACAATGCACAACCAGGAATTCAACATTTCATAACATTTATCTAATCAGTGATAACATACAACAGATTCATAGTTTGTCATCCAAACAGCCAACAAATCATGTTCAAAGCACAATACTCACGATCATAATCAACAGATTATCACATCATCACATGATATTCAGGGTTAGCGCCCTTAGTCGCACCCTCTATTTAGCACACTGTCTTCGGCTCTCTTGGGCCGCCCCCAGTGTAATACTCACTGACTCCGGCCAGCTTAACCAAGCTCAGTGATAGATAAGCTGCCTCAGCTACCAGTGGCTGAGCCGCGCCCTGTGCGCAAGTATTGATTCCGACACTCTTAGGCTGGTTATCGCATGTCCCATGGCATAATAATACCATCTCATGACATGATATACAAATATAGGGAGCTCTTAGTCCCATCGTGTCCACATGGTTAATCACATTCACATAACAATGCATACAAACATAGGGAACACTTAGTCCCAACCTAGCCACATAATCAGGTGCAGCTTTCTTACCTTTGGCTTTCAAACGAGCTAGTTATAAGCGATGTTCCTTGAGCGCGATCCGATCCCCGAGCCCTAGCTTAGCACCTCAGCTGTAGAATCGTTCTAGCATCCAACCAGCTTCAAGCCCTTCAACTCCTCAGGTTCATATCCCTCAATTGACTGGCTTAATTCTGCTAGTTCTTCAAGCTTCACCAAAGTCCCTAGCCCCAAGCTCCATCCTGAGCTTGCTCTAGAATTCCAGCTCCAAAACCCACAAGAAATGGTGAAGAGATGCCCCAGCCGAATGAGAGAGAGTGAGATAACTCTAAGTGTTCTGTTTTCCTTTCTTTCCTTCTTCTTTTCTTTTCCTTAAGTTTCTAAGTTTATCTACAACCTCCACTAACATCAAAAAGCAGAACATAGCCTAACCTTAAGTAAGCCAAATGACCACCTTGCCCTCCCAATAATAACTAAACCTTTAAACATTCTAAGGGCATTTTAGTCATTGCTCCCAATTCCCACTAATTCCTCAAGTGTCTTAAATATTTACCACTTAATTCCCAATACCTAACTAATCTCCAAATATATTCCTCGATGTTAAAAATAGACTCCAATATGCTCACTGAATTCCCGTTTATACCCCTAGGCTCACCCCGAGCCGGGTATAAATCCCCGCCATGACTTTTTCGCTAATTTGCTCACTAGGATCGTCTTAAGTCGCAGATCACAGATATATCCACATAATAATGTGGTCTCAACTTTAGCTTACCAATATATACACAAGTATGCAATTACGCTCTCAATGAGCCAAATTACCATATTACCCTCACAGCAGAGTATATAGCCCCATGCATGCCTTTATCATCATATAATAATATGACCCACATAATCATGCATATAATCATATAATAGCACAATAAATCAATTATGGCCATCCCGGCCTCCTAATCAAGGTCCTAAACCTTATTAGGGAATTTGGGTCGTTACAGTTGCTTCCTATTTAATTAACCGTCTCCCCACTCGGGTCCTCCACATGCAATGTCCTTATTCTGTTTTGTATCACAAGCCACCCCAATACACTTACTTATGGGTCTTTGGCTGTGAGTGTTTCCCTTTACTCCGGCCTTATAATGTCCACAAACTTGAGCTTCGCTCTCAGTCTTGTGTCTTTCTTGGCTACAGTAGCCATCACAAGGGTTATCTCTGTTTGCATTGGGCCACAGGGCATTTATATGTTACCCATCATGTTGTTTTCAATGAACACAACTTCCCTTTTCAGCAGGCTTCCATTCCTCCCTCACCTTCTCCAGCCTACACCGTTATCAATTCTCTTCCATTTGTCCCTCCTCCACCTCCTACTTCCTCTCCCTCGTCTTTATCTGTCTCTCCTCCTTGTCCGTCCATTTCGGTCCGTGCATCATCTCCTGTTTTCCCCTCTCCTTCCCCATCTGCTCCTTCGCTTTCTCCTATTCTCTCAACACATGTGTCATCCTCCCCTACTGCTACTTGCATCCCACAGAACGTTCATCCCATGGTCACCTGTGCCAAACATGGTATTTTCAAACCTAAAGCCTTTCATGGCACCCTTGCTAGTCTTCCAGTTGAACCATCCTCATTTTCCGAAGCTGTTAAACATGTTGAATGGCGTCATGCCATGGACCAAGAGATGTCGGCTCTCCACTCACAAGGTACTTGGATACTTGTTCCTCCTCCTTTGGATGCCAAGATAGTCGACTGCAAGTGGGTTTACCGTGTTAAACTCAATCTGGATGGCACAGTCTCCAGATATAAGGCCCGTTTAGTGGCCAAAGGGTATCATCAAAATTACGGCATTGACTTTCATGACACCTTCAGCCCGGTGATTAAACCCACTACGATCCGCCTCATCCTTAGCCTAGCTGTTTCTCGTCATTGGGACATTAAACAGTTAGATGTCCATAACACTTTCCTCCATGGCGATATCACAGAAACTATTTACATGAGTCAGCCTCAAGGGTTCGTTGACAAGGCTCGGCCTCATCACCTTTGTCTTTTGCAGAAGTCTCTCTATGGTCTCCGCCAATCTCCACAGGCGCGGTTTACTAAGCTCAGCACAGCTCTCTGTCAGTGGGGCTTCCACGCATCTAAGGCCGATTCCTCCATGTTTCTTTATGTCTCAGGTTCGACTATGCTCATTGTTCTAGTATATGTGGACGATATTATCTTGATTGGTTCCTGCAACTCTTCCATTGCTGCCTTGTTGGATTACTTAAAGTCTCACTTTGCCATCAAGGACCTTGGCCCACTCCATTTTTTTCTTGGCTTAGAAGTGCATCGTTCTTCTGCTGGCATTCATTTGAGTCAGACAAAATATTTTCGGGACATTCTCTCCAAAACAGGTATGTTGGATTCCAAACCTTTATCCACTCCTATTGCCATGGGCTCAATCTCTCTTTATGATGGTCATCCTTTGTCCTCCGCTACCGAGTATCGGAGCATTGTGGGAGCTCTCCAGTATGGTACACTAACACGACCAGATATAGCATTTGCTGTCAACAAGTTATGTCAGTTTATGCACTCCCCTACGGACGTTCACATGTAGGCTGCTAAATGGGTACTGCGATACATCAAGGGAACCGGTCATCTAGGCTTACTCTTGCAACCTGATGATTCTCACATCTTACATGTTTATACTGATGCTGATTGGGCCTCCTGCCTGGATGATAGGCGCAGCACTAGTGCCTACTGCTTGTTCCTTGGCTCCAACCTCATCTCTTGGTCGTCTTCCAAGCAAAAGGTCGTTTCTCGCTCTAGCATAGAATCGGAATATCGCGCCTTGGCCAATGGAGCTGCCGAAGCATCCTGAATTCAGTCTCTTCTTTCTGAGTTGGGTCTTCCTCTGCCTCAACCACCAGTGCTTTATTGTGACAACTTGAGCACGCTTCACCTTGCCTCTAATCCAGTCCTTCATGCTCGTACAAAACATGTCGAATTGGACTATCATTTTGTCCGCGAACGTGTCCTTCGCAAGTCTCTGCTTCTCGCTTTTGCATCTTCTACTGAACAATTGGCTGACTGTTTAACTAAGCCTTTTCTTACTCACAAGTTTCAGGAGCTGCGTACCAACCTCACTGTGCTACCTCGCCCACTGAGTTTGAGGGGGATGTTAAAGTAAATGATTAAGCTAATATTAATTAGGTTCTATTTACTGTAATAAGAGATTAATCTAAAGTTGTATTATGTGCTGAGGACACGTACTGTGTGGTCCCTCACAATTAATATTATATATGCTCTTGTACTCTCCTTTTCTTTCTCAAGGAATATACAACAGAATTCAATTCCTTCTTAACATTTGTCAGAAGGCAGGAGATAATAACTCCATTATTCAAACTAGGAATAAGAAAAAATAAAACAACGAAAAACCATGTTCATATGCCTCGACACTAGATATCGGAATGCCACATAACACAGGACCAATAGAGATCGAGGAATCCCCAGATCTGGCAACCAAAAAGAGAAAAATCGAGACTCCTAAAAATGCGATTTGCGTAAATCGAAGAACCACCATCCACCCAATAGGAATCAAAACCATCATCCGCCGCCATTATAACTACTAACCCCACTAGTCTAATAGGGTAATAGTTGAAACCCACAATTATTTTGAAATTTAAACATAACAAAGCCAACAAAACTAGGCAAAAAAACAAAAAATAAAAATCAACCATCTAACAAGTAATTACTCATTTAATTTTAAAACAACAATAAAAAAGGTATAAATGTAATTGTACAATAATTTAATTTTTATGATGGCAACAAACTTTCTTTTCCATCTTAAAATTTTTATTTTCCTCTTTTTTTTTTTCTTCTGTCCTAATTTTCTTACTCCCTACCAAACATAGTGTAACCATATTATATAATTCGGACACCCTCTAACTTAAAATTAATTTTAAAAAGTTCATACTCTAATTAATGGTTACCTATAATATATATATATAAATATAAATATATATGCATATAAACAATTATAAATCAAAATCCCATTTTGCTGCCAAGGACAGCCCACTTTCTACAAAGCTTCATATAGCAAAACAAAGTGTTGTGTTCTATTTTACTTTCATTGTTCTGTTTTTGTTTTCTGAGACTGATTTATTAAATTATGTTATCTTTAAATTTAAACAATTTTTTTTTTATCATTTTGGAGTTTTGGGCTTGACAACCTTAAGCTTGTTCTATCATTTTCACTAATTTCATTTAGTATTAATTAAGTAACCCAAGAAAAAAAAAGAGTATTAGTGATTATGATAAAGAAAGAATTAGAAAATGAAAGATAGAAAAATCTTATTGAATTGAATACAACCAACTCAACTAACTTAAGTAGTTAGAAACTTAACATATTTTACTAAACTAACTGATTAACTAAGGTGCTGTTCGGTAATACTTAAAAAATAATTTTTTATTTAATTAATTAAAAATTTAATAATTAAATATAAAATAGTATTTGGTAACTTTATTTTTATTTATTATTTTTAAAAAATTTAATTAAAATTCATTAAATTTTAAAAATAGAATTTTTTTACTTTGAAATTTTTACTTTTCCGTTTTTTTTTTCTTTATCTTCTTCAAATTAACATCTTATTTTATATTGTTAAACAAAACATAAAAATAAAAGTTATCAAACACATTTGTTGTTTTTTGTTTTTAAAAATAAAAATAGTTACCAAACATATTTTTATTTTTTAAAATAAAGAAACAAAAATAAAAATAATATTTTTCATTTTTGTGTTTAAAAAATTAAAAAATAAAATTTTTACCAAACACAACCTAAGATTAACAATAACAACACCTGCAATATGTCTTAATAAAGAGTTTGAGAAGTTGTATTATGTTCATGTCCTTATTATGTGCTTTTATGAAAATAATATTTAGATTTGGTTTTTAAAGTTTGCTAATTTTCTGAATTTGGTCTGTAATGGGAAATTGACAAGAGAGAAAAGAAATAGAAGAGAGGGAAACTGTATCATTTTAATACTTATTTTATCTTAATTTATAGGGTATATATATTTTTGGACCTTGTGTTTTGTCTCATTACTTGTTTGGACTCTGTATTTTGACAAATTACTTTTTGGATCATATGTTTTGTAAAATGGTTAAAATAGAATCATAAACTCAATTTTGATGAAGAAAAAATTGAATATAACAACGCAGTTTTTAAGCAGAATGATTTTATTTTTGTTCTGAATTGTTAGTTTGGTAAATTATTTGTAATTTTAGTTGAGAAAACATTGACCAAAATTGGGTTTAGGGTTTTATTTTAACTATTTTACAAAACATAAAGTCTAAAAAGTAATTTGTCAAAATACAGGGTCCAAAAAAATATAAACCCTAATTTATATTATCTCTTATTTTTGGATTTCTTTTGTTTTTTTTTTTAACAAAATTGACATTAGAAAGACATACCATATTCAACCAAACCATATGGTCCATATCTTCATAAGTATCATCATTTTTGCACTTAAAATAGTGCAATTTGCACATTTTTTTATTATCTCTGATTGACTACTCTAACAACCACTAAGAAGTATTTATTCTCTTTAATTTACCAATTTAATTTTACCAATTAATAATTTATCTGTTTTGTCAGTTAGTTATTAATAATAATAAAAATAATACAAACTCACTAACTAATTAATTTTCTCAATTAAATATTACATTACAGCAAAATAAGCATTATATTTAAGAGTAATCAGTCAAAATGACATTTTTTAAGTTATTTTACATTCTGTCTTAATTTTGATAAATTTTTGCAACATGACATGTCTAAAATTTCAATTAATTGTCTAAAAATTTTTACTAACTGTCTGAATTATTTGACTGACTATCTGAAAAATTTCGACCAATAATCTGTAATGTAGATATGATTTTGCAAAAAATTATCAAAACTAAGTCAGAATGCAAAATTATTTCAAAAAATAAGTCATTTTGACAAGAGGCCTACATTTAATGTTTAAATGTTATTATTTTAGTACTTATTTAATTAAATTTTGTCTCTTATAATTAATTTAAGTTTATTATGTAAAAAATTATATATAATAATAATAACAATTATAAATCTTAATTTATTCACATAGGTCTACCTAACCTCACCTAATTAATTATAAACAGAAGAAATAGCACGTTATATATGATTGTGTAGACATCTTCTTATACTAACAAATTAATAATTAAATCACATAATCTTAATTAGTTAATTAATTTAATCAGATAATATTTCTTTATAAGTTGGCCACAGGAGCAAACGTCTCGAGATAATCGATGCCATAAGTTTGTATGAATTATTTCGCCACAATACAAGCCCTCTCGATAGAGCCATCAGCTTTGTGTTTCAGAATATATATTTACTTTCTCTAAGCTCTTTCCCCCCCATATCTGATCAAATCCAGTAAGCTCAAAAAGCTTGTCACTCAATACATACAAGAAGGCTTCATTATTACTAATATATTTATGTGTTTTATAAATAAATATATAGATATATATATTTATAGATATAGATATTATTTGAATCATCTTAATTTACATAATTAATTATTTATGGTAATTAAATAAATCTTCATAGGATATGAGCTCCACTGCTGATGATCCTTCACCTGTCAAGGTAATTATATATATATATATATATATAAATATTCCAACAAACTAATTAAGAATATTGATCTTTGATTAAGGTGTATATATATATATATGATCATATTGTATAAGAGCACTTCCAATGGGTGCTCTATTCCTTCTTTTAAAATACCTCATCAAAACACACATTTTTCTATTTTACCTCTAAATTTTACATACCATACATTAGCTTCTTTATATATTTCTCTATATCTTTTAAATATTATATCTTTAAACATATTTTATTACTTAAAGTAAAATAAAATAATTGAAAAATAAAAAAGAAATAATAAATATATACTAAATGGAGAGAGAAAGCTTATAAAGAAAAATAATAATATTAAAATATTATATAAAATATATGTAAATGTTATGTAAATGTAGATATGGATTAATTGGAGTTTGTGCATAGTTATTATAAATATATGTATAAAGGAGCTGGTGGAATATGTTTTTATGAGTTTTAGCTAAATATTATAGAGAAAGTGTATTACAAAATATATCACCAAAACATACATTTTTATAATTTACCTCAAACTTTTACATTATATCATACATCTGCTTCTTTATTTTTTATCTGCATCATTTAATTGGAGTTTGTGTAAATGTTATGTAAGAGTAGATATGGATTAATTAGAGTTTGTGCATAGTTATTATAAATATATGTATAAAGGAGTTGATGGAAGATGTTTTTATGAGTTTTAGCTAAATATTATAGAGAAAGTGTATTACAAAATATATCACCAAAACATACATTTTTATAATTTACCTCAAACTTTTACATTATATCATACATCTGCTTCTCTATTTTTTCTCTACATCATTTATATATTATATTTTTAAAAATATTTTATTCATTTTCATAAATAAAATAATTAAATATAATAGTCTCATACTCATATATATATATATACAAAAGTTTATAAAAAAATAATAAAATATATTATAGCTTGATGAATAGTATTTCACTACATATAGAGAAATACTATTCATTAAGGTAAAAAAATATAATTTTACATCACCCATTGGAAGACTGCTTAACCAATTTTTTTTCTATATTATAAAGAATAACACATTTTAGCTCATCCATTGGGAGTACTCTAAGCTGTTTTAGTTGACTTTTTTTTCTTCTTTTTAAATCAGAATAATGAAGATTCAGATACTAATAGTTACAGAAAAGAGGTTGGTGAAAAACTAGTTTTTTTTCGAAATAAAGTTATTGCCAAGGGGAGCAATGGAAACCTTGTGTGTGAGGGAATATACGACGATAGAGAAGTTGTCGTAAAACGTCTTCTGAGGACTCACCACAAGGTGGCTACTAAAGAGATAGAGACTCTTAGAATATCAGACGAACACGAGAACATTGTCAGATATTATGGCGTGGAATATGACTGTGATTTCATCTACATCGCTCTCCAACGTTGTATTTGCAATTTGGGTGTATTGATCTATGTCTGTGAAAAATTCTATGATTATGAGGTGGTCAATCACGACTGTTCTGTCACTTCTGTTGGTATATCTCAGATAGATCGTTGGGACCCACTTCGTAGTATTTTCAAAGATGTTAACCTCATCAAAGATGGTCGTCCACTTCCTTTCTTATCGAAACTGATGAGGTATAAGTAATCAGAATCTTAGCCTGATTAGCGATACCCCATAATATTTATTAAATGGTTTATACTTTTTTAGACTCTGTTTTTGTCTCATTACTTGTTTGGACCCTGTGTTTTGTCAAATTACTTTTTGGACTCTATATTTTGTAAAATGGTTCAAATAGAACCTTAAACCCGATTTTGGTCAAAGTTTTCTCAACTGAAATCATAAATAATTCACTATACTAACAACTCAGAACAAAAATAAAATTATTCTGCTTAAAAACTGTGTTGTTATATTCAATTTTTTCTTCATAAAAATTGAGTTTAGGGGCCTATTTGAATTATTTTACAAAATATAGGGTCCAAAAATGAATTTGTTAAAACACAGGGTCCAAACAGGTAATCAGAAAAAACACAAGGTCCAAAAAGGTAGAAACCCTTTATTAAATTTAAATGTGTGAGATCTGATATTGAATTGCACTGATTGCGGTATGTCACCTCCTTTTGGTGTTGGACACCAATGAATATGTACTATAGTGCTCGGTCGGGTACTACCCTAATTATAAGCAAGATAGGCACAAGCTTAGGATACTAAAGTTTTGAAAATAGCACTATTTATATAGAATTTAGAAAAATATCAACTTTTTTTTTTTTTTGTATTTGATTCGATTTATTGATTTGTTGTGCAGGGACATTGTAAGTGGACTTGTACATTTACATGCTTTGGGTATAATTCATGGAGACTTGAAGCCTCAAAACATATTGATATTTAAAAGACAAGATGGGACTTTTTGTGCAAAGCTTTCAGATATGGGCATAAGCAGACACCTTCCTCACAACATGTCTTCCTTGAGTTACCATTCTTCTGGCAAGTAGTAGTCCTTTCCCACCTTATCTCTTTTCTTTTGGATTAAACAAAATTATGATTATAATCTTTTCCTAATTAATAGGAATAAGAATATAAGTAATTTCATCATATAATTATAGGTACCATTAAAAGTTATAACCTTTCATGGCATTTATTCAAAATCTAATACATAATTTTTCAGACTTATTTGACATTATCATTATTTATAGGTTGTGGCACTGTGGGTTGGCGAGCACCAGAATGTCTCTCTCAAGGTCGACAAACACGAGCATTGGATGTGTTTAGTTTAGCTTGCATATTTTGCGTGTGCATCACCGGTGGGCGTACACACCCTTTCGGTCATGATTTTCATCGTGATTCCAACATTGCCGAAAACAACGTGAACTTGTCTTTCCTCAACGAATTCCCAGAAGCTCGTGATCTCATTTCCCAATCATTACATCCCAACCCTAAATTAAGGTAACACTATGTACACTTTTTCTTCTCCAAATTTTAATGTAACATCTCCAAATTCAACCTACTTTAGCATAATTTGATGTAATGTAGGCCGACGTCAGCCAAATTGTTGTGCCATCCAATGTTGTGGGATTCGAAGAAGAGGATTATGTTCATATGTGACACAAGTAATAGATTGAGAAATCTTGATTGGAGCTCTGATTTTTCCAAAGCCATGGAGGCCATTGGACCAAAAGTCATAGGTGCAAAATTATGTGGGTG
This sequence comes from Humulus lupulus, assembly GCF_963169125.1. Classification (NCBI taxonomy): domain Eukaryota; kingdom Viridiplantae; phylum Streptophyta; class Magnoliopsida; order Rosales; family Cannabaceae; genus Humulus; species Humulus lupulus. The sequence goes on from NC_084798.1 coordinate 218,714,300, forward strand.
GAAGATGAACCATTGGGACCAATTTGTGGATCAACAAATGCTTACTCACTTGACTAATTGTGGCTTCAATAATTATAGGCCTTGGCTTTTTCAAGACCTATTGAGACTCCAACGAAACTTGTATAGCCATATTGACCAACATTTCAACTATATCAAAGTAAGTTACATAATATTTGAGAAATTTCATTAAACTTATCTATTTTAAAAAAAAAAAAAAAATTGTATCTGCACAGCTATACAACACTATGTTAGTACTCTAATATATATATATTTGCATATTGACATTAGAAAATAATAAATTTTTAAGGGTTTTTAGCATTATTGCCCCTGAGTTATACATAGATTATCAGTTTAGTCCTCAAGTTTATTTCTTAGCAATTAAATCTTTAAGTTTACTAAATAGTGGCAATTGGATCATTTTATTTAACTTCATCTATTTTTTAATTGAAAAGTTAAGAAAAGAAATTATAGATTAATTTAATATTCAATTAAAATAAAATAAATAATTTAAAAATATTTTAAATAATAAAAAACTAAATTAAAAAATTTAATAAATAACACTTTTTCTTCCACTTTCTTGCAATAATGAGACATATTATATATATTTATATAACAAGTTTATATATATATATATATATAAATCAATCTTTTTTGTTGACTATGATTCATTGAAGAAAATAAAATTTTTACTTAACTTTTCTGTTAAAAATGGATGGAGTTAACTAAAAGGATCTAATTGCCACTATTTAATAAACTTAAGGATTTGATTGCTAAAAAAATAAACTCAAGGACTAAATTGAAAATCCATACATAATTTAGGGGCAATAATGCTAAAACCCCTATTTTTAACAATTACTCTAATATGGAGAGAGTTACAACGAGGAAAATGAACCTTTTTCACTAGTATGCATTCTACCAAACTGAGTTTTCGAAAAGAAAAAAACTTATGTGTGTACATTCATATTTGGTCATATGGTTTGAATTGATAATATATATATGTATAAATATATATACAGAAGTGGGTAGGACCTGAACTTGAAGATTTGGATGGGTACTTTACAAGTAAATTCCCAAACCTCCTTATGGAAGTCTACAAAGTTGTAGAAAAATTCTTTAAAGATGACTCCTATTTTAGGAACTATTTCGAAGAAGGCTAAGGCGGTGACTGTTGTGAGATGGCTACAATCTAGGTTTGGAAGAGTTTGTAAAACACCTATCAAGAAGTTTTCGCAACTCAATCATGTAAGATGGAATCGATCATCAAAGATTTAACCTTTTTGAACTCTGTCTGTAACTCACTATAGGCTCGAAAAACAAAAAAAAAAGATGTGGATGAACGAGATATCCAACAACAAGAGACACTGGTGAAGGAAGTCGAAAATCCTGCTGCCTAATTCAGAAAGCTTTGCATACTTATCATTTTTCATCCGAAGGAGCTTCTTTGAGTCTTTTCATTTGTTCTCCAAGGCCTTTTCCTTTGTTTTAGACTTTTTGGTATTAATAGACTTAGAATTGCTTGTGGTCATTTGATTTGATTTGGCTGCTTGGGATTTTCATGCCCATGTTTCTTTCTAGTGTTTTTGAACTTTTGGGAGGTGCCCTAGTTGTGGCAACCAAAGTTTTAGTTGGTTTTAATCTACTTATTTCTTCTTAGATAAAAATTATACATATTTATATTAGTCACAATGCTTTTTTTTTTTTTTTAAAAAAAGAGTAAAAAATGCTATGAAAGAAAATTTTGTCAAACCATGACTTTGCACATGAGCTACACACCGTTGATAAAATGTTATTCTATTTTCTCAAAACAAAGTGCTTTCAAAAGAAAAAAAAAATTACAAAATAATCAACCTTCTCTCTTTGGAAAAACATTAAGCTTTTTATATCTCTTCTATATAATAAGTGAGTAGGTAACGATTTTTTTTGGGTTTAACAGTTTGTTTTGTTAACTTTAACTAAATATTTTAAATATTTAACGGAATATACATTTAAAACTAACTTAAAAATATATATTTATCAATTATATTAATATAAATTCAAATATTATAAAATAACATTATTATAATAATATTTAATATTAGACTACATATATAATAATTATATTAATATAAATATAAATTCAAATTCAAATTCAAATTCAAATTGAAATGTTATAAAATATCATTATTATAATAATAATATATAATTCAAGACTAGATATTTAATAATTATATTAATATAAATTTAAATATTATAAAATATTATTATGATAATCTTAATTTTTTACAGATTATATTAATATGAATTCAAATATTATTATTATAATAATATTTAATACAAAATTAGATATATAATACTTATATCAATATAAATTTAAATATTATAAAATATTATTATAATAATAATATATAATATATAATCTTAATTAATAATAAAATGTTCTTTTATGCATTTGGTTTGTTTAATTAATTTTCTATTCATTTTTTCCCCTTTATGTTATAATTGTCTTCTTTAATTGGTTGTTGAAGTAATAAAGTCTTTGTCATTATTTGTGGATATGGATATATTGGTTGGACCTTTTATCCTTACCCACTCTCATAACTAATGATAAATTGATAAAATAAAATAAAAAAATATCACCTTGCAAAAAAACTGATAGTCAAATATAGTTGAGTAGCAATATTATATTATAGAATTATTATATTTGAAGTTTTATATTTTTTTGGACTTTGTGTTTTGTCTCATTACTTGTTTTTAAGTAAAATTGAATATAACAACACAGTTTTTAAGCATAATGATTTTATTTTTGTTCTGAATTTTTTGTTTGGTAAATTATTTGTAATTTTAGTTGAGAAAACATTGACCAAAATCGGGTTTAGGTACCTATTTTAACAATTTTATAAAATATAGGGTCTAAAAAATAATTTGTCAAAACACAGAGTCCAAACAAGTAATGGGAAAAAACACATGGCCCAAAAAAGTATTAACCCTTTATTTTATAATTATATATAGTAAAAGGAATAAAAGAAAAGAAAATTAAAGTAATATTTTAAATTTTTTTAACAAGTAATAATATTAGGTAGCAATACATGTAACAACTGCATATCAAAAGATAATTAGAGATAATTATCTTACTGTAATAAAATTTTATTAGAGATAATTAGTTCAATTAAGTAATTAGCTAGGTTGTTATTTCTCTAATTTGCTATTTGGTTATTGTTGTAACCACTTGTAACCATTTTATCATCTCATTTTATTATTATGTCACCCACATCTATAGGTCATATTGCTTTTTCAAGTCCATCTATTCCAGTTTGAAAATACATGTGACTAAACAATATTACTTAATTTGTACACCTCTAATTTAAAATTAATTTCAAATATGTGACACTCTAAACAATTAACGGTTTATTTTGTTAATTTTAACAGAATATTATAAATATTTAATGAAATACCCCTTCAAAACTAACTCAAAATAAATATTTAATATAAGACTATATATATAATAATTATATTAATATAAATTCAAATTGAGACCTAATTTTAATACAAGACTAGAACATGACATTGTTATTGAGAACTCTCTTTCAGTGTGATTCTGAGCTGTGGATTAGCATGAGGGGACGGTTGTGATTCAGATGGTATTTTAGTTTTACATGTTATTGGTTTTTTCATTCAGTATGATTTTTTATTTTACTTATAGAAAAAGAAACCTTTTAAAGTTTTTGTAAATAAATATATATTTATAAATATATTACAACATTTTATAAGGTATAAGGTCAGATTTTTGTCAACTAAACAAGAGCAATGTAAACTATTATAGTTGAAGACAATACAATAAACAAAGTGAAATTTTTGTGAGATTTTTATGTGGTTGAGTAGTTAATTTTAACTCGTTCATAAATATTTTTATATCTATTTTTAAGAATTATTTTAAGAAATAATAAAAAAGTAAAGAAAAAATATAAAACTTTAGTTATTTTTAAAATTTTAAATTATTTTCATCCTTATCGCAAATAATTTATCGTGTTTTATGTCCTTTTTACATCCTTTAATTTCCTTCATTGTATTATATATTTTGTTGTTGTTTATACATACAATAAATGTATATGTACATAAATATAAATATATATTGTGTAGCAATTAATAATTAACTTAATAAAATGAAGAAAAAATATATTAATGCAATAAATTGCTTAAAAACATAATTATTTTATTAGATAAAGTCTGAATAATGAAATACATAAACAAGAAAATAAGTACCTTAATTATTATTAATTCATGCTTGATTCGATATAGTAAATCATTATTATAATTATTATTAATACTATAATTATAATTATAATAATTATTTCATGCTATATATTGTCTTTGGATTTGCCTTTTTGGTTGGCTTTCTCGTTATTCTTCTTCTTCTCTTTGCCTATTTCGATCCCCTTTTCCTTCTTCTCATCATCCTGGCTTGAAGAAGATTGAGATCGATATGTAGTCTGAAAAAAACCACAATATTATTCAAGTAAATAATAAATTAATATTTTTTATTAATTGAAAAAATAATAAAATATTTAAAAGAAGAAAAAAAAAAAGACAATGTATAGTATATAGTATTATTATCTATTGAACAATAATATACCAATAAAATAAAAAACTAATATAAGATAAAAATAAATTATAACATGCATGTGTATATATTTATATATATTATACATATATAAAAAGAAGAGAGAATATTATGTAATAATAATGATAATAATATAATTAAAACATATATATATATTAATATTAGTATTATTACTTACCACAACACTTGGGTTTTTTCTATCCCAGTGATATTTCTCAAATTGCTCCCAGAATTTGCTTTTTGACATGCTTAACAATTGATTTTTCTTTGAAAGAACACCAAAAGAAACAATAATAATATAAAAAACTCAATAAAATCAAATTATAAAAATTATACTCACAACTCTTCTATCCCTCTCTATATATATAGCTATATATATACATACACATGTACCATATTATTATTATTAATAAATCTATTAATCAGAATTTTTTTTGGGAAACTTCTTCTTCTTTTTCACAAGTTAATTAATTATCAGTGTCTAATAAAAACTAATTAAAGAAAGAAAAGTCGATTTAATTTATTGTGTATTATTACATATAAATTATTCGTGAACAGGATGTATTGTATAGTTACCATATATTGTGATAAAAAAATTTAGTTGATTTTTATTGTTTATATCAAAAAATGTATTGATTATTAATTGACTGAAATCGTTACAGCATATATCATGATACGAAAAAATTTAAATTTTATAACATTTCGAAAAATGAAAGAGTAAATGAAACACATAAAATTTCATATCTCTCTCTATATATATATATTGGTTAGATATTTGAATATATGTCGATCATTATCATGCATCATTTTCACGTAATAATATACAATAAATTAAATTAACTTTTCTCTTTCTGTATTAATTAGTTTTAAACATAGAAACTTTGTTAACAAAAAAATAAAAGTTTCCCAAAAACATTTTCTGATTATTAGAATTAATAAAAAAAAATTAATAGGTACTGTTTATGTATATATAGCTATACTAGATACAAGAATTTATTAATTATTTTTATTAAATTTATATCATTGTCATATAAATTTTAAATAAATAAAAAATATTATATATAAAAAAATAACATAAACATATTAAATGAAAAATTAAACCAAAATTGTATATGATTTTTTAAAATATATTTATATAATATAATAATTTTTTAAACATAAATGATAATTTTTTTAATAAAAATTAAGATTATGTATTATATATTATTATTATAATGATATTTTATTACATTTAAATTTATATTAATATAAGTATTAAATATTTTTGTATTATATATTATTATAATAATGATATTTTATAATATTTGAATTTATATTAATATAATTATTATATTAAATATTATTATAATAATAATATTTTATAATATTTAAATTTATATTAATATAATTGATAAATAATTATTTTTAGTTAGTTTTAAATATATATTCCATTAAATATTTAGAACATTTTATTAAAATTAAAAAAAATAAACTTTTAAAACAAAAAATTTCCATTATCTACACATTTTTTATATAGAGGATATATTATATTGATATAAAATATGAGGAAAACAAATTAGGAATTATCACCTATAGCGTCTCTCACTTTTGAGGGCGTACAATATAAGAGGTTGACAAAGTTTGAATATGGCATATATTCTAGTGGCCACTAAAAATTAATTAATTATTTATTAAATATTAACAAAAAATCTTAAATTCTTTGTAATTTACTAATTATTTACTCAATATTAATAAAAACCCTAAATTTTGTATTAAGTAAGTGTCTAATTATAAAAATAAATAAACTAGCAACATTTTTTTATCTGAGTGTTGCTAAATATATTTTTTATGGTAGTACGATTATATTAATATTAATATAAATATTATAAAATTTCATTACAATAATATATAATCTTATTTTTTATTAAAAAATGATCAGTTATGTTTAAAAAAATTATCATATTATATATATTTAAAAATAATAAATAATATTTTGATTTAATTTTTCATTTAACATATTTATGTCATTTTTTTTATATATAATATTATTTATTTATTTGAAATTTATATATAAAAATGATATAAATTTAATAAAAATAATTAATAAATTCTATAAATAAAATAAAACAAACGTGCATTCTACATTATTTGTATCTAATATATATATATATAAAAAGAAAAAAGAAAAAAATTCTAAATCAAAATCTGATCTTGCTTCATATACCAAAACAAAGTGTTGTGTTCTATTTTACTTTTATTGTTCAATTTGGTAAGCAAATCTGTTAATGGCAGTTGGCCTTTTCCTTTTTGAAACATGTAACTGAAGAAATTCAGAATCTTGTTTTTTTTTCAAGAACAAAGAAAAGTGAATAATGGTGCAAAGTAACCAAATGAATTAAATACTTTTCATCACCATGAAAGATTTCCCAATGTTAGATACTTACTCCAAGAACCAAATATTTTGGTTTATAATTTTACTTTAATAACTTCATCGATAAATAACATAATGTAAATGAGACTATGAATCTCGAAATTAATTGGATGACAATTTTTTTATTTTTTATTTTTGAAAAAATAACAAACTTCTTTCTCTGTGTAATATCTTTTTATTTTCTTTAAAAGCAAGCCAAGAATTTTATTTTTCTTCTAGGCTTTACTTTTGTTTGTTTTTCTTTGTAAGTACAATTATTTCACATGTTTTAAGCCAAATAAAGGTTGGTGACAGATGGAAAATTTTGTGATAATAATATAATGAGATAAGTGAAAGTTAAATTTTTGGTCATTTTTCATAAGGAATAAGTAAGAAAAAAATATGTAAAAACAAAGAAATAAATAGCATCATAATAATTTGATAGATCTACCAATATGAACTAAATGTTATCAATTTATTTGATAGTGTCTTGTAATGCAAAAGCTTATTTTTAATTTTCATATTTTCTTGGGAAAAGCAAAGAATAAATTTTAAAAATATATATTCTCATTTCTTTCTTTAGTTTGAAGTTATTCTCTTCGTTTTCTGAACTATTATTTTCTTATGAACCACTCTATTTTTTTTCTTTCTATTTACTCTCTAAATGCCTATAAAATCAAAACCGATGGCTTCTAAATTTATGCATCCATTTCTTAATTTTCTCACAAATCTCAGTCGATCCCTCCAATTCTTTCTATGATATCTCATATTGTTTGGCTGTGATTGTGAAGGTACCTTATCTTTTCTTTCTCTGCTTATTTTTGTAAGGATTTTATGATCTTAATGCTACGACACTTATATATATTATGAGTTTTTTTAGTAAAATGATCTATTTTTTTTAAGTCATTTTGCATTCTGACTTAGTTTTGATAATCTTTTGCAAGCCTTCGACACTCCAAACAACTGGTCGAAATTTTTCAGACAGCTGGTCAAAAAATTCAGACAGATACTCGAAATTTTTAGACAGTTGGTCAAAATTTTACACAGAGATCATTTTGCAAAAAATTATCAAAACTAGGTCAAAGTGTAAATTGACTTAAAAAAATATACCATTTTGACCAAGAGTCCTTTAGCAAAATGACCTATTTTTTGAAGTCATTTTGCACTCTGGTTTAGTTTTGATAATTTTTTGCAAAATGACATCCAACACTCCAGACAGCTAGTCGAAATTTTAGACTGAGGTTATTTTGCAAAAAATTATCAAAACTAGGCCAGACTACTTCAAAAAAGATACTATTTGCACTAATTACTTATGTTTGCTTACTTGATACAGAAATGACGCTCCAACACTTCTTTCACAAGCATCCTTTGGTGCTAAAGGAAAAGGATGACGAGTCTGCTTCTCTTAACTCGACGATTCCTTGTCGCCTATGCGTTCTTTCTGATATTACACCTCCATTTTATGCTTGCAATTCGTGCATTTATTACTACGCCCACAAATCATGTGCAGAGTTGCCTCAATATTTGTTTCACTCTAAACATCCTTCCCACACTCTTGCCTTGTCTTTTTATGTAGCTTATAATTGCAACTCTTGTGATACTCATTACACTGGCTATCCCACTTTCACATGCCGACAATGTGATTTTTACTTGGATATAAAATGTGCTACAATGGCTACCATAACATTCCAAAAACTTGGCCCTCATACCATTCAACATTCTACTCATCCACATCCAATGGAGCTTAAAACCTACCCGAACACCGCGGGTGAAATCGCTCTTTGTTTTGGTTGTCAATCACCAATGAATTATGGTTCTCGAGTTTATGCTTGCACAAAAAATGAGTTATGCAAGTATTTCCTTCACGAATCATGTGCAGAACTCCCAAAAGAAATTCGATATCCTTTTCACATGAACCATGGCCCTCTTATCCTTCATATACAAAATTTCAGATGGTTATTCAATAATGATAAGTGTAGCTTATGTAACAAAACCTACACAACATTTTTCACTTACAAATGTAGTAGTGATCAGTGTAGTTTTCAGTTATGTTTGAAATGCAGTACAATTGCAATAAGAGCTAGAAAAACTATCAAGTATAGGTATCACGAGCACCTTCTTTGTTTTGCTTCGGAAGTTGATATGCTTATTGACAATAATAATAATCAGTGCAGCAGCTATGATTCTTATTGCAAGCAATCAACTACCATATCATGTAGCAAAGAATTTTCTAACACCTCTTCTTATACATTTTATTGTTTGGAATGCAATTTCAAATCACACTTGCTCTGCGGACCATTACCATTTAGAATTAAATATAAGTATCACATCCATCCTCTGAATCTTTCAGATTTTTTCATCGACGAGGAAAGTCCTGAAGAACATTATTGTGATATCTGTGAAATGGAAAGAGATCCACGAATACGTGTGTACTGTTGTGTTCCTTGTAAATTCGCGGCACATGTGCATTGTCTTATTCATAAGGTAAGTTAATAATTCTTATTAAAATTAATTAATGAACTTATTTGTTTGTTTTTTAAAATCACTACTTAAGGTTGGCTTAAATATAATAGAAACTAGTATTTTTTTTTTCTTTCAAAACAATTTTAGTTTAATTTTATTAAGAGTGAATATGAATAGGAATATAAATCTCTTCTATATAAAAAATATGTAGATAACAATTTTATTTTAACTGTTTGTTTTGTTAACTTTAACGGAATATTCTAGATATTTAACAGAATGATACAAAATTAAAATTTATTTAATTTTTTTTATTTATTTAAAATTTATATAACAATGATACAAATTTAATAAAAATAATTAATAAATTTTATAAATAAAACTAAGTAAATGTGCATTACACAACAATATTACCTTTACCTCTTCTTAGTCTTCTTTCATCTACTTTGTTCAATGGTTTTACGAGACCATCATCCAAGCTACATACTGACACTATCATGCAGAAAGTGTTAGACCTACATTCGAGTTTGATCCTTGAAAAGGGTATGGCAGCTATATGGAGCGTAGCCCCAACTATATCCAAAAAAAAAAAAAATTACCAGTCACCCAGCTAGTAGGTCAATAGGATGAACTAGCCTAACCATGAATTCGTCTAAGGATGAGAAAAAATATGTTAAAAAATCTAAGTCTAAGTCTAACATAACATGCATATTACACTTAGACTGAGGGACAAAGATAGAGTAAATCATCATCCAATCAGCCATCATGAGCAAAAAGAGTAAGATGACACAATCAGTCATCCAATCATCTAAATAAAACCATGACATGCAAATCATTCGTCTGGCTTGGGTATAGGGGGGAAAGACTAATCGAACCATCTAGTAGCTGATTCCCTCCGAAGTTTCCCTTAGGAAAGTTGGAGCTCGTAAACGAGTTCTATCAGGTAAAGCCAATGATTAGAGGCATCGAGGACGCAACGCCCTTGGTCTATTCTCAAACTTTAAATAGGTAAGACGGGGCGACTCCTTTGCTTTTATCTAGTATATCACATAATGTTATATGTAAGTTATTTTTATTAAAAGAAAAGTTGTGTGAATATATAATATTAAGTGATGAATATTCTTATATATAAATATATACTTTACAACTTGTCCTTTATATTTTTTCTTGATATATAGTTTTCTGACTTTGTTTTTTTATCTTTATATATTTTGAATGTGAATAGATTATAAATATATTCAAAGGAGACCTAAACAACATGCCTCTCAAAACTATGGGAGAAGATCTTTGGATAGCTAATGAATGGGATTTTGCTTCAACAAATTTGGAAGATGAGAAAGCTGGCAAGTCTCACTCAACATTGATCGATCTAATAAATTCTCTACCTCCACATGAGAAAGAGATTTTGAAGAGATTTCACACATGGGATGATTCTTCTTTGTCTCAATCAAATCATGGAGAAGAAGAAGATGTTAATTGGATTATAGATATTTTCTCTTCTAAACAAGCTGCCAACAAAGTACTCAACAATGTTTTCTTGCACAAGCTTGTTGAAAAACCATTGGAATTTAAATCCACCGATTTAGAGTTAAAGCTTGTGACTGTGGAAGGTTATGAAATACCTCATACAATGGCATTTGTTTTGAAAAGATTACTACATTTGTATGGGGATATTAGTTCTTCTCCTAGTAATAGTAGAGTTATTATAACATCAAAAGAAGGGAAAAGCATCTTCTATTTCCTTTTGTGTCGAGTTTTGAAAAACATGGCCAATACAAAGATTGCTGATGTGACCACAGATGTTTTGAGAGAATGGATTTACAACCTAGTGATCACAAGGAGTTGTGGGTTTAAAATTGATTTCCTAGTTTCCCATCTAAGGAATGAAATTATGCCAGCTTTCTATGGTGTTCAAGCAAAGAGACTTGAAGATGAAATCCCAACAATGATAAGGAGACAGATGGAAAAGCTTCAACAAGAGATGATGAAGCTAGAGTCTCAATTGAAGTTTTGTGAGGACTTTTGTAATGAGTCTTCTCCTAAAGCCAAGGAAGTGGAAAATTGTTTGGCCAAAGCTTCTCAATGGAAGTGGAAAAATATATGTCAAGGTTTGTTTTAGGAAGGAGGCCACAAGTACTCAACTTTGTTCTTATTGCTTGGAATATTCTCAAATAAAATAAAATAATAAAGTTGTACCCATTCCTAATTCATTTGTGCATGGTTTGGTTTGGTTTGTTCGTCATATACTATATATTGAAGATGAAGTATTTGTTTCTTCTTTTACAATTTTCTTTTCTTTTTCAAAGGTAAAGGTGACTCAATTAATTGTCCTACTCAAGTTTCAACAATATCAGCGCTTATTTGTTTTCATTCAATTTATTTGTTTAACTGCATTTTGAAATATTAGAAAAATTATGCATTAGAATAATTTTTCTACTATTTTGGTGGAATACTCATTCCTTTAAAAAATAATGTCAAGAAAGATCATTCCTGTTGGTGAATGTTTTTTTGACCGGTTAACTTTTTTATTTTATATTTTGTTAACAATTTAAAGTTTAATAGTGCAAATTGTGATAGTATTTACACGTAAGTACAACATATGTGGGTCTATAGTGTCAATGGGGAAGACATTGTTGTCTAAACTCACATACACTTATGGGCAGGGCCAGCTTGTGGGCATTGGGGGCCCAAGGAAAATTTTGGTATTTTTACAATATTTATATATAAAATAATATTTTTGTAAAATTATGAGGCCTTTTTGTATAGAAAAAAAATGACATTTTTAAATATTGAGGCATTTTTATTTGGGGGCCCTAGGCGCATGTGTGCTTATAGGAGAGGATTTTGTTTCTTCTTTTACAATTTTCTTTTCTTTTTTCAAAGGTAAATGTGACTTGAATGGTCCATCCTACTCAAGTTTCAACAATATGAGTACTCAGATCCAATTTAATTAGGGATAGTGGAATACAATCTATTTATTTGTTTAATTGCATTTTAAAATATTAGAAAAACAATCCATTTGAATATTCATTCCAAATAACTACAATTATAACATTATGTTGTATTTAATTTGCAATTAGTAGAGAATTCAACCAGATGCAACAATTATATAAATTGAATATCAAGTAAAAAATGATTAACCACCATTCAAACAATGCTCAATTTTTGTTTTATTTGGAGCTCAAGAAAACATCAACTCAAATTCAACTTCAGCCATAGATATTCTTCACATAGCAACATCAATATTTTATCATAACTCAACTAAAGAAACATCAATTTGTTACTGTGTTAAATGCTTAATTAAGTAAAAAAATTAGCTGCAAAAATATATACCGTTACAACTTTGGTGCAATCGTAGGTGTCTGATCGTTAAGTTTGACCAGAGAGCTACGTGGCAGCCACGTGATTGCATTTGAAATGTTTATCTTTTTATAAAATAATTAAATATTATATAAAATTGATTAAAAATATATTTTTTAAAATCTAATTAATTTAAAATAATAAAAAATAAAAACTTAAACTTAACTAATTAAAAACATTAAACCTAACACAATTATATCAAGAAAAGGCGTGTGTAGAATCCTCTCTTCTTTCCCGCGATGAAGAAGAAGAAGGTTACTCGAAAGCCTGCATCTAGATCTCGAAATGAGGAGCCCCCTTCATCCACGATCGTGACTAAATCTCATACGAAGGATCAAGTGCGGAGTATGCAGTCAGAGGTAGATTTACTAATGCAACTGTCTGAAGGAAAGGATCTGATGAAGAACCCATTATCGAAGAAGAATATGAGCCCTGTATGTGGTGGTGGTCTGATTAGCCTAGAGGAAGAAGTGCTGAAAACGAATTGGGCTGAGGATTCTGAGAAGGACGATTTTCAAGCTTCAGCTCAATCTCATTGGGCGAAACTTAAGGATAAGCATCAGATTAGTGAGGCGGCCAAGCTTCATTGTGAGGAGCCGATACTGAAAAATGGGAAGAGAGTTGCTCAAATTGATATGGCAGAGGTTGCAGAACAGGCTCAAAATTGGAGTTCTGCAATGATATGTATGGTGATGGGAGCCAATCCCCCATTTGCTATTTTTGAAGGCTTTGTGAAACGTATCTGGGGACACCTTGGCATTGAATGAGTTGTGAGGATGAATATGGGACTCACCATTGTCAAATTCAATGATGAGGCTACTCGAGATTTTGTTCTGGAAATTGGCATTGTGCAGTTTGACAAGAAACCAGTTATTGTGCGACCTTGGACTCAAGATCTAAACACAATAAGGTTAGTCCGTTCTGTACCTCTTTGGATCAGATTTCCTAATCTAGGTCTTCAATATTGGGGCCAAAAATGCCTCAGTGCCTTGGTTAGTACTATAGGGAAACCAATTATGGTGGATAAGTTTACTAAGGAAAGATCTATGATTAGATATGCTAGAGTTCTGGTTGAAATGGAGATAACAGATGACCCTCTGTTTGTCATTTATTTTGTGAATGAGAGAGGCCAAGTTTAAGAACAGTTCACAAGTATGAATGGCTCCCCATCAAATGCAACAATTGTAAAGGATTTGGCCATAACATGGTTTAATGCAAGAAAAATTGCCCTAATAGTTGGGTAAAGAAGAATGTGACCGAAAAGGAAACTGCTGGAACCAATGTTGTACCTGAGATTGCGGCTACTGATGCAATTTCAGGAGATTTAACTAGAGATCCTGTGGCTATTAAGGAAGTGGAAGAGAAACATGATGAGGCAGGGATAGATGTTCGAAGGGTAGCAAAGGAAAAGGGAAATTCACTGGATCATCCCTTAACACCTGATCAGGACAACAAAGAGAATTGGGAAATTCCTAAGAGAGTTGGGAACTCAAAAGGGAGAGGGAAGTTAGTGAGGACTGATATAGACAAAAAACAGAATGCTTTCAAGGTTCTTCAGGAACAGGGGAAAGGAGAGAAAAAAGGGAATTGAAATGACTCAAAGATTGAGGGACTGCTCCAATATACTTAGTTGGAATATAAGGGGTATGAATAAGAGGGAAAAGCAATATGCTATTCTGAGTCTCTTAAAGATGAATAAAGTGGGAATTGGTGCTTTATTAGAGAATAAGATGAAGAAGGACAAAGTTGATGATATGATGGCTAAATTGTTCCTTGGCTAGGATTATTATAGTAGTAATATCACAGAAGGCAGAATTTTAGTTCTTTGGCAGAATTCGTTTATCAAAGTTCAGGTCCTGCTAGAACAGCAACAATTTGTTCACTGTTTGGTTAAACTTACAGGCATGCAGACGGATATTTTGGTCACTTTTGTATATGGTCTTAACACTATGGATGAGAGATTGGAGATGTGGAGGGGTCTTTCTTTTACTCATGAACTGAAAAAGCCTTAGTTGATTGTGGGAGATTTCAATGTTGTGTTTAATTTTGATGATAGAGCGGGAGGGAGGACAATAAGTGCTGCTGCAATTCTTGACTCTAATGCTTGGCTTGCCCATACTCAGTTGGCTTCTCTCAAGAGTATTGGTTCTAATTTCACCTGGTCCAATAAGCAGAATGGAGGGGATAGGGTTTACTCGAAAATTGATCATGTGTTTATTAATGAAGATTGGATAGATGCATTGCCTAACACTATTGCTGAATTCCAATGGGATGTCCATTCGAACCACTGTTATTGTCTCATCAAAACTCTCAAACATGGTAATCTGGGCATAAATCCATTTCAGTTTTTTAATTTATGGATTGTTCACAGAGGGTTTAAAGAGGTAGTTATAGATAGCTGGAATAAACCTATGGCAGTGAGGGGTTTACTGGGTGTGACTAAAAAACTGCTTCGGCTAAAGCATATTTTGAAAGCATTTAATAGGGAGGAAATTGGAGATGTTGAGCAGGGATATCATCAAGCAAAATGTGACTATCAACTGGCACTAACTAGAGCTCAAGCTTCACCAACAGATAATGCTGCTCAAGAGGCTGAAAAAATAGTAGCAGTTCGATATCAATATCACTCTGCTAGGTACATAAGTTTTTTGATTCAACGCAGCAAAGTTACTTGGCTGCAGAGGGGTGATGATAATAATGCGTACTTTCATGTGTGCATTAAAAAAAGAAGGGAGGAGAATCGTATTGTTTCATTTCTGAATGAGCAGGGGGTCATAATTGATGATTACAACAAAGTGGTTCATCATTTCCTGGACCATTTCAGAGGTTATATGGGAAGCACCAGTTCAACTAATAGTACTTTTAATTCTCAATGTATAGAGCTGGGTCCTTGTCTGGATATTGAGATGCAGCTGAGTTTGATTAGGGAATTTAGGAAATCTGATGTCAAGAAGGCTTTATTTAGCATTCCGGGCACTAAAAGTCCAGGGCCGGATGGCTATGGTTATGAGTTTTACAAGGCAATGTGGCAGAATATAGGTGATGACATATCAGAGGCTATCCTTGAGTTCTTTCATTCTGGGAAGATTCCTGCAGAGCTTAATGAAACAGTTCTTGCTCTGGTCCCTAAAACTGATAAGCCTAGTAGGGCAGTTGACTATAGACCCATAGCGTGTTGCAACACTTTATATAAGTGCATTTCAAAAATGATATGTAGTAGGCTCTCGGAAGTTTTACCTAATCTGATTAGTCAAAATCAAGGTGCCTTTGTAAAAGGGGTATCTCTAGCTCATAATATTCTAATTTTTCAAGATTTGATCAAGAATTACAATAGAAGAAATACTTCCCCGAGGTGTGCTTTAAAGATAAACCTAAGAAAGGCCTATGATACAGTAGACTGGTGCTTTTTGGAGAGGTTGTTAATCTGTCTTTGATGTCCTACCAGGTTCATTCATTGGGTGATGGTGTGTCTCCATGGCACTTCTTATGTACTCATGATGAATGGAAGATTGCAGGGGGGTTTTCAGGGAGTTAAGGGACTTCGCCAAGGAGACCCTATCTCACCATTACTGTTTGTCTTGGTTATGGAATACCTCACTCGGCTGCTTCAACTAGGGGCTATGCAACAAGATTTCTAATTTCACCCTATGTGTAAAAGCCTTAAGATTATCAACCTTTGCTTTGCTGATGACTTAGTGATTTTCTGTAAAGCTAACAGCGGCTCAGTTTAGAATGTTAAACAGGTTTTTGAGGACTTCTGCAGTAGTATAGGGTTGAAGGCCAATCTCAGTAAATCTCAAGTGTTTTTTGGAGGTGTTTCGGCTGCTGTCAAGGTCCAGCTGCTTCAGATTTTGCAGCTTGAAGAGGGAACATTTCCTCTTAAATATTTGGGGATTCCTATGAGGCCAACAAAATGGAAAGTGGCAGATTGTGGAGAGATCCTTAAAAAAATTAAACTAAGGCTTCACACTTGGGCAAGTAGACATCTATCTTATGCAGGGCGGACTCAACTCATTACATCTGTTCTTTTGGGTTTGCGAAACTACTGGATGAACATCTTCTTGCTCCCTCAAAGCACAGTCAAAGAGGTAGACAAGCTATGCTTGTGGTTTCTGTGGGGTAACAATGGTACCAGAAGTAATTGTCATCTCACCTTCTGGTCCACTGTTTGCTTGCCAAAATTTTTTGGGGGTTTGGGTTTCGGTGAAGGAGCTAAGTGGAACAAGGCAATGCTTGCCAAATATGTTTGGGCTATTAGTCACCAACAAGAGACTCTGTGGGTGAAATGGATAAACACTATATACTTAAATGGTCAATGTTTCTGGCAATACCAACTTAAGGCAGATTCAAGTTGGTATTGGCGCAAAATTTGTCACATTCGAGAAATTTTTACTCAAAAGGAAATCGATGAAGCTGGCAGTCAAGGGAGATTCAAAATTGGTTTGCTTTATACGAGATTTATACACCAAGATCCAGTCAATTACCATCACTTTGTGTGGAATAGGATGAGTGTGCCAAAACATCGATTTATTACTTGGCAAGCGGTGAATGATAAGTTGTTAACCCGGGATCACTTGCATAGGGTGCTTATGCATCTTGATTGCTTCCTTTGCCCGGTTTGTGAACAAGCTGAAGAAAACCATGAACATTTATTTTTTGATTGCTTTTTCTCTCAGCAGGTGGTGCATCAAATCCAAGATTGGATTGGATGCAATTGGCCTTTAAGATTCAGTGGCTGGACCCGATGGATTGAAGATATGAGAAGAGGTGTTAAGGCAGCGATTGTGGCAGCTGTGTTTTCAGCAACAATGTATTACATTTGGCATAATCGGAATACTTGTTTTTTTAATAGTTACTCTCATAGAGTCAATATTATAGTAGATATGATAAAAAAAGATATTGTATATAGAATTAGTTGCTTTAGACAAAAGAAAATGAAAGGAAATGAGAGGATCTTTGTAAGGAAAATATGTTCCTTGTAATGTTGCTGGTGCCATCTCCTTGAGTGAGGTTGTTAGTTTGTATTCTGATTGTGATTAATAAAGTCTTTCTTTTTTGATAAAAAAAAAAAAAACATTAAACCTAAAAACTAAAAACTAAAACTGTATAGGTAATAATACTATAACTCCTTGTTAAACCATAAATTAATCTCATTTTATTATTGTATTTCTCTAATTAGTTACAATGGTTATAGTGGTTATATGTAAAGGACAGATGTCCATTTTCTATGCATTGGTCCCCTCCTTATTGGACTGTATATATTCCTGTACTCTGTTATTGAATATTCAAGGAATACAAAACAGCTTCTATTATTCCTTCTATTTTTCTCCTTCTTTTCTGTTTGTTTTCATGGTATCAGAGCTCCAGTGATACGCATCCATGGCCTCTGACCTAAGTACGGGCTCCACTGGTTCTCCGCCGTCACCGGTGCCGGCTCCGCCCAGTTCTCCAGTCGCGTCTTCCCCGATCGGCCCTTCTTCCTCTTCTGGTCCGATCCCCTCTTCAGCATTTCCTTCGGTGACCCAAACAATTACCATCAAACTTGATGATTCCAACTATTTGGTTTGGAAGATGCAGCTACTGAATATTGTGATTGCTAATGGCCTTGAGGGCTATCTTGATGGTTCGGTGGTGTGCCCCTCCCAGTTCCTTGATGCTGCCTCCACGGTCCCTAACCCAGCTTTCTCATCCTGGCACAGGTATAATCGGTTGATAATGAGTTGGTTATATGCTTCTATTTCTGATTCCTTTCTTGGTCAGATTGTGGGTTTCTCTACTGCTTCTGCTATTTGGCACTCTCTGGAACAACTCTTCACTGCTGCCTCTTTTGCCAAAATTTCTGAGGTCCGAACCTCTTTGCAGACATTGAAGAAGGATGGCCTCACTGCTCTTGTTTGTTTGCAGAAATTGAAATCATTATGTAACATTCTTGCTTCTGTTGGTGACCCCGTCTCTTACAAAGATCAGCTGATTTATCTACTCAATGGGTTGGGACCGGAGTACAACTCCTTTATGAGCTCTATTCAGGCTCGGCCGGATCGTCCTTCCATTGAAGAAGTTCACTCTCTTCTTCTCAGTTTTGAGGCTCGTTTGGACCGTCAAACTTCTGCCGCTACCATTAGCTCCCTTCAAGCAAATTTTACCCAGCTTCCCTTCTCCAAACCCAAACCAAAACAGTTTCCCTACCCCTCCTATCGTCCTGCTCAGGCCCCCACTCGTCCCTCCCGTCCTCCGCTGCCTTCCTCTTTTACTTCTTCTTCTCCTCATGTTCCCAATACCCGTCTCCCTTACCGCCCTAAGTGCCAAATCTGTTTTCGTTTGGGCCATACCGCCGCTTATTGCTATCATCGCCATAACCATCAGTACAGTCCCTCCCCACCTCCTAAACAGTATACTGCCTATTTTTCCCAGCATCCCTCTCAGCCACCATTACTCCCCACTCCATCAGCTACTCCCCAAACTGTGATGGACCTGAACTGGTACATGGACTCAGAGGCGTCTCATCATTTCACTCCTGACATGAATCTGTTGGAATCGGCTCAACCTTTCCATGGTGGTGACACAATTACGGTGGGTAATGGTAAGCAAGTCTCTATCTCTCATATTGGCCATGCATACTTACCTGCTTATCATACTTCCCTTCAACTCAGTCAGGTGTATTACTCTCCCTCTCTCACTAAAAATCGGTTAAGTGTTTCCAAATTATGCCAAGATAATGCAGCTTATGTGGAATTTCATCCTCACCTCTTTCTTGTTAAATCTCAGGCAAACAATCGAATTCTCCTCAAGGGTCTTCTTGAAAATGGTCTCTACCGTGTCTCTACTCCTCCTTCCATTCCGTCATCATCCCCACGGCTGTTCCTTTCCTCCAAGACCGACCTCAGTTTGTGGCATTCTCGTCTAGGGCATTCCTCACCTGATGTTGTCACTCGTGTTATTTCTAAGTGTAATATTTCAGTTTCTAAGAAAGATCATTTTCGTTTTTGTTCCTCTTGTCAAATGGCTAAGTCTCACGACTTCCATTCCCAAATTCTGTATCTAGGGCTTTAATGCCTTTTGAATTAATACATACGGATCTTTGGGGACCTTCCCCTGTTTCTTCTGTCAGTGGTGTTCGTTATTTTATTTTATTCATTAATGATTATAGTCGTTTTACTTGGTGTTACTTACTTAAAACAAAAGATGAGGCCTATCAAGCTTTTCTTATCTTTAAATCCATGGTCTCTACTCAATTCACTAGTTCCATTAAGCGTGTTCGCTCGGATTGGGGCGGTGAATTCCGTTCCCTGTCCACTTTTTTCTCTCATCATGGCATTCACCATGAACTGGCCTGCCCATACACTCCTCAACAAAACGGTCGTGTCGAACGTAAGAATCACCATGTAGTTGAGACCGGTCTTGCCCTATCAGCTCACGCCCATATGCTACTTCATTTTTGGCCCTATGCTTTTTCTACTGCAGTTTACATTATCAATCGTCTCCCTACTCGTGTTTTACTTTATCAAACTCCTTTTCGTGTTCTTTATGACAAAGATCCCTCTTACTCTCATTTTCGTGTCTTTGGGTGTGAATGTTTTCCCTTTCTTCGGCCATACAACTCTCATAAGTTAGAATTTCGGTCTTCATCATGTGTATTTCTTGGGTATAGTAGCCATCACAAAGGTTATCTCTGTCTTAATGCTTCCACTGGTCGTCTTTATGTTACTCGCCATGTTGTTTTTAATGAACTCCGTTTTCCTTATGATCACTCCATCTCTTCACTTTCTACCCCTCCCGTGCCATCTCATACCGTCATTCATACTCTACCTTTTCCTTCCTAACCCGCGACTTCTCCTTCCCCTTCCCCTCCCCAACCCGAGGCTTCCCCTTCCCCTTCTTCACCCGAAGCTTCTTCTTCCACTCCCCCACCCGAGACTTCCCCCTGTCCCATCACTCCCCTTGTGTCTCCTCCCTCCACCTCTCCCGCCGTAAGTTTGCATGGTCCATGTGTGCCTACCATTACCCCTCATAATTTGCACCCTATGGTAACTCGAGCTAAATCTGGGATTCACAAACCTCGGTTATTTTATAGTGTGGTTGCAGGTACACCTATTGAGCCGTCCACTTTCAAGGAGACTAATTCTCAGCCGGAATGGCAGTTGACTATGCGCCAAGAGTTTGATGCTCTTCAGTCTCAAGGTATTTGGACTCTTGTCCCGCCGCCTCCACGATGTACTATTATTGGCTGCAAGTGGGTCTATCGGCTTAAACTTAATGCTGATGGTTCGGTTGATCGTTTCAAGGCACGCTTAGTTGCCAAGGGTTATCATCAAACTGCTGGTCTTGAATTTCATGAGACATTCAGTCCCGTCATCAAACCAGCCACTATTCGGTTCGTTCTCTCCATCGCTGTCTCTTTTCACTGGCTTGTCCAACAAATTGACATCCAGAACGCTTTCTTACATGGGGACTTAACTGAAACTGTCTATATGACCCAGCCGCCTGGTTTTGTGAATCCCGCTGCCCCCACGCATGTTTGCAAACTTGCTAAGTCCCTATACGGCTTGAAGCAGTCCCCTCGTGCTTGGTTTCTTAAGTTGACTACTGCCTTACTGGATTGGGGTTTTCAAGCATCAAAAGCTGACTGTTCTATGTTTATGTACAGATCTGGAGCTATTATGTTGATTGTTCTTATCTATGTAGATGATATTATCATCACAGGATCTACCTCTGCTGTTATTTCTGATTTGATTGGTTATCTTCGCACCAAATTTGCAGTGAAAAATTTGGGTTCGCTACACTATTTTTTGGGCTTGCAAGTGTCTCGGACTGCTCATGGAATGCATCTTTCCCAGACCAAGTACATCAGAGATCTTCTTACAAAAACATGTCTCTTGGACTCCAAACCAGTCCCTACTCCAATAGCTTTGGGCTCCCTTTCTATTCATGATGGTGACTTGCTCTCTGATGCCACTTCATATCGCAGCATTATCGGTGCTCTTCAATATTGCACATTCACTAGGCCTGACATCTCCTACTCAGTTAACAAGTTATGCCAGTTTATGCATTCCCCTACTACGGTCCATCTACACGCTGCGAAGCGGGTACTACGATATCTTAAAGGGACTCCTCACTTGGGACTTTTCATTCAGCCCGATTCTATTTCACAACTCCGCTGCTTTACAGATGCGGATTGGGCTTCTTGTCCTGATGATCGGCGTAGCACTAGTGCATATTGTGTTTTCCTTGGCCTTAACCTTCTCTCGTGGTCCTCTTCCAAGCAGAAAGTGGTCTCACGCTCCAGTACGGAATCTGAATATCGAGCCCTTGCCAATGGGGCCTCCGAAGTCTCTTGGCTTGAAACATTGCTGGCTGAACTTGGATTTCCAGTCTCCAACCCGTCTGTGCTTCATTGTGATAATATCGGCACCCTTCATTTAGCCTCCAATCCAGTTCTGCATGCTCGTACCAAGCACGTGGAAATCGATTGTCACTTTGTGCGTGAATGGGTCAATCGCGGCAGTCTTCGTCTTGTCTTCACTCCTTCGTCGGATCAACTTGCAGATTGTCTAACCAAACCGCTTGTGGCTTCTCGGTTCCATGACTTACGCACCAAACTCAACGTCCTTCCTTGCCCGTTGAGTTTGCGGGGGGGTGTTAAACCATAAATTAATCTCATTTTATTATTGTATTTCTCTGATTAGTTACAATGGTTATAGTGGTTATATGTAAAGGATAGATGTCCATTTTCTATGCATTGGTCCCTCCTTATTGGACTGTATATATTCCTGTACTCTGTTATTGAATATTCAAGGAATACAAAACAGCTTCCATTATTCCTTCTATTTTTCTCCTTCTTTTCTAATTGTTTTCACTCCTCATCTTATAAATTTTGTATAGCTTCGTCTATTGTATACTACTCAAGTTGTGTAATTAAAAGGAACTAGATTATAATAATAAAAACAATATATAAAATAAAGTATATAACATTGTAAAATCCATAATAAATCAAAGTAAAAAATATCTTATTATAATTTTTTTTTACCAAAATCAATAAACTTGATAAAATTGTATCATTACAATTTTTTTTAAAAAATAAAAAAAATCAAATTTGAGACTTAACTAGACAATTAAACTATTACTTTTATTTTTCTTAATAATAATAATAATATTTTCCTTCTTACAATCATAGAAAGTCAGTTCAATATCCATTCTTAAGAGAATACCCACACCCCATATGGCCCGAGCCATTGGAATGGAAGC
The DNA here is from genome assembly GCF_963169125.1 of Humulus lupulus. Taxonomy (NCBI): domain Eukaryota; kingdom Viridiplantae; phylum Streptophyta; class Magnoliopsida; order Rosales; family Cannabaceae; genus Humulus; species Humulus lupulus. The sequence continues at coordinate 218,737,348 of NC_084798.1, forward strand.
TCTCCAATCTCAGAGCTTACTTTTTCAGGTTAAATCACCATCTTCTTCCACTCCTGTAAGGTATGAATCTTCCTTTCTCTTCCCGCTACTACTTTATCTTTTTCTTTCTGGTAATGCCATTTTTATTGGTTTAGATTAGAATTCAATTCTGTATATATTTTCTCTGTCTGCCATTCCATTTTACTTCTTGAGCTCAAGTCAACACCATGGTGTATATTGGCTCTCTGCTATGGTACTAGCAAGAAAAAGAACCATTTTTTACTGCTTTATAGTCAGAATTTGGAGTTTTTGTTTCACAAATCTGTGATAAAATGGTTTAGAATTCTACATTGACAGTGTTTCACTTTTGGGTTAACTTCATTTTAGGGTTATAGTGTTGTTTTTATCATCATGAGTATCGTATTACATACAACAAACTAGCAAAATCTCACCTCTCAGGTGCATAAATAGGACCTTATTTGCTCTTTTTTTTTGTTTTGAGAAAAATAAGAAACTATAGAGATTGCTATATAGGTAAGAGCAAACCACAAGTCTGATAGTTTTTACTCTTGTTGGCAATTGGGAAGATATTAAAACACCAAGATTGTCATAATGGCTCAGAGTTTTGACAGTGCTATATATGGTTAAAATGTCATGTTCTTTTCCATTTAAGTATGTCTCTTGATTTTGTATTAAACTTGTGCACAAACCAGCTGCTGCATTCATAATGATCAACCCAAGAAGGCTATGGAAGAGAGATTGCAAAATAGTTTTCGGTCACTAACAGCAAAAAGGATGCCAAGGAGGCTGCTTTTGAAGTTTATGGGGTTCAACCCTCTCCTATTCATAGTACAGCCTGCTTTTGCAGCAACAACACCAATGCCAGAAATGAAGGATCCCGAAGTCATTCGGTAATTGTTTTTTGTTGTATGTATTTGTTTGGTTGGTGTTCTTTCCTTAAAATTTATAACTCAGGTCTAAATTGGAATCTAGAAGGTGATTGTTTTGATACTATTCATGTTCTCATTTGGGATCTTCTGTTTGGAATTTGAAGTGTCCAGGACCTTAAAGCTTCCTAATGGGGTGAGGTTTCAAGGTACTGCACTCATAACATTCTATAGTATATTTGCTCATAGCAGATGGTAGGGTTGCTTTAGTATGCATGTTTAAGTGTAGAGGTGATGTAGAACCAAGGGAGAAAATGAAAGAATAAGTATTTAGAGAGAGAACTATATAGAAATAGGGGAATATCTAGAAAAGAACAAACGAAAGATAATAATTATATAGAGTGTAAACGAAGATATGTATATATACACACACATACCTTTCACTATAACAAGTCTTCTAAAACTTTTGTATAAAGAGACCTGTTTATAGATAGGCAGTTGGAGACAAACCAATTTAGAATTTTTTGAAACTAGGCTACTGATCGGTCTGTAGCAACTGTTGTTATGTAGATGTTTATCTAGGAGGTCTCGAACCATAGACTTTGTGAGAGCAAACCCCTTGCCTAACCATTTGAACAATTCCTCTTGGAAACTAACACAATTGCAAATCATAGTTCCACTTAATAATATATCATTAATATCATATTTCAAATCAAGAGCCTAAGTTATCTGGTCAGCTAGTCTTATCCATTATAAAATACAGATTAATAACATTATAAGCTTCTTTTTATGCAGTCAACCGATGATCTATGATATGATACCTTTTGTTGTATGCATTATTTCTCATTTTCTAATTAGTATGATCTTTTCGGAGATGAGTATTCTGGTTCTGAATGTTTATGCTAATCAGAACTTTCCCTTCGATTTAGAGATACTTGAAGGGAAAGGACTAGAAGCCAATGAAGGGAATCGAGTTGAAATAAATTATGTTTGTAGACGTTCAAATGGATACTTTGTTCATAGGTCAGTTTCCTTGCCAATTTCTTTTCATACAAGTTATACTTACATTAATTCTATTTTCTTAGCCTTCCTCTGAAAGTGTAATGTACCTCAAATCCATGTAGCACTGTGGATCAATTCAGTGGAGAAAGCTCACCTGTTATTCTTCCTTTGGATGAGAATGAGGTAATCAGTTCCTATTTTATTCAACATTTTCTCAAAAAATACTAATATAAGTATAATTTCTACTAACATATATATATATATATAGAGTAATTGGTAAAACTAGACATTTTTTTAGTGTCATTTTGCAAAATGACATTTCTTTTATAATTCTCTGCAGTGTGTTAGACAAAGTGTAAAAAAAAATGTCTATTTTCCAAAGTGACATGAAAAAAATATAAATTTTACCAAACACTTTATATATTTATGAATGTATCTGTTTACATGTCAAAGTTTTCTCCTTTATGACAGATTATAAAGGGTTTGAAGGATGTGATTATTGGGATGAGAGTTGGAGGTAGATTGAATTGCTTATTATCTCTACCCTTTTTATTGTTTTCTTGGCTTCTCAATCTTTAACTTGTACTTTTCACTTTTGTCCATTAATCCCTTGTGACTTATTTTGATTTTGGATATGAGATTGATTCATGATATTATAGCAAATTTTCATACTTTGTTTGGATTATTTCATTCTCAGGAAAGAGAAGAGCATTGGTACCTCCTTCAGTTGGATACATAAATGAAAACTTACAGCCAATACCTGAAGAGGTACATTTTAACTTCCCTATACATCTATATATAGGAGAATTTGACACTTCCTTGAACTATGCAGATTATTACAGTTTAGCTCACAAAGTTGGAGCTTTAGTTATAAAGTCCATAAATTTCAACTTTCTTAGCATTCAAGTCATTTTTACTAACCAAAGTCAATTTTTTATCCAAATAAATTAGAAAATATTATACAGACTAAGAATCTAATTTTTTTTCCTGAACATATTAAAATGCTAACAGATAAAAAAACATGTGATTTTTTACTTAAAAAATTAAACTTTTGTTATTCTAAAGGACTTAATTAGTTAAAAGTTTAGGACTTTAATGCTAAAACTGAAATTTTGAGGACCAAACCATAGTAAGTGGTATAATTTAGAGACTAATAGTGCCAACACCATATATATTAATATATATATATATATTATTCCTTTATCAAATAGACTCTTCTGATATTGCTCTTTTTTGCCTTTCTTTTGCGAAAACTATGAAGTGTCATAACAATGTCATTGTAGTGTGGCCTTATTAGGCTCTACAAAGTTGTGTTTCAAGTTTCCATTTGAAGATTTTTCAACACCCTATGCATGCTGGTTCATTAGTAAAGAGAAAAGTGGATGCTTGTTGTCTTGTCCATCGAGTTTTTTGTACACAGTACTCGCACTTCTTATATTCATTGTTGCTTGCAGTTCGGTCCTCGGCGCAGCCTCATGTCTCACATGAACGAGCCTTTGATATTTGAAGTGCAGCTGTTGAAAGTACTTTGAGTTTGTGTGTTTTTATTATTTGATTTATTTGCAGAGCTTCCCTACCATTGTTCCCATGAACAAACCTTCTATGTTGGTGTCCTTCTTCACTATTCAACACACACTTTCACCAAACATTTATTTGATTTATACGAAATACGTATAAATTGTTTGTATTTGGTTGGCTAGTTCAAGTGGTTGGTTGAGTGTGTATGAGTCAAGAACCTAGAGTTCGAACCCGAGTTAGGATTAGCTTGGCTAAGAACCAATTGTTTGAAGTTATTTCATTTGGTTATTAATTGAAGAGACTGAATTAAGTATATTTCAAAGATTTCTAGACTCTGTAGCTGTTCTTGTATTTTAGTTTAGAGGAGCCTAGTATTTTTAGTTTATATTTATTTCATAATCTAAGTCTGGTCTTGTTTTCATCAACATATTTATTTTTTAGTAGCATTTTTTGCTTTTGTCATTTACAACATTCTTGCAAGGATATAATGTTTACCATCTTTTCTTTTACCCATAAATTTATTATAGGTCTTTTCGTGTTATTGATCATGTTGTGTTTTGTTTTTCTTCTAGCTCTTAAAATGGTACCTTTTATATGGTTATAATTGTGTAGATTTTGAACCATTTTTTCCTCATTTTTTATGATAATGTTTAGTGAATGGAGTCAATACCAATCTTGATACAGAGCAACGGTCAATGGAATAAAAACAAGAATTATATTGATTTTGAAGCTAGTGGCGAATTGATACCGATAGATTGCGAGTAATGGAATAAAAACAAGAATTATATTGATTTTGAAGCTAGTGGCGAATTGATACCGATAGATTGCGAGTATGAAGACCTGGTACAAATATTGTTGCATAAACTATATTGCAACCCCGAAACAACACATATTCAACTATAGTATCAAGTTAAAAGAAGACTATCCACCCTTGAAAATAATGCATGGTGGCAGTCTTATTTTCAATGTGCAACTAAAAATTAAGAAAATAGATTTCATTGGATATCCATTATGTGTGAATATAGTTAACAACATCAATGAGAATGAAAGAAAAAGATGGAGAGAGAGAGAGAGAGAGGTGTTGGACAAAAAAAAAGAAAAAAATAATGAGTACTAAGTATCGGAAAATAAAAAGGAAAGATAAGAAAGAAAATAAAAGGAAAATAAAAAGGAAAGACAAAGTAAAAAAATAAAAACCACAACATTTCAAATACTTCTAATGATCGACAAAACTTTATGCAATTTTTGTTTTTATTGGAATAAACAATTATTAATAATACATTTTACCTGTAGCTAGTATCTCCCTCTTTTTTTATTTTTTGAAAAATAAGTTTTTCTCTTACTCTTTATTTGCATCATACACTTTTATTTTCTCAATATTATATTATTATTATATAATCCTTTACAACTTTTTGCAAGTACTCATCGAGACTAACAATTAGTTTTTAAATTTGTAAATAATTTATCATACAATTTTTGCTCTGTTGTTGCACTGTTTCCGTGACTTATAAACACTACTTACAGTTTGTTCTATTCAGTTGCTCTTAAGATACTTTTGCGTTGTTTTAATATATATATAAAAAAAATAACTCAAGTTCTTAAAAAACAACTTAGCATTGATAATAAAATTTGTCTACAATCACATATGCATTACCTAACTAAAAGATTAAAAAAATATAAGGGCATGGTGCAAAATGACATTTAATGATGTGTGAAAATAAGTAAATGTCCATGTTTTTAATTTTGTAGTAAAATAGTTCAATCATCTCATTAATATCACATATTAGCAAATATGCACTTTAACAAATTACTATTTTATTCTAAATATTTTGATATTATGGTATATGTATATTAGTTTTGTTTAATTAGTTTTTATTTTAAAGTTATTTTGAATTTTTTTCGTTTTTTTATGGGTAGTTGAATGATATACCATACCACAAAGTATATATACTGAGTTGAAAAATAATATACCATCAAAACTTACAAAATTATTACTAAAAAATATATATACTATGCTAACAAAGTTATATACTATCATTAAAATGTATATACCATGATACAAAATTATATATTACCACTATGTATAATAAAATAGAAACTAAATATCACAAAAAAAAATTATATATCATACCACAAAAAACATATACACTAATTGGAAAATAATATACCAACAACCTATAAAAAGCTTAAAAAATCAATATAACTTTAAAATAAAAACTAATATATATATACCACTATATTAAAATCATACAATCCTAAATAAATAAATAAATTATAAAAAAAATGGCAATTTAGGTAATCAACGATGTAAAAACGTCATTTATCTACAATTTTAAAAATAAGGACATTAGCTTCTTGATACTTTTATTTTGGGTCATTTACTATAATTTATCAAAAATATATTCTTACATAATCCAGAATATAAAAAACAAAAACAAAAGATGCATTCATATGATGCACATCATAGATAAACAAAATTAAAAAAAAAATACACACGCAACAAAAATCATAATAACAACTACACTACAACAACAACAACAGACAAACTACAAAACAACTCCAGCATCTAAAGATCAACAGTCATTCCTGAAAGGAGACTTCAAAGTTACTCCAGGCTTGACACTCCTCTTTTGCATATCACGAGTAACTTTAATTGTAAGTACTAATTTGACAACATCTAACTCAGGAACATTAATATTCATCGCAACTTGACTCCAACATCAAAACAACTAATTAAGAAAAACATCTTAATCTTTGTCAACATTACCACTTGCTTCTTCGACAAAAGTACTTAACAAATAACGGTACAAAAACACCACAATCGGCAAAAGTACTTAACAAATAACGAACAATAACTACAGAACAACATAAAAACAACTTATAACTAAACAAAAAAGGAAAAACCAACAACTTATAACTAAATAATAAAATTCATACTTAGTGTAGATTAGATAAATTATAAGCAAAATAATGTGGATTGGATTGGATGAATACTCCTAATAACATAATTTTAAAAAAATCAATTGAAATAAAAAATTAATATATAGTAAGAAATGGCACGTACATTGCACATGCTATCAAAAAAGTAATCACGCAAACAATTTTTTAGGAGAATTACATATATTTTATATATGCATAATTAATTAAATAATATGATTAAATTACTAAGGTAAGAAAAATATATAAGTATACTCACATTTATTTACTAAAAAATAAAATAAATTTTCACTTACTAAAGAACTGTAAAATTATTAAATATTTTTATTTAACTAATTGAGTTAATTAATATGACAAAGAAAATTATAGCTTGTTGATCTCTACTATTATTTGGATGTTCCTTAAAATTAATGTTGTGAAGTTATTATAGATTAAATATTATTGGAATATTTACGGCAAAACCCTGTAATCTTTCTGAGTTCACGCACCAATAATCCCAATAAATTTTTTTTACGGCAATACCCTCAATTGTTATATACTGAGTATGATATCGTTCGGAGCTTAAGTCTCTGTGTTCGTGCATGGTCCTAATTGTACTAGTACTTGTTAAGTAAGCATGTTGAATACCTTGTATATGGATATTGGACATGTGATATATGTTTGGTGGCATGACTTACTTGTGTATGGCACTGACTTATTAGTCAGATTCGACAATGGTGTTAGATCCATCTGTGAAGCTGTGATTTATTAGTCAAGTTCACAATGAGTCGAACACTGGTCGTGTTTTACTGACCTAAGAGTCAGAAATGGCATAGCATTATGAACGCCGAGCCAAATGAAGATTAGATCTAATCGACATCAGCATTAAATGACTCATATGGGGTATTAATGCTGGACCGACCAGAAGGTCGATGAAAATTATAAGCGCTTGGCTAGTCTAAGACTAGTTATTCAAAGCCAGGGCATATGGCCCCGATGACTGTTTGTCACATGGCTAGGGAACACTGTTCCATAGTTATGACTCTAGAGTCAGGAGGAAGGTTATGTTGGTGACTAATCACCATGCACCTATCCTGTTAAAGCTAGTGAGATGCTCACTTATTTGTTAAGCCCTGGTGATCTTATCGACACATGGCTAAAGGGTGTTGTCCCCATATTTGTGACTTTTGTGATAGTCACCTATTTGTTTGGATTGTTGGTCCTGAATAATTAATACGATCAATGTTGATATTATATCATGTTATATTGTGTTTTCTTGCTGGGCTTCGGCTCACGGGTGCTATGTGGTGCAGGTAAAGGCAAAAGAAAGCTAGACCATCCTTGAGCTGGAGAGCTTAGGTGATGACGTGTACATATGCAGCTGCTCGTCCACCACGGCCAAGGTTTGAAGGGGAACTAGGGTTAAACCCTGTTTTGCCGCATAGAACGGCCTGTTGTAAATATTTTCTTATAGCAGACTCTGAAATTATAATTTTGGGATCCCAACATATATATTAAACGTTCTAATGAAACGTTACATCTTAACCAATTTTTTTTTAATCCCTAAACCGCTAATCATACTTAGTTACACGATTTTGGCCAAATAACTCGATTAGCGAGTTTAGCACTGTTTACAAGGCACACCGTAACGGTCCCTAGAGTTGGGGCATTACACTTTATGTTAGTGGAAGTTGTAGAATAGTACAGAAGTTTGAAGAAAGAAAATAAGGAAAAACAGAGTTGTATTCTCTAGGGTCGGTTTGTGGTTCTCTCACCACTTTTCTTGGGTTTTCTTGGAGCAAAGCTCAGAGGAGAGCTGAGTTAGGCTGAGCATCAAGGATCCTAAGCTAGGTTTGAAGAACTGGCAAGGGTTTAGCAATAACACACCATCACTTGAGGTAAGACTTTAGAGTTCTTCAGTTTCTGGTTTTGGTTCTTGAAATATGGTGTTTAAGTTGAATCTGATGGGAACTTTAGGGAATTCAAGCCAAAGGTTGAGGGAGAGCAAGCTAAGGAGGTGTAGAGGTTGTCTTGAAATCGAATTCCCACTAAAGGTAAGAAATTCTAAGCTTTTAACTTTGATGTCTTGACTGGTTTCTGCTGAGTTTTGATGTCTAGAAGTGGCTATGGTGAATTTTGAGATTAGGGATGCATGTGCTTGAGTTATGGGTATTTGGGGTGCTTGGCATGAGTGGAGTGTGTTAATAAGGCTGTTTTTGAGTTTGGTGAAGGTTTGGAGAGGTTTTGGTTGAGTTTGGCTCGAGGAAATCGCAGGAGGGAAAACTGGGGTATTGCCTGTCTGTGACTAGAGCTACAGAGCTAGCCTTTGGGCGCTGTAGCGCTAGGCCAAGCTTTCAGGGGGAATTTGGTTCTGCTTGTAGCGCTGCAGCGCCCTCCTAAGAGCGCTGTAGCGCTGCCTTGTTTCCAGAAAGGGATTTTAGGGTAATTTGCAAGGGTTTTTGACCAAGGGTTTGGGGTTTGGTTCCACCACCTTGTTTGGTGGAACTAGGACTCCCCGGGGGCTCGGGATTGGTCCCGAGGCTAGGTTTTGAACTTGAGGTTTGGTGATGACTTTGACCTATGATTATGTTTAGGTGAGCGCTAGGGCTCGAGAGGGATCGTGCTCAAGCAGTCAAGTGATCAAAGCTAACAAATCGAGAGGTAAGAAAGCTGCACTTGATTATGTGGTTAGGTTGGGACTAAGTGTTCCCTATGTTTGTATGCATTGTTGTGAATGTGATTAACCATGTGGACACGATGGGCCTAAGAGCTCCCTATATTTGTATATCATGTCATGAGATGGTATTATTATGCCATGGGACATGCGATAACCGGCCTAAGGGTGTCAGAATCAATATTTGCGCACAGGGCGCGACTCGGCCACTGGTACCTGAGGCAGCTTATTTATCACTGAGCTCGGTTAAGCTGGCCGGAGTCAGTGAGTATTACACTGGGGGCGGCCCAAGTGAGCCGAAGACAGTGTGTTAAATAGAGGGTGCGACCTAAGGGCGCCGACCCTGAGTATTATTTGATGGATGTGATAAACTGTTGATTATGAATGTGATTATTGTGTTATGGGCAAGATTGATTGACTGTCTGGATGATAAGCTGTTAATCTGCTGAGTGTTATCACTGATTGGATAAATGTTTTGAATTGCTGAATTCCTGGTTGTGCACTGTGGAATATTTGATTAATGATGTTGATCTTGCTATGTTATCATGCTTTCTTGCTGGGCCTCGGCTCACGGGTACTACGTGGTGTAGGTAAAGGCAAGGGAAGGCTGAGTTAACCATGAGTTGGAGAGCTCTGGGGGCGAGGTGTACATTGTCAGCTGCTCGGCCGCCACGGTCGAGGAATTATACAGGGATGGAAACCTAAAATGTATATTTTTCCATTAGAATGGCTTGAATTATTTATAACTCTTGGAATTTGCTGTAACTAAGTCGTCTAAACCCTGTTTTGAGTTTCCATGTATTAAACTGTCATTTTTAATGAAAATAGCCTGTTTGTGACCAAAATCTTTTATTCCTAATCCGTTGATGACGTTGAATTCACATTCTGTTTAAATGACATGATTAGCAAGTCTTGCACTATTTTAAACACACAGTGTAACGGTCTTGGTTATCCAGGGCGTTACAATGATCGACCCCGAGGCCTAAGGCTAACATCCCCGAGCCAAAAACTCAATTCTGGCCAAAATGCCACTAAGGGCCGCGGCCCGCCCCTCAAACAGAGGCGACATCCTTCAGCACCCTTCAAGGGTTGCGGCCCTCCCTGGCCATGCCGCGGCCCAACCTCCAGTTCAGCCAATACCCTGGTTTTTCTTCCCTTGCGATTTTCCTTGAAACCAACATTTCAAACCAAGTTCAAACACCACTCAAACATCCAATACAACCCCTAAAATTGATCTATAACACTCCCTCAACAAAACCCAAGTTAAACCCCAACCAAAACTTCCATTAATTCCAACTATCCACAAAGAAATCACAAGCTGAAAATTAAAGCCAAAACAGAGCATACCAGAAAACTAATGACTGGAAACTTACCTCAAACTCAGGTTGTGATGCTCTTCAATGGTGGAACACTCTCCCAAACTCCCAAGGTCTACTTCCCAAGCTAGAATCCTCAACAAGAGCTCAAAGATCACAAAGAAGATGAAGGAGGAGGAAGGTACGGGTAAACTTCAAGACTTGCTCTGTTTTTCCCTTTGTTTCACAACCTAAAGAGTTTATATCTATCCTAGGGGTAAAAAGACCATTATACCCCTAGGTCAATTAAGGGTTTCTAAAAGCTCCCAAGGGCAAAATTGTCATTTCCAACCTATCTCGTTAATCATAATTAACGCTCTCCAATTCTCGCTATCTTCGATAATCTCAAACACCAATAATTCATATCCCGTTACCATTTAATTCCCGGTAACGCTCTAATCATTAAAATCACCCCGAGACTCATCCCGAGTCCCGAACTTAAACCCGTTACGATCAGACCGCTAATCAATATTCCAAGATCGTCTCATACTGAATAGCTCGAACAAACCCACATTATAATGTGGTCTCAACAACATATCATCGACATGCTTACAAATATACAATTATATCCTCAACGGGCTAAATTACCATCACACCCTTGTAATTAAAATGTGGACCCACATGTATGCATTTAACATCATATTATAATATAATTCACATATACATACATTCTATAAATTAATGATATAATTAAGCAAGTATAACCCTCCCGAGCTACTATTCTCACTATTAAATATATCGGATAATTCAAGGCATTACATTAATAAAACATCTATTGAAAGTACTATATGAAAATAAACAGAAAATTGAAGAAGAAGATAATGTGAAAAATTAGGGAGGTTGTTTTTTGGTATTATCAAAAGATTTTACATTTTACAGAAATGATTAGATGATAAAGTGTGAAAGTAGTTTGGCGTGTAAGATCAAATAGAATAGTACAAAACAAAAAAAAACTATGAAACTACCAAAATAACCTTAGCAAATTTTAAAATTCTATTAGTATTTCAAGTACAAAGTAAGACAAAATAAGGATAGAAATGGAATAAAATCAATGCATTCAGTCAGTATTCATTCACTATAAAGCTGAACCACTCGCAATCATCCGTCTGTCGAAGTGCTTGTCATCAAAACAAGTTTACAAAAAACGACAAATTTTATAATTTAATAAATAAATTTTGAAAAAGACATTTGTTTTGGGCCATCACCAGAAATACCTCTCATATTCTCACACCCTTACCCTAGCCCTTACCTCTCTGGTCTTCTTCAGCTATGGTGGCTTTGATCTTTTCCCTGGTCATTGGAAAAGTAAAGCCAAAACCTTGGATTCCTCCTTACAAGCCACGGCTACTCCCAAGTCCCAACCTTGTCTCACCTTTATCAATAATAAACCCTTTAAACCTCTCAAACAAATCCCATAGCTCAACCTTCTATTTCTCCCAAAAGACCCCAACTTTTCTCACTCTCACCAGATTTGGTCACAAATCAACAAACCCCGTCACACCCAGAAGAGTATTCACCCTTAAATGCAAGGAAAGCAACTCAGTTGAGGTACTGGACAGGCTCATCTCAGCAGGTTCTTACTTTTACTCTTTCTTTGATGCAATTCCAAGGCGAGGCAAGACCCAACTCGAGGTAACGAAACACATTCTTGGCATGTAAACACTGCGTCCGTTCCTGCTTCCAGAAAAGGTTAGATTTTGCATAAAAAGTTATGGGTTTAGGGAGTGAGTTTTGGTTTTGGTGAGAATGGAGCAACTGGGTTATCTTCATTTGTGTATGTTGTTAAGTAATTCACTTAAACAGATTCGGTTTTTTCAGGTTGTTTCAGTGTTTTGCAAAAGACCCAGAAGTTATATTTGGAGGTTTCACCTAGCAGACAGAGCTGGTAATTTTGTTTTTCATTACTATTTTGATTGAAATTCTTGTTTTTGAGTTTTTTTAATGGTTGAAGAAGGAGAGTTGGTGTTTGGTGTTTTAGTTAGGTGGTGTCATATATTGAGCTGGCTTGAGTTGTTCCTCGAGCGATTGTTTATTGGTCATTGTCTTTGTTACTTGTGTGCATGCAGTGTCTTGTCTGAGGTTGATGAGAATAGAGCTGATAATTGTTTTTCATTTCTAATTTGAGTGAGATTCTTGTTTTCGAGTGTTTGTTTACGCAGTCTATGATTGAAGAAGGAGAGTTGTGTTTGATGTTTTAGTGAGGTGGTGTCATATTGAGCTGGTTTTACTTGTGAGAGTGTTTTTTTTATTGGTAATTGGCTTTTTTTACTCTTGTTTATGCAGTATCTGCTGTGAGGTTGATGAGAACAGAGCTAGGTGGCGCATTTGCTGACCTGACCTGACCTTCTTAATGAGAAAGGGAAAGGTTATGGTGATTATGAGATGGGATATGTAGAAAGGACTCTTGGCTTTCGCACAAGGGATCTAGAAGATGATGGTCTTAGATTGGTTATCTCTCATTCCAAGCTTTTTACTTCGCATTAAATTTGATTTTACTTTTATACAAGTATTATTCTATGCTATCAGATCGGCATGGCACTGAATTGTTTCTTTGGATATCTCTTGATTTCTTGTTTGCATTTTGATTTGCATAGGTTACTGGTATAGTTGGAGGAACAATCCGCTGGAGGCGATATCTAGACCATTTGATCAGTTAATTATGCCATGAGAAGACTTTTAGCAGCATGGAACCTCTACTCTTACAGGTACTATACCCTTCTCTGGTCTCCACATCCTGAATAAAATACTGAGCTCCCTGTAATTCTTGGTTTTATTTTGTTCCTCTTGTTTTTAGATTCTATGGATTGGTTTCTATGAGATTGTTAAGCTAGACATGCCACCAGATGCTGCTGTGTGGAAAAGGGTAGTCCCATTTTCCGGTACTACGTTATGTCATTATAGAAACGGAGTCCAAAATCCATTGTTAAGTAGGAGAATACCTCCACTCCATATGACTGGGCCATTGGAATGGAAGCTCTCCAATCTCGGAGCTTACTTTTTCAGGTTAAATGCCCATCTTCTTTCACACCTTTGAGGTATGAACCTTCCCTTCCCTTCCCGTTAGTACTTTATCTTTTTCTTTCTGGTAATGCCATTTTTGTTGTTTTAGAATACAATTCTGTATATAATCAAGAACAAGGTTGTGTGGCCTAAAGCAAGCCTTCCTTCATAAACACATTTCCATCGAGTAAGATTTCTTAGGAAAGTCCTTCAATCTCTTCAAATGCCAAAGTATTAAAAAAAATGACACGTTAATCTGTCATTACAATTAGTATTAGTTGCAGAATAACATTGATTTGTTTACAGCCACTTTGCTCCTCCTTTCTTGAAATTGATTTGTGCAATTTTCTTGATGTGCCGAAATTAGCAAGAACTCAACCTGCATTTTTAACAACCTACATACATGTCATCAAATTTCTATTTCTTGAAGTTGCTACTACTATAGAATCTCAGGCAGCAATGGAAAATGTAACAAAGGTGCCAAGTTAGTGACCAATTATTGTTTCAACTTTCATGTCAACTTACAAAGACCACCAGAGTATAGTTTAGTTTCACTGCATAGTTCATACGAAAGAAGCCAAACACAAACTTTCTATACTATACTCTTCACCAATAAAAAAAAAAAAGCTAAGATATATATTAATCATTCGATCAGTGATTATTATAAAAAGCATTAGTGGTGTAGTTGAACAGAAATCCCTCAATTAGAATGAAAACAAATCAATTATAGCTATATAAACTAGTTTCTGAGAAGAAAATATAGAAATATGCTACAAGTATATGAATCCAAGTAAAAACTAACCCAAGTGAAGTCCAAATTCGTTTAACAATCTTCACAAACACACCGAGGAACTTGAGACATTGAAGGACAGTTGAAACAACTTTTCTTCCGGCAAAGGTGAAGCAGTTCCCGGGCGCAGAGAAAACTGATGAACCACCTGACTCGTCAAATTTCCGCTTGGAGTACGCCTCACGTCAATCTCTGCGCACCATAACATGACACGCCCCGAATGATCCACCTCTCCTCACATCCCTACCAGCCTCTCTTTCAAGTTTATGAGTGTGGTGCAATACTTGTGGCGATCACTTATCACTAACGCACCATCACCCACCAATTTCCAACCCATTCTTGCTACATCATACCACTCAATTATCTGACCCATATAAGCACGATAATATACTCCATCAACCCGACAGTCAGCTTCTATTTGAGAATCATTCACAATACGCACCTCCCAGCTCTGGGTCTCCACATCCAGCCGGAACTCTCTTACAACATTATCCTCGAGACTTATCCGAACAGATAAGATGACACCCTCCACAGCTTCCACATTCAATGTTGCGGCAAGGAGGTAATCAAATTACCAGCTCTGTCTGTAAGTTTTCATTTATGTATCCAACTGAAGGAGGTAACAATGCCTTTCCGCAACATTGAATGTGGAAGCTGTGGAGGGTGTCATCTTATCTGTCCGGATAAGTCTCGGGGATAATTTTGTAAGAGAGTTCCGGCTGGATGTGGAGACCCAGAGCTGGGAGGTGCGTATTGTGAATGATTCTCAAATAGAAGCTGACTGTCGGGTTGATGGAGTATATTATCGTGCTTATAGGGGTCAGATAATTGAGTGGTATGATGTAGCAAGAATGGGTTGGAAATTGGTGGGTGGTGGTGCGTTAGTGATAAGTGGTCGCCACAAGTATTGCACCACACTCATAAACTTGGAAGAGAGGCTGGTTGGGATGTGGGGATAGGTGGATCATTCGAGGCGTGTCATGTTATGGTGCGCAGAATTTGACGTGAGGCGTACTCCAAGCGGAAATTTGACGGGTCAGGTGGTTCATCAGTTTTCTCTGCGCCCGGGAACTGCTTCACCTCTACCGGAAGAAAAGTTGTTTCAGTTGTCCTTCAATGTCTCAAGTTCCTCGGTGTGTTTGTGAAGATTGTTAAACGAATTTGGACTTCACTTGGGTTAGTTTTTACTTGTAGCATATTTCTATATTTTCTTCTCTAGTTTATATGGCTATAATTGATTTGTTTTCATTCTAATTGAGGGATTTCTGTTCAACTACACCACTAATGCTTTTTATAACAGTGTCACTGATCGAATGATTAATATATATCTTAGCTTTTTTTTTATTGGTGAAGAGTATATAAAGTTTGTGTTTGTCTTCTTTTGTATGAAAATTATTAATTTTTATATATTAAATAGTTAAAAAAAAATACATTTTTTAAAATTTATTTAGGCTCAACTCCTTTCTTTCTTCATGTGGGACTAATTTAAGATTATTTCACATTTGATCTTATTAAAACCAAATTGCTTCACAAGCGCCATTGAAAGAATCCACTCATTCACTTTCGCACTTATTCTTTTTGCTTTGGAGTCATTTTCCTTCACGATGCCATGGCTGCAGGCTTCTTCTCAAAAAAGCTCATGGATTCTTGAGAAGAGCCTACATGCTTGCCTCCGCATAACCTGCCCGACCCAAACCCCGACAACCCGCATAACACGCCCACCCAAACCTCGAGAACCTGTTTTTTTTTTCTTCAGAAAATCCGTTTATTTTGGGCTCAATCTGATCTGAACCCGACATGTGTCTGGTCGAGTTCGTGTTCTAAAATTTAACTTACACAGACTCGGGTGTAACACGAATATGAGTGTATTTAAAAAATATATATATATTTAAACCATAACACTAAATTAATCCCTTTTAGACTTTGGACATTAGATAATAGATAATACGTAAGAGATTGGACTTTGGACTTTATGTTTAAGCGTTTTAGTATATTACTTTTGTAGTTTGTTTCTTGAAATGCATTAAAATCACATTTCTTTTTTAATTTCTCATTTTCTATAAACTTATGTCATGATTATATTTTTTTCAAAAATTTTACCAAAGCTCAATTTGTAAAAAAAATAATTGAACCAAACTAACAACAAACTTTAAAAATAATAATAAAATAGTATTTTTGAAAATTTTGTACCAAAGCCCAATTGGCCCAGCCAAACCCGAAACCCGACCAAACCTAATACCCGAAACCCAAAAAATTTGGGTCGAATTTGGTATCACTTTTCTCTATCTGAAACCTGCAAAATCCGAACTCGATGTACCCGAAACCCGAAAATTCGACCCGTGTGCACTACTTCCCACTGGTTCAAACTCAGCTTCTTTGCATTGCATTGAAAACACGCTTCTCTTACAGTTGAACAAGAAATGGTTTCAATACCACATTCAGTAAAGCAAAGAACAACTTTCATCTAAACACTGTCTCATCTACAAATAGTATCTGAATTTCGATTCCTTTAAGCTTTTGGAGATTTTCCTTAGTTTCAAGGGTGTTTACATAAAATGAATTAGTTTGGAACCAAATCTATAGGCACAAGTCTTTGCTAATAATTATACAGATCATAATACTAACTTATCATGACAAAGCTAAGCCATTAAACAGTGACATTTTACCATTGAGAGTTCAACTCTTTAAGATAATTCATTTTAGACTCTATCTTCTTCTCGAGCTCTTCTTCAAGATCCTCTAACTCTGCTGACTTTGCACGCACCTCCACCATGGAAACTTTCTCGCAACTTTGTGTTTTTTCAATCCAAACCATTAATTCAAAAGATAATCAGTATAAACCACACCCACATTGACTATCCAAGCTTTCTTAATTCCACACAAACATACCTTAGAAGAAGTTAAGATCTGATCAGAAGCTGAGCAAGCTCCAACTCCATCCTTTCTCCCAATATCCAAAGCTTCTTCAACCAAAAAGCTTTCAAACTAATCTGTTTTCACTTCACTTCTATCAATATCACCAATTCCTCCACCAACTTTGGAAGACTTAGAAAGCCTCTCCTCCAAAAATCAAACCAGCTTAGATAAAGGAACTGCCTATGCAACACATAATAGTTTGTAACTGAGCATAATCTCCAATACAACAATATGGATAATACATACTCATATACATATACATATATATATAGCAAGTATAGACTTTTATAAGGGTATATTTGGTCGTGCAAGTCTTATAAACTTTATAGTTTCTCATGTGGAGCTAATGTCATTACTCATTTTCTTTTACTGACGAGTTGATACTAGAGCTTGTTAGGCAAAAGCACTTAAAAGTTGAGAGAAAATTAAAATAATTTATTCTATAGTAACTAAGTCCTTTCGAAACAGATATAGTTAATCAATCGAAGTACAATCAAAAGCCATATTAATAACTGAGAAACTAAATAGAATCATATGGGGCCAAACACAAATTGTAGCTTTCATAAAGAAACAGATAAAGATTTTCTATAGAAACGAAATGCCCAATTAGCCGAGCGCAAGTCATTTACGGTCAAACTCGAAGCCACTTGTGGAAGCAAAGAAAACTTGTGAACCTCCCTACCCCACAATTCTCCATCATCATCTTTATTTTTAAAGACATCGATCTCTGCGCACCATAACTCGACATCCCACTCATTCACCTCTGCCCACATCACAACCAACCTTTCTTTCAAATTGACACATTTGGCACTTACAATGTTCTTCCCTTCCACCACACCTTTGACCATTGTCCACATCATGTTTCTTTCGTCAAACCATTGAAGTCTTGGCCATTGTTCACTACAGCGATAAGTCACCCCATCGACCACACAGTCCACACCGTCCCCTATTCTTTGATCATCTACTAAATCTTCTGACTCCTCCCACCTATTGGTCTCTACGTCCAGCCGAAATCCATGAAAAGTTACCATGTCCATGATGAAGATGAATATATCATACACAACATCTAAAACTTCCACGAATTCAGAACACTCACTGCACCCGTCTTCATGTGGGCTTGGAACGTGTTCCCACTGTCCAACCAACGGGTCAAACACTTCGACCAATGGTTTGTTCATCATCCCTCCTCCGAAGACATAAATCTTGTTGCCCACTGTAGCTACATCGACGTCTAAGCGTGGTGTTAGCATGCTTGGGCCTTTCTGCCACGTGTGGGAGCGATAATCCAGTATCCACACATCGGAGGAATGTTTCGCACCACCTAGGTTTCGAGCGAAGACGCCAATGGCGTAGATGTTGGGGCCCACAGCAGCATAGCCAGATGCTGTTAATTTAGATGGGTTTGGTTGGATTCGGACAAATCGAAGAAAGCTCGTACGATTGGGGTTATCAGTGGAGGAGACAACTGACTTTTGGTGGATGGCGAACCAATCGTCGGAGTCGACGCATGAGAAGCTGACCTTAAAATAGAGCAGGTTTTCAGTGGAGTTGAGGAGAGATCTTGTAGTGAACAACTGTGGAGAGGAGATGGCTGATCTAAAGGATTTGGATACAGCTAACAGGACCGGGTGGTATTGTCTCGGTACACGGGCTAGAATGTCGAACCCCAGCTCGTTTGGGAGGCCTGGGATGAGAACCTCCGGTGATGGCATTGGTGATGAGCAAGAAGTTTCTCGGATGGGGTTGTATTCACTAAAGAAAAAATAGAGAGAAATTAATCCAATGAAAAGAACAAATCCATCTCAAACACAAATACCACAGTCAAACAAGTGATGTAATGCTTCATGAATGAGATGATGAAAAATTTGTCACCCAAATCTCAGACCTGTTATACAATAAAACAAAATCAATGTAATAATTATATGAGATTTTAAGGGCAAGCAAAGAAGAAGAAAGTAGTAATAACAAATAACTAACAAACAAACAAAAAACAATTAAATTCGAAGAAAAGAGATTATACACTATAAAATAACACAAACTGAACTACTGTCTAAAACTAACTCATATTATACACTATATTATCTGTATACAAAAGGTAGAATATTCCTTATCACTATAAATGCTTTAAAAACTCTTTCTCTTTTGTTTGCTTATAAAAAAAATTATTAATTTATAGATAGAGAGATGGTTTGGCTTGTATTCTCATCACTTTTCCTCAGTTCCTTCTAAACAACAAAACAAGTAAATGCAGGAACAAACTTAAACAAAAGTTGTTAAATAAGTCTTTGATTCTAACAAATTTCCCAAATTTAAGATTAACATTCATCAATACAGAATCCTTATTCCTGTTTTTCTAAACTACATTACTGTAAAATCTGGTATTTGGAATTGGAAGCAATACAGTGTGTTCATATTCATCAATTCATAAAACTTTCTCAAGAGATGCACAACAAAATAGTACTGATTTAATAAAGCCATATAATTTAGTACCAATTTCTTAGGATGAATCCACAAGATATTCGAATACATAAAAGACCCCAAAACAAAAGACATCTTGATATTTGTTGATCAAAACTCATGAACTAAAACACATCAATATCTATTGCAAACAAGTAATGTAATGCTTCATGAATAAGATGATGCAAAATGTGTGACCCGAACTAGAATTGCAAAAAAATCAGTAAAGTCAATTATTTTACCTTGACGACAACCAAATTTTTGAAAGAAAAAAACAGAACTGAGATTTTGAGAGAGAGAGAGAGACCGTGGGGTGTGGCTGGCCGCTGGCTGCACGAAAGCCGGTGAGGCGGTGCCGGTGGGTGAGAGGCTGAGAAAGAAGATGAATTGAGATTTTGAGTGAGAGAGAGAGGATGAGACTAGTGAAGTGAGAGGGAGGGGTAAGAATTTAGGGTTGGATTTATATATATATATATATATGCAAAATGGCTTTTCTTTTTTATAGTGCACTTTGACCTTTATTTAGTTTCCATAGTTTTTAGCTAACTCACCTTCTTTATTAATAATTTTTTTGTATTACCCATTTTATTCTTAAAATAAAATAATAATAAATTAAAATAAAAATCCTAATAACTATCATCTTTTTCCTCTCACCCATCCACCCACACCCGTCCACAACCACCAACTATAATCCTCCGCCGCCGTCACCACCACCACCACCGGCGACCACTGCCCTCTACCGCCGGCGAATACTGCTCATCACCGGATGTTGCCATTTCTTCACAAATCCAACCACCACTAATTCAAAAGGTTGGTTTATAAATGTTTATATATATATATATATATAAAATATGAGATTTTTGATATTATTTTTATAGATTTAAAATACAAAATGATTGTTTTAGTATATTGAAAGTATAAGTAAGGATTTATGTTTATTTCTGGGGTTTTATGGAGGTTAAAGCTTGAAAATCTAAAAAAAATTAATGGTGGTTTCGGCTATTTTCGAGATAGAGAAATTCAGAATTTTTTGACAGCTTGTCTAATTTTTCGACAAGGAGTCTAATATTTTAGACCACCTGTTTTAATTTTAGACCATCTGTCAAATTTATACAGGTAGTCTAATTTTTAGACATATCTTCATATATTTTCTACCACTTGTCGAATTTTTAGACGGGTTGTATAATTTTCAGACAAGTTGTCGAATTTCTAGATTTTCAACTTGATTCTCATTTTTTTATATGACTTTTTAATCAAAGTAATACCAATAATTTATATTTGTTTATTGTATTATTTTTTTTCCAGATGTTATTAAAAAATATTGTAATATTATGTGATGGAATGTGGAAAAAGAATGAGGATTCGTGGAAATAGATTTCAAATGGCTCACGATCAAAGATTAACTTTGATACAAACGAACTTAACTTATGAGGAGTTAGTTGAACATATTTATGAAGTTACAGAAATCGATCGCAGCCTCTTCGATATAGAATTAACTTACAAAATAACGATATTTGTGGAGACTGAACCAAGAGACTTTAGTTTCTTTACATTGCAAGAGCGTGATTTGGTTTCATTATGTGTGGGTTTGATCAAAAAATAGAAAATGTGTTCATTAAGGATAAACTTGTTACTAATATTGATTCTACAACAAATGTTAATTAAGATCCAATAACCTGCTTTCAAAATTATTCTACCCGATAGCCATCTTCTCCTTGGATTGATTAAGTTATACTTGGATTGTTTCTTTTGTGATGTGTAATGATGACTCGAAAGGACTGGTGAAACTTGAATTACTTTTAAATAAAATAAATTGTGCTACTTATTTTATTTGTATATTCTTATTTATGTCCAATGATCTATAAAATAAATTATTTCAATTTTCTCTCAACTTTTTGCTCAACAACCTCTAGTATCAACCAACTCTCAAATAGACTCTTTTCATGTGCCTATAAAAGAAAATGAGTAATGACATTAGCTCCATACGGGAAACTATAAAGCTTATGAGACTTGCTATATATACCCTTATAAAATATATGTATAGCTTATGAGACTTGCTATATATACCCTTATAAAATATATGTATATGTGTACTATTATCCCCAAAATTTGAAAATGATGACGTGGCAATAAAAGTGACAAATGGCAAAGAATGGCTGGGTAATCTGGCTTAAGAGTGGTTCGGTAGACCGGTGAAGATTTTTGACTGACCAGTCAAGTGTCATGATTGACCAGTCAGGTGCTTGTCCGCCCGATTATATGCTTGTCCGCCCAGTCAGGTGCTTATCCGCCCAGCCAGGTGCTTGTCCGACCAGTTATGTCCTTGTTCGACCAGTGAAGGTTTGGCCCACCTGCGAGGAATTTTGGCCCTTTAGTTATCCTCCTGAGTGTGATGTGGACCGACTAAACAGAGTAGGGCTACGCAAAAGATCTCAGTAATGGCTTCAACCAGAATCGGTCATACCTGCGCGGGAATCTCTCAAACTATCCCACAAAAATAGTGTTTGTTGTATTTTGATATTATTATTAATTGAATATAGTGAGAATAACGAAATATCCTGAGAATGGGGGACATCATTTGTACGATTCTGAGCCTATAAATACAAGACTCAGGGCATCATAAAGGGGGTTCGGATTTCATTTTTCCAGAGAGAGTAATTGTATCTTGAGAGAACTTTTGTATTATTTTAATCATCTGCACTGAAGAAACTCAGTTGACTCAAGTTCATCTGATCTTGAGTGTAGATCTATAGTCATAACTCTAAGTGGACTAGGCTATTACCAACACATTGAGGGCTGAAACACTATAAAAATTGTCTGTGTCGTATATTTCTCTTGAAGATTTTTTGTCATTTTGACGTCTATATATCGTTGTCCAAAAACGCGGTCAACAAGTACATTATTCATAATAAAATATTTTTAGAACACCTATATAAAATAAGATAAATCTGTTTTATAAAAATACACTCAAACTTTATTGGTTTTAAATTTTATTGGGCCTAATAAAATCTAATTTAATTTGTTTTAAGTTTTATGGGCCTTATTTAGGATTAGTT
The DNA here is from genome assembly GCF_963169125.1 of Humulus lupulus. NCBI lineage: Eukaryota > Viridiplantae > Streptophyta > Magnoliopsida > Rosales > Cannabaceae > Humulus > Humulus lupulus. The sequence continues at coordinate 218,759,898 of NC_084798.1, forward strand.
ATGCTTTATTGTGATTTCTGCCTCACTTCTGCTTAGTAAGGCACACGCCTTGATGTGTTTTGTTTCCGTCTTAAATTAAGGCGTGCCTCAAAATCCTTTTTAAACGTTAACGTATAATATGATTCACCGTTGTAGAAAGAGCTATATAGGCTTGTTTACATGCTGAACCAGTATAAATATTTCATGTCATTTGATTACTGCATTAGTTTTCTTTAACTTATTATTTTTCACAAGCCTATGCTATAACTCAATCCAATTAATTTTTTAATTGATTTAAATATGAAAATATTATTTGATTAAAATATAAATTAAATTAAATCCAAAACCCCAAAATTTGTCATTTTAGTAGAGACTTAAGCAATTCAAAATAAATAAAAAAAATAACATTCTAGCTTCTTAATTAGCAGATGACAGGTTACTGATCCAATAATATAAAATACACTGAAACAAAAAATTTGCTAACAATGATATGGATGAATTTCTTTATTTATCACCTTATAAAATGTACTAAGGCGAGTGTGATTTAACTTATATGTTTAGAGAATTGCACAAAGAAGTGACATATCGTTATTGGTGAAATCTAATATTGAGTTTGACACAATTTAATTTAATAATTATTATACACTTTAGTGTGCCAAATAATAATTTAACATTAACAAGAATTGATTTTAAGTAGTACTTTGCTAAAGCCACAGCCAAAATGAAGTGATGGCTTAAAGAATTGCCCATATTTTAGAAGTAGATTTTAAATACATCAAGTATTGAAACTAAGATTTTAGGTGTATAATGACCATTGTACTTCATTATTATTATGAATGAGTATTTTGTTATTTGTCAAAAAAATAATAATTAAGATTTAGGTCTTTCAAGAGATTTGATTTGATAAAATATAAATTCATGTTATTCTTTCAAGGTAGTTATTTATTTATTTTTATATAAAATTTATATCTTAATTAAAGCATTATTTATATTGGTGCTATTTGGTAACACCTAAAAAAAATAGTTTTTTTATTTAATTAATTAAAAATTTGATAATTAAACATAAAACAGTGTTTAGTAACTCTATTTTTATTTATTATTTTTAAAAAATTTAATTAAAACTCATTAAATTTTAAAAATAAAATTTTTTCACTTTCAAATTTTTTTAAACCATTTTTTACTTTTCATTTTTTTTCCTTGTCTTCTTCGAATTAACACATCATCTTATATTATTAAATAAAATTTATCAAACACATTTATTATTTTTTGTTTTTAAAAACAAAAAATAAAAATAGTTACCAAACATATTTTTATTTTTAAAAAATAAAAATAATATTTCCATATTTGGGAAAATTTTACCCTACACAAGCATTATAACTTCATAAATTTAATCTCAAGTGTGATTTAAAAAAAAAAAAAATAATTGATGATAAAAAAAAAAGTCACATATTAATCTCTAATTAGATAACTTATTAGAAGAGCCTATGCATGGCAGGGTCTCTAATTTTAATAAAAAAACAAAACACTTAAAGAAAAAAATCACAACTGAGAAATAAAACAAGACCATACTAATAGTGAGGAGAAACGTTCCTTCGATGAATAGCCAATCACCAACTTTTTCCAACACGTCCTCACCGTTACTACTACACCTTCTCAACACCGATCCACCGTCGCCGCCGTCGTGATCCGTAGTTATCGTCTCATTGGAAGAGAAGGGCACCTTCAAATTCTCACAACCAACCTCCATCCCAATCGTTCTCTGCTTCGACCAAGGTACAATAACATTACCGCTTCTGTACGTGACATCATAAGTCAACGAAAAGTCAACGTAAAAAACCCCAGATTCTCGGTCCCAGTGCTCGACCTCCGCCGTCACGTTCTCGAGACAAGCGCCGTAACTGTAGTCATCTTCTTCGTAATGATCAACTGTGGCGACTGGTGGAGAATCGGAGTTATTGGCAATGGTGAGATGATTTTTGTGGTTGATGAGTTGTGAAGCCGAGAGTGTTACGTGGTCGACGATCATGGCCTTCTTTGCTGTGTTTTCGAAGAGAAAAGCTACGTTGAGTCTGGCGGTTACGCGGTTGTGGACGGCGTCGACGCCGCGAACGGTGGTGGAAACCGCCGTGACTGAGACTTGGGGTGGTTGTGGGAGATGTTTTCGTATGTGTAGCGTGTAGAGGGCAGTGGGAAAGAGGATCGATCCCATGGTTATGGTGATCGTGAACACTGTGGTGAGCCATTGATCAAAAGATTTCTTCATGTTTGGTCGATCGAGTAGGATCTTTATCGATATAGTGATCGATCAATATGGGAACACGTTTATATATAGATGCTAGTAAACTTGGGTTGTGATTAGATTTTTTTTTTCTTTTTAAAATAATTAAATAAATATCTTTTAAAATGTATGAATAAGATAAGGAATTTAAAATCTGAAAGATATTTAGTAATTAAATAACATGTTTTCTGATAAACTTTTTAATAGAAATTAAAATTATATATTATAGATATTTTATAGTATTTGAATTTATATTATAATATAATTATTAAATATTTAGTTTTATATTAAATATTAAATATTAAATATTATAATAATAATAATATTTAAATTTATATTAATATAACTAATAAATATTTATTTTTAATTGAATTTAGAAGTAGATATTCTGTTAAAGTTGTTTTATGTGACGGTTTAGGGTCTCGAATTTGGCAGAAAATTCAACAAAAATGCCTCCTAACACATAGAATAAGTGAAGTGAATGAGTACATTCTTTCATTGGCGCTTGTGAAGCATTTTAATTTCGGTAAATAAAATAAAATGTGAAAAATATTAAATTAGTCCCACATTATTCGTATATAAAGAAAAAAAGAGTTTGGTCGAAATAAATTAGAAATGTTTGTAGTTATTTTTTTAATATAAACAAATAAAAACTTTTATAATGTATTATTTAGTTCACTAATCTAATTCCAAAAAAATTCTCATTATTTTTGGGAAGTTGTCTTTCCCATAAATGATATAATTTATATGATTTGTAGCATTATACAAATATTCCTTAAAAAAAATAAAAATAAAAACAAAAACAAGCAAAGAAAAATGGTCTTTTGAAATGTTCTTTTGATGTCATAGAGAAGTCTAGTGTATGTAAATGCACCTCTAGAGAAGTCTAGCATGGTCTTTGGGCAATTATTTATATGTATACTTTAGTGGCCACATCTAAGGAGACAAAATGTAATATATATATATTTAACATTCTTAATCTCTTAATATTTTCAATTAACTTCCAATTATTAATACATATATATATATAGAAGGCAAGCAAAATTCCAAAGTGCATACTTGGTTATATTGGGAACATATGCTCGGTATTTATTTTCTTTTCGGTGACAAGAGGCTCTATTCACTTCTATCTGTTATTGGACTCACAATCATTATGCATCAATTCAGTCTTGCAACCCAAACTTAGAGAACAACTCAAATATGCCACTTATGTCCAAAACAATTCAAACATACAACAATATCCATTGAGACAATACAACAAACATAGCGTGCCAATAATATCAAGCAAAATTTGCATATTGGGATCAAAACATGTAGTGGCTTGCTCTAACAAGTAAATCACATAACCCCCAAAGTCATATACTAATACACATATTTTGAACCCATTTCATGAAGGATAAACACATGCAATTAGCCCATGATTTCAAATGGCAATAAAAACCAAAAAAGTACCTATCTTAGACGAATTCGTTGTCATGGTTGCCAAAGAGCTCCTAAGTCCCAGGGTCTACCTATCTCAGACACACTCGAATGGGGGTTGACAAAGAGCTCTTGAGTCATGGGGTTTACCTATCTCAGACGTATTTGTCATTGTGGTTGCTGAAGAGCTCAAAAGTGGTGGAGGCCGTCCGGTTGGTTGGTGAAGAGAATAACTTTGGGCTTTGAATGAGTGGTTGTTGAAGAGCTGCGGAATGGTGTGGGTGGTTGACGAAAAGCTCAATGGTGGTGGCGGTCATCTTGATGGTCGCTGAAGTTGTGTGGCGAAGAAAGGGCAGCAAGGAGGAGAATATATAGCGTGAGAAAATAGAAAAAAAGGTAAAAATGAAATAAAAACTTCTAATGTAATATAAAAATGAAACAAAAATAAAGAAACCGTAACGTATATGTGGTAAAATCCATTTTCTTTTACTTTCATTAAGTTAATAGTATTGTAACACAACTATTTATATAACAAGGGAGAGATGACTTTCTATGCAAGTTCATTATTTTCTATTCAATATCAACCTTTGGATTATATGTGGGAAACTATAAAGTGTCATTGTTAGAATATTTATTTAAATGGTATATAAAATCAACTAATTGATTTAATATATTAAAGTCAATATTTAATTTATTGACAAAATATTCTAATTAATGGTCAACATTGTTTGTTACCTGATTTTGTTGTTACCCGATTTTTCATATCCCAACTGATTGAGAAAATATCTCAATCTGTGGCAGAGACTCTGATGGTAGGTCTCACTCTATAAATATAGAGTACCGGTCCCCAAGCTCGCTGCTCATTCTGACTTTCTGTAACTCTATCTAAAAGAGTTAGTGAGAGCTTGGAAGCCAGTGTACTCGTTCTAATTATTTTCATTTTCTTTTTGTAGATCTAAAGCTAGATCGAGATGATCAATTACAATGCCTGGAGGTATACAATATTTGATCCTTTATTCGTATATGTTCAATCTATATATATCAATTCCGCCTATATGTATAGAATTGTTCGTACGCTTATATTTCATTTTAATCTAACAGTCATAACATTAGACTTGAATTGAGTCACTTAATTTGGCCACACTCTCACATTAACTTGTTTCCTCAAGACTTGTCCTAATATCATATAGCTTAATTATTTTTTACATGAATTGGATAAAGAAGAATGGATTCATTCCTTCTAAGTCCTCATTTTGTTGCAACAACATTAATTATTATTAGTAATTAACAATACTCAAATACCCAAATGAGTGTTTTAGTTGTTTTCTTCTAATTGCTGTAATTTAGACTACTTACTATCCATATTATGATGACTTGTATCTTTTCTTGTGTGTTTTGTTTGTTATGTTATGTTTTTTCTTTAAAAAATTTGGTTTGTAGTTATATAAAAGATGACAAAATGTTATTTTTCTCCAAATTATAGCACTTATAGAATTTTGTCTCTTGAATTTTTTTTGTTTAGCAAAAATACTTTCGAATTATGACACTTGTAGACTTTTTCTATTCCTTCCAAAATAATAACACTTTGATGGCGTGACAGTTAAATAATTTTCTTTATTAATAAATTGATTTTAATTGAAAATATATTTTTAAATTCAAATATAACAATTACTTGGGAGACAAGAAATAAACCATTAAGTAAGGATGAGTTTTAAAAACTAATTTTTTGTTTATTGTTATTTGATATTTTAAAGCGTCCAAAAGTAGACTCTATAATTCGTTAGTCATACTTTATAATACTTATTAAATTCAAGTGAGACCCATATTATATTGCAATAATAGCAATCGGAGCCTTAACATTTTTTATTTATTTTTAGGGTTAGGGCAATTAAAATAGTCTAATTAAAAGAGGAAATATAATTGATTACAATCAATCCAAACGGTGCTCTCCTCTTTCTCAGCCACCGGCACCACCTCACCGGCTTTCTCCCTTTTCCGTCTTTCGTGCAGCCAGCGGCCGCCCACACTCCACGGTCTCTCTCACTCTCACTCTCACTCTCACTCTCACTCTCACTATATATATACATATATATATATACACACACAGTAGTCTATCCATGATATGACTTGTAGCTTTCCTTGTTTGTTCTGTTCTGCTTTTTCTTTCAAAAACTTGGTTGTCGTTAAGGTAAAACAATTGACTTTACTAATATTTTTTGCAATTCTAGTTTGGGTGACAAATTTTGCATCATCTTATTCACGAAGCATTACAATACTTGTTTGTAATAGATATTGATGGGTTTTAGTTCATGAGTTTTGATCTACAGATATATAACGATGTCTTTTGTTTTGGGTCTTTAATGCATTTGAATATCTTGTGGATTCATCATAGGAAATTGGTACTAAATTATATGTGGCTTTATTAAATCAGAGTATTATTTTGTTCTGTATCTCTTGAGAAAGTTTATGAATCACACTGTATTGCTTCCAATTCCAAATACCTAATTTTACAGTAAAATTGTATAGAAAGACAAGAATAAGTTTTCTGTATTGGTGAATGTTAATCTTATATTTGGAAAATTTGTTAGAATCAAAGACTTATTTAACAACTTTTGTTTCAGTTTGGTCCTGGATTTACTTGTTTTGTTGTTCAGAAGGAACTGAGGAAAAGAGATGATAATAGAAACCAACCATCTCTATATCTATAAAGAATATTGTACCTTTTGCTTGCCCTTAAAATCTCATAATTATTTAAATGATTTTGTTTTATTATATAACAGGTCTGAGATTTGGGTGAGAAATCTTTCATCATCTTATTCATGAAGCATTACATTATTTGGTTTTGTGTGGTATTTGTGTTTAAGATGGATTTGTTCTTTTCATTTTTTTTTTCTTCAGTGAATACAACCACCGCCTAGAAACTTCTTGCTCATCTTCAATGTCAACCACCGCCCCAGTACCTCCACCGCCATCACCGGAGGTCCTCATCCCAGGCCTCCCAAACGAGCTGGGGTTCGACATTCTAGCCCGTGTACCGAGACAATACCACCCGGTCCTGTTAGCTGTATCCAAATCCTTTAGATCAGCCATCTCCTCTCCACTGTTTTTCCCTACAAGATCTCTCCTCAACTCCACTGAAAACCTGCTCTATTTTAAGGTCAGCTTCTCATGCGTCGACTCCGACGATTGGTTCGCCATCCACCAAAAGTCAGTTGTCTCCTCCACTGATACCCCCAATCATACGAGCTTTCTTCGATTTGTCTGAATCCAAGCAAACCCATCTAAATTAACAGCATCTGGCTATGCTGCTGTGGGCCCCAACATCTACGCCATCGGTGTCTTCGTTCAAAACCTAGGTGCGAATCATTCCTCTGATGTGTGGATACTGGATTGTCGCTCCCACACGTGGCAGAAAGGCCCAAGCATGCTAACACCACGCTTAGACGTCGAAGTAGCTACAGTGGGCAACAAGATTTATGTCTTCGGAGGAGGGATGATGAACAAACCATTGGTCGAAGTGTTTGACCCGTTGGTTGGACGGTGGGAACACGTTCCAAGCCCACATGAAGACGGGTGCAGTGAGTGTTCTGAATTCGTGGAAGTTTTAGATGTTGTGGATGATAGATTCATCTTCATCATGGACATGGTAACTTGTCATGGATTTCGGCTGGACGTAGAGACCAATAGGTGGGAGGAGTCAGAAGATTTAGTAGATGATCAAAGAACAGGGGACGGTGTGGACTGTGTGGTCGATGGGGTGCCTTATCGCTGTGGTGAACATCGGCCGAGACTTCAATGGTTTGACGAAAGAAACATGATGTGGACAATGGTCAAAGGTGTGGTGGAAGCGAAGAACATTGTAAGTGCCAAATGTGTCAATTTGAAAGAAAGGTTGGTTGTGATGTGGGCAGAGGTGAACGGGTGGGATGTGAAGTTATGGTGTGCAGAAATTAATGTCTTTAAAAATAAAGATGATGATGGAGAATTGTGGGGTAGGGAGGTTCAAAAGTTTTCTTTGCTTCCACAAGTGGCTTCGAGTTTGGCCGTAAATGACTTGCGCTCGGCTAATTGGGCATTTCGTTTCTATAGAAAACCTTTATCTGTTTCTTTATGAAAGCTACAATTTGTGTTTGGCCGGCCCCATATGATTCTATTTAGTTTCTCAGTTATTAATATGGCTTTTGATTGTACTTCGATTGATTAACTTTATCTGTTTCGAAAGGACTTAGTTACTATAGAATAGATTATTTTAATTTTCTCTCAACTTTTAAGTGCTTTTGCCCAACAAGCTCTAGTATCAACTTGTCTGTAAAAGAAAATGAGTAATGACATTAGCTCCACATGAGAAACTATAAAGTTTATAAGACTTGCACGACCAAATATACCCTTATAAAAGTCTATACTTGCTATATATATATATATATATATGTATATGTAGATGAGTATATATTATCCATATTGTTGTATTGGAGATTATGCTCAGTTACAAACTATTATCTGTTGCACAGGCAGTTCCTTTATCTAAGCTGGTTAGATTTTTGGAGGAGAGGCTTTCTAAATCTTCCAAGTTGGTGGAGGAATTGGTGATATTGATAGAAGTGAAGTGAAAACAGATTAGTTTGAAAGCTTTTTGGTTGAAGAAGCTTTGGATATTGGGAGAAAGGATGGAGTTGGAGCTTGCTCAGCTTCTGATCAGATCTTAACTTCTTCTAAGGTATGTTTGTGTGGAATTAAGAAAGCTTGGATAGTCAATGTGGGTGTGGTTTATACTGATTATTTTTTGAATTAATGGTTTGGATTGAAAAAACACAAAGTTACTAGAAAGTTTCCATGGTGGAGGTGAGTGCAAAGTCGACAGAGTTGGAGGATCTTGAAGAAGAGTTGGGATTGTTGCGGTTGTGGTATTTGATGTTGAATTTTAGCTCGTGGGGAAGATAGAGAGTCTAAAACGAATTATCATAAAGAGTTGAACTCTATGGGAGTGTTTGGTATGAGGTTTGAGTTTGTGGGAGTAGAGTTAGAGGAGTTTTAGATTAAGGGAATGTGAAACTCAAGTGTTTAAAGGGGTCAATGTGGGTGTGGTTTATTCTGATTATTTTTTGAATTAATGGTTTGGATTGAAAAAGCACAAAGTTACTAGAAAGTTTCCATGGTGGAGGTGCACGTGAAGTCAGCAGAGTTAGAGGATCTTGAAGAAGAGCTCGAGGAGAAGATAGAGTCTAAAAGGAATTATCTTAAAGAGTTGAACTCTCAATGGTAAGATTTCACTGTTTAATTGCTCAGCTTTGTCATTATAAGTTAGTATTATGATCTTGTATAATTATTAGCAAAGACTTGTGCCCATAGATTTGGTTCCAAACTATTTCATTTTGGAAGCTCTCAAAAGGCCTTTTGGAAAAGCTAGTGAGAACTATGGAAGACACTTTTTATGTAAACACCATTGAAACTAAGGAAAATCTCCAAAACCTGAAAGGAATCGAAATACAGACACTATATGTTGATGAGATAGTATTGAAACCATTTCTTGTTCAACTGTAAGAGAAGAATGTTTTCAGTGCAAGCATATATAGGCTTTTCACAAGAATCCATGAGAGCTTTGAGAAGAAGCTTGCAGCCATGGCATCGCGAAGCTTGAATGTAGACAAACTGCAGTATGAAGTTGGTGCAATTAGGAAGGAAGATGAGTACTTAGAAAAATGAGTCCAAAACAAAGAGAATAAGTGAGAAAGTGATTGAGTGGATTCTTTCAATGGTGCTTGTGAAGCATTTTGGTTTTAATTTGGGAAAATAAAATAAAATGTAAAATGATCTTAAATTAGTCCCACATTAGTCATATATGAAGAAAGAAATGAGTTGAGCCTATATAAATTAATATAAAAAATAATAATTTTCGTTATTTATGTAACTAATACATGTCTACCACCGCACAGAAGAAATGCTTGAGAGGTGGGAGGTGTCTGTCTACTAAGTCTTGCATCGATAAAAAAATTTGTTAACTTTAATGGAAGATTAATATTCCTTTAAACTAACTAAAATAGATATTTATTAATTATATTAATATAAATTTAAATATTATAATAATAATATTATTATTATAATAATATTTAATATAAGACTACATATATAATAATTTTATTAATATAAATTTAAATTCAAATGTTATAAAATATCATTATTATAAGGGTTTATACTTTTTTGGAGTTTGTATTTTGTCTCATTACCTGTTATGACCCTGTATTTTCACAAATTATTTTTTTGGACCATATGATTTGTAAAATAGTTAAAATAGAACCATAAACACAATTTTGATGAAGAAAAAATTGAATATAACAAAACAGTTTTTAAGCAAAATAATTTTATTTTTGTTCTGAATTGTTAGTTTGGTAAATTATTTGTGATTTTAGTTAAGAAAACATTGACCAAAATCGGGTTTAGGGTTCTATTTTAATCATTTGACAAACCATAAGGTCCAAAAAGTAATTTATCAAAACACAGGGTCCAAATAGGTAATGGGACAAAACACATGGTCCAAAAAGATGTAAACACTTATTATAATAATATATAATACAAGACTAGATATTTAATAATTATGTTAATATAAATTTAAATGTTATAAAATATTATTATGATGATAATATTTAATCCTAATTTTTTCTAATTATATTATATGAATTCAAATATTATAAATTATTATTAAAATAATATTTAATACACGAGTATATTTAATACTTATATTAATATAAATTTAAATAATATTAAATATCATTATAATAATATATAATGCATAATCTTACTTTTTATTAAAAAAATTATTATTTAAAAAAGTTATTATATTATATAGATATATATATTTTTTTAAATCATAAACAATGTTTTGGTTTAATTTTTTATTTAATATGTTTATGTCATTCTTTTATATATAATATTATTGTTTACCCTAAAAAATACTTACTTGCTGACATGGCATGACTGAGGGGCATGTGACTATTTAGTCATGGCAGTCTGGTCGACCATAGACCAGAATAGAAGTGGCTCGATAGATTTAAGAAATATGTTGAACAATGCGACAGAAGATATATTGACATATGCGATCAAGTCTAATCGTAGTAACGAAACCAGAATTCAAATACAGTAAGTCAGATATTTCTAAAATATTTGGCATTATTTATGTGTAAAGACTATGATTTCTGTTATTATTAAAATGCCCTTGTAACAAAGTTTAAACAGGACCCATCGACCTATATGTGCATCCTTGAGCCTATAAATAGGATTCATGGGACTCATTTAAAGATACGCAATAATTTGTATTCAGAGACACTACTACAAAAAAGGTTATTTGCGTCAGTTTTTAACTGCCACAATTAAGTTTTTGTGTCAGTTTTATATGTGACGCAAAATCATATGACACGAACCAGGCTGGCATTTGCAACAGTTGAAAAATGTCACAAATCTGACATTTGTGGCAGTTCTCCACTAACGCAAAGGCGTTTGCGTTAGTGGGGCATTGTCACAACTTGAGATGTGTGGCAGTGCCCCACTGACGCAAACACTAGTGTTTGCGTCAGTTGGGCACTGTCACAAATGTCACGTTTGTGATAGTTGGAAACTGACGCAAATGTTATATTAATTTTTTTTTATAAAAAAAAACGTTATGAACCCCGACAAGTGTACCCAGCCCCTAGCCACCCCATGTGACCCCAGTCCCCTTGTACCTAGTCCCCACCAGCCACCTCTCAACCCCCGCGACCCCAACCACCCCCCACGACCCCAGCCACATACATGACCCCTGCAAACTCAGTCAGAGAAAAAATCAAGATGAAGGTTTTTGGGTTTTCAAACAATATAATATTTGAAATCAGAAGTCTATACAGAAAATTAATAAAAAAAACTACATATAAGGTTCATAAACATAATTATATTCATTAATTTAACCTTAAAATTTTAAGAAAATGCAAAAAAAAAACTCACCAAAATGGGTCTAGGAAGTCAGAGGCGCCACTGGTTCTTGGGAGAAAACCTAAGTTTTGAATTTGGGAGAATGAAGGGCACGGGGTCGATGGCTGGGATTAAAGTGGCGCACTGTTTGTGTTAGTGGGCAACTGATGCTAACGGCGTGTTTGCATCAGTAGGGCACTGACGCAAACGATTAAGCAAAACACATATTTTTCTTAAGCGTTTGCGTCAATGCCGTTAACGGCGTCAGTTGGACACTGACGCAAACTTTGCCAATTAACAGCGTCGGTGTTATCACTGACGCAAATGCCCCTGTATGTGTGGCAGTGCTCAACTGCCACAAATGCTTATTCTCGATCAACGACGTTAGTTAATTGCGTTGACTGAGGCGTTTGACTGACACAAAATGAGTATTTTGGTGTAATGAGAGAACTAGTGTCTTTTATATACGACTTTTGTATCCATTTTTGGAGCATGTGAAACTCAGTAAACTCTAGTTTGTTGATCGCAGGTTTCAGAGTACATATAAAAACACTAAGTGGATGTACGTAGTAACGCCCCAAACTTCAGGGACCGTTACGGTGTGCCTTGTAAACAGTGCTAAACTCGCTAATCGAGTCATTTGGCCAAAATCGTGAACTAAGTATGATTAGCGGTTTAGGGATTAAAAACTTTGGTTAAGATGTAACGTTTCACTAGAACGTTTAATATATACATTGGGATCCCGAAAATATAATTTCAGAGTCTATTACAGAAAATATTTACAACAGGCCGTTCTAAGCGGCAAAACAGGGTTCAACCCTAGTTCCACTTTAAACCTCGGCCGTGGCGGACGAGCAGCTGCATATGTACACATCATCACCTAAGCTCTCCAACTCAAGGATGGTCCAGCTTCCTCTTGCTTTTACCTGCACCACGTAGCACCCGTGAGCCGAAGCCCAGCAAGAAAACACAATAAAGCATGATATAATACCAACAACGATCATAATAACCATTTTGGACTATCAGTCCAAACAAATAGGTGACAATAGCCAAAAGTCACAATAATGAGCATCGCTCCTTCAAGCCATGTGACGATAGGGTCACCAGGGCTTAACTCCCCTAGCCATGTGACAAACGGTCACCGGGGTCAATACCTTGGCTATAGTCATCTGGTCGTAGACCAGGCAAGCGCTTATAAGTTCTTCGACCCTTTGGGTCGGTCTAGCATTAATACCCCATATGAGTCATTCAATGCGTAATTCTCGACATAAGCTTGTTTAGGATAGGTGCAAGGTGATTAGTCACCAACATAACCTTCCTCACGACTCTGGAGTCGAAACTATGGACAACGTCCCTTAGCCATGTGACAAACGGTCACCGGGGTCAATACCTTGGCTATAGTCATCTGGTCGTAGACCAGGCAAGCGCTTATAAGTTCTTCGACCCTTTGGGTCGGTCTAGCATTAATACCCCATATGAGTCATTCAATGCGTAATTCTCGACATAAGCTTGTTTAGGACAGGTGCAAGGTGATTAGTCACCAACATAACCTTCCTCACGACTATGGAGTCGAAACTATGGACAACGTCCCTTAGCCATGTGACAAACGGTCACCGGGGTCAATACCTTGGCTATAGTCATCTGGTCGTAGACCAGGCAAGCGCTTATAGTTCTCATTGACCTTCCGGTCAGTCCAGCACTAATACCCCATATGAGTCATTCAATGCCGACCTCGATTAGATCTAATCTTTATTTGGCCCGGCGTTCACAACGCACTGCCACCTCTGACCCTTAGGTCGATAAAACACGACCAGTGCTCAGCCCGTGGTGAACTTAACTAATAAGTCACAGCTTCACAGACGGATCTGACACCATTGTCGATTCTGACTAATAAGTCAGCGCCATACACAGGTAAGCCATGCCACCAAACATATATCACATGTCCAATATCCATAAACAAGGTATTCAGCATGCTTACTTAACAGATATTAGTACAATTAGGACTATGCATTAACACAGAGGCTCAAGCTCTGAACGATATCACACCCAGTATACAAGCATGTCCTAATCACATGTTTCTTATGCATCATATGCAATATATTCAACAATCCAACATGCACCAATAACAGCCATGCATGTCACGTTTAATAGTCAGCCTACATGCATCAAGAATAACCACGCATGTCATACCCAGTAATCAACCAACATGCATCATAATAGCCATGCATGTCACATATACATAGGGTGCAGTTTTCTTACCTCAAATCCGAGCTAGAACCAATATAAGAACGACCCTTGAGAACGGTCAACCTTTAAGCCCTTAGCGGTCACCTAATCATAACCAAACATGGAACACCATCAATAACATGATAACCCAAAGGTTTCCAAACCAATATCTAGCCTCCAAGAGATCAATCCAAACTAATCCAAGTAGTAGGGACACTCCCGAGGCCCGTAGCTAAGTTCCCGGGGTCAAAACGAGCAAACGGGGTGAAAACAGGGCAAGGGCTGCGGCCCTAGCACCTTGGGCCGCGGCCCCCAGAATTTCCAGAGGCAAGCGCCGCGGCACCCCACACAAGGGCCGCGGCGCCCAGCGGAACAGAAGGGCCACCTGCTAACTCGAGCTAGGGCCGAGGCGCCTAAGAACAGGGCCGCGGCGCCCAACCCAGAACCATTCTCCAACGTGTTTTCAACACTTCAAAGTCCTCAAAAACACACCTAAACATTCCCCAATCATCAAAACAAAGTTCCCAAGCTTCCCAATACCTCAAAACCCTCAAAACCCAAGGTTCAAACAAACCGAAAACTCAACGATTCACAAAATCAATTCAAAGCTTAGAAACTAGAAATAACTCAAAACTTAAACTTCAATTACCTTTGATTGGGTTGTTTTCCGTCAAATCCTTCGGCTAAGAAGCTTCTATTCCTTCCTAGGATCGCTATGCCTCGACCCTCGCTTGATTCCGAATCCTAGAACTCAAGATATCTTCGAAAACGCTCAAACGGTAAAACGGACCGTCCTTGAGAGAGAACGAGACGTTTCTAACGTACGTTCTTATCTGACAAGCTACTTCAAGCTTAAGTAACCTCAAATAAAACCTTGTGCTCGGGGTCCCGAAAACACCCCCGGGGACACTATAGTCAAAACTTCCAGAATTTCACCCTGATCTCAAATATTCCCAATCTATCACCAAATAAACATTTCTATTACCCCAAAATTGACCCCGTTATGACAAAACCGCTAATCCATTATATATGACCATCTCATGTCGAATAGCTCGAATATATCTCCATAATAATTAAATCTCATTCACAAATTACGATACGCACCCAATTTACAAATATGCCCTCAATAGGCCAATATACCAAAATGCCCTTATCATTATAAATACACCCATATACATGCATTTACCATCATATAATAATATAATTCACGTAAACATGCATATAATCATTAAATACAATAATAAATCAATTATGGCCCTCCCGGCCTCCTAATCAAGGTCCTAAACCTTATTAGGAAATTTGGGGCATTACATACGTCATTACCAATATCTGGGGCCGAACCACTATAAATCTTTGTGTTGTTTAGTTCTTGCATTCAGCTGATAAATCTTTATCGTTTTGGTGACTCCGTGTTGTTGGCTAAATCATCAGTCAACAATTGTTTATTTATTTAAAATTTATATGACAATGATACAAATTTAGTAAATATAATTGAATTTTTTTATAAATAAAACTAAGCAAACAACGTGCATTACACGTTACTTGTATCTAGTATAAATATATATATAGGTGCAAGCAATGTGCAATGTATATTTACTTAGTTTTATTTAGAAAATTTATTAATATTTTATTATGTTTTTATGATTTTCATATAAATTTTAAATAAATAAATAATATTATACATAACAAAATGACATAAACACATTAAAAGAAAAGTCAAACCAAAACATTATGATAATTTTTTAGATCACAAACTACTCTATTAAAGGTATAAAACATTCATGATATTATTCAAATTACACTTCATCGATTAAATAAAAAGGTTATTTTTAATTGAAGAAAATGATATTCTCATTTCTTATGTATTTAAACAATCATCCTATTTGTACACACGCACGACATTTATATATAATATAGTTATAATGTTTGTTATTATTTAATATGAATATATATAGGGGAATTCTCCTATAGGGGCTTCACTTTAAGCCTTATCGGTAGGACTCTCAGTGTTTACAACCCGTGAACAGTTTTCGGCACGATTTTTTTTAAGACCGTGTATATTGTAACTATTTAGAACATTCTGCAAATTTTCAGAAAATTCCGAATAGTTTACAGTACTGAAAACTAGGTTCAAACATGTTGTTGCACGCGTGACTAATTTTTTTTATGCGAGTGGAAAACATGTTTGAACCTAGTTTTTGATACTGTAAATTATTCGAAATTTTCTGAAAAATTTGCAGGATGCTCTAAATAGCTACAATATATACGGTCATAAAAAAAAGTCGCGCCGAAAACTGTTCACGGGTCGAGAAACACTGAGAGCCCTACCGATAGGGGCTTAAAGTGAAGTCCCTATAAAAAAATTGTCCTATATATATTTATATAAGTTAGAATAAGTAATAAAATTAAAGTAACATATTTTATTTTTAAATATAAATGATAAAAAATATAATAAAAATTAACATTGTATATTATATATTATTATAATAATGATATTTTATAACACTTGAATTTGTATTAATATAATTATTAAATATTTAATTTTGTATTAAATATTATAATAATAATAATATTTTGTAATATTATAAATTATATTAATATAATTACTAAATATTTATTCCACTCAAAATTTATATAAATTCGAATTATGTATTATATATTATTATAATCCTAATATTTATAACATTTGAATTTATATTAATATAATTATTAAAAGTCTAATTTTGTATTAAATATTATTATAATAATAATATTTTTTAATATTTAAATCTATATTAATATAATTACTAAACATTTATTCTAACATATTTTTTTAATTGATTTTAAAAGTATATTTCATTAAATATTTATAATATTTTGTTAAACTTAACAAAAAAACAACGATTAAAACAAATAAAAATCTATTAAATACACGAATTTTATATAAAAGTGATATATATATATATATAACTAGGAAGAGATGACTTAGAAACTAATTTTTGTTTTTAGATTAATATTAAATATTTTAAAAGTAGATTTTGAATGCATTAAGTATTAAAATTAAGATTTAGGTCCTAAAAAAATTTGATTTAATAAAAAATAAATCCATGTTACTTCTTTTAAGGTAGTTAATTATTTATTTTTATATAAAATCTATACCTTAATTATTTAATTTTCAAGAGAATCAAACAATATTATTTGTAAAATTAAGACATAGAAGCCTACAACAAGGAACCAACAACAACCTATATGCAATAAAATATTAAACCCAATTTTAAGAAGAAGAAAAAAATTCAATATAGGAAAATAGGTGGAGCATCTTTTTTGGGTTTAGTTTACTGGACTTGCAAAAGTCATTATATTCTTCATCGTGTTTCTTCTTATTCTAACAAATCTCGTTAATTTTGTTGTTATTGTCATTATCGTTTACAAGAGGGTTTATACTTTTTTGGACCCTATATTTTTTTACATTACTTGTTTGGACCATGTGTTTTGACAAATTACTTTTTGGACCCTATGTTTTGTAAAATGGTTAAAATAGAACTCTAAACCCGATTTTGATCAATGTTTTCTAAACTAAAATCACAAATAATTTACTAAACTAACAATTCAGAACAAAAATAAAATCATTCTGCTTAAAAACTGTGTTGTTATATTCAATTTTTTCTTCATCAAAATTGAGTTTAGGTTATATTTTAACCATTTTACAAAACATATAGTCCAAAAAGTAATTTGTCAAAACACATAGTCCAAACAAGTAATGAGAAAAAACACAGGGTCCAAAAAAGTATAAACCATTTATAAGAAAACAACCATAAGAATCATGGTTTTCAAGGATTCATTGATGCTAGTTTTCAAGGATTCCCAGTTAAGAATCATGTCTATGTGGGAATTCAACACTCCCAACCCTAATTTGTCTCGGGAGCAAAACTCAAAGCAGTTATGTGTGGCTTATTCTGTCTTGGAAGCTAAACTCAAAGTAGTTATAAGATCAATGGGATGAGTTCAGAGAAGTAAAGAAAGCGGTCGATGAGCTGAGAATGAAATATTATATTTGAAAATATTTTGACCGAAATCGGATCTAGGGTACTATTTTGATTCATTCTGCAAAACAAATGGTTCGAATTGTCATTTAACAAAATACAAGGGTCGATCGCGTATTCAATAAAAATATAGGTATCAAACTGGTATTTTCTCAAAATTAAAATAAAGAGATTTTAGTATAAATATGGCCTACTTGGCAATTCATCCTTGAGAGAAAGAAACAAAAATGTGGTTATTAAGTCCTTAACTTCTTTAAATAGTAAGTAACAATTAGATCCTTATTTATTTTTCTCAAAATGTTTAGCTTATGATTTTCTTTTTAATATTTTCAATGCAACATGATGTGTAAAAATATTTGGAGGTGTATAATATTTTGAAAAAAAATGTCAATAATATCCATAGAAAAATTATAATTTTGTTAAAAAAAAAAACTAAGAGGAACTAATTGCTATTGTTTTTGAAACTTAAGGACTTGATTGTTAGAAAAAATTTCAATAACTAAATTGTCAAATAGTAAAAACTCAAGGGGTATTTATGCTAAAATCCTAAAATAAATATTTTATGTTAATTTTTAATAACAAATGAAGGTGTCTTCAATAAAGTTTTGGGGTGTTAATATAATTCCACAAATAATAATAAAAAAACCAACATTTCAACATTGTCAGGAATGAAGACGGAGACGGGCGATGGGGGAGGACATCGGAGCTTCGGACATGTCGAGAGCAAGGAAGTTTGAAGGCGAGAGAGTTATTTGATACACATTTAGCAAGTTTGAGTATCTAAGTAATACAAAATAAAGTTTGGAGACTTAAATGATATTTTTCAAACAAGAAAATAGAGACCTCTAGTGATATAAATCATAATGATTATATTTGCACCTCAAAATTTGATTAAGACACTCTATTTTTATTAAAAATTAATGTATAATATTTATTTTTATCAACTTATGCTCACATTTTCTAATTTTTTTTTCCTTTTCATATTCTAAAAAAATATATAAATAATATATATTTTAAATATTCAAATAAAATAAAAATTTAAACAAAAAATATATAAAAATTTGTCAAACAATAAGTGTTGACCGCATTTTTGGTCAACGACGTGAGAACGTCAAAAACGATAAACCTTCAAGAGAAATAAAACGACACAGACGATTTTGAACAGAAAGTAAATAACACACATAATTTTTATAGTGGTTCAGCCCCAATATGTTGGTAATAGCCTAATCCACTTAGAGTTGTGATTATAGATCTGTACTCAAGATGAGATGAACTGAGCCAACTGAGTTTCTTCAGTACAGATTACAAGAATACAAGAATTCGTTATGATCCCAGCACTTTCTCTCTCTAGAAAACTCAGACCCAAAATTTCCCAAAAGTCTCTCAAAAGAAGAGAGAGCCCCTTTTCTGATCCTATAAGCCATATATTTATAGGCTTAGGATCATACATCTGATATCTCCTAGAATTATGATATTTTATTATATTTATTACATTTAAATTACAAAAAACATTCAAAATGTAACAAAACCCCCAATTTGTGGGAAGAATGAGAGATTCTCGCGCGTGCCAAGAC
The DNA here is from genome assembly GCF_963169125.1 of Humulus lupulus. Taxonomy (NCBI): domain Eukaryota; kingdom Viridiplantae; phylum Streptophyta; class Magnoliopsida; order Rosales; family Cannabaceae; genus Humulus; species Humulus lupulus. Next base: position 218,779,331 of record NC_084798.1, read on the forward strand.
CGGTTCTTGTTGAAGCTGTTTCTGGGAATCTTGACTTAGTCTTCCTCTATCTGGTCGACCCATATCTCTTACTGACCACTCATGCAAGTGCTGGTCGGACACATGCATGCTGGACATATGCAAGTGCTGGTAGGACATACACTTGCTGGTAGGACATGTGCATAGAGGTAGGACATGTGCATGCTGGTAGGACATGCACTCCTCTCGCCTAACATGGCACTCTCCTCTAGTATGCCATATCTCTCCTCTAACATGACACTCTCCTCTAGCATGCCATGTTTCTCGTCTAACATGGCACTCTCCTCTCTTCGGACCAAGATCCGACCACCACCCTTGGGCTCTCCTCGAACCAAGGTCCGACCACTCCACCTTGGGCTCTCCTCGGACCAAGATCCGACCACACCATTGGGATCTCCTCGGACCAAGATCTGACCACACCATTGAGCTCTCCTCGGACCAAGATCTGACCACCACCCTTGGGCTTTCTTCGGACCAAGGTCCGACCGGGCACACTGTAACGCCCCAACTCCAGGGACCGTTACGGTGTGCCTTGTAAACAGTGCTAAACTCGCTAATCGAGTCATTTGGCCAAAATTGTGAACTAAGTATGATTAGCGGTTTAGAGATTAAATTTTTTGGATAAGATGTAACGTTTCACTAGAACGTTTAATATATACATTGGGATCCCGAAAATATAATTTCAGAGTCTATTACAAAAATATTTACAATAGGCCGTTCTAAGCGGCAAAACAGGGTTCAACCCTAGTTCCACTTTAAACCTCGGCCGTGGTGGTCGAGCAGCTGTACATGTACACATCATCACCTAAGCTCTCCAACTCAAGGATGGTCCAGCTACTTCTTGCCTTTACCTGCACCACATAGCACCCGTGAGCCGAAGCCCAGCAAGAAAACACAATATGACATGATATAATATCAACAGTAATTGTATTGATTATTCAAGACCAACAGTTCAACAAATAGGTGACTAACATAAGAGTCATAAGTGTGGGGACAACACCCTCTAGCCATGTGACGATAGGGTCACCAGGGCTTAACTAGTAGGTTGTCCTTTCATAAGTTCGACCAGGATAGGTGCATGGTGATTGGTCACCAACATAACCTTCCTCATGACCATAGAGTCATAACCTGGGGACAGCACCCTCTAGCCATGTGATGATAGGATCATCAGGCTTAATGAATAAGTGAGCATCTCACTAGCTTTAGCAAGATAGGTGCATGGTGATTGGTCACCAACATAACCTTCCTCCCGACCCTAGAGTCGTAACTATGGAACAACGTTCCCTAGCCATGTGACATACCGTCACCGGGCCATAAGCCCTGGCTCTGAATAGCTAGTCAAAGACTAGTCAAGCGCTTATAGGTTCATCGACCATAGGTCGGTCCAACGTTAATGCCATAGAGCCATTCAACGCATGCTCATCGATTAGATCTAATCTCCCGACTCTAGAGTCGTAACTATGGACAGAGTCCCCTAGCCATGTGACGAACAGTCACCGGGGCCATGTGCCCTGGCTATAAACATCTGGTCTTAGACCAGGCAAGCGCTTATAAGTTCTTCGACTTTAGAGTCGGTCCAACATTAACGCCATAGAGTCATTCAATGCATGATCATCGACCTTAGGGTCGGTCCTTGACTAGTCAGTGCCATACACAGGTAAGCCATGCCACCAAACATATATCACATGTTCAATATCTATAAACAAGGTATTCAGCATGCTTACTAAACAAGTGTTATACAATTAGGATCATGCACAAACCCAGAGGCTCAAGCTCTGAACAATATTATACTCAAAGCATGTTCTAATCACATGTTTCTCATGCATCACATGCATTATATTCAATAATCCAACACGCACCAATAATAGCCATGCATGTCACATATACACAGGGTGTAGTTTTCTTACTCAGATTCGAGCTAGAACCAATATAAGAACGACCCTTGAGAACGATCAACCTTTAAGCCCTTAGCGGTCACCTAATCATAACCAAATATGGAACACCATCAATAACATGATAATCAAAGGTTTCCACACCAATATCTAGCCTCCAAGAGACCAATCCAAACTAATCCAAGTAGTAGGGACACTCCCGAGGCCCATAGCTAAGTTCCCGGGGTCAAAACGAACAAACGGGGTGAAAACAGGGCAAGGGCTGCGGCCCTAGCACCTTGGGCCGCGGCCCCCAGGGTTCTCTGAGGCAAGGGCCGCGGCGCCCTCCATCAAGGGCCGCGGCGCCCAGCAAGGCCAATTTCCTGACACCTGCACCATCGAACCAAGGCCGCGGCGCTCAAGAACAGGGCCGCGGCCCCCAACCCTGGGCCATTCCCAAACGCGTTTTAAACACTCCAAATCTTCCAAAAACATACCCAAACATTCCCCAATCATCAAAACAAAGTTCCCAAGCTTCCCAATACTCCAAAACCCTCAAAACCCAAGGCTCAAACCGACCAAAAACTCAACAATTAACAAAGTCCAATTCTAAGCTTAGAAACTTTAAAAGCTTAAAACTTCAAACTTAGATTACCTTTGATTGGGTTGTTTTCCGTCAAATCCTTCGGTTAAGAAGCTTCTAATCTTTCCTAGGATCGCTATGCCTCGACCCTCGCTTGATTCTGACTCCTAGAACTCGAGATTCCTTCAAAAAGGCTTCGAATGGTAAAATAAGCTATTGGGAAGGAAGAGAGAGATTTTCTAACGTATGTTCTTATCTGACAAGCTACTTCAAGCTTAAGTAACCTTAAATAAAACCTAAGGCTCGGGGTCCCGAAAACACCCCTGAGGACATTATAGTCAAAACTTCCAGAATTCCATCCTGATCTCAAATATTCCCAATTTATCATCAAATAAACATTTCTATTACCCCAAAATTGACCCCGTTATAACGAAACCGCTAATCCATTATATATGACCGTCTCATGCCGAATAGCTCGAATATATCTCCATAATAATGAAATCTCATTCACAAATTACAGTATGCACCCAATTTACAAATATGCCCTCATAACTATAAATACTCCCATATGCATGCATTTACCATTATATAATAATATAATTCAAATAAACATGAATATGGTTATAAAATACTATAATAAAACAATTATGGCCCTTCCGGCCTCCTAATCAAGGTTCTAAACCTTATTAGGAAATTTGGGGCATTACAACTATCCCCTCCTTACAGAAATTTCGTCCTCGAAATTTACTCGATAGCTCGGAACAAGAATTCCACACGAATATCGCAAATTCCTTAAGTCATTCCTTAACCTCACTATTTCCATAGCCTTACCTTAACCCAAGGTACATTCTGCTCAATAGAATCTCATTACTTATGTCACCATCTGAACTGGCTATTCCTTACCGGAATACTTAACCTTAACCTTCAGATTCTCATCACTCAACTCATAAGTTGCTTCAGCCCATGCCCACTGCATGGAAGCACATAACTCACTGTATACAACTGTCAGTGCCAAAAAGTAAAGCTGTTTTAGAGTCACCCTGCTCTGACCCAATTAGGTTCCAATTGCTGAAGCAAACTAGAGCTTAACCTATCTCAATTCCTCACCCCTTTTCCCATGGTGATACCTTAGAGAAGATACATTCTCCTATTTGGAATTTCCACATTCCTGCTTCTTAATTCTGTAAAACTTTTTCATTTATTCTGAGAAGTGAGCATCCAAGCTCCACTCCTTGGTAATCTCATTAATCCCCTGAACCCCCTCAGGATCCAGATATACATCAACGCATTCATCTTATAAGATGTCCCTCCAATAATAATTGGATAACCCTCTCTCTCTGATTTGCCACCAGTCTGAGAGTAATAAACTGCACTGAATGTTATCTGTGTTCTCATGGCCTTCCAACCCTTCCAAAACTTGGAAGTCACAATAAAGTCTTCATCTAATAAGATAGACCTTGAATTCACGAAGGCACTCTATCCGTCTCACAAGGAGACTCCAATATTGATCAACCGTACTATTCATCTATCCTTACTGATAAAATAAACTCACTTGGACTACCGGTTCACAATGACTTAATGTCCACTCATAACGATCCAACAACCTGGGAACCCCACCGCGAAACTCATCACAATGCCCTCTTATTCCCACTATGAAATACCCAAAGGCTGTAATGGCCTTGTTGTTTCCTGATATTCTATCTCGACCTGTTAACAGGTTAAGAGCTTTACACATGCCTCAATATATCTCCCTTCATCTCAGGCCATCACTATAAAGCTTTCACATCCTGTTACCTTTTCACGATGCCTGAATGAAGCGAACAAAAGAATAATATGAGATTCATCCAGAATCTCTCAGTTGATCTCAATGGCCATCGGTGTAACGCCCCAAACCCCAGGGACCGTTACGGTGTGCCTTGTAAACAGTGCTAAACTCGCTAACCGAGTCATTTGGCCAAAATCGTGAACTAAGTATGATTAGCGGTTTAGGGATTAAAAACTTTGGTTAAGATGTAACGTTTCACTAGAACGTTTAATTTATACATTGGGATCCCGAAAATAAAGTTTTCGAGTTTATTACAGAAAATATTTACAACAGGCCGTTCTAAGCGGCAAAACAGGGTTCAACCCTAGTTCCACTTTAAACCTCGGCCGTGGCGGACGAGCAGCTGCATATGTACACACCATCACCTAAGCTCTTCAACTCAAGGATGGTCCAGCTTCCTCTTGCCTTTACCTGCACCACGTAGCACCCGTGAGCCGAAGCCCAGCAAGAAAACATAATATATCATGATATAATATCAACAATAACCAAAGTAGTCATTTGGACCATCGGTCCATCCAGATAGGTGACAATAGCCAAAAGTCACAATAATGAGCATCGCTCCCTCTAGCCATGTGACGATAGGGTCACCAGGGCTTAACCGATAAGTGATTCTTTCTTAAATTTGATTAGGACAGGTGCATGGTGAATGGTCACCAACATAACCTTCCTCCCGACCCTAGAGTCGTGCAATGGACAGCGTCCCTTGGCCATGTGACAAACAGTCACCGGGGTCATATACCTTGGCCATAAACATCTGGTCATAGACCAGGCAAGCGCTTATAGTTCTCATTGACCTTCCGGTCGGTCCAGCATTAATACCCCATATGAGTCATTCAATGCCGACCTTGATTGGATCCAATCTTTACTTGGCCCGGCGTTTACAACGCACTGCCACCTCTGACCCTTGGGTCGGTAAAACACGACCAGTGCTCAGCCCGTGGTGAACTTAACTAATAAGTCACAGCTTCACAGACGGATTTGACACCATTGTCGATTCTGACTAATAAGTCAGCGCCATACACAGGTAAGCCATGCCACCAAACATATATCACATGTCCAATATTCATAAACAAGGTATCCAGCATGCTTACTTAACATATATCAGTGTAATTAGGACTATGCATTAACACAGAGGCTCAAGCTCTGAACGATATCACACCCAGTATACAAAGCATGTCCTAATCACATGTTTCTCATGCATCATATGCAATATATCCAGCAATCCAACATGCACCAATAACAGCCATGCATGTCACATTTAACAGTCAACCAACATGCATCAAGAATTGCCATGCATGTCATACATAATAATCATCCAACATGCATCATAATAACCATGCATGTCATACATATTAATCAACCGGCATGCACCAATAATAACCATGCATGTCCCATATACACAGGGTGCAGTTTTCTTACCTCAGATTCGAGCTAGAACCAATATAAGAACGACCCTTGAGAACGATCAACCTTTAAGCCCTTAGCGGTCACCTAATCATAACCAAATATGGAACACCATCAATAACATGATAATCAAAGGTTTCCACACCAATATCTAGCCTCCAAGAGACCAATCCAAACTAATCCAAGTAGTAGGGACACTCCCGAGGCCCATAGCTAAGTTCCCGGGGTCAAAACGAACAAACGGGGTGAAAACAGGGCAAGGGCTGCGGCCCTAGCACCTTGGGCCGCGGCCCCCAGGGTTCTCTGAGGCAAGGGCCGCGGCGCCCTCCATCAAGGGCCGCGGCGCCCAGCAAGGCCAATTTCCTGACACCTGCACCATCGAACCAGGGCCGCGGCGCTCAAGAACAGGGCCGCGGCCCCCAACCCTGGGCCATTCCCAAACGCGTTTTAAACACTCCAAATCTTCCAAAAACATACCCAAACATTCCCCAATCATCAAAACAAAGTTCCCAAGCTTCCCAATACTCCAAAACCCTCAAAACCCAAGGCTCAAACCGACCAAAAACTCAACAATTAACAAAGTCCAATTCTAAGCTTAGAAACTTTAAAAGCTTAAAACTTCAAACTTAGATTACCTTTGATTGGGTTTTTTTCCGTCAAATCCTTCGGTTAAGAAGCTTCTAATCTTTCCTAGGATCGCTATGCCTCGACCCTCGCTTGATTCTGACTCCTAGAACTCGAGATTCCTTCAAAAAGGCTTCGAATGGTAAAATAAGCTATTGGGAAGGAAGAGAGAGATTTTCTAACGTATGTTCTTATCTGACAAGCTACTTCAAGCTTAAGTAACCTTAAATAAAACCTAAGGCTCGGGGTCCCGAAAACACCCCTGGGGACATTATAGTCAAAACTTCCAGAATTCCATCCTGATCTCAAATATTCCCAATTTATCATTAAATAAACATTTCTATTACCCCAAAATTGACCCCGTTATAACGAAACCGCTAATCCATTATATATGACCATCTCATGCCGAAATAGCTCGAATATATCTCCATAATAATGAAATCTCATTCACAAATTACAGTATGCACCCAATTTACAAATATGCCCTCAACAGGCCAAATTACCAAAATGCCCTCATAACTATAAATACTCACATATGCATGCATTTACCATTATATAATAATATAATTCAAATAAACATGAATATGATTATAAAATACTATAATAAAACAATTATGGCCCTCCCGACCTCCTAATCAAGGTCCTAAACCTTATTAGGAAATTTGGGGCATTACAATCGGATCCCAAGTCCGATCTCTATACCACCATAAATTCATACCTGCCACTATACCACCTTTAGCTAATCCAGCTAAAGTTTTTCATTCAATTTTGCCCATCTGTGGCTCGCTTAACTACCTTTTCTTTTATCTTTCTTGAGATAATAATCTCAAACAATAAACTGGCCATCTTGTCCACCAGAAACTCTACTCCAGTCCTGGTCAAATTCTCTAATCAACATGTTTCATAGGCAATCACTCTTCTCTACCACTAGGATGTCATAACAATCCATTAACTGATCCTGGCCCATAAAAGACCTAGCACAATTTCCCTAAGGCACCTGAAATATCTTTACCATCCATGGACTCTCCTGTCCCCAAGGCACTCTTCACTCTTGGCAATTCTCCGTAGAGAAAACACCACTATACCATCGTCCAAGACGATCATAGATTCCATTCAAATAAACCTTTGAATGCTCTATTCATCTGACTCGCAAACACTTAGTGTCAAACCAACCCTCAAGATACATTCAGCACTCACAGTGCTCTAATCTGATACCAACACAATTCTTTACATAATTTCTTCTCTCTGATCTTTAACTGGTCCTAACCAGATCCAAGATCCACCTTAAAGAATTCCATCGTACTCATCAATTAACCCTTTAATCCTCATAACTCCACTGAGCCACTCAAAATAATATTTACATCTGATTCCATCTCTGGCACTAACCAATCACCACTCTAGTTTCCTGTTATAACAAGAAGTCCTGACAAACCATCTGGTAACCCATATTCAGAACCCACAGACTAATCCAGTCTGTCCTGATCTCACTGGTACAATCCAAGTGATATTCACCACGCTAGCTAAGAGTTCCATGCATCTCCCTGCAATACTTTAGCTCTCACTACAAGTATCATAAGCACACAGAACCATATACCAAACTGACCAACACAAGGCTCTCCACTCTCAAGCCAAGAATTACTACACTTTCCTTGCCATTCAAGACTGCTCTTTAATTACCTAACCAATCCAAACCCTGGATTAAACCAAAGCCTGCCATAACCAGCTTTATCAGAATCCCTGATGAGTCCTTCCCATAACTCAACTTATCTCTTAAGTGGCCAATACCGTGTTACATTTTCCAACACAACGTAGCCATGTGATCTACATATACCATCAATATACCCTTCTCTATATACATACCAGCAAAAGAATAGCATGGCGCCAAAGCCAAACAGCATAAATTCAAAACTCAGAACTAGAAAACTGACCCATCATCCCCGAGGAACTAGTCTCGGTCTCAGACTCTGATTGTCCTGGAGTAAACACTCGAGTTGGAATCGAGCTGTCTATCCCCCCTTGCTCATCCTTTAACACAGGACACCTCTTCACAATATGCCCAACCATACCACATGCGAAACATGTCTTTGCTCGACATTTTCTCAAATGATGCCTCTTGCGTCGAGCGCATTTGGACGAGTCTTTCAGCTGTCACTTTTACTTGTTTCAATAAGTGGAGATACCACTATCTGAGCTCCATGCTCTCCAGCACTCTGCTGCCCAACTACTATACTTTTAACAGCAAAAGCCTTCTCTACCACCTGAGCATAGGTAGAGACTTCATGCACTGGGGCAACTCTAATGCCCTAAACTATACCAGGATTCAACACCTGAATAAACCTTTCCTTCCGAGTTATATCTGTGGGTATCATATCAAGAGCAAACTTGGTCAACCCAACAAATTTAGTAACATACTCGGTCACTGATGCATTACCCTGAACAAGATTCAAAAGCCCATTCATCCTAGCAGTCCTAGCTGCATCACAGTAATACCTCTCATTGAACAGCTGCCTAAATTCTTTCCAGTTTATCACAGTTGTATCTCGTGTCTGGGATACTACCTCCCACCACGTCCGGGCATCATCCCGCAACACACATGTAGCACAGATCACTCTATCGTGACCTACCAGCCCCATACTATCCAGAATGGAACTGATCATACCTATACATTGCTCAGCTCTGAATGGATCCAGGCCTCCCTCGAAGACTGGAGGATAAAACCTCAGGAATCTTCCACAGAGGAATTCCCCTCTATTCTCAACCCTAGGCTGAGCTGAAACTGATGCCACCCCTGGCATAGCAAAGGAATGAGTACTACCCAACAGACTCCGCTATTGCTTCAGATACCTGATATCTTCCTCCTGCCTCTGCAAATCTTAGTTGCAAATCTGTAAGCGCCTGCTAAACATTCATAGGTGCAGACGAAGAACTCATACCCTGGCTGTAACTCCTAGCCCTGTATAACTATCACCAGGCCTCACAACCTGCCTTGAATAAACCTGCTGATCAAATCCGCAGCCAATAACTTGACCCATTAATCATAATAATCATATTAAGGGCTTTTCCCCCACGGGATAAATCGTACCACACCACAATCATAAACCACTTGCAGTGCTATAAACATGCCCATGGCATTCATACATACTCGAAATCCCTGCTCTTCCAACACTCAAACCATGCCTCAACTCCAGCATGCAAATATCACAATTATATATTCATGGAGCAGGCAATCATATGATCACAGTCATATATATATTCACGGAGCATATAATCATATAGTCAAGAGCCAGGCTCTATCAGAATCTCATGCTCCCTAATACAATGTGCAGGTAAAGCATTCACATTTTATTTAAATAGCTATACACATAGCTATAGTAATAGTTACCATTCCTTGAGTGAAGCTATCTTCAGTGATGAGTGTACATGCCCAGCTTGTCTTCAGGAACCATAAACCTTGGTCCGCTCTGATACCAAGTTGTAACGCCCCAACTCCAGGGACCGTTACGGTGTGCCTTGTAAACAGTGCTAAACTCGCTAATCGAGTCATTTGGCCAAAATTGTGAACTAAGTATGATTAGCGGTTTAGGGATTAAAATTTTTGGATAAGATGTAACGTTTCACTAGAACGTTTAATATATACATTGGGATCCCGAAAATATAATTTCAGAGTCTATTACAAAAATATTTACAATAGGCCGTTCTAAGCGGCAAAACAGGGTTCAACCCTAGTTCCACTTTAAACCTCGGCCGTGGTGGTCGAGCAGCTGTACATGTACACATCATCACCTAAGCTCTCCAACTCAAGGATGGTCCAGCTACTTCTTGCCTTTACCTGCACCACATAGCACCCGTGAGCCGAAGCCCAGCAAGAAAACACAATATGACATGATATAATATCAACAGTAATTGTATTGATTATTCAAGACCAACAGTTCAACAAATAGGTGACTAACATAAGAGTCACAAGTGTGGGGACAACACCCTCTAGCCATGTGACGATAGGGTCACCAGGGCTTAACTAGTAGGTTGTCCTTTCATAAGTTCGACCAGGATAGGTGCATGGTGATTGGTCACCAACATAACCTTCCTCATGACCATAGAGTCATAACCTGGGGACAGCACCCTCTAGCCATGTGATGATAGGATCATCAGGCTTAATGAATAAGTGAGCATCTCACTAGCTTTAGCAGGATAGGTGCATGGTGATTGGTCACCAACATAACCTTCCTCCCGACCCTAGAGTCGTAACTATGGAACAACGTTCCCTAGCCATGTGACATACCGTCACCGGGCCATAAGCCCTGGCTCTGAATAGCTAGTCAAAGACTAGTCAAGCGCTTATAGGTTCATCGACCATAGGTCGGTCCAACGTTAATGCCATGGAGCCATTCAACGCATGCTCATCGATTAGATCTAATCTCCCGACTCTAGAGTCGTAACTATGGACAGAGTCCCCTAGCCATGTGACGAACAGTCACCGGGGCCATGTGCCCTGGCTATAAGCATCTGGTCTTAGACCAGGCAAGCGCTTATAAGTTCTTCGACTTTAGAGTCGGTCCAACATTAATGCCATAGAGTCATTCAATGCATGATCATCGACCTTAGGGTCGGTCCCTGACTAGTCAGTGCCATACACAGGTAAGCCATGCCACCAAACATATATCACATGTTCAATATCTATAAACAAGGTATTCAGCATGCTTACTAAACAAGTGTTATACAATTAGGATCATGCACAAACCCAGAGGCTCAAGCTCTGAACAATATTATACTCAAAGCATGTTCTAATCACATGTTTCTCATGCATCACATGCATTATATTCAATAATCCAACACGCACCAATAATAGCCATGCATGTCACATATACACAGGGTGTAGTTTTCTTACCTCAGATTCGAGCTAGAACCAATATAAGAACGACCCTTGAGAACGATCAACCTTTAAGCCCTTAGCGGTCACCTAATCATAACCAAATATGGAACACCATCAATAACATGATAATCAAAGGTTTCCACACCAATATCTAGCCTCCAAGAGACCAATCCAAACTAATCCAAGTAGTAGGGACACTCCCGAGGCCCATAGCTAAGTTCCCGGGGTCAAAACGAACAAACGGGGTGAAAACAGGGCAAGGGCTGCGGCCCTAGCACCTTGGGCCGCAGCCCCCAGGGTTCTCTGAGGCAAGGGCCGCGACGCCCAGCAAGGCCAATTTCCTGACACCTGCACCATCGAACCAGGGCCGCGGCGCTCAAGAACAGGGCCACGGCCCCCAACCCTGGGCCATTCCCAAACGTTTTTTAAACACCCCAAATCTTCCAAAAACATACCCAAACATTCCCCAATCATCAAAACAAAGTTCCCAAGCTTCCCAATACTCCAAAACCCTCAAAACCCAAGGCTCAAACCGACCAAAAACTCAACAATTAACAAAGTCCAATTCTAAGCTTAGAAACTTTAAAAACTTAAAACTTCAAACTTAGATTACCTTTGATTGGGTTGTTTTCCGTCAAATCCTTCGGTTAAGAAGCTTCTAATCTTTCCTAGGATTGCTATGCCTCGACCCTCGCTTGATTCTAACTCCTAGAACTCGAGATTCCTTCAAAAAGGCTTCGAATGGTAAAATAAGCTATTGGGAAGGAAGAGAGAGATTTTCTAATGTATGTTCTTATCTGACAAGCTACTTCAAACTTAAGTAACCTTAAATAAAACCTAAGGCTCGGGGTCCCGAAAACACCCCTGGGGACATTATAGTCAAAACTTCCAGAATTCCATCCTGATCTCAAATATTTCCAATTTATCATCAAATAAACATTTCTATTACCCCAAAATTGACCCCGTTATAACGAAACCGCTAATCCATTATATATGACCGTCTCATGCCGAATAGCTCGAATATATCTCCATAATAATGAAATCTCATTCACAAATTACAGTATGCACCAAATTTACAAATATGCCCTCAACAGGCCAAATTACCAAAATGCCCTCATAACTATAAATACTCCCATATGCATGTATTTACCATTATATAATAATATAATTCAAATAAACATGAATATGATTATAAAATACTATAATAAAACAATTATGGCCCTTCTGGCCTCCTAATCAAGGTTCTAAACCTTATTAGGAAATTTGGGGCATTACACACACCCTAGCCCAAGTACTCTCCTCGGGTGCACTTGGCTTGGACATGCCACCTCTCAAGCAGTCCAAACTCTTCACTGATGCACTGGGCTGCTGCTAAGCCAGATCACCCAACTACTCCATGCCACTTGCCATTTCTATTGCCAAGTCATCGATCTCCAATTTTTGGGGATAACAATAAGTTTTTTCCTAAAAAAATTATACATCATTTAAAATAAAATATAAAAATAAAATAAACTTATTGAAATTAACAAAAAAAATTAATTTAAAGAATGTCAAAAAAATTATTGAGAAAAAATATTGAAAATAATTTTAAAAATTAATGAGGTGTCTATATATATTTTTTGGTGCAAATAATACCCAAAAAAAAATAATGAAATGCACCAAAGAAAAATAAATAATTTTTTTATAAAAAAAATACTCAAAGGGAAACGACGTCGTTTCTTCTCATCATCATTATCGTGCTAGTTTTGCTTAATTCATAAGCCTTGCGCGACTGTTATTCGAAAGTTTCAATTTTTATTTTTCTTTAATTGAATTTCATTGCTAAATTTTGAGGAAGCTGAAGAAGCTTGAGCTAAGAAGTGAGCTTGGGGGTGTTTGGGAGCCGAGAAAATCATGCAGAAAATGGCACAGGGTTGGTTTTCGCAGTCCGATAACGGCGGTGACGGCAGAGTTGAACTCTCAATGGTAAGATTTCACTGTTTAATTGCTCAGCTTTGTCATGATAAGTTAGTATTATGATCTTGTATAATTATTAGCAAAGACTTGTGCCTATAGATTTGGTTCCAAACTAATTCATTTTGGAAGCTCTCAAAAAGCCTTTTGGAAGAGCTAGTGAGAACTATTGAAGACACTTTTTATGTAAACACCATTGAAACTAAGGAAAATCTCCAAAACCTGAAAGGAATCGAAATACAGACACTATATGTTGATGAGATAGTATTGAAACCATTTCTTGTTCAACTGTAAGAGAAGAATGTTTTCAATGCAACCATATATAGGCTTTTCACAAGAATCCATGAGAGCTTTGAAAAGAAACTTGCAGCCATGGCATCGCGAAGCTTGAATGTAGACAAACTACAGTATGAAGTTGATGCAATTAGGAAGGAAGATGAGTACTTAGAAAAATGAGTCCAAAACAAAGAGAATAAGTGAGAAAGTGATTGAGTGGGTTCTTTCAATGGCGCTTGTGAAGCATTTTGGTTTTAATTTGGGAAAATAAAATAAAATGTGAAATGATCTTAAATTAGTCCCACATTAGTCATATATGAAGAAAGAAAAGAGTTGAGCCTATATAAATTAATATAAAAAATAATAATTTTCATTATTTATGTAACTAATACATATCTACCACCGCACAGAAGAAATGCTTGAGAGGTGGGAGGTGTCTGTCTACTAAGTCATTTTGAATTAAAAAGTGTGTAGATGACAAAAATTTTGTCACAAAATCTTGATTTTAATAATATTTAATATAAAACTATATATATATAATAATTATATTAATATAAATTTAAATTCAAATATTATTATTATAATAATATATAATACAAGACTAAATATTTAATAATTATATTAATATAAATTTAAATGTTATAAAATATTATTATGATAATAATATTTAATCATAATTTTTTCTAATTATATTAATATGAATTCAAATATTATAAATTATTATTACAATACTATTTAATACAAGACTATATTTAATACTTATATTAATACAAATTTAAATAATATAAAATGTCATTATAATAATATATAATGCTTAATCTTACTTTTTATTAAAAAATTATCGTTTAAAAAAAACAATGTTTTGGTTTAATTTTTTATTTAATATGTTTATGTCATTCTTTTATATATAATATTGTTGTTTACCCTAATAAATACTTACTTGTTGACATGGCACAACTGAGGGGCACGTGAATAGCACGTGACTGTTTAGTCATGGCAGTCTGGTCGACCAACGACCAAAATAGAAGTTGCTCGATGGATTCAAGAAAGATGTTGAACAATGCGACAAAAGGTATATTGACATATGCGATCAAGTCTGATCGTAGTAACGAAACCAGAGTTCAAATACAGTTATAAGTCATATATTTATAAGATATTTGGCCTTATTTATGTGTAAAGAATATGATTTCTGTTATTATTAAAATGCGCTTGTAACAAAATTTAAACAGGGCCCATCGACCCATATGTGTATCCTTGAGCCTATAAATAAGATTCATGATACTTATTTAAAGATACGCAATGATTTGTATTCAGAGACACTACTACAAAAAAGGTTATTTGCGTCAGTTTTATATGTGAGGCGAAATCGCATGACGCAAACCAGGCTGTCATTTGCAACAGTGGGGAACTGTCACAAATCTGGCATTTGTGGCAGTTCCCCACTGACGCAAAGGTGTTTGCGTCAGTGGGGCACTGTCACAACTTGACATTTGTGGCAGTGCCCCACTGATGCAAACGCTAGTGTTTGCGTCAGTTGGGCACTGTCACAAATGTCACGTTTGTGACAGTTGGACACTGACGCAAATGGTATATTAATATTTTTTTTTTAAAATGCTATGAACCCCGACCAGTGTACCCAGCCCCTAGTCACCCCATGTGACCCCAACTCCTAGTCACCCCATGCGACCCCAACCCCCTTGTACCCAGTCCCCAGCCAGCCACCCCCCACGACCCTAGCCACATACATGACCCCTGCGAACCCAGTCAGAGAAAAAATCAAGAGAAGGGTTTTTGGGTTTTGGTTTTTCAAACGATATAATCTTCAAAATCAGAAATCTATACAAAAAAAAAAACTACATATTATGTTCATCAATTTAACCTTAAAATTTAAAAAAATGAAAGAAAAAAACTCACTAAAATGGGTCTAGGAAGTCAGAGGCGCCGCTAGTTCTTGGGAGAAAACCTAAGTTTTGAATTTGGGAGAATAAAAGGCTCGAGGTCGATGGCTGGGATTAAAGTGGCACACTGTTTGCGTCAGTGGGCAACTGATGCTAACAGCGTGTTTGCGTAGTAGGGCACCGACGCAAACGGTTAAGCAAAACGCGCATTTTGCTTAACCATTTGCGTTAGTGCCCCACTGACGCAAACACGCCGTTAGCGTCAGTTGCCCACTAACGCAAACAGTGCGTTAACGGCGTCAATTGCCCACTAACGCAAACTTCGCCAATTAACAACGTCAATGTTATCACTGACGCAAATGCCCCTGTATTTGTGGCAGTGCTCAACTGCCACAAATGCTAATTCTCGGTCAACGGCGTTAGTCAATTGCGTTGACTGACACAAAAGAGATATTTTAGTGTAGTGAGAGAACTAGTGTCTTTTATACACGACTTTTGTATCTATTTTTGGAGCTTGTGAAACTCACAGTAAACCTTAGTTTGTTGATCGCAGGTTTCTAAGTACATCAATAAAAACACTAAGTGGACGTAGGTCATTACCAATATCTGTGGTCGAACCACTATAAATTTTTGTGTTGTTTAGTTCTTGCATTCAGTTGATAAATCTTTATCATTTTAGTGACTCCGTGTCGTTGGCTAAATCATCAATCAATAATTATTTATTTATTTAAAATTTATATGACAATGATACAAATTTAGTAAATATAATTTTTTTAATTAATGGGGTATTTATATATATATATATTGGGTGCAAATAGTGCCCAAAAAATAATGAAATGCACCAAAGAAAAATAAAGTAATTTCTTTTTAAAAAAATACTTAACGGGAAACGACGTCGTTTCTTCTCATCATCATTATCGTGCTAGTTTTGCTTAATTCATAAGCCTTGCGCGACTGTTATTCGAAAGTTTCAATTTTTATTTTTCTTTAATTGAATTTCATTGCTAAATTTTGAGGAAGCTGAAGAAGCTTGAGTTAAGAAGTGAGCTTGGGGGTGTTTGGGAGCCGAGAAAATCATGCAGAAAATGGCACAGGGTTGGTTTTCGCAGTCCGATAATGGCGGTGACGGGCTGGAGAGACCGTCCTCTTCTTTGTTAGCTGATTGGAACTCCTACGCCGCATCCCAAAATTTAGACGATGACTCTTCTTTGAATATGGGTTTCGATCTCGAATCTGCCGTTCGATCCGCTAACGACACTGTTTCCGGCACCTTCTCTGTGTAAGCTAATTCTCTACTGTTCAATTTTAACCATTTTTCGAAAACCCAATGTCTACATGTGTATAATTATTCTTCAGATGTTTGATTTTAGATTGTAAAAAAGCAAGCTTTGACATGTTTTCTGGTTTTAGATTGTGGATCTAGATGGTTCTTCTGGTTATTTGTGATTGAGTTGAAACAAGTTCAAACATTTTCTTACTTTGTTAAGAGTTGGAATGAAATGGGGACTATGCAATGAAGTATAGGATTCATTCTGGCATGGTGTAGGACCAGATAGAAAAGTCAGCTCTCTCAGTTTTGATTTGGAAAGTGGTTCAAATTTTAAAATTGGGTGCTTGTGAATTTGTTTGTTTTGAAATAAGTTTAGGGATCTGAGACAGTTATTTCACCAAAGGAAAGATCTTTTGTAATGTTTTGAAGGCATTGATGAAAGAATATGCTTTGGTTTGCTTATGAATTTGTGATTGAATTAAAACTTCAATTTCGAAAAGTGAATGTTAGTGTTTATAGTTGGAATGAGGGGAAGACTATGAAGTGGAGGGTTCTTTTAAGCTGTAAGTCAAGATAGGATAGTTAGCTCTCAGGTTTTGTATAGAGGGGAAGACTCTGTTAGTTTGTTGGTATTTATAGAAAAGTTTCTCTTTTTCTCATTAAATTTGGTGATATGAGATGGTTCTTTGGTCACTTTTGAAAGCATTGATGAGATTAGTTTTTGTGTGTGGATTAATGACCGTTTGTGTAAAAAGAGAGAATTATATAGGAATTGCTACCACATTTAAAAAAGTACTTGAAACTACATGAAACAAAAAAAAAAAGAGAATTACATTGTCAACATGTAAGATTTAAGCGGCAAATATTAGCAAGTCATTTTCCATGCAAATGCTGTGATGCATAATAACTAAAATCCAACTCCTTTTGTCAACTCAACAAATTGTGCAATGTGTTTATGAAAGGGCTTGGGATTTTTTTGTAAAGAAGTTAGCAAATGGGGGCATGACACACAAGTGATACTTTGGGGCGGGGAAGGTGTTTTTGTTCCTCAATGTGCAGTAATTGAAGGGAGGGTGTTTTTGTTCTATATTATGTGTTGTAAATGCAATTCAGTTCTGTATGATGACAGTGCCGTTTGTGTGTGGAATACAGTTATGCTCCTTATATCTGTTTTAGTTGTAATGCAAACAGTTGGGCAACTTGCCTATCCTATTTTTGTCATGTTTAGTTCCATTTAAATTTTTGTGAAGAAATCATTGAGGATAAAGCCAACCTGATTATAAGTGGTGTAACAATTGGGTTGGTAATTTTTTTGGGTGGTGCATTATAATTTATGCAGCTGTTTAATTTATTAATAACCTGTTCAGGGTTTCTAAAGGTGTGAGAGAACTACCTGTGAGCTTGCAGTCTGCCACAAGTAGTGTCCCATCTGGAAAAGCTCTCATGTACTTTGGTTTATTTCTGGCAACTGGGGTGTTTTTTGTTTTCCTCGCATTTACCATGTTCCTTCCTGTCATGGTGTTGATGCCTCAGAAATTTGCTATATGCTTTACACTTGGCTGTGGCTTTATTATCGGTTCGTTTTTTGCTCTCAAGGGCCCAAAAAATCAGTTCATTCACATGACTTCGAAAGAGGTACTTCTGTCTGCTAGATAAGGCCCTCCTCCTTTAAAAAAAAAAGCATAATCTGGCTGATGTGATTGTTAATATCTAACATGTTGCCACTTTTTGAAATATTTTGCCAGAGACTCCCTTTTACATTGATATTTTTAGGCAGTATGGTTGGCACCATATATGTTTCCATGGTGCTTCACAGCTATGTTCTCTCTGTGCTCTTCTCTGTAATACAGGTATCCACATGCAATCTTATTACTCTTTCCGTTATTTGTGTATTATTTTATTTTATTATTATTTTACCTTCCGGATGAGGTTCCCATTCAAATGCTCTTTCCATGATTTCAGGTTCTTGCACTTGCATACTATGCATTTTCATATTTCCCAGGCGGATCAGCGGGTTTAAAATTCATTTCATCCGCTCTAACCTCGTCCATACTGAAATGTTTTGGGAGGTGACCTCGACCTCATTCATGCTATGTTTCTTTCCTTTGTATATTTCTCACTCGACTTGAGATTTTTGCCGATGTAGTAGAAACTAGGGAGGGCCTGATATACGTAATACTGATTTTATGTTGTGTTTATTGAGCTATTCCCAATGTCTATGTTTCTGATATAATTTGTGTGAAAAAAACAAAATGCACTTTTATTCACCTAAAGTATTTTAGGTGAATGGAACAAGAAATAGTTAATGACTGTCAGTAAAACTGGTAAACATGAAGGATTCTTTGCCTTGTTATCTATTTCCCCCTGCATAGATGATATGAGTAGATGAAAATAAAATTGTGTTCTCATCAAAGTTGGAGAGACTTTATTAGCAAAAAGTAGCAGCATTTAGGATAAAAACCAAGAAAATGGTTGGAAAATAAAGTAAAATATCATATGCAGTGAAAGTTTGTGGAAACATTTCTGCTTAATGTATAGGGTTATGTTGAAGAAGAGAAAAACACTCAATGTGGCCAATATACGATACCCAAGAGGGTTAGCTCAAATGGTCAGGCATGTACAAGGTCTGAGGTTTGAGTTGCTCTTGGGTACCCAAATGTTGTAGGATAGTTTCAAAAACAAAAGTGGCCATAAACATTCTCATGTGAGCCTTTATTGAAAAGCAAAGTTAGATAAGATCTAATTTTAGTAATTTTTTCTAGATGCTTGAATAGGATGCAGTCCTTTTTCAAAAATTGATCTTTTTGCATACTATAAATAATTTTATATTAGTGATGAATAAAAGTGCACAGATGCTGCTGCGTTTACAGGGATCGAGACGAACCCACTTGAGTTAGCCTCATGTGGCTCATGTAACATATTTCTGTGATGCTATAAGTTTATTTGGTAAGATTTGAGAGTTCTTTAATGTCAAGTTGTGGTAGGGCAGAGAGAGGAAGGGCCATAATGGGCACACATAACTTCAACATACCAGACTTGGGAGATTGAGTGGGTGATAGTTTGCTTCCATTAGAAGATTAGATTAGAAAAAGCTTAGTTGTAAATGGTCCAGAACTGGGGTATAGTCTTTAGTCTCCTTAACATATATGGGCCAAGTGTCTCTCCACTTAAGCATAAGAATAATTCAAAAAGTTTACCAATTCTTTCTATGCTGCTGACAATGGAGATTGCATATTGGGAATGAATGTAATAACACAGCACAACAACTCATTTCTGCCCACTTTTCCACTTCTACTGTTTGTATTGTTTGCCTTAATGAGCTTGTTTGTTGTAATGGATGGGCTAAAGGGTTATTCATAAAAACCTTATTCAATGCATTGGACCTGTCCTTGCTGTTGTTGTTGAGTTTGCCATCTGTGCTCTCTGCTTGTGCTTTAAATATTTCATGACTTGCTCAAAGGGCTTTGTTGATTAGCAACCAAATTATCAAATGATAGTTGAAAATATTGAACTCACTGCTTTAATTTGACTACAATTCAATGTATTAGTGCTGAGTTTAAACTTGACTTCTTAGCATAAATACTCTCTTAAGTTTTTCATTATTTGGTGATTTTAGTTTCTGAGAATTTTTATGGCAATCAAGGTCTTGTTATTTTATAACAGTAACAATTATTGTTTATAGAACTTAAACATTTAATTGCCAAATATTTTTTCTCAGAGACTTGTATTATCATATAAGGAAAGCTCATGAATATTTATGCTAAAATCTCTTTAAATTTGGTAGGACTTTCTTTAACTTTGATGATATTTAGCTTCAAAGTACAAAATCAGTATTAGTAGTCTTATGTTCCTGAAGAGCTTTGATAATTGAAATTCCAGCTTTAATTAGATTAGTCTTGTGGGACAATTTATTCACTTAAAATGATTATAGCTTAACCCCACCAAAAAATAACAAAGAACAATTACTAATCCCCAGATTAGTTCTTCATATTAGTCTTTTGACTCAATTTTTTTTTTTTTTTGGATTTTGAATACATACTCTTTACACATCCTCTGTCACTAAAATTGTTAAGAAATTGTATGAAGCATCATCATCATCATCATATAGCACACAAGATTTGACTCATTAATTAAAATAATTGGATCTTAATAATGTGCTTTAGCAAAAGGACGAGTTTAATGAGTTTTTTTTTAATATCCTAGGAGAGAGCTTCACCCACGTTAAACCCTTTACAATACTTTGTATTATTATTATTATTATTGTAATTTTTTAATATATTTTTTTTAAATTCTTGGGGAGTTTTTAGTGATGGAATGGTCTATTGGAAAGGGTATTCTATGGCCGTCCTACTACTAAGTCTAAAATGATATCCAGAAATCAAGGAAAGATGAGGAAAGCAAAGACTGTGATTAGGGGACAATGAATTGACCTTCAATATGACACTTGGGCATAAATATGCATTGTATTCTAACCCCTTTTATTTATTTTTGGAGTGATTATATTAAAAAAAAAATTACATTGTTTTATTTTTTTGACCGTTTTTTACTTTCTTTATATGTTTATATTTATTTCAAATATAATATGCATGTATATAATTTTTTTTTGGGGTAAGATTATAAGGTGTTAAAAAGAGTATTTTCAGTGTGGTTTTTTTGTGTTCTCAACTCGTGTATAATTTTTGACATGATTTTTTTTTAATGATGGTGTATGTTGTAGTTATTTAGAGCATACTGTAAATTTTCAGAAAATTCTAAATAATTTATAGTGCCAAAAACTAGTTTAAAAATAAGTTGTTGCACGCGTAACTAATTTTTTTTGCGCGTAGTAAACAACATGTTTGAACTTAGTTTTCGACACTGTAAATTATTCAGAATTTTATGAAATTTTGTAGAATATTCTAAATAACTACAATATATATGATCATAAATAAAATTGCACTGAAAATTATTCACGATTCAGAAATACAAAAGAGCCTCACTGGGTTCTTTTTGAAGCTCCTACCATAAAATCTTCGAATGAACCTATTTATTTAAGCAATCAAATCTAGCATAGCAAAAAGATAATAATCCATCTTCCCCACTAACTAAAAACAAAACAAAGTAATGGATTCAAATATCAATGTGTATAGTTTTTTTTTTTAAGTCATTACTATACATCCAAGATAGGATTCAAATTAATGATGTTTCTTTCTTAATAAATCAAGTAATTAAGTAGTACTATTGTCTTATCACTTAAGCTCCTTCCCACTTGAATCATATCATTATAATAAATAATAATAAGCGGGCATTAAAGTTTTAACGAACTTAGAGATTAAGAGGTGGATTATGATTAAAAGAGTCTCTTAAAATATACTTAATTAGATGCTTTATTTAGTCAAAACTTTGAATGCAATTTGCATAGCTTAATTATGCATTTTCACTTTGATTTGATTGTTAAAAGCCAAATAATGATGATGATGTGTGTATTGTTTTTTGTTTAATTATTATTTTATTTTTATTTTGGGTTAGGTGTATTATTGACATCCATAAAGTTAGCTCAATAGAAAGTAAAAATTATATCATCATATTATCAAAATAGAGAAAGATAGATGGGATTTGTGGCTTTGACATGAGTCAAATATATGAGAAAAAGAGAAATACATTATAATACAACCCTATCATTTAATAATAATAATAATAAAATCAGTGTTATCATGAAGTTTTGGAAAATTAACAAATTCTTTTTCAATTCTTTTTTGAGAAGATATACATGCTAATTAATAATAATTGATAGAGCTAAAAGTTTTTCTTAAGAGACTAATTGTATTTTTTTTTAAATGGGACTTTTTTTAACAATTTTATGTTAATATCTATTTTGTTTACAAATTTGAAATACAAAGAAAAAATTAGGGAAAACTAAGCTCCCAAACTTAATAAGTGTCCAATTATATTACAAAATTATAACAAAATTAAATAGTAAAAATATTACAATTTTGTTACAAATTTAACAATACAAAATTATTTATTACAATTTATAAAATCAGAATCTTAATCATTATACGAAAAAAAATAATAATTCTTCACTTGCTAATTTTGATAAATTCAAAGAATAACCCTACTATTTTTTTTTAATAAAGTAAAAGGCAATTTGCAAGGTTGATAAATGGATGAGAATTGTTCTTAATACAATTGATATTATTCTTATTTTTTTGGAAAGGTGGATTTGATTAGATTTATATAGGCAAGAAAGGACAAATCTTGGTTTGAATTTGATGATATATAATGGGGCCTTACTCTATCATTATTAAATATTTCATCATAAGTTAAAAAAGTTTATTTTGATGTGTGTATATAAATATAGTTTCCTAACTCCATAGCACGTGTGTCATGCAACACTCAATCAAAATCAATATAGGGTCTTTTTTATGGTACAATTATAGACCATTCTCATGTCCCCATCTCTTTTTCAAATTCCCAAAAATTCAAAAAAAAAAAAATTTATATATAAATGTATAATTACTTGAAATCTCATATTTGCCGACTAAAATTATGATGATTTAACTTTAATCTTATTATAAATTTTTATGGTAGGGGCTTCAAAAAGAGTCTAATGGTGGGGTTCTTTTGTGTTCTCAACCTGTGAACAGTTTTTCGGCGCTATTTTTGTTATGACTGTGTATATTGTAGTTATTTAGAGCATCTTGCAAATTTTCAGAAAATTTCGAATAATTTACAGTGCTGAAAACTACTTTAAAAACAGGTTGTTGCACGTGTGACTAATATTTTTATGCTCGTGGAAAATAATATGTTAAAACATAGTTTTTGGCACTGTAAATTATTCCGAATTTTCTAAAAATTTGCAGGATGCTCTAAATAATTACAGTATACACAATCATAAAAAAAAATCGCACCGAAAATTATTCACATATCGAAAATACAAAAGAGTGCCACCAGTGAGCCTCTTTTTGAAGCCCCTACCATAAAATCCTCCAATCTTATTTTATTATCATGTATAATAAGAAGAATCCATTTCATCAATGTATAGATCCTAGGGGGTGTCCTATATACTATATGGTGTGTAGTGAGTGACTATATAAGTACAACTATACAAGTATAGTATAATAATCCATTTTTTCAATAATTGAACATAGAAAAATTTATAATAACAATAAAATCTAAAAGTTTTCCACTTAACCCCTTTTCACCAAACATGTGCAAATCCCTCATGATATCAAAACAAAAAATAAAAATATACTAATGAAAAAAATAATAAAAGAATTAGCACTAAATAAAATTGTAATTTTTGTGGCACTAGAATATGTGGAAGTGTAATGACATGAACTTTCTCTAGTGTTATAGTGTGCTTAATTACATTATGCAGCCACTAATTACTATCTTTTTCTCATAGTGTACCAATTAAAATTTAATTTAATATTTTAATTATTATTTGAAAAACCAATAGTGACAAAGTCATGGCATGTGAGCTCCTTTATATTTGGTAGTAATAGGAGTAACCATTGACAAAGATGAGATTCCAACCACACACATGGTTATGTGAATCTAAAAATATTAATAATGTTTTTATGTATTGTACTTGTACTTCATATCTATTCCTTCCCCATGTGATTGATTGGATCTTAGAATCCAAATCACTATTTGGATCCAATTTATCCCAAAATTGGATGATTTCATACATTGCATGGTAAAAACATAATAAAAAAAATTAAATTTGGATTTGATTAGGTAATATTATGAGATCATTCATTATTAGTATATACCAAGAGAAGAGAAATCAAGGATCTTTATTTGATCACATCAATGGATTGTAAATGAATTTCTTTTTTTTACCAATTATAAGAAAAATCAATGAAGATGATTACTTTCATCTTGATTAGAGATTGTATATCCAAATGATAAGATATGAAAAATCACAATCCAATGTTTTTCATGGGAGTCCATCATAAGATTAGATGATAGTGATCAATTTGGTGTCTTAATCTTTGATTTAAAAAAAAAATTTAGAAATTGAACTTTTTCTTCTTCCCTAATATGACACTTTAACTACTACATTACTTATACATGGTGAAAATTATGACATCATTCCATTCGTGTGCAAAAATATCATTATTTTCATGTGACTAGGAAAACCCTTTTTGGTTTTGCTTTTCTTTCACCATTTTTTTTATAATAATAAAAAAAATTAAAAATTAATAATAATAATATGGTAGGGAATATTTAGACTATAGAGGAGGGACCATTTTGGATAAAATTATCTTTTTTTTCCTCCCTATTTATGTAGCAAGTGTCCTTTTCTCTCATTTTTAAATGTTTTTCTCCTTTATTTCTACTTTTTAGCTCATAGATTTTCTCTTTTTCACTAACAAATTTACACATTTTGTTCTCTTTTCCCCTTTCTTAGTAATTTGTTGTGTTCAAGTTGTTAGGTACTTTAGCATTTTGTGTCAAAACTCAAAAGTACTTGTCAAAAAAAGTAAAACCATATCCAAGATCTGCATAATAATAATTTTCTTCTCTTTTCTAATGAGTAAAGTAAAGCACATATTGGGGAAAAGAAAAATTGAAAGTTTCCCATTTTCCCACAAATGAAACAAATTGTGGGTCCACTAGTATTAGATGATTGGGATTATAGACAAATGTACCAAAGTTCAATCTAATAAATTATAAAAGTTGTGGTGTAGTGGTCATAATGTTTTTTCTCTTTTGCTCGATAGTGTTTATATGATCAAACAAAGTTGAGAGCGAAAATATTCTCAGTTAATTTGGTTTGTTCAAAGCTCGGAATCTTTAATCCAAGTAATACTTTTTCTCTTTCATTCGATAGTGTTCATATGACAGAACGAAATTGAGAGAAAATATTCTCAATCGATGTGGTGTGTTTGAAACTCATAATCATTAATTAAATTTTTACGATTCGAATTAATATTTAATGACCAAACAAAGTTGAGAGTAAAATTGTTCTTAGTCGATTTGATATGGTATGTTTGAAACTCAAAATCATTAACATAGGTATCTACAAATTACTTAATAATCGAAGTTGTGGTATAGTGGTTGGAATGTTTTTTTTATCTTTTGTTAGATAGTCTTTATATTACCGAACAAAATTGAGAGTAAAAATATTCCTCGTCGATTTGGTTTGTTTGAAACTCAAAATTATTAATTCAACTTTAAGTAAAATTTTACAATTCAAATTAGTTATTAATTCAAATCATTAATTATCTCTTTTGTCTAACAAATTTTATATGACGACGAAGTGAATTTGTGTAAAAATGTTCTAAATCGATTTGATTTGGTATGTTTGAAACTTAAAATCATTAATCCACATATCGATCTAACTATAAAGTAAAATTTAACAATTCAAATTAATAAAAAATAATAAAACCAAAATTGTGGTATAGTAATTGGAATGCTTATTTTCTTTGTTGATAGTCCTTAAAAATCAAACAAAGTGGAGAGTAAAATTATTGTTAGTCAAAATTATTAATCCAATAATAAATTTTATTTATTTATTTATTTTATAAAAAAGAGAGAAATCAAACTATATTTATGCAACTCGTTTAGAATTTCATAATTTTGTACTTTTTGTAATATCTCATTCTTAAATTTTAATGTTTTTAATTAACTACATATTAAATTTGAGTTCAAATATATCTCAAATTTAAATAAATGATCAGAAATAACCTTAAATTTTATTTTTTAAAAAGTACGGAATAATTTATCTCCAAATTAAAAGAAAAAATTAGTATAACAAAGTAAGTAAAATATTGTGGTCATAATACTATAAATATATATATTGGTTTTATAATTGAACAGTAAGTCTATATTTTCATATTTCAAAACCATTAACTAAGTCGACTAATTTGGGTAAAATTCATGATTATGTCAGAGACATATAATAAATAAATAAGTAAAGAAGGTGGTGTTTATTCTTTATAATTAATATTATTAAATACAATTAAAATTATCCATATCAAGTGGGTACTTTAATTAAGGGCCATGGGTAGGGTATTATTACTAAATTAAGTAATTAATATATTGAATTTTTTTTTTTTTCAAATTGAATTCAAGAGACTATTAATATTATAATGATATAGGTTTAATGCTTTATATATGGTATTATAGGAAATCATGGTTAAATTTAAGTTATTTCAATAAAGCTACAAATTATGAGAATTTATATCTTTGTTCTTTGCTACAAGAAAACTTATCCCTTTTCCTTTAATTCCTTTAAATAAAAAAATCTGTATTAGGTGCCTCTTTATCAATTAATGATTCCCAACAAAATAAATTCATATGAAAGTGAAAATTTTCAACTACTCACTCTAACATGAGTGAATTTACTTCTAACAACACAAGTAAAAAATTATTTTATCTACTATTACAAAGCTGCAATAATAAACTACAACACTCTCATTAATTTTATTTATTTTTAAATGTTTACATGAAACATTAAGCATTACCAAAAAAGTTGTACAATCTTGTTGTGAGATCAATTCATTTTATAACATCATCAATGTTAATTATTTAAACAAAAGTACTTTTGTTTTGAGAAATTTTTTGGGTTTGATTTGAGAATTGTTTTTTGTTTTTTTTTAAAAAAAAAACCATGTGTTTTAGACTAATAGTAATATAGAATACCACCGAGAGTGAATGAGATCTCACTAAGGGGTATTTGTTTTGAGTAGTTGAGAGATCTTGGAAAGTATAGAGGAGCCTAGTATGGAGTTAATATTAAACTGAAGTATATAAAATGGTTCACTTTACCCTTAAAATACACGTGGGGCCCACAAAAATTATTAACTTTATCCCCTAAAAATTTGAACAAAACATAAGAAGTGTTTTAGATTCTCATTCTCACATTCATTTTACCCACCCATACCAAACACCTTAATAGTAATATCATGCGTTTTAGACTAATAGTAATATCATTGCCATTATTTTCAATTAATAGTAATTTCAGATACCACCAAAAGTAGATGGAACCTTATCGAGTTCTCATAACATACATCAATTTAGAAAAAATTATACCCAATAGTTAGATCCTATTTAATTAAGAGATATTTGCAGCAAATGTACCAAAACTTTCATTTTTTTTTACAACTTAAGTACCAAAAAAAAAATTAGCAGTGAAAGTACCAAAACATTATTTTTTCTTACATTTTGGTACCAGCCGTTAAGTCTGTCTTTTGACCAGTTAATAGCCACGTGTCAGCTAAAGGTTGGTCCATGTTTTTGGTATTTTCACCACCAAAATGAACAAAATTTCAGTATTTATCTGTAAGTAAATGCAAAATTTAAGTATTTTAGCCGTCACATTCTGTTTATTTATTTTATAGAAGACAAAAATAAATTAGGATTTAATTTTTAATTTTATACCCAAGTATGACCTAATACATCAACAATCCAAGGCTCAAATGTAAAGAGTGATTTAAGAGGTTAATACCCTAATAATACTAATTAAATTTTGATCTAAAATGAGTGATATGTTGGTCTATTCCACTCAAGGCCAGCAGCATACCTTTTCTTTTTTCTTTTTTCTTTTTTCTTTCTTTATAATTTTTTACTCAAAGACCAGCCGACAGCATGACCAGATTTGCAGGCTTATAATATATATATATATATGGATAATATTTAAATTAAGGTAAAAAAAAACCCATTAATATTATCATGTGCACATCACTACACCATATTCCAAATACACTTTCTTCATGCAAAAATCATAAACAAAGCCAAAATGGATCTCCAATTCAATATTAAAAATATTACCCATTATGCTTCTATAGAATAATATTCAGATCCCTGGCTACTTCAATAACCAGGTAATAACAATAAATAAAAATAAATAAATAAATTATATTTCTTCAATTTTTTTACAAAACCCAGTTGACCATTATCATCAAATCTTGTTCATTTATGAGTTTATATGACTTAATGAATCTTAAAAACAATTTTTTTTTTCTTCTTTCAAATATTTGTTAGGAGATAATACTTAAAAGGTTTATTCCTTTTTTAGATCATGTGGTTTGACTCATTATCTGTTTAGATTATGTGTTTTGACAAATTATTTTTTAGACCATGTTTTATAAAATTGTTCAAATATGACCCTAAACTTGATTTTGATGAACAAAAAATTGAATATAACAATACAGTTCTTAGTCAAAACGATTGTATTTTTGTTCTGAGTTGTTAGTTTGATGAATTATTTGTGATTTTAGTTCAAAAAACTTTGATCAAAATTAAATTTAGGGGTCTATTTGAACTATTTTAAAAAATACAGAATTCAAAAAGTAATTTATCAAAACACAAGATACAAATAAGTAATGAGCTAAAACAATGTCTAAAAAAGTATAATCCCTACTTGAAACTATAGTAGTAGCTGTTGATAACATGCACATGGCAAGCTTAGCAATTGAGACCACAGAAAATAATTTGGACCACTTTGAGGAGATGATGATACAGTAAATTAGCTAGCAAATACATTCAATGTGTGGCTATGTTTGGTTGGTTTTACTTTTATCACTGTTTGGAAGATAAAATCCATTAATCTTGTAAAAAAAAAAAAAAACTCTTTGTTATGTCATTATTACCACTTTTACCAGAATGAATAAATTGAGGATCTTTAGCATGAATAGTTCTAAGATTTTTACTATTTTTAATTTAGTTCTTGAGAATTTTGTTGCAGTTAATTTCTTGAATTTTAAAAATGAAAAATACCAGTTTGGCTCTTGTGTTTTTCACGAATACGCGGTCGGATCCCGTGTTTTGTTAAATGATAATTTGAGCTTTGTGTTTTACAAAATGAATCAAAATAGTGTCTTATACCTAATTTTGGTAAAAAAAAAATCAAATATAATATTTCATTTTCAGCTCATTCATTACTTTTTCTCTTTCTCTGAACTCATCACATTACTAACGATCCGATAACTGATCTTATAATCGAAAATATTTTCACCAAAATTAGGTATAATGTACTATTTTGATCAATTTTGTAAAACATAGAGTCCGAATTATCATTTACCAAAACACATGGATCATTCGCGTCTTCAGAAAAAATACAGTAGCCAAAATGATATTTATTTTTTAACAAAATTTTAAGTTTTCTATGGAGAAAATTAGTATACACTCCCAAAAATTTACATAGAAAAGTTCATTTAAAAACCAAGAATTGTGTGAACAAAAATAAACATAAAGATTCAATTACTATTATTAATAGAGCTTAAAGACTTGGTTGCCATATTTATTTCTCAAATGGTAAACTAATGAAAAACTCATAAATGGATATTTATTAATAAAAACCCCATAAATTTATTAACCATGGCTTAAAATGACCAAGCAAGATGGTATAACAACTGTCAAAGCCAATAATTTTTTATATATGCTAGTGCTAGTTACATGCAAGACTAAGTAAAATAATAATAATAATAATAATAATAATAATAATAATAAAATTGTCTGCATTAAAAAACAAAGACAAATCCATTGGTAGAGAAGAATAATCCAAAAAAACTTTCATCTCATTAGTTAGATAAATTAAAAAAACATGACCCCATCTGAATTCATTTTTTTAATAAAAAAACCAGAAAAACTAAAACACTTATTTACATAAATAAAACCAAAAAAGGCCATCTGCATCAACTCTCTCATCTCATTTCTAATTAACAACAATACCAATACAATAATAATTATAATAATAATAATAATAATAGAATAAAGAAGGTGGTGTTGGATCTAGATCTTCTTCTGTAATGCTTTTCTTACTATAAACAAAACATGGGGTTCCACCCTTTACAATCCCAAAACAGATCACTTGTTCTTTTCTCCCAGAAATGCCTGCCATTCTAAGCTATCTCAACTTCTTAAACTTTCTTCTTCTTCTTCTTTCTTCTGGTTTTGTTTACTCCATTGATGAACAAGGCCAAGCTCTTCTCACATGGAAGAACAGCTTATCAAACACTTCCACCACCTCAGACTCTCTAAGCTCATGGAACTCTGTAGACTCAACACCATGCAACAACTGGTTTGGTGTCCACTGCAACTCCAATGGCCATGTGATTGAGATTAGCTTAAAATCAATAGATTTGCAAGGATCATCATTGCCTTCAAATCTTCAACCCCTCAAGTTCTTGAAAACCCTTGTCTTTTCTTCCACCAATCTTACTGGAACTATCCCAAAAGAGTTTGGAGATTACACTGAGCTGGCTTTTCTTGATGTCAGTGACAATTTTCTCTCTGGGGAGATTCCTGTTGAGCTATGCAGGCTAAGGAAGTTGCAGACTTTGTATCTTAACACAAATTTTCTCGAAGGAGAGATTCCTTCTGGTATTGGTAATCTCTCTAATCTTGTCTCTTTAACACTCTATGACAATCAGTTGAGTGGAGAGATTCCCAAGAGTATTGGGGCTCTTACCAAGCTTGAAGTTTTCAGAGGTGGAGGGAACAAGAATATCAAAGGTGAGCTGCCATGGGAGATTGGAAACTGCACCAACTTGGTCATGTTAGGCCTAGCAGAGACCAGCATTTCAGGGAATTTACCTTCCTCAATTGGAATGCTGCAAAGGGTTCAAACCATAGCTCTCTACACTTCTCTACTTACAGGTCCAATTCCTGATGAGATTGGAAACTGCAGTGAGTTGCAGAACCTCTACTTGTACCAGAACTCAATCTCAGGTCCAGTCCCAAAGGGAATTGGGAAACTCACAAAGCTTGAGAGTCTCCTTCTATGGCAGAACAACTTGGTGGGGACAATCCCAGATGAGTTGGGGAATTGCAAAAAGCTTATTGTCATGGACTTTTCGGAGAATCTTCTCAGTGGCTCCATACCAGTAGCTTTTGGTAAGCTTTCAAATCTTGAAGAGCTTCAATTGAGTGTCAACAAGTTATCAGGTGCTTTACCAGATGAAATCTCAAACTGCACTGCTCTGACTCATCTTGAAGTTGACAACAATGACATCTCAGGAGAGATTCCTTCTCTTATTGGAAACTTAAAGAGCTTGACTTTATTCTTTGCATGGAAAAACAAGCTCACTGGTATTATCCCTGAGAGTCTAGCTGATTGTGTGGAGCTTCAAGCACTTGATTTGTCATACAACAACTTGTTTGGTTCAATACCAAAACAGATGTTTGGATTGAGAAATCTCACTAAGTTGCTTCTACTTGCCAATGATTTATCTGGTTTGATACCAACTGATATAGGCAACTGTACTAATCTATACAGATTGAGATTAAACCAGAACAGAATTGGTGGTACTATTCCTTCTGAGGTGGGAAATTTGAAGAGCTTAAATTTCGTTGATTTGAGTGACAACCGTTTAGTTGGAGGAATCCCACCATCAATATCTGGTTGCAGAAGCCTTGAGTTTCTTGATCTTCATTCCAATGGTTTAACTGGTTCAATCCCAACTACTTTACCTAACACTCTTCAGTTTGTTGATATCTCTGATAACAGTCTTAGTGGTCAACTCACCCTTGGTGAGTTGACCGAGTTGACAAAGCTCAACCTTGGAACAAACCAACTTTCCGGGAAAATCCCATCTGAGATTCTCTCTTGTACTAAGCTTCAAATGCTTGACCTTTCCAACAATGGCTTCTCCGACGAGATACCAAGCCAGCTTGGCCTAATCCCATCGCTTGAAATCTCACTCAACTTGAGCTCAAACCAACTCTCCGGCAAAATCCCACCTCAATTCTCCAACCTCGACAAGCTCGGAATCCTTGACCTCTCTCACAACCACCTCTCCGGCGACTTAATACCACTCACAAACCTCCAAAACCTCGTCAGTCTCAACGTCTCATTCAACGAATTCTCCGGCCAATTACCCAACACCCCATTTTTCAAAAACCTTCCTTTAAGCGACCTGGCTTCGAACAAAGGCCTCTACATCGCCGGAGGCGTTGTAACACCGGCAGACGCCATCGGAGCCGGAACCAGATCGGCAATGAAGCTCCTCATGTTGATTCTGATCAGCGCCAGCGCCGTACTGGTCTTGCTCGCCGTGTACGTGCTCGTCCGTACACGCATGGCGAACAGAGCTCTCAACGAAGAAGATGGCAGCTGGGACATGACTCTGTACCAGAAGCTCGACTTCTCCATCGACGACATCGTACGGAACCTCACGTCATCCAACGTCATAGGTACGGGAAGCTCGGGAGTGGTGTACAGGGTGATGATTCCCAGTGGAGAAACTCTAGCGGTGAAAAAGATGTGGTCTTTGGAAGAGTCAGGGGCTTTTAGTTCTGAGATCCGTACACTCGGTTCGATAAGACATAAGAACATAATACGGTTACTGGGTTTTGGTTCGAATCGGAATCTGAAGCTTTTGTTCTATGACTATCTTCCTAATGGAAGCTTGAGCTCGATGCTTCACGGAGCTGGTAAGGGAGTGGAGTGGGAAGCTAGATACGATGTCGTTTTGGGAGTTGGTCATGCTCTTGCGTACTTACACCATGATTGTGTCCCTGCTATTATGCATGGTGATGTTAAGGCCATGAACGTGTTATTGGGTCCTTATAATGAGCCTTATCTTGCTGATTTTGGTTTGGCTCGAGTTGTGGTGGTGGAAGAAGATAATGGTGACCTCTCTAAACCAGCTCAAAGGCCTCATCTTGCTGGCTCTTATGGTTATATGGCTCCTGGTAAGTTCTTAACTTAATTAACTTTTGTTCTTCCTTAACTTTTGATGTTAGTTTAGCGAATTCGAATTGTGTCTTCAAAATATACAAGTTTTGATTAGATTCATTAGTAACTCTCTTTATTGATTGTTAACTTTTGATTTTGTGTTTGTGTTTGATTACAGAACATGCATCAATGCAGCGCATAACAGAGAAGAGTGATGTGTACAGTTTTGGAGTGGTTCTTTTAGAGATTTTAACAGGAAGGCATCCATTGGACCCAACATTACCAAACGGAGCTCATTTGGTTCAATGGGTTCGAGACCATTTAGCTTGTAAGAGAGACCCTTCTGACATTCTTGACCAAAAGCTGAGAGGGAGAGCTGACCCAACCATGCACGAAATGCTTCAGACATTTGCTGTTTCATTCCTATGTCTCAGTTCTAGACCTGATGATCGTCCAACCATGAAGGACATTGTGGCCATGCTCATGGAGATAAGACATGTTGAGGACCCCTTGTTAAGGTCAGAAGCTGAGTTTTCAAAGAGAGGATTGGCTTCAGTCCCTTCACCACCACCACCTCCTCCAACTAGGAACATGATTTCACATGGTTCATCTAATTGTTCTTTTGCTTTCTCAGATGATTCTATCTCAAAATGAGGCTATATATATATATATATATATGTATACTATGTATGTATATATTAGTATTATTACATAAAGAAAAGGTCCATTAGAGCAAAAGGGGATACTATTAGAGGAATTTGTGTGGTGATTATTCCCATTTTTATTTTTATATGTAGTTCTACAATATATATTGTGTTGTGGGTAATGAATCTATTAATTTGTAGTAATAAGATTTGAGTTTAGTAAATTTACAAGAAAGTTGAGAACTTTAGATTGAGAGAGAAAGAGGGAGAGAGAGAAAACTATGTTGGGAACAGTGATGAGTGAGAGAGACTCCAGGGGTATGTATGTAGAAGTTAGAGCAATGATTGGAACTTTTGTATTTATGTAATTAGAATTATTCTAAGATAACTGATTCCTTCACATCTACCTCTTTCTCTGTCTGTCTTTTTCTGTGTTTGTTGTGTGTAGAGTCAGTCTTTCCAGCAGTGTTCACATGGTGTAAGGCTCCATTAATCACAAGTCCATGTGCTGTCTGAGTAAGACTTTCCAGCTACATAGAGAGAAAATCATTAAACAATACTTAAATTAAATGTCTTAATCACATTACTAATATTAATTACACATGCACAAAATAGATACCAAAAAAACAGAATAAAAGATAGTTGTAATGGACTTGAGAATACAAGTATGACCAATAATTCTATAGAAGTGCAGCACACTATAGCTCCATTATTATCTAATCATCACCACTTCTTATCTCCCATCCATACGGTATTACAAACACCACAACGAAAGCTTCCATTCAGAAAGAATTTGAATTTGACTGAGATCCCACCAACATCAGTTGTTGCTGTCTTTAGCAGTGTCTTCACCATCATAGGCTTCAACTAGCCTAAACTAGGAGCAGAAGCTAGCTAGTTAGGCTAGTTGCACTGACAAGAGCTGAAGAAGAGACTGATTTTTGTGGCCACAAAATTGTGACATTGTAGGCCCAAACTGATCCATATTACACAGGTTATATGCGGATAGGTATAGTTATGGATGGACCACACCATTCTGTTGTCACATAACATATGAACTTGGGGGGGCCTTGTCATGTTTTAAGATGGGTCATTGGACTCCAATTTCTTTACTACAATGCTTATAACATCCCAGCTAAACCCGCGGTACTGAAGCCACCGAATGATTCTTGATTTCCTCTTCTCTTTAGGTACATCATGGCCTCGCAGCCATTGCTTTGAGGCCTGAACAAACAAACGATCCATTGACGGCTCTGATAAGCCGTGTCTCGACTCCTTATATCCTTCGGATGAATCAGATTCTCCACCCTCAAAGACCAATTGTATTGCCTTCTCTGCATCATCTTTACTTACTCCCTTTCTATAAAGTGCCTGGCCAGGGAGAGGACTACCGAAGTTAAATATAAGAAAAATTATAACTTTTGTTCAATCTTGAGAATCATTTCATACATAAAAATAATATTGAATCAGGTCTTGTAGTATATAATAACACTATAAATTAAAGTGAAAAGCAATTAGTTGATAGGGGCATTTCGCAAAATAATTTTTTTTTATGTCATTTTGCAAAATGACTTTCTTTTAATGCAATTGGCAAAATAAACATTTTTTTGTCACTTGCAAAGTCGTTTTCTTTAGATAATAATTTGCAAAGTAGCCTTCCCAACACACTCAACACCCTATTGAACACACTTGACACCTTGTTAAGGAACGTTCCTTTACATAAATTATTTTTTTTAAAATGCCATTTTACAAAGTGACATCAAAGAAATGGTATATTTTCACCAATTATTTTATTTGGTAAGATTAAAGTAAAAATTGTATCTAAACAAGCATAACCGTAAAATTTTAAATTTTTTGCTCCTGCAAATCAAATTTAAACTTTGAGATAATAGCTGAGAAGAAAATTAATTAATCAGCAGTAAGGACTCCAACTGATAGAACATCTATTTAAAAACTATGCCTTTCATAAGTGTAAAATTGTACTTAAACAGGATGTAGCTTACTTGCTTGATTCGCTGTGGTCCCCAGCTCGAAGAAGACCATCTAGATTGGCAGAATCCCTCTGCATACAAGCTATCATTGATGAACCCTCTACAGAAATCAAAACAACCAAACTTAAATAAGACATTAAATGTTGTTTACTCAGCATGTTTGTGAGGGTTAGAACTTCATGTATGCCATTGTGTCAATTACAGAATGACACTGCTATATAAAGTGTCTCATTAGAAATCTATTGGACAGAGATATTTACATATTACTAAGTATTCAATAACACTATTTCCAAAAATACCCCCAGCTCTTTAGCAAGAAAGGAGTAAGGTGGAAGACCCAAGTTAAGTATATGGGAGTGGTTTTTAGGGTATTATGGCTACACAGTGATAAGAATTTTGTACACATTCCTTACTCGGCCTCTGCCTAGTTACTAGATAGGAGTTTTTTATTGTTTAGCTTGTGTAGATGGGTTTTGACATTTTTCCTTGTATTTTTATATGGAAGTGGAGAATTTTCAGTAACATACTCAGCCCAATTTGGTCACCACTCCCACAGGGCTGTAGTTTCAATGTTGAGTTAAATTTATCCCGCTCATACAAATAGTAAGTGATAACTAAAAGGCACCAGGGCAGTCCATTACGTTCAATGCATGATCAGAGCTCCAATAACTAGGATAATTTATAGATTGTTCATCGTATTCATACAAATGAAATTGT
Source organism: Humulus lupulus (assembly GCF_963169125.1). Lineage (NCBI taxonomy): Eukaryota > Viridiplantae > Streptophyta > Magnoliopsida > Rosales > Cannabaceae > Humulus > Humulus lupulus. The sequence continues at coordinate 218,815,887 of NC_084798.1, forward strand.
TTTAACTTTCTAAGAGAAGTGACTAATGGAAAAAATAAAGCATAATGATATTCTTAGATTTTAGAAATGCACCTGCACTTGTAGTCATTAATCACTTCATCCACAATCTCTGGAGAGAATTTCTTCCCACATAATTTTTTCCTTAGTTCAACTGCGGTGAAAGCCCTGTATTTCAAATCAAAAGATTCTAGAATATATCAAACCATAAAAGAATATAAAAGATGATCAAATGGAAGAAAATATCCAAAATAATTGAAATGCAAATTTGATTTAAACCAGCAACATAATAACCAAGTCAAATTAACAATCTTAAATAAAAAAAAATCAGGAAAAATTTATTTCCATCATAGACAGTAACTTAATGATGCATTACCTCATTGCTAGTAGCTTTACAACCATTTTCTCAGCATCGAACTTAGTTCTATTTGTCTGAGGTAAATTATCCTGATCAGAACTCTTTTCTCGATCGATAAACAACTCTTCATAAACCTCCTCAGGTTCTTCCACGACATTATCTACTTACAAACAAAAACCAACAATGAATCTAGTTGCATTGACATGTTATAAAGCTGCTGCTGCTGCATTTACACTCAAGCATTCTACATCATTGCCAAAATGAATACTATACATCACAAACATCATCACCACAAGTAAAAATGATGTGTTCAGCCTCACCTGTTATCACTTTCAGCAACAATAGACCAAAAATGCAGTAACAGAGAGGAAAGTGAGTTATTATTGAAAGGAAAATTGAAATGAAATTCAACAAGTACCACTGGTATTATGCAGTGAACAACACTCAGCTCATGCATACCTCACTCCCATACACTGCAATTACCAAACTACCCACCCTTTACAATTACCATGCTCCCCTGACCACTTGGTCCCTTACCTCTCCTAGCATATGTGAAGCGTACTAATAAGGGCCTAACAAAAAACTCTAGTATTCTTCTAATATACAAAGCACTTGCCATAAAAAGTTCATACCTTGTTCAAACTCATTAGGCAATAACTTAAAAGAGGGCATTGGATGATGTTCGAATCGTGGCTTCGAATCAAAATTGTTTCTTTTCTGCACACCATTCGCATTTCCATTTCCACTATGGTTCCTACTAACTACCACATTGTCAAATGGAATACTTGCTTCTGAAAATTCACAAAATTCCTTATTTTTGGCACCCTTCTTAATCTGCTCAGAACTCCCAATTTCATTAGTATTAGAAAATCTTTTAGGAATGTACCTAATAGGAACTGAGGAATTGTAATCTCTACTCTTCAAGCATGTGATTGCACTATTATTCTTAACCCTGAAAAAAAAGTAAACATATTCAAATATATTATACTGAGTTACACTCTCTATTGATCAGTAAGCCATAGCAAACACAAATTTGGCTCCCTAATAAAAGCTGAACCTTTGAAACTTCATGCTCTTGTTTTACATTTAAATCAAAAGATGAAGACTTTAAGATGGTAAACTAAAAGGGGTTCGAAATCGTACCAGGGAATGAGAAAAGCTCGACAGTGAACGTGAAATTGGGTTTTGAAGCCAATAGATCCTACTGAAATCGTCATTTCCCCCAACTCGATTCTTAATTTCCAAATTCAGAATAATAGAACAAACCCTCCAACGGAAATAAAAAATGTAAAACCCTAATTTTACAACTGCGTACTTGGTCGTTAGATGTTGGTTAACGGCAACACTACCGACGACAATGGTTGTCAAAACGACATTCACTTCGAAAACGACATAGTTCCTTTTTCATTTGTATAATAACCACATAAAACTTACATAAAAGAGAAAGAAAAAAAAACCATATTTATTGTCTTTAGTAGGAGTGCACACAGTTTGAATTTTCGGGTTTCGAGTACCTCGGGTTCGGGTTTCAAGTGGAGAAAAGTGGTACTGAATCCGGTCTGAATTTTTCGGGTTTTTGTTCAAATTCGGGTTTCAGGTTTGGTCGAGTCGGATGGGGTTGGGTTTCGGATTGGGCGGGAATAATTGGGCTTTGGGCCGAAAATGGGCATTGGTGCAAATTTTTCAAAAATATAATTTTTTTACTTTCAAAAATACCAAAAAAAATAAAAATTCATAAATTTTAATGTTATTTGAGTTTTGGGTCTAAACCCAAACCCGTGACATCGAACATTCAAAACCCGAACCCGACTCGAGTCATCTCGGGTTCGGAGTGGATTTAACTCAACACATTTTGAAGCTTGAGTTTATTAGGGGGGGATTATATTTATATTTATCATCTTTTAAAAAAAAACATTGAAAATTAAATATTAATTTTTAAATTCATTCCAAAATAGTGTTTGAATTTATTTTTTAATAAATTAATTTTTGCAAAGACCTAAATATTGTTACTTTAATAATTTATAATTACAATATTAATACATATGTACATACTACAACAAAGCTTAAATTCAACATAGTTAAACCAAAACTAATTATCTAAATAAAAATATCAAAACTAAAATGTAATGTATATAATTGGTTTAAATATAGTATACAGTACTTTGGATTATTAATAAAAATCTTCACTTTAATTTTTCTTCTTGTAATATAATAATGAGAAGGGTATGAAATCAAGTAATAGATCAAATATTATTAATAAAAGACAATTTAACCTTCTAATATTACCTATAATAAGCAAAGTTCAAACCTAAGAAAAGGAAAGAAATTAAAAATATATATTTAATTAATTATTTTATATTTTTAATGCTGTAACTAGTAATTGTTTATATATATAATGCATGTACGTATCAATAATTAACTAAATCAAATTGCTTAAAAACATAATATTAGAGATGATTTAGTAATTTATTATTTAATAGATAACTGAATACAAATAAGAAAATAAAAATAAGTAGCATAATATAATTACAAAACTATCTCCATGAAATAATAATAATAAGCATTCTATTTCTTATTTTTCTTCTTCTTCTTCTCTTCGCCTTTCTTCTTGTCTTTGTCTTTCTTGTTCTTCTTGTTATCACCGGCGTCACTTGAAGAAGATGGCGGCGTCGGTTGCTCGATATATTCTGAAAAAGTATATTCATGAGAAGTATATCCTGGAGGCGGGTACATCTAAATAAAAAAAATATTTTAAGTAAATATTTGGTTAATATCTTCTAAAAATACAAAATTAACACATAATAATTAATTAATCAAACAAAATCCAAAATATAAGATAAAAAACATATAATAATTAGGTTTTTCTTTTGTATATTTTTGGAATTAAAATTTAGTTATAATGCATATATATATAAATATATATACATTATATATTATATTGTATGTATAACAATATATATAGATATATGCATATATATATATATATATTTACTTACATTGTTCCTCATATTGAACTCATCCTTATTATCATTAGTTAGCCAATTCCACCACTTGTTAGCCAATTGGGTCGCCGGATCATCATTATCTGCCATCTTCAACAAAACTTATACACAAAACAAAACTATTATCTTTTTTTTCTTCTCTAAAACTATATATACACATATATATATATATATGTGTATATATATACAGTTTATTAAATCTATTAACGAGAAAATGTTTTTGGGAAACTTCTTTTTTTTTCTTTTTTGGTAAACTTTCTTTCGTTGAATGTACTTATTGTTTTAATTTCTGAAACTTTTATTTCCTTAAAATATTATATATATATATATATTTAAATATGTAGTGTTACATACAATTACAAAAATTCTATTTTAGTAACTATATCATGCATTCGAATTGATTTGATTAATGAACTCCCCTAATAATTAAACATTACTTAATGAAAATGCATAAAAAATATTATAATTGTAATAAATTTCAGGAAGCTACTCGAGTTGTTTTTTTTTTTTTCTTTTTTGGCAAATTTACATATTAATACAACATGTATTAATTATCATATAGTATATCAGATTTTATAAAACAATAATTAATTATACCCATTTTTTCTTTGATTGTAAATAATATTATATATATATATATAAAACTTACATTTCTTTTTGTCGGTGTAAAAATTACATTTAATATTTAGTTAAAAAATCCATTGCATTTGCATTTTATGTGTTTTATTATTTACTCTTTTATTTTTCGAAATGTTATAAAATTTAAAAAAATTTCGTATCATGATATATGCTGTAACGATTTCAGTCAATTAATAATCAATACATTTTTTGATATAAAAAAAATCAACTTTCTTTCTTTAATTAGTTTTTATTAGACACTGATCATTAATTAACTTATGAAAAGAAGAAGTTTCCCTAAAAAAATTCTGATTAATAGATTTATTAATAATAATAATATGGTACATGTGTATGTATAGCTATATATATAGAGAAGGATAGAAGAGTTGTGAGTATAATTTTTATAATTTGATTTTATTGAGTTTTTTATATTATTATTGTTTCTTTTGGTGTTCTTTCAAAGAAAAATTAATTGTTAAGCATGTCAAATAGCAAATTCTGGGAGAAATTTGAGAAATATCACTGGGATAGAAAAAACCCAAGTGTTGTGGTAAGTAATAATACTAATATTAATATATATATATATATATATGTTAATTATATTATTATCAGTATTATTACATAATATTCTCTTTTCTTTGTATATATTTATAATATATATAAATATATATACATGCATGTTATAATTTATTTTTATCTTATATTAGTTTTTATTTTATTGGTATATTATTGTTCAATAGATAATAATACTATATATTTATAATTTTTTTTTCTACTTTTAAATCTTTTATTATTTTTTCAATTAATAAAAAAAATATTAATTTATTATTTACTTGAATAATATTGTGGTTTTTTCAGACTACATATCGATCTCAATCTTCTTCAAGCCAGGATGAAGAGAAGAAAGAAAAAGGAATCGAAATAGGCAAAGAGAAGAAGAAGAATAATAATGAGAAAGTCAACCAAAAAGGCAAAGCCAAAGCCAAAGACAATATATAGCATGAAATAATAATTATAATATTAATCATAATTATAATAATGATTTACTGAATCGAATCTAGCATGAATTAATAATAATTAAGGTACTTATTTTCTTGTTTATGTATTTCATTATTCAGACTTTATCTAATAAAATAATTATGTTTTTAAGCAATCTATTGCATCAATATTTTTTTTCTTCATTTTATTAAGTTAATTATTAATTTCTACACAATATATATTTATATTTATGTACATATACATTTATTGTATGTATAAACAACAACAAAATATATAACACAATGAAGGAAATTAACTTAAAGGATGTAAAAAAGGACATAAAACACAATAAATTATTTGCGATAAGGATGAAAATAATTTAAAAAATTTTAAATAATTAAATTCTATATTTTTCTTTCGCTTTCTTATTATTTCTCAAAATAATTTTTAAAAATAAATATAAAAATACAACATTTTAAAAACATTAGTTATATTTATATAATATTGATACAAATTTAATAAATATAATTTATAAATAAAACTAAACAAACATATAAGTATCTAGCATAAATAAAAGTGATTATTAAAATTAACTACTCAAACACATAAAAATCTCACTGTGTTTATTGTATTGTCTTCAACTATAATTGTTTAAATTGCTCTTGTTTAGTTGACAAAAATCTGACTATATACCTTATAAAATGTTGTAATATATTTATAAATATATATTTATTTACAAAAACTTTAAAAAGTCTCTTTTTCTATAAGTAAATTAAAAAATCATACTGAATGTAAAAACCAATAACATTTAAAACAAAAATCAAAACTAACATAGCATATGTATTATATTACTACAACAATTTTAATTGTTGACATAAACTAGAACTGGATTTACATAAATATATATAATATACATGATACATTCGTAGATAAAGTTACTCAACTTTCCAAGCATATAAAAAATGGCAAAAGTCAGAGGTGTTTTTAGGTGAGTCAACAACATGATCATGTTTAGTTCCATTACAGCAAAAATCACTAAAATTTCTTGAATCAAAATCAGTGGCATTGGCTTCTTCTTCCAATGTGCCAAGCTTGAAAATGAACAAGCCAATTCCATGGCCAGATTCAGGGCTACTAAACAACCAATCATGAACATCCCAAAATATCTCCATTGGCACATTGTTCACCATTATAGTCTCATTCCCTCTAAACCTCCAATTAAGGTTCATAATCCGAATCACAACCGTCCCCTCGATGCTAATCCACATCTCGGGATCACCAGGCCCTGAAAGAGAGTTCTCGATAACAATGTCATGTTCTCCTCTTTTGCTTCCATAGTTCAACATAGCTTTAGTGCAAAACAATCTCTTGCCACAAACATTCTCTTTCTTGTGAAGCAAGGTAGCTTCATCCGAACAAGGCCTCGACCTTGTTCTCTTGTATGCATCACTCTTCAAGTCACCAACCAACAACACCGCCTCCTCACCATGCACCAAGGCAACATAGTAATCCGAGCATGGTTCGGATGAGGAGGAGGTGGAGCTGGTGCTGGAGAATTTCGCCTGGCGAAAATCCCAGAAGATATCTACGCGTGTTCCTTCAACTATGTCAAAGGATTTTAGGCCTTTCTTACCCCAACACTGTGTGTTTTTCAAATCAATCTTACATGTATAATAGTTTTCTTTTGAAGGCTTGTCTATTGTTATGGTAAGGTCATGGTTTGTGAGCCTTTTGCACCATGTCAAGTACACATTGCATAGTATTTTCGCCAATTTCGCTTGGTAGACAAAGGTGGTAGCACTCTGAGGCACCAGTTTGTGCATTGGAATGAGGCTGCAAATGTGGCTATGAGATTGGTCTTGCATTTTTTGTGGGGCGAGACCTTGTTAAAACATCTCAAGAGCAAAACTCGGTGGGAAAAAGCTCAAGAAAGGAAAAAGAGTACCGCGCAAAACTTCATTAATCAGAGAAGTCGACCAATATAACACTAGAAATTTAAGAACACAAATACTCCTAACAATACATTAAGATGTAGTAATTTTTTCTCAGAAATCAACAACTCTTTGAAACTCAAGATTTTAAGCCACATCATGAGCTGAATGGAGAGAAAAGTTTGATTTTTATTTTTTATTTTTACCTTATTTGAAAAAAATGGTTGAAGCTGACCATGTCCCACCACCCACCAAGATATATGAAAAATCAAATCTAAATCAATAAGGTAAATATCACAAATTGCAGGTTGAAAAACCTGCAAAAAGAGAGAACAGAGTGAAAATGTCAAGCCATTTTGGTGGAAATGGCACAAAAAGATGGATGCTTTGAGAACTTTGTGTCTTATAATAGGTTGTAAATGAAGTGTTTTTAGCTATCTCTAATTTTTATTTTTATTTTCTATAAATAGTTTATTGTTTCTGTTCTTTGAAATTAATAAGTTAAAAGCATTGATGGTTAGCTTATTACAAAAATAGCCTGCTATTAATTGAGGCTTATTTTGGTTCAAACAACACATCATAATTGGCCTTTTTCCTAATTTTCGTTTAGATTTTGAACAAACGGCTTTTCAAAGATCAACACCAACTGTTGGGATTTAATGTACAAAACAATAGATTGTACAATTTAAATTATTTTTTGACTTGGTCATTATAACAAACCAAAAAGGCTTAAACACAAGCCAATTATACTTTTTTTATTTTTGTAAAACTAAATCTCCATACTAATAAAGAAATAGTTCCCATTATACATAATTGAGCCAGAAAATTTGATCAAACAACAGCCAATTTCTATTAAAGGTGATAATAATAAGTTATTTTTAATTCAAATAAATAATTAATATCTTAATTAGATGGGTTTATACTTTTTTAGACCCTGTATTTTGTCTTATTACCTGTTTAGACCTTGTGTTTTGACAAATGACTTTTTGGATTCTATGTTTTCTAAAATAGTTCAAATAGACCCCTAAACCCGATTTTGATCAAAGTTTTTTAACTAAAATGACAAATAACTCATCAAACTAACAACTTAGAATAAAAATATAATCATTCTGCCTAATAACTGTGTTATTATACTCAGTTTTTTGTTCATCAAAATCAGGTTTAGGGGCATATTTGAACCATTTTATAAAATACAGATTTCAAAACATAATTTGTCAAAACACAAATAATGAATCAAAACAAATAGTCTAAAAAGGTATAAACCCTAATTAGATTGTGTTTATATTAAGTCTTGAGTTTGTTAAGAGTGACACCTATGCTCATACAAATTTGTATCTTATTAATAGGCATTTGCCATTTAGTTATTATTACTTTATTTAATTTAACCAAAATTAAGTCTAATTTATTAAAAATAATTTATCAATATTATTTAATTTAACCAACAAAACCAACCCCATAAACACAATTACTGTACTTAGTAGTTTTGCTATACAAAAAGAGTGGTACCATACCAGAAAATACATAGATAATTTGGAGTTGCTTTTACAGTGAAAATTGTCCTATATATATTTATGTATAACATGAAAATATTAATGAAAAATCACCTCAACAAGACTCTTGATCCGCATGAAAATGTATTCAGCTCATCAGAATAACCAGCATAAAATTCACTATACACAAAGAAACAAAACCAATAAACATCTTCAGTTCATTGTGGTATTTTTCAATAACTTCCTCCTCAAGGCAACATAAAAAACTTTCCGCGAGGCGTAGAGCGGCTCCTTCGAAATTCAGACATGGTACTTATGTTGCTGCTCTCCTTCGGATTACGAGTCGCGCCATATGGTAACTTGTTTTCGACTGCAGGCACTAGTCCTCTGCATAACATTTTAAGAATGAGCATTTGCAAAAATACCAATCTTTATATTCCAACCAAGAAAAAGTACCAATGAGAGAGTACTGTGTTTTCTTTACCTTGGTTCATGATTTTGTAAGTGCCTTGAGAGGTTCTTCCGAGGCTTTTTCATCTCCAAAACACTATGCAGAGGTGAACCAGCATGAAAATGCTCATTTTCTGGCTCAGAAAAGTCACTCTTGTGAGTCTCCTCCTCTATCTTATCGCTGCCACTGATATCCAAGTCAGAAAACAAAGCTGTCACAGCCTCAGGCTTATGAAATCTGGTTGGGATTAGCTGCTGATGATGCTGCTTTGCCTTGGCAGTCTTAACCTCAGGCTTGCTTTTTCTAATCCCACCTTGCCTAATGTTGAGAGCTTGTTTGTATTGCTCATGATCTTCATGTTCTTGTTGTACTTTCTTGGAACTCAACTTCTGGAAGGAGTACAAAGCTTCAGAAATGTAATCTTGTCTTGTTGTGTCTGGTGAACTTTGGTATGTTCTTGAGTAGCTATCAAATGATGAGATATTTGTTGGTGTTGTCAAAAGCGACTTGTTAACCGGTACTCTTGAGTTGTTATCATTTGATTGAATCACTGGTGCCATTGTTGCAGGAGACTTGTTAACAGGAACTCTAGCTGGAAATGGTACTCTTGCAATTGGTTGGTTTTCGATTGTGTCTGGCTTAACTCGGCTTCTGATAACTGATCCTCTTTCTGTAGATATGGATCTTCTAACAGGAGGAGATGGTGATCTTTGCTTTCCAATGCTTGTTACTCTTTCTTCACCTAAGTATGTCATCTTTGTTACACTCTCCTTTTCTGTGAATCCGAGTGGGAACCTTGATCGCCTTTGCTTACCCGAAGAACAACTTCTAGCCTGAGAGTTAAAGTTGCCTAAAAGCTAAATAGAAAGTTCAATATTCCAATAAGATTCAACATGAAAATGGTTCTATTATAGCACTTACCTCAGAAATCTTAGTGTCATCAAAGGGTCTCTGAGAGCTTTCAGGCTTCACATTAGTATTGTTGAGGCCATATCTAGGAAGACGAAAAGGTGAAACGGTTCTTGCTTTTTGGGATTCTATGACGGTTTTCATAGTCCCGGCTTTGTACTGTTCTAGCTCAGCTTCCTTTCTCTCCAATGCTTGTTTAAGGCTTGATACCTGTATGAATACATATTTAGTCAATGATTTCTTACTAGAAAAACAAGAATTTAGGAAGAGAATGCCATTAAGAAGTGAACCTCATCTTTCAATTCTTTGATTTCGCCAGTTTCTTTGTTCGATTTAGCTGCTCCAAGTTCTATACAAGCAACCCTCTCAGCAAACTTAAGTGTACTAATTGTTTCCCCAAGAGCATTAACTTCAGGATTTATGTGTACAAACATCAATGTCTTTGCATGCCCACCTAGCAATAACAACAATGTTATTAGGAAAAAAAAGCAAGATTGTAATAAATATAAGAGAAAAAGAAAGTTGGAGAGTTATGCTATCAGAACCCAATAGCTCAAACAAATAGTTTGCCAAAAAAACCACAAGAATCTGATTCAAAATATGTCGTGTTAACTCCATTAATTTCCAATTGGTTTTGAATTGGAACCTCGTCGAAATTAATAGATTCTATATATTACCTAGAGAGTCTTGAAGCACTTGAGTAAGCTTGCTGTTTCTATAAGGGATATGTGTACTCTTTTGTGCAAGGGCAGAAATAACATCTCCAAGTGCAGAAAGTGATCTGTTTATGTATTGAGCTTCCTTTAGTCTCTCACCAACTGCCTCAGACTTATCCACTCTCTCACTCCCAGCCAGATCCACAAGATGGAGGCAACCCCTTAGAATGGAACCAGAAACCAACTCTTTTCCTTGGACATGAACTGTTAAAATACTTTTTTTTTTACACAATAGAAAAATCCAAATATCAAACTAGTTAGAATACTTTTGACACAATAGAAAAACATCAAAATAGTTAGAATGAAGAAACTCTCTCCACCTATGAGAACGGCTGCTCCTCTCGTTTAGAGCAGTGGCGCCAACTGCACGATTCCTTTGGCCAATTCTCATTAGATCAAGAACATCTTGAGTACAAGTGACTGGAACTAAACAAGCATCTGGTACATTAAGGCCATTCAACTGAGAGTTGTTTCTTATATCTAATGTTCTGAGTTATTAAGGAAATAACAAAAGGTGTTGAAAAATAAGTCATTATGACAAAAAATGAAAAAGAAAAAATCATAAGAGAAAGTAATATCATCAAAGGATATCTTCTGTTGGAGCCATCAATGACTAGTAAGTCTCTCACTTGTTCATTGTATATCTCTATCATTTGAACAGCAACTTCATATCTTACAAATTGCAATCTTTCCTTTGAGATTTCGAACAAGTCTTGTAGCGCTCGGTAGTTGACTCCCCATGTTTTATCGGTTGTTAAATCAGGACCGCTCTGTCATACATTGCAGATAACTAGTCAAGTTTGCAAGCATCATATCATAAACTGGTTATGACTTATTATAACAAGTCTAGGCTAGCATTACCATTGTGTAAGTCTTGCCCGAACCGGTCTGTCCATAAGCAAAGATGCAGACATTGTAACCATCTAAGACAGACCTCACTAGTGGTTGAGTGTCGACATATATTTGCTCTGCATAATAGTATAATAATAGATATGTCATCAAAATTTGATATGAAAATTCATAAGAAGAAATCAAGTGATGCATACCTTGTGTCACATTTGTTCCAAAGACTTTGTTAAATGTAAATATTCTTCTTGAATCTTTGCCTTGCTTTAGTGGATTGACAATCATGATGTTTCCATTTTCTCCAATATAATCAACCGTAGTCTGCACGCTTGATTGCCCCGGTAAGAAAGGCCTTACTCTACAATACACTCTAATCGTTCCTGTGGAAAATAGAATTATGAATCAAACTCAAATCTACACTAAGAAAAATATTGAAGATAATAGAGCTCAAGAAGAAAAAAAATCACCTTTAAGGTCTTGAACTTGATTGTACAGATGACGATTTTCTTCAAGTACTTTTTGGTATGAATTAGAGGCCAATTCAAGGTGTTTAACATGATACACTAAAAAAAATTGAAGTTATAAGTGTTACATTCCTTGTAAAAAGATAATGTTAGTTACATAAAAAATAAATTTATTCTTACCAAGCCTTCTAAGGTCATCTTCCCATTGTGAATGTATATGATTGATTTCAACTTTTGTCTCTTGGAAAGATGATTTTAGCTCCTAAAATAGACGATATGGAGATGAACCATTACAAAATTATAACATCTGATATGACAGTTTCATATATTGAAGTTGGCATGTAATGTTATGTAAAATGCTCCACAAAAAAATTGCATAATCATTACCAGAAGCTGTTTTTGACTCATGTTGATCGCCTCATCGTGATCAGACGAGTGGCTGACTATATGTTGAACAATCTCACGCTTTCCGCCACAGATACAGAATGTGGACAAATCATTTGAAACCAAACTAGTTCTTTGGCTGAGATATCGCGAAATGGTTTCTAAAAATTCAGATGTAGAGCAATTACCAAGTTCATCCTTCAATATTTTCTTCAAAAATAATCCAAGCTGTGGAATAAGAACATCAAAGAGAAAATCATGAAGTACTTGCAATGAAGTTTCTTTAATGAATCAATGTACATTTGCATTGTAACTCAGAAGAGAAAATGTTATGATTACCTGAGTTCCTTGAGAGACAAGTAATGTTGAGAAATCCTTGACTACCTTACTGAGCAAAGTGTCTATAACCTGAAAAATTCCAACCAAATATATCAAAGTTAGAGGCTAAAACTGAAACCTTGAGCTTAACAACAAATTGGCTTACATTAACATGATCAAATTAAGGTAAGAGTCTTACCTACCATTGCATTAAAAGGCAATTCTTCTAATCCATTACTCTCTTGAAGATAAGCTTGCAGAAGTCCAAGTCCAAAACGGTCAAAAAGGAAAGTCAAAACATTGGCAATTCTTGATTCCTCAACAGAGACCTCATTGGAAAGATGGATGAATTCTAGCAGCTGTTCAAATTGCGAGGATTCGGATTCATCCAATGAGTCATCTGTGCTCTCACTGCCAATCAAGGAAGATGGAGATTCCTTTGGACATGATGTGATCCTTACTGTCCCTCCATACCTCCACACTCCAATTCCACCAGCTTGCTTCCATTCATAATACCCTTTTAGGCAGAGAATGCAGTCCACAACTTTACTCGACGATCCTCCCTAGAAATTTACAAGTTTCTCAGGTTCATGAGCAAGAAAATACACTGCATACTCACTGAGTGGGAGAGAATTTGTGAACAGAAATGATGAGCCATAACATGTCTCATGATGGTTGATTAGTAGTAAGTTAAGAAGGAATGATGTTTCACCTTTTCCAAATCAGATGCTTCGAAAGTCAAGAGCTTCATGTTCTTAACAGCCTCAACAAAGTTCCTCATGTTCTCAAAGTACTGAATTGCAGATTGTGCTGCTGCTTCTGCTGACTGTATTGGTATTATTGGATTCTCCACCACCTTTCAAAAGTTGTAAATGAGCAACAAACAAAGGAAAAAATAAAAGAGAAACCAATATCATAAGTGAAACGGCTAACCTTTAGAACAGCACCAGGGTTGACTTTGTTGAGGACATTGCAGAGAATGAGGCCATTGCGGAGTGAGAGGCAGAACTCTTCTTCTGATGGCTCTTTGGAGAGTGTTTCCGAGGCACCATAGTCCATCTGACGAAGCCATTGTGCTGCTTGGTACCTCCTTGAAGCTGAAAACAAAGTTCACATACAGTTTTCAGTTACTATAAAAATACACACCAAAAAAGGACATAATGATTGAAATTGTGTACTCAAAGCTTTCCCAGTACTTAACACTGTCTTGCATAGAGGAGGTAAAAGTAAACCTTCAAAGACACTGATTATAAATAGTTCTCTAGCATATGAAATCGGTTGAAAACTCTACACCTAAAGATGCTGACTTCTAGCCTTCTAGTACTCGTTTAGCAAGCCAAATTGTATTATTCAAACTCATTGGTAGAAGAAAGAGTATCATAGCAAATACCATTTAACCTTAAATAGATAACTATCAACTCTATTAAGATGAAAGTATGAGAACTCAGCCCTGCTTTATCGAGGTGAGCATTACATAACTATCATTATTAGCTTTCTTCATTTAATATAAAACTGTATTTTAATACATGATTTTTTTTGCTCATTCTACTTCTTCATGAACTGAAGTTTAACGAAATTATACGCCATAGAAGAATTCTACTATCATTTCAACTGGTTCCTAATTAATCTGAATTAGAAATTTAGTACTATAGTTCTGAGAGATGGAAATTAAGAGCTAGAGAGACTAAAACCAAAATTCAGGAACAAGGGAAAACTGAGCAAAACTGGGGAATGCAATCTTCAATCTGAGAATCAAGTACACCTTGCTAATTTTTACTTTCTCACCATAAAATGTTATGATTCAATTGTTGAATTATATCCATTTCAACTTTTGAAGTGGCATTAAATCATCAAAAACTAGAAAATAGCCTTAAAACCCCACTAATGTCTGAGACACCCAAAGGACTAAATCTAAACTTTTCCAGCCACATGTAAGTGGGACAAAAGGAATGTTTCTAAGCCAATGCAGCAGCAATGTCTCAAAATGGGCCATTTCACATCTCTTAAATGTCTAATAATTTGCATTCTGGGTAGCTCAAACAAGCTATTATTTATTACATGTTTTCAGCTGTCAAACCATGCCTTATGTCAAACTCTCTTAAAAAGAGGTTTATAACTTTCCATTTTGTTTGGTGGGGGAAAACACTTTCATAATTGTCTTTTATTGAATATCAATATATATACACTTATACCATTAATAGTTTTACATATATAAATTTTTTGGCTGCATGAAATAAAAAGATTCAGGTTCTCAAATGGTAGACATAATCATAACCATCTAAGCCTAAAAAATGTATTTATAACCCACCACAAAAAGAAAAAGAAAAAGAAAAAAAGGAATACTAATAGAGGTAGGTCTAACCACATTGTTACATGTTTCCTTTGCAATAAACTACAATTTTTGTTTATTTTAACAATATAAATTAGATGGGGTCAATCTGGACCCACCACTACCAACATTTAAGAGGTCTACATAATCATAAAAAGAGAAAATCAAGACTAGTATATTGGCAAAAATTCAAAACAGCATACTTCTTAATCATGACAATAGCCTAAACAGTTCTCTCGAAGATACCAAATAACATTAATAATAAAAAACAAAAGTTTGAATTGTAATATTACTTGAAAAAAGAAAAAGAGAGAGTCATATGGAGAAGTGTTTGTTGGTACCTGCTTCTTCTGCTTTTCTTTGAGCCAATTCATAGTCATTGATGATCTCCTCAGTGTATGCATATGAGGTGTCATTGTTAGAGATTGGACCCTTTAGCCCTCTCAAGTTTTTACATGGAGAAGTGAAGAGTGAACTTGAGTTACTACTCTCTTGTGGCATTATTGTCAATTCTTCTTCTTCTTCTTCTTCTTCACTCTACCAAAAAAATATGGCATTTTAGAAAAAACAAACAAAAACCCAACAAAATCCACTAAGAACCAAAGTCAAGGAAATAAAAAAGAAAGAAAATTTATCAAAGCTTGACACTGCTACAAATGTTTGGAGCCAAAGAGCTTAAACTAAAAACAAAACAAAAAAAAACTCATAAAGCTTAGAGTTGCTTTCTTTAGTGCAATTTGGCTCTTTTCTTCTTCTTCTTCTTTATCAAAATTCAAAGAAATTAAGAAGAAAGAAAATGTAGCAAGATTGATGGGAAAGTGAAAGTGAAAGAAAACACTACAATTGTTTGGAGCCAAAGAGCTAAAACTAAGAAGAAAGAAAGAAAGAAAGAAAGACTCATGAAGCTTTATGAGTTTACCTTTGAAGGGTTTTGATGTAAACTTTAGATCTGATCTGCCAAAATGGAAGAAGAAGAAGAAGAAGAAGAAGGTGATGAAGTAAGATTCTTGTGAAGTTTATGAATGAGCATTCAAAAGCTAGTGAAAACTCAATAAATGCACCATGGAGAAAGAGTATGAGAGAGAGTTAAATATTCTAAGAAACTTGAAATGGCAACCTTGGTTTTTTTTTTTTTTCTTTCTCAAAGACTAGAAATAAGTATGCAAAAAAAGCCAAAGCCAAGTGTCACACTCACATGTTTTGAGTAAATAGAAAGAATGGTAGACAGTACTATGGTTTGGTTTGGCTATTATGTTATGGTATTGAAAATGTGCTTTGACTTAGAATTCTCTATCCCCTCCAAGTGGTTAGGCATGGAAGACCAATAATGTCATGACACGTGGAGGAGTCTTTTGTGGGACCCTTTTTGTTTGAGTGGCAGGATCAGGCATGCCCATCCATGCTTTTGAAAAAAGATTTGATCTTTAGACTGCACGGTTGACCCCCACCCCCCAACCCCTATTCAAATTTTTTATGGCCGTTGATGGGCTTTGTCTCATCAAGATTGTGATAAATTTGGTCCGTCCATTTGGTTACTTGATTGATTGACTTTCCCATTGGCTAATGTATCACTTAACTATACTGATCAAACTAGTTTTGTTTTGCTAATCAATACCCTTTTGTTAGAGTAATATTCTCATCTTGGACACAATATTTTTATTTTTAGAAAGATTTTTTTTAGGCTCTCATGGAAAAATAACATATTTTTTAAAGTCATTTTGCACTCTAGTTTAGTTTTAATTATTTTTTGCAAAATGATCTCTCATAATTTAGACAGTTAGTTGAAGATTTTAGGCAGCTGGTCGAAAAATTTAGACAAGTGATCGAAAATTTAGAGAGCTAGTCGAAAATTTAGACAGCTGGTCAAAAATTTTAGATAGTTGGTCGAAAAATTTAGACAGATGTCATTTTGCAAAAAATTATCAAAAGTAAGCCAGAATACAAAAATATTTAAAAAAAAAAAGATTATTTACACATATTTCTCTTTTTTATATTATTATTATTATTGAAAGAGTTTTAGAAAGATTTTACTAAGCTATATAACATATCTCTCTCTTTTTTTTTAATCAAATATATATTTCATGTATAAGTAATATTTGGTGAAGAAGAAGATTCTCATGAGAAAACTAAAGTACCTTTAGTGTCCCCATCAATTAAATATTTGTCAATCAACTTATTCTTATTATTTTTATTTGGTGGGGGCAGCATAGCATAAGCTTACTATATAATCTCAATGAAACACACAACATAACATGTAAAATGACCATTTTACCCTTATTTAGAAGAAGAAGAAAGTAAGGTGCTTTCAATATATCTAGTAGTGGTGGTTGGTTTTTCACACTCTTCATGAAATAAAGGCAAAAAAAAAAAAAGCAAAGTATACGTTATGGGATTCTTTTTATTTATTTTTTATTTTTTGAAATAAACAAGAGGCAAAGGAGTAAGAAAAAGAAGACCAAAGAGGACAAGTTTTCAAACGTTGGATCCCCAAAATTCAAATGATTACAAAGATGAAACCTTTTTTTCCATGCTCTTTTTTTATACATTCTGTAACCCATTTAATAGACCACTTAATGGAAGTTTTTTACTTTGTTTATTAGCTTTAATTTTGTTTTCTTTTGATTAGTTAAAAAAGCAATGAGGGGAAGGAGAAGACTTCATTTACAAGCATGTTAATGGGGTCAATAATCAAAGTTTTCATTTTACCATTTGACAGACTCTCTCTTTTTTTTTTCTTTCTTTTCTTTTTTCCAAGTTATTTTTGTCAAAAAAGATCTAAATAATAGTGCTAGTGTGGTAACACATATTGGTTGAGGTTGAGGGGCCTCAATTGCATATTTTTGGCGACATTTATGGAGCACTCAAAGGCACTTGATGCTGCACATCATAAGCAAGCACACACCAGTACTAAGTGCCATTCTCATTATGCTATGCTCATGCCCTACTTTAAATAAAGACAAATACTTTACAAACATGTTGTATATATGGCACAAAATGAAGTATTGTCCAATTGTGAAACAACAGTCATATTGTTCATAATTGTGATTATTGATTTTGATTGTGATGTGAGAGAGCTGCATGAGGATTTAAACATGTTGATGTAATAATCAAGTATGATTCCGAGCATAGATAGGTCAGGCCTGTGTCTAGTTCTCTCATTTAAAATTGCCTCAAAATTTAAAAAAAAAATACTATTTTATATATATTTTATAAATATCATTTTTTTCATTAGACGTCTTAAAATTTAGGTCGCAAGTCACACCCGTGGCAAAGGGTCAGGCCCCAAGACCTTCCCATGGCAATAGAGCCACGACACAATCTCATAGCTCCTGATTGCGTGCGACACATGCATATCTAATTCGTGCTGCCACCGCGCACGGTGGAGCTCCGTCGAGTACTCCTCCATCCTCTTTGCTTTATTTAAAAAAACGTTACAATATAAATGGTCTTGCATACTGTCTAGTATGGCAGATATTCTTCTCTATTTTTCTCAAATATACTTTGTTTTATTATATATATTTAGATCGTGTATCACCCTAAATAACGGTTAGTAATTGGTCCAAACATAACAACTAGGTCAAGTCGTGATCCGACCCGATTCAATCGCTAGTGGAGCGGATCGAATCTCAACCCGCCCCATTTTTTCCCCGATTATATCGAATCGTGGGTCGCCCCCTCAAATCGGGTCTTCAACCTACCCTGATCTGCTGGATTTTTTAGCCATCCCACCCTAAAATTGTCTATATGTTAAAGAAGTAATAAAATGGTCAATCAATGTTTTACATGAGTCAACCATTCGGCAGTCTCACACTCAAGAGCATATATATATATTTGCTAGATTTCTATGCAATATAACCACTCAACATTATGAGCATATTTTTTGTCCCTTTGAGGAATCCATGGTACATTGTTGATCACTAATACTTATGCCTTTGGATAAAAGGAGTATACAAGTACATATGTACGTGTGTACATATATTACACAAGTTGTAGTAAAAGTGTTCTAAAAAAGAGTTTTGCTAGTGTGAAACATAAACCCTAGAAGTAATTATTGTTGCTTTTTGATGGTGGTTGCATGAGAAAAATGATTGGGGTCCCCTATACATTATTGTGTTCTCTTTTTTTTAGTCAAAAGAGACATTTTTTAGTAAGTTCTTGGCTGGTTGAGGAGTATACTTTTATTAATAATTTTGCAAATATATATATATATATATATATGTTATATAATAGTATTAGATATATATAGAAGACTTATTAATGGTTATTATCCATAATAGATGAGTACTAACAATTATGATAATGTGGCAACATAGTGACTTAGTATAACAAGTCACCAATAGGTAAATATTTTTTTTCTACATTAATTTTGAATTTTTATATATAATGCTTAAATAAGATTTTTTTTAATTATTTAATTTAATAAATATGTGACTGCCATATAATCAGTTAGCTTTTCCAAAAATATAAAAAAAAAATCAAAATTTATTTTTAGAAATATTAATTAACAATTATAAATATGGATCATTAATTTTAATTTAATAGTACAACCTTAAAAATAGTTAATACTACTACATATGGGCACCTATATATATATATATATATATATGTTTGATATATTATTTGTTGTTATTAAATTTTAGATGGGGTCGAACTATTAATTTATTTATAGATTAGATTATATTTTAAGAAATATTACCAAATTTACAAGTGAATTTTTAAAAATAAAAAACTTGAAAGGCTTAATCTCTATTTGACGTTGTGCATATCTGATATATATATTTATATTTGTTTGGTATATATTTGATATCATAACACAGAATTGTAATTTTTAAAATAAAAAAATAAAAACTATATTTTAAATATATATATATATATATCTTTTCCAAATTTCCGAAGTGATGCCATGAGTCCATATCATATTTCAATAATTTTGTTCAGTCGTTTGTTTCTGTGAAAGCAATGGTCCATTTAATGATTTGCTTTGCTTTAATAACATGGGCTGGGTCTGTAGCCTCTGGGCTGGTTTTGATATTGGGCCACCAAAAAACACAGTAGGCCCACTTGATAGAATGTCTACTTGTCTCCCATGAACACTAAAGTGGGTCTTTGCATTGCCAATCTAATTACAAGTAACACATATTCTGATCACTCACCAATCCCAACCCAACAATACTTGGTATTTTTAAGGAATTTTTTCGTAAATACACATTATTTTTGTTTTTATTACATTTTTACCCTTCTTATTTTTTTTCTTAAAAAATACGCACTCAATTTTTCAAAAATACGACTTTCAAAGTTTTATAATTACAGAAATACGATTTTTAAGAAAAACAACTCACTGGACGAACTAAACATCAGAAGAAAAAAAACAACTTGAAAACAATACAAAAAAAAAGACAAAACTGCAAAAATATAAAAATTTTACTTAAAACCGTAAAATTGAAAAAGAAAATGTTTAACCGTAAAAATGTAATTTTTTAGCGAAAATTAATATTTTATGTAAAATCTCTATTTTTAAAGGTAACGACAATATGATCTGAATTGCCTAATCTAAGTAGTTAAACTATTAATTACAAGCAATTTTACAATATTATAGTGCTCAACACACATTAATAGGAGTGAGTCTCACATCATTAAAGTATATTATATGAGACCTATATTTGTGAGACTCTTAATACAAAATTATTATCATATAAGCTCTTTCCTTGTGGTGCCCTTTAGTATTTCCCTATTATATTTTTTCTCATTACTTTGAAGAGAACTTAAAATCGTGTAATATAAGAACTTCACCAAATGAATGCATTCCTTCATTTCATTTCATGTAATTTGTCTTGGAACATACAAGAATCAAAAGAAAGGGCAAAAGTAGTGAAAGTCAGGGTTTTAATCATAATTAATGGGGTTTCCAACCAACGAAAAACACTAGCTATATTTAGAAATTAAAATACATTTGAAAAATGAAAAGTTTACAATATTATATTTTCAAAATAAATACACGTTTTTCATCAGGTAACCCTTTCAAAAAAATTTAAAAATTAAATTTTTTTTTTTGAAATATTAATCAACAACTATATATGGATCATTGATCTTATTCCAACAGTTAACATTAAAGTAACCATCCATGGTGAGTAACCATTAAGAGTGCACACATATATATATGGAAGATTTCTCAATGGTTACTACCCATGAATGAGTACTAACAATTATTATGATGTAGCAACATAGTGACTTGTTATAACAAGTCACCAACAGGTAAATATTTTTTTTCTACATTAATTTCGAATTTAGTATTTTTTTTGTCATAATTAATGTTGTTTCCAACCAATGAAAGACACAATCAATATTTTAAAATTGACATGCATTTGAAAAATGAAAAATTTACAATATTAAATTTTCATAATAAATACACGTTTTTCATCAGGTAACCCTTTCAAAAAATTGAAAAAATCAAAATTTATTTTTAGAAATATTAATTAATAACTATAAATATGGATCATTGATCTTAATCAAATGATTAATATTAAAGTAATCATTCATGGGTAGTAACCATTAAAATTGCACCCATATATATATATATATATTTATATAGTATATAGATATATATTAGTTAGGTAGACAAGAATGACATTACAACTAATACCCCACCAGCCAGGGTAGCTGCAAAATCCCTTCTTCCTCTAATCTTATTTTCATTCAAACAAATGTCCTACACAAAGGGCCCTTTATCCTTTATATCTTTTGGGGGGCCCTTTTATCTGTTTTGTTGACATTATTTTCAAATACATTTGTGACAATTTACACACTAATAATCTAGTACATTCTTGATATATATATATATATATATATATATATATATATAATAACCACAACCCAAAATAGAGTCATCCATGTTTGTCCCATGACTTATCTTGCCCTAAAATAAGCAAGCTAGCTACCTGCATAGAGTATTATTATTATTATTATATAGTGTCCAACACAATTTGATGCCACACACGTATAAATGAAATTTAATTTTGAATCTCACATATTCTTATTTAATTGAATATTATTGTATGTCACATCAAATAGTATCGAGTACCATTAGTGTAAATGCTGCCCTATAATAATATTCAACTACACAACTTATATAACATAAGTTAAAATTGCATTTGGGAACTGTTAGAGAATAGAATCCCACATGGAAAGTATGTGGGATCATCATACCATTTATAAGAGCATGAGTTACTCCACTCATCACCAATTAGTTTTGAGATGGAACCTCATGCTTCTTACTATGCATCATTTTCCACATCCTAACAGGAACAAAAAGTGAATTTTTTGGTTGAGATATATTTCTTGTTAGTTTATTTTAGTTGTTTATGGGTTATTTGTTAATTCTATAATTTTATTAAAAGTAAGAATTTTGAGAAGTAATTTGTTAAAAGTTTTAAAGAAACTAATTGATAAATTTATAATTGGATTAGGAAATAAAATATAATAGATAATGAATAGTGGTACTTAAGATGGGAAGAAAGGTCTGAATAAAAATGAAATTGGGCAAATGACTTGGTTTATTTAGATTAAATTAGTTCATGATATGCTCTGACAGTATTTTTTTTTTCTCGATTTGACTTTTCAAACTTCTTGCATTTTTTTACATTATTAATATTTCATCACGAAAAAAACCACTCATTCTATAATCTCTGGCCGAAAAAAGAAACAAAATTATAATGTGACACTTGCGTAAACTGTTAATATTTCTCCCCAACTATTGACCTTTTTTACTTTTTTATTTTGAATAACTTTAAACTTGTGTCACGTCATAATTCTGTTCACTTTTTTGATAAAGCAAAACAAAAGTTTGTGTTTCTAATATTTGAAAATTTTCAAGATATTTACAATGCTAAACTATTAAAAAAAAAAAAAAAATAAAGGTAAGAAGAATCAATACTATACTTTTTATGGCAAAACATCGGGCGGGTTGGTCAGGTTCGGGTTAGGCGGGTTTGTGTTTGTCGGGTCTCAGGTGGAAAAAATTAGTACCGAACCCACCTGAAATGATATCAGATTAGATCAGGTTCGGATCGGGTTGGGTGGGGGAAGCTTGGGTTCAGGTGGGGAAGAAGTGTAACTGAACCCGACCGAAATAGGCTCGGGTGGGGTCGGGTTCGGGTGGGCCCAAGCCTTTTGTCAGAGTCGTGCCTGTGTGTTCGTGACCACTGCCTGCCCGAAACCTTTGCCTTACTGCCGTTGACAAAGAGCTGTCAGAACTGAGAGAGGGAGAAGGGGCGGTAGTGGGTTCTCAGAGAAGAGCAGAAGTGAGAGAGCGAGAAGGGGTGGTGCCGGTGGTGGACTGGTGGGGAGTAGGGACTAGGGAGGGAGTCGGTCGGGTCACGTGGGTGAGCGGTGGGGTGCAACTGGGTGGTGGTGACGCCGTGAGGGAGAGAAGAAGGAAGGGAAGAGAAAGAGAGACAGGAGGAAGAGAGGTTGAAAGGGTTGGGGACTTTTTTAGGGTTTATTTAGTTTAGTATTTTTTTAAAC
Organism: Humulus lupulus; assembly: GCF_963169125.1. NCBI lineage: Eukaryota > Viridiplantae > Streptophyta > Magnoliopsida > Rosales > Cannabaceae > Humulus > Humulus lupulus. Next base: position 218,839,198 of record NC_084798.1, read on the forward strand.
TAAAATAAAATTATAACTAAAAAACTGAAGAAAAAAATAAAAAAGACTCGGGGGGTTCGAGTTACACCCAAACCCGAAGTATTTGAACTACCAAGCCCGAACCCGACTCGGTAGCACCATCGAGTTGAGCCTGACCCAACCTGACCATTTGGGTTCCGTCGTTTTTTTTGGTTTTTCGGGTGCGGGTTTTCGGGTTCACATGTGCACCCCTGATACTCTTTTGAAAATACATGTTATTTGTTTCTAGTTGAATCTAACCTTTGTCTAGCGGTAACGTTGTTTAGTTTTTACAACAGAAATGACCATAATGCATTTTTTTTCACATCTCTCCATACAATTGCCTATTATGCTAAAATTCTCAAATTATCCTTTTAGAATAGTTTAATTATTTCAAACTCTCACACTTAGATTATTTTTTTCAAATTTCTCAAATTCCATATTCTCTCATAGTCTCTTAATATCTTATTCAAATACATATAATTTATTTGTTCACACTTTTAAATATAAATTATTATTGTTCTTCAATTTTTTCCAAAAATTATAATGAAAAACTTGCTATATCAATTAATACTAATAGTTTTAAATATAATGTTAAGAAAGTTTAGAATTTTTTAAAATAAATTCTTGCAAAATAAACTCATTACTTACAATTTCATTTAAATAATTAATGAATAAACTTATTGATTACATTTTTGCAATATAAAAATTTGTATTGTCTCTACAGTATATAGGCTCATAGATATTTTACTATTATTTTATTAAATTATAAACTCGTTGTTTGCAATTTTATTAAAATAAATAGTAAAAACTAAGCTCGTTGTTTACAATTTTGTTGTAAGTAAATAAAAAATTAATTTCTCCACAAGCATAGATACTATGATAATGAAAACACTTGTTTGCAATAATAATAATAATAAAAAAATAATCAAATGATAAAAAAAAACATAAACGTACTTGTTTACGATTTGAAACCAACTAAAATACAAGTTGTAAACTACCTATTTACTCTTTCAATTTAAATATAATGTAAACAATTTGTTTACACTTTTGAATTTTTAAAGAAATCATAAACTACCGATTTTAATTATTGTTTACATTTTAAATTATTTTTTTAAAATATATAAAAGAAATGTTTTGTAATTTTTTTTACCTTAAAATAAATATAAATTTGAAATCTTAATTCAATAAAAATTAATATATTTTTTTATATGGTAAGACTATTTTAGTCCGATATTCTATACTTTTTTTCTAAGTGTGAAGAAATGGTAGTTGGGACATTTTCACCTTTTACAATGAAATACAATACAATACAAACTTGATGACCATATGATATAAAAAAAAAGTTTATGTCTTTTTAGACACTGTGTTTCTAATTACTTGTTTGGACCCTATGTTTTGATAAATTACTTTTTGGACCCTGTATATTTTATAAAATAGTTCAAATAGACTCCTAAACCCGATTTTGATCAAAGTTTTTTGAACTAAAATCACAAATAATTCATCAAACTAACAACTTAGAACAAAAAATACAGTCATTATGCCTAAGAATGTGTTGTTATATTTAATTTTTTGTTTCTCAAAATCAGGTTTATGAGCATATTTGAACTATTTTACAAAATACAGGATCCAAAAAATAATTTGTCAAAACACAAGATCCAAACAAATAATGAGACAAAACACATTTACTAAAAAAAGTATAATCCCAATAAAAAAAATCTATTATTGGAAATGGTATTCTAAAATTAGAATACTAGCCAACCCTACCATTACCACTTTGGCAAGTTCTAGTATATATATATATATATATACATACATAATGATGTACGGACAAACTATAGGTCACTTTCTCTGTCATTTGTCTCCACATGAAAATTAAATCATACTTTTTTAGACAATTAAGTATTTTACTTCTGCAAGGAACATTATCTCTCAATGAATATTATTATAAGATAATACTCTATATATATATATGAATTTAATCAAAAAATTCCAAACCAAAAATTATATAATAATTAATTAATATGTTTCTGTCATGCAGGCATTTTTTCCTCATCACATATTTACTGTAGTCATCATTAATGAGGTGTCAGTGTGTCACTAAATGATTAAAATATTAAGATATTTTAAAAGAAAAAACTAAAATTGTAAAGAAACATTATTTCCATTGTTTAATATTCATGCCCTAACAAAAATAATTGTATATGTATAGAGAAAGATGAAATTTCATTTATTTTTTTTATCATTATTTAAAAAAAATGTGAAGATAATGATTGATATAATAATAAGTATTAAAAAATCAAAATTAAATAAGACCATGAAAAAAATTAATTAATTGGAGTCAAAGTCAACCTAAACTTGACCAAAATAGATAAATTAATATCTTCTCTAAAAATATTATGGTCTCACGCTTTTTTCTAATAAAAAAGAATTCTTGGTTAAAGTGTAAATTTTTGTGTCCAATTATTATTTTATAAAGATTAACACACACATAAAATGATAAAAAACTAAAATAATTATAACCATAAAACACACATTGTACATATTTGAGAATATTATAAAGGTTAGGCCAAGTTCTAAAACCCACAAATTTGTTATCTTTTAGAATCCGAATACAATAAAAAGCCAAAAGAAAAAAGAAAAAAAAAGAGTTAAAAAAGCAAAAGAAAACACCAAATAAGATATGTATGCAAAAGTCTCAATCAATCTCTATCTTGCTAGGGATAAATATCAAATGAAATTGGGGACAAATAATACTTTAAAATTTTATTTTAAATAATGTGGGTAGAGACTTAATGTTATCAATTTATTTCTAATAAAGCTACTTTCTAGGATGATTAAAAAAAAACTTTATTTTTTAATTAAAAAGCTAAAAGAAAAAATCACAAGTTTTAATGGTTGCTTGTATAAGTTTGATAAGGACTTTGAACCAAAATTAATTAGGGTTTATATTTTTTTTAGACTCTGTATTTTGTCTCATTACCTGTTTAGACTCTGTGTTTTGACAAATTATTTTTTAGACCATGAATTTTCTAAAATACTTCAAATAGATCCCTAAACCCGATTTTGATCAAAGTTTTTTGAACTAAAATCACAAATAATGCATCAAACTAACAATTCAGAATAAAAATACAATCATTCTGCTTAAAAAATATGATATTATACTCAATTTTTTGTTTATTAAAATCAGGTTTAGGGGCATATTTGAATTATTTTACAAAATACAGAATCCAAAAAATAATTTGTCAAAACACAGAGTCCAAACAGATAATAAAACAAAGTACATGGTCTAAAAAGATATAAACCCTATTAATTAATATTATTATCCCTAGCTTTCATGGTTTCTTGAGATGATATTGTATTTATGAAAGTTTGCCTTCAATTGTGATTTTTTTTTAAACAAATGAAAATAATAATATATATTGAAAGGTTTGGGAGTCATTAATTTTGTGGATTGTGACATTTCATGTCATGTGATGGAGCCTACCATTTTGCTTACAAATAACCTTTCATGATCTTAATCTATCTCCACAACATCATGAATGTGATTAATGATCTAAAAATATATATTATTATAATTTTACTAATAATAGTCAATATTATTATATTTTTTTTACTTATTACTTTATATAGTGAGAGATTAAAAATATATTAGTGCTAAGTTATACTTCGGTTTTTATTATTAATAATTAGTAATTTAATATAATTATATATATACATATATAAGATGGTATAAAATTTAAATATGTGGAACTTAATATTGAATTGTACCAACAACAGTATGATACTTTAAGTGATGTTAGGCATCGTCGATGTCCTTAAGCAACATTATGATTTTTTTACTAATTATATTAATATGAATCCAAATATTATATATTATTATTATAATATTTAATAATTATATTAATATAAATTTAAATATTATAAAATATCATTACAATAATAATATATAATACATAATCTTATTTTTTATTGAAAAAAATATTATTTATGTTTAAAAAGGTTATTATATTATATATAAATATTTTAAAAAAAATCATAAACAATGTTTTAGTTTAATAATTTTTTATTTAATATATGTTTATCTCATTCTTTTATATAGTATTGTTTATTTATTTGAAATTTATATGATAATTATACAAATTTAATAAAAACAATTAATAAATTCTATAAATAAAATAAAACAAATGTGTATTGCACGTTGTTTGTAGTATCTTAAATGTTTATATATATATATAAAGCTAGTCATAAGGTACTTGATTCCATGATTATTGTAGAAAAAATAAAAATAAAACCCGAGTTTTAATAAAAATTAAGAATTTATTTCTACATTAATTTTATAAATAACTTAATTAATAAATATTTGTTTATTATCTCTTCTATACAATAAGTGTGTAGATAAAGTAAATTATTGATTTTAACGGATTTCTATTTTTTTTAATGTTAATTTTAACGAAATATTATTATATTTAACATAATATTTTTATATTTAACGGTAGTTTATAAACACTTAAACTTAAATAAAATAAAATAAATAATCAAAAAAATTAAAATAAGATATTTTTGAGATATTTTACAATGATAATTACTTAAAAATAATAAACAATTAAACAAATTAAAATAAGATATTTTTCAGATATTTTGTAATGATAATCATTTTTAAATAATAAATAATTAAACAAATTAAAATATGATATATTTGAGATATTTTACAATGATAATTATTTAAAAATAATAAAATCATACGTTTTATAACTTAAATAAAATTTAATTAAATTTAAACTCACTTATTATAATAATATCATATTAAACATATAATATAATCTATTGTGAATTAGCACAAGAAATTACTTTTTTTTTTTAAAACTAGCAAGAAACTTAAATTTAAAATCCACGTATAATATATAATATTATATTAAATATATAATATATAATCTCTTATTGTCACTCACAAATTCAAAAACTAAACCAAATATAAACTTAAACAAAAACAAACAAATTATTTAATTAAAATAGGATATTTATTTTAAAATTTATATAACATTAATATAAATTTAATAAAAATAATCAATAAGTTCTATAAATAAAATTAAACAAACGTGCGTAATGGATCTGCTGATTCTTCATAATAACTTATCTCTTTTAGGCATTTAAATTTGTCATCTCGATTAGCATATTCTAAAAAAAAATTGTAAAAATAATAATTCAATAATTAGAACATGAAAAATTCAAAAGTTTGGTTCTAAAATATTATGCAATTGGTGGTGATTCGAGTAATAATTACAAAGGGCGTGGACTACTATATAATCCACTTGTTCTTGTTATTAATTATTTAAGTTGTAATTATTGATTTAAGCAATAAAAACAACTTTCTCAAAAACCAAAAAAAAAAAAAACTAATTAATAAACATAATTTTCACTTTAAAAAAAAAAACAAAAATCCAATAATGGAGAAAATAAGGTATAATACTCAATCAATGACGTGGCCTACTCACAGCCAGAAATGAAACGATTCTATTTCGTGCTCTTCACGTGTGCTTGCATGGCCATATACCATTAAATCATTAATCCAAATTTTTATTTATTTATTTTTAATGTGATTTTCAATTTTTTTTTCATGATAAATTCTATTAAGTTAAAAATAATAAATAAATAAATAAAAAAATACGATCAAGAACAATTTTTAAATTTTTTTTAGTTCCAAGTGTGAGTGTGTCTAAAAAATCAAAAAGTTTTATTTATTAGAGATATAGACAATTGAAAATAATTTTGGTGTCAAATCAGTGCATGAATTTAATTTGGTGAAAAACCATATATATATATATATATATATATATTTTTTTTTGTGAACTACAACTGTCTTTGTTTGTTGCTATTTGATTAATGGTGATTTTTCACCTAATTAATTAAGATTTCATCATCATATGATAATGAAAATATCTTTAAAAATATTTGATTAAGACAACTAATTACTCAATATGAGACTTTCAGAATTAAAATCATCTCCATCATTAAAAAAAAAAATGAAATTTACTCATTTGGTACCCTGTAATTTTGTAAAGTATCATTTTTGCACCCTCTGTTTTCAATAATGTTCATATGATACTCTATATTTTAAAATCATATATATTTGGTACTTAAATTTGGATTTAATAGATAAAATTTTATCAATATGACCAAATTGTCATCAGTTATATGTAATTAAGTAATTAAATATAAATTTGGAACTCGTATAATTAAGAACATTTTGATTAAATTTGTAAAATTTTATTAATTAAATTTGAGTTTTGGGTATTAAATATGTACGATTTTATAATACAGGGTACCAAATAGTTACCTACTCTAAAAAAAACAAGTTTTGTCAAATAATAATGGAAGATATATGGATTGTACTTTGGAAAATTGCTTCAATTTTATTATCATTATTGGAGAGATTTATACCAACCATTATGGTTAGGAATATGATTTAAAATCACTAATTAATTAAAAATAATATTTATGGTAAAGATATTGAATGTTACTAAATAGAATTCGAGTACAAATTAAACTATAAATGTGGAGTTTTGAAAAAAATTTATGAAATTATAAGTCTTTAGTTGGTGAGCTTTTCATGATAAGAAACTCATGAATTTTTATCTGGCTAAATTGGGTATTTGATGTTTTAGTGAAAAAAGGTGTACACAAAATAGTTACATTTTTTAAATCTTTGAAACATATCCCTTTGTTATAAAATTTCATCATATTGGGACATCTCTTATTAGTAATATTTTGTAGGATTTATTAGTATTTTATTTCTAAAAAGGATAATTTCATGATCTATAAATTAATGTATATTATTTGTGTTAAAAATTATTTTTTGATATTACTTCAAATTACTTTTTTATTATTCTTATTACACTCAAATGTCAAGATTAAGTAAACAACATCGAAATGTAGGTTTGTAAATGCATGTGCTCGAAATGAATGAATTTCCACATTACATTTGTGCAAATTATTTTGGAGTGTCATAGCCACATGGTTCTAGATTTGTCATCGGTGTTCGAGCATGAGTTGCAGGCTCGAAGACATCAACCTTCTCCGATGGATGAGCTCGACAGACTTAGCGAGGGAGGAGGAAGCAACAACTAGAATGATGAACTCGAGGCTATGAGTGATTTCGAAAGCGCGTTGAAGGAATGTTCAAGCTCGATGACGCGTTTATCACACGAAAAAACTGTTAGGAAATCCCTATTTATTTAGGATTAGTTAAGACCGTGTGTCGAATCCTTAATTTTATGAGATCTTTATTTAAATAATCCATTTAAAGTTGTATTATTATTATTATTCAAATATTTATTTGAATTTGAATATATGTTGTAACTTCCCTAAATTTATGAGAATATATTATTGTAACTAGGTCTATAAAATAGTATGGATCTGGTGTAATATCCAACATTTTTATTATAAATCAGAGTTTTAATACATAAAATGTACAAGTTTACAAATTTAAGAAATAGTAATGGAAAAATAGTGTTTAAAATATGATTTTATGTTTTTAATGAGATTAAAGAGAGAGAAACTTGAGTAGTCAAGTATTGGACCCAAATGTCATATAATTTTAATTGGGGATTTTTATAAAATTAAGAAAGTTTTGCTAAAGGACTTATTTGAAAAGAATTTTAGTATTTTGGGTCCAAGTGTAATTTAAAAAAAAAAATTAAAAAAAAAAAGAAAAGAAAAGAAAAGGCTTCAGCCTTTCTTTTTTTACCCGTGTCTCTCTCTCTCTCCTCAGAAAATCTCTCTCTCTCTCTCTCTCTCTCTCTCTCTCTCTCTCTCTCTCTCTCTCCTCTGCGTATTACTGTTGTCGACGACGCAGGAGTACTTTCCGGCCACCATTTTTAGCCACGCGCCGGACCGTTGGATTCAGAAGCCTCCGAACTATCGACCCACGCGGGAATCTAGAGCTCACTCGCCGATTAAACGCCTCAACCACTCGATTTAAGTTCGGCCACCCCGCGACTTCAAAGTTGCGATTCGGCCACCTCGGGCATCCGTTTGCCGATCCGTCACCACCATCGTGTTCCTCGTGTTGTGGGCTTCAAAACCCAATAACTTGTTCCTACATCTACCATAGTTGGGTGGTGGGCCCACCACGAGCCACCGCGATCCACCGTAGACCGACGGTCGAAACTTAGTGTTCGGTGTTTTGAAGTACGTTTTGAGTCTCAGAAAATCATCGTTTGACTTGTTGTGGAACCCGATCATTTTGGTATAATTTATTTGACCTATATATTGTGATTTAATTGTGATTGATTAGAGTAATTGTTATTATGTGTATTTATAGTATATAATTATATATTATTGATATATGGAATATTTTCTGTAATTTACTGGCTGTCTGGGATTATACATATTTTTTATACAGGTTTTGATTTTGGAATTGTCCACTTTATAGCCGTTGTGCTGTCCAATTTTCTAGAAAATATTAGATATTAAATAAAGTATAAAAATACATATTTAATTGATTTTATATTAATATGGAAATTATTATGATTAAGTAATTTTAATTATTATTGTTATTATTTTGTTAAGTAAATCAAGAATACAGATTCATATATATATATATATGAAAAGTGTGATTTGTAGTAAACCTATTATTTAACCATTATTATTGTATATTAATATTTTATTAATATTTGAATATTAAAATAATATCAAATATTAGTTTCTTACAGTTATTGATATTTGTAAGACCAGTGAATTTTGGAGAAAGTATATTTATTATATCACTGGAATTGATATTATGACTAATTAATAATAATATAAATATTTATATTTATATTATTATCATTATATTTATTATTACAACTTTATGTTAAAAATATGATTTCTTTTATAAAATGACTATTTGAATATATACATCCATATACGTATTGCTATTGAAGTATTTTGTTATTAATATCGAAATAAGTTTAATTATAGACGATAATTATTATTTTTGTTGGGATTATTATTATTATTATCATAAGGGTACATTATCTTATGAGCAAGGTTTAAAGCATGGTTTTATATGAAGAGTTATTTGCATTACGTTGATAATAATTTATTATTATCATTTATATAGTTTCTGGTATTATTAATATACACTATCAATAGTGTATATTTATGATTTTGATAGAATTTAATAAATGATGTGCCTTGAATAGGATTTGTATGGATTTGATTGATTGACTCTTGGTGAGGAATTTTAAAATAAGCTAAGGACCTAAGGTAAGTAAATCTCACCTTTTGTGCTTAAGTGTAAGATGCATGACTACATTGATTGTGTACATCTGATGAGTTAAGTATGGTATGATGATGATGCATATGATAAGTATGTGAAGAATGGTTATATGAACACCATAAGGGTGTTGTGTGATATGTAATTGATGAATTCTGTGATATGTGAAAGATGTCTTACTTGGTTAAGAATGATATGAATTATGTGCAAGTATGTGTTCTTATGTTGATGGATATGTGGATTACTCTATGTTCATGATTTGTTATATGTTATGATATATGAAGCGTTTAAGTTTTTAGGCTGGAAACCTTAGACCTGAGCCATAGCTCTACGTTAAGGTATAACAACGCCACCAACCCAAAGCTTCATGTATTATGACTAAAGATGTTTTGAGTTATATGAGATGTGATACAATGCCTTGATTGAATACCATCAACATGAATCATGAACATGAACATTGGCATTTCAGCATCAGCATGTATGCATGGCATGTACAGTTATGTGATACATTATTATGTGATATAAGACCATGCATATGAATATGAGAAAAGTTATGAAATGCCTTGAAAAACATTTTAATGACACAAGGCTTAAGTAAAGTGATAATAAGATGTTAAAAAGGGTGCCACTGTTTCGATGAAGCAATCAAGTAAGTTCAGTAAAGAAGACGGAGGTCTATTAAGGCTTATAGTGGCCGTCCACTAGTGTGGGCTAGGTCAGAGTTGACCATTCAGATATGTTTGCCATGTTCCCGTCTTTCTCCTCCATATGTGTAATAAGTATGGCACCTATGGCAACGATGAAATGAGTGTTATGATGAGCCTAGCTGAGATGATGGCTAGCCGGAGGAGAACCCATGGGATTCTATATGATATCTGTTATAAGCCCTGCAGGCATTTGCCGAATCAAACAGTGTGCACAAGTGAAATCAGGCCCATAAAAATGTGAAACCAAAAGAAAGAGCATAAAAGTAAAGTTTGAAAGTGTATGAGCAATAAATGAAATGCATAAGTATATAAGTCAGCATATTAGTATATGGACACTTCAAACTCACGACATTCATGTGTATGTGTATGCATGAGATTTGCTTACTGAGCGTTAGCTCATTATGTTATTTTCCAACATTTTTCCAGGTGTGGCTTTAGCTGTTGAGCAACTTGTGGAGCACGGACTCAGTAGCAATGCAATAATGGTTTAGAGTTTTCATATGACTGCCTTAAATTTAAAGTATTCATACGTGTAATAATTTCTTCTAATAAGTTTATATAAAAGTTTTAAATTTTTCTGTATTTCTTCGTATCATTTTATTTAATTCTTTTGGTCAAGTGCCTTACATACTCGTAAACCCTAGAATTACGAGTATGTGGCAGACGTACCCTACCTTAGGGACGTTACATCTGGTCATTTGTACTCACACAATTTTGTATTGGAAAGGCTCTGCAAAATTACTTTCACTTGAATCTTTCGCACAGAGTACATAATAAAAGTGACTCGTGGGCGTAGATTTTAACTGCTGAATCACGTTAAAAATCTTTGTCTTTTCTTTTTTTCTTGATCAATTGTTTATTGCTCTACATAATTAAGTTGACGAAAAATAACGTCAACAATTTTTGTACTAGAGTATTTATTCTCTTTAATTTTTTTCTTTTCCAATTAAAAACGAATTCCATGAGAAGAATATATTAAAAAAAAATACTATTTTCCTTAAAGTTAAACTCTTTAGAATTATTTTCCTCAAAAAAGAAAAAAAAAACTCTTTAGAATCATGATCTTATCACAAACTATGAAGAGATACTAAAAAGAACCAAATTCTCCCAAGAATCAAGTATTTGGAAAATAATTTTCATTACCCACCTACTTTTTATTTATCTTGAGTAAAAGGTGTGAGTTTTATTTAATTAAATAATTAATTATTTCATAAAGCTCTAATTTTTTTTTTAGTTAGGAATTGATTTTTAAAAATCAGTACTTGTCTCCAATAATAAATTACAAAAGTTACATGTGGCTATTGAAAAATACATTCCATTACACTCTTACTTTTTTTTTTAGTAAAAGGTATAATTTTTATTTATTTGGAGTAAACCATAAAGCTATTATTATTCAGTTAGGAATTGATTTATTAAAATCACTAATTTATTACTAAGAAGAAGTTTGTTGGGTTACAAAAAATAAAATAAAGAAAGGTATGAGAAATAAATTTCAAATCAAAGAAAGGTGTAATTTTTATTTATTTAGTCTATGGCAGTAAACTATAAAGCTGTAATTATTTTTATTTTTATTTATTTTTTTGGGTTAGGGATTAGATATAAAAACAAAAAATAACTAATTTATCAACAAGAATAAACTTTTCTAAGGTATTTATCAAACAAAATTACAGTTGGTGGGTGATGAAAAATACATTTTTTTTAGGACAAAATCTGTAAAAAAGCACTAACTCAAATGAGAGTTGCATTTAATAAATATAAAAAAAAAATCTAATAATGGGAATGTTGGAATATCGTGCAATAATTATGGTTTTAGACAGCATAATTAAAATAATAAAAAAAATAAGGGGCATTATACTTGCACTAAAAAATTTGATTAGTATACTCAATTTTTATTAAAAATTAATATATATTATATACATATTTTTTTTTCAATTTGTGCTTACATTTTTTTTATTTTTTTTCTTTTTCATATTTTAAAAAATACATATAAATAATATATATTTAAAATATATAAATAAAACAATTAAAACAAAAAATACATAAAACTTGTTAAAGTAAGAGTTTTTTTTCTTAAAAATTATATTATTTTAAAAAGAAATTATAAAAACAATAATAAAAAAATTAAAAAATATAAAAAAAAATCTTGAAAAATAATTTTAAATATTAATTTTTTTAATTAAAGGGGTGCCTATACATATAGAGGAATTCTCTTATAAGAGTTTCACTTTAAGTCTTACCGGTAGGACTTTCAGTGTTCTCGACCTGTGAACAGTTTTCGGCGCGATTTTTTTTATGACCGTGTATATTGTAGCAATTTAGAGCATCCTGCAAATTTTTAGAAAATTCTAAATAGTTTACAGTACCGAAAACTAAGTTCAAAAATGTTGCACGCGTGACTAATTTTTTTTAATGCGTATGAAAAACAACATGTTTGAATTTAGTTTTCGGTACTGTAAACTATTCGAAATTTTCTGAAAATTTGCAGGATGCTCTAAATAGCTACAATATATATAATTATAAAAAAAAATCGCGACAAAAACTATTTACAAGTTGAGAAACACTGAGAGCCCCACCAATAAAGCTTAAAATGAAGCCCCAATAAAAAAATTGTCCGGCATATTTTTGGTGAGAATATACGGTGGAAAAAAATAAATAAAGTAAAGGTGCAGGGGAAGGAGCGTAGATTGCAGTACAGAGAAGCGCTAGCTCAGGTGTGATTAAATATTGGGGTTTGAGTTGAGAGAAAGGGCATCTTGGAGTGGGACCCACATCCGATTCAGTGCCACGGTGGAATCTAAATCTAATCTTCACTTTCTCCACTGTCTCTCCCTACTACCCACTGTTCCCTCCAATCCACCGTACTCTTTTTCTTATTTTTTTATTCTCAAAATTTTATAATATATTTCCATTTTGTCAAATTACATATTTGCCCCTTCACTTTCTATTTGTTTTCACTTTTCTCCCACCAAATTAAAAAAAAAAGTGAAATTTATAATCAATGAGGCCTTCAGTCCTCTTATGTTTTTCATATTTAATATTGTGAAAACATGAGTCAAAGATTTCTAATTTATTCCTAACAAATTTAAAAAAATATTAATTTAAAAGTTTTTCTTTATCCTTTGAATTTTTTCTTAGATGATTCAAATTTCCTTCTAATTTTTTTTAAAAATAATACAAATAGTTTCTTTAAATGAATTCTTGGTTCCATTTATGTCAAATAATCAACAAATGCTTATCATACTTTAAAAATAGCTTATGGGTGTGTGACAACATGAGTGACTCAAAAATTTAATTTTTATTTGGGAAAATACCAGTTTTGCCCATGTGTTTTTTCCAAATACGTGATCAGCCCTTGTGTTTTGTTAAACAATAATTCGGACTCTGTGTTTTACAAAATTGATCAAAATAGTACCTTATACCTAATTTCGGTCAAGCAAATTTCAAATATAATTATTCATTCTCAGCTCTTCGACGACTTTCTCCGCTTCTCTGAACCCATCGCATCACTAACGACCCGATAATTGATCTTATAATTGAAAATATTTTGACCAAAATTGGGTCTAGGGTACTATTTTCATCTATTTTGTAAAACACAGAGTCCGATTTATCATTTAACAAAACACGTGGGTCGATCGCGCATTCAAAAAAAACAGAAGAGGAGCTAAAATGATATTTTCCCTTTTTATTTTTGTCCATATGACAATTTTTTATATACTTTGAGCCCTATATCTTGCACCACATTCACTCGAATATAATTTATTAGTCCTAAATTTTGTAGTCTTATTTTTAACTATTATCAATATAAGCATATTTATATGATATTTAATAATAAAGGTTGAATTGAGACATTATATTATAAAAGTTAGAGACAAAAGATTTTAATTTCAAGCACTCACCTACTAAATTATTTGAATGAGCCTAAAGTGACCATTGATTGACTTTAATAAATATTTGTCAAATTGATTATATTATAATTGTTGAAATACAAATATAGACTTATTATAATATATAGGAAAATACTAGGAAGCACATGTGGGTGCTTATCTCTATTACCCATTCAAGTGCAAAGCTCATACAATAATTTAATATATTGTAATTGACATTGTGTATATCTTGTAGCATTATTATATAAAATAGGATTTATATATTTTTAGTCCTGGTTTTTTTTTAATACTAGTTTCGATAGTTTCAAATAATTATAAATATAATCTTCTACTTTATAAATTGGTAAAAAAAATGATATTTTTAGCCACGGAGACCAACATGGAATAATTTACACTATTTTTGTGTTTATTATTGATAAAATTTAAGCTCATGGCAGTATTATTTTTTTCTTTCTAAGTTTACAAAATAAAAAACTACATTTAAAATTATTTAAAAAAAAATATAAATCCAATAAAATAAAATAATATAATTTATAATATCAACAAAAATATTTATCTAAATCCTACTCGATGATAAATATTCTCACACACTAATAAAAATGATAGGAATCTTAGAATTGAACTCTCTTTTATACCATATAATGCTAAAATGAATTTTTAATTTTTTTTTGAGCAAAAAATGAATTTTTATTTATTGCTACAAAAATCTAAAAAAAAAATTAAAAATGTGGGGTCAGTTGTAATTTTAGGAGAGGGAAGGACTATATTGCAAAACGTAGACTTTTGGTGCGAGGTCTCCCTCACTTTACGGTTCCACTATATAAGCTCAACCTATGTGTGTCCGTATGAGCCTTTCTCTAATTCTCTCTCTCTCTCTCTCTCTCTCTCTGTAAATTTTCATTTCTGAAACTCTTTCTCTCTCTAAAATTCACGCTTCCGGCTCCGAAAGGTAACAATGTAATCAATAGTGGATTTCATTTTTAACTTCAATTCTCTGTGTATTTGTTCAATTTTTTGTAATTTTTCCGTACGAAAAACTATTCCTTCAATCAATTTGTCTCGGTTGATCGAGAACTGCGGTGTGTATTTATATATATACATATGTATGTGTATGGATAGATACGCTTATATGTATTCACATTGGATCTGCGTTTCGATTTGGTTTGGAATTATTATCGGGCATAGTTTTTAACTGGGAAATGGTGTTGCTTGGATTTGATTTTTGCATTGTCGTGTGCTGAAATGCACAATGATATAACGCTTGGAAGTTGAGGTATTCCGTGGAATTGAAATCCTATATCTGGTGTCGTTTTTTGTGATCTGGATTGATTTGGTGTCGTATTTGCAACCCTGTGTGCTTGCTACACGGAACTTGGTGTCGTTTGCGGCACGGTGGTGTCGGTACTTGGACTGTTGTTGTGTGGATTATTGGGTTTGAAGCATTTGGAATACTGATTTGGTACATGTAACTGAGATAGCATTTCCATTTGGGTTGTTGTTGCTTGTTTTGATCAATCACTGCCACTAACATATAAAGCCAGAGTTTTTAAGATGATATATTCTGTCCCTTGTAATAAGTCTTTGAATTCGAGCTTGTTTACCAGTTTAAGATCCTATAACACTAGGTGGGTACCCTTTGGTATTGTTTTTTGAACCCACTTCTGATCAAGTGACTTGACCATCTTTTTGAACTGAATTTGATTCTTCAATAGCCGAGCTGGTTAATGGTTCATAAAAACTTATACTCAATCGAACCATCAGTTGGACTCAAGAATCACATTGCTAGACATGAAGTGCTTTTTTTTTTTCTTGAGAATGATCTATGTTTGTTCATTTTCTTCTTTGCATAACCTTGTTCGTATACCGCTGTATCTTTTATGGGATAGGTCTATGGGCATGGAGTCCAAATCAGTTGCGGACTTAATAGAAGCTTCCTCAGGGGTTCATTTTTCTGGATTTCACATGAATGGTCTGCAGGAAAGGCATTCAAATGTGGACCAACCAACAACCTCTGCTACAGATAACATTCTTATGCAACCTTTTGTCATAGGTAAAGTTGGATTGGAAAACTACATTGTTACGAGATTCTTCTTCTTCTTCTTTGTTTTTTTTATTTATTTTTTAATATATATCACGAATATGCCTTTAAATTTGGATTGGAACATGTACAAGCAGCCAATACTTCACTTTTCTTTACTAAATAGATATCATCCTAAGTTGAGGGAAAAATTATGCTGTGGTCCGGGATGGACCTACATAGTGACCAGGATGGGAAATAGCCCCCCTACAAAAAATTTGTAATATATATATAATATCTTCCCGAAATTTCACCTTCTTATCTATGTGGTTCTTAAATTTTTTATTGTTTCCATCCTTAGCTTTTTTAAAAATTCATTATTTTGTTTCTTTGGTAGCCTCTTGTATTTCTATATGTCTTGGCGCATAACGATGGTCTTGGCGCATAACGATTTCGTTCTTTTAGGAAGAAGAATTGTTGGAAGAAGCTTGTTCTTCTGTAGTCTCTTCTAGATATCACATTATTAGTCTCTTCTAAATATCGCATTATTCTTTGCATGGCAGGGGTTGCTGGTGGAGCAGCATCTGGTAAGACTACAGTTTGTGATATGATTATACAGCAGCTTCATGACCAGCGTGTTGTTCTTGTTAACCAGGTAATCTCCTCATGAAAAATTTCATGATTTGTATGATTCTAGGCTTCTGGTTTTCTCTACTTGAATATAATTGATTTGAAACATACTTATTGATTTATTTGCTCGTAAGAAATTTAATTATATTTATGAGCTGAACTTGGTAACACTCAGCTTTAAGGGTTAAAATAGTTTTGTGTTGATTCTTAAAGTTGATTTTTCTTTTGGCACATTTTTGGGTACTTGTGGATTTTCTGGTTTATGATGATAAGTTTAACTAAATGGAAATCCATATTTCTGCTGTTTATTTGTTTCATAAATTTTCTTATATTTATGTCATTTTATGCTTGAGGTAAATCTAGAAAGCTTTTATTTATATAAATATCCATTTAAATGTGTTGCACGTCATTCTTATAATACTTTTGTTTATGCTTTCTCAGGATTCTTTTTACCATAATTTGACACCAGAAGAACATGCAAGAGTACATGAATACAATTTTGATCATCCTGGTGAGGGAATTTCTGTTTTAGTCACATTATATTTTTTCTAGGATTATATAGTGTTTGACTGCATTTAAACCAAGCAATGAGGTTTGTGCTATTAAACTTTATGTAATTTAGTGCCCATCTGCACACAATTTCTAATACCTGTATCTTGCTAAAAATTCACAAAAATATAGTATATTTTTAGCCATTTAGTGGGGCACATTAGAATTGTTTGCTTTGTAGCCATAACTAGCCTAACTATGGTATGTATTTCTCCTATATAGTGCATGCTGTTTCTTTCGTGTCTTTTGATGTAAAATTGCTTTTATTGTCAGATGCATTTGATAATGAGAAACTTTTAGCTTCTATGGATAAGTTGAGGAATGGGCAAGCAGTAGATATTCCAAACTATGACTTCAAGAGTTACAAAAACAATGTCTTCCCGCCTAGAAGGGTAACTTTTGTTCTCTTAACATGCTGGTCTAATGAATTGCCTCTTGTTTTCTTATACCCTTTTGTCTTACCAAAGAGAAGTTATATGAGAATTAAAGTTATTCAGTACTTACAGTATGTGCATGCTTGCAATTATCAGTATGTTTCTTATCTCTATTAGAATTCTGAATTAGAGGACCCTTACTTCAACAATATGGCGGCATATGCTGTGCAGGTAAACCCTTCAGATGTGATAATTTTGGAAGGCATTCTCATTTTTCATGATCCCCGTGTTCGAGAGTTGATGAATATGAAGATATTTGTCGATACAGGTCATTTATTTTCTTTTTTATCATTTATGCTACTTGATGTTCTTACTCTGTATTTCTGATGCTTTTCATTAGTTACTACTACATATATGTGGTCTTGAGATGCTTATCTGACTATTTTTTTTTTCTAATTTATTCAGTATTATACCATTACATTTGAGATTCAATTAATATAATGATTTCTTTTATAATTTCTGCATTAACTATGGGATGCCGTTGTATGTCACTTTATAGTGTTACTAAGTTGAGACACTTCACATTGAAAATTTTTCAGTGCAGATGCTGATGTTCGTTTAGCAAGGAGGATAAGGCGTGACACAGTTGAAAAAAACAGGGATATTGGTACAGTTCTTGATCAGGTTAGCAACTATTCATGTAATTTTGTAATCATTCTTATTGCCAAGAGATTATATCTTTGAATTTGTGGGCCTCAATTAAGTTTAAAGTGTCAATGGATATACCTCAGGAGATGAAACTGCAACTCTGGTGGTAATTATGTTTTGTTACTTGTTAGTAGCTAGAAATGTCAAAGTGCTGTTTTTGAAAGTGATCTTTGTGACGGATGGTTTGCTCTTATTATTTGATTAACTCTTGTTGTTTAATCATTTATGTCATCCCCTTTCTCAAAATCTCCACTCAATAGGGTTGAGGGTTCACTATTAGTCTCCGGTACTTGATCATATGAAAATGAGAGAATAATCTGATGAAAGTAGGCTACATTTTTCACCATTTCATTTTCTTAAAATGTTTTTGTTTTAATGCAGTACTCAAAGTTTGTGAAGCCTGCATTTGATGACTTTATTCTTCCTACAAAAAAATATGCTGACATCATTATTCCTCGCGGAGGAGATAATCACGTGGCTATTGATTTGATTGTACAACACATCCGTACAAAGCTTGGCCAGCATGACTTGTGTAAAATATATCCTAATTTATACGTTATACATTCAACTTTTCAGGTATCTGGCAAGCTTCATTCTCTGTTATTAATGTAATTTCAGCAACTTTCTATGGCACTAATTACCGGTTGACTCATGCAGATACGGGGCATGCATACCCTCATACGTGATTCACAAACAACGAAGCATGATTTTGTATTTTATGCTGATCGGTTGATTCGTTTGGTGAGTATTTTTTCTTTGAGTATAAAGTTTATTTATGGTATTGCATTTTGAGAATGGGATTAGTCAATGATTAATGATCTCGAAATTATTACCAGGTCGTTGAGCATGGTCTGGGACATCTGCCATTTACAGAAAAACAGGTGGTCACTCCAACTGGTAAGCTGACAGTCAAATGGAATTTTTTAGTTCTTTGTACCTTTCAGTTTTCTGTTTTCATTTTTAATGGGTTACTTCAGCTTATCCGTGAAAAATTACTTATCATGTTGTAACTTTTTCTTTTTTTAAACAGGAAAAGTTTTAGCATATGAGTAACATTAGCTTCTTGTCTGAATGTGAGGGCATTAACTGTTTAGCCTCAACAATTAAGTGCCACTACTCATATTAGAAAAGCAAAGCATTATGTTGTCAGTACTGCAAATCTCTAAAAAGGAAAAACTAATACTAACTGTCCTATCATGACAGTTTAGGACCCATGCTTCACATGCATATTTGCTGTTCAAAGACTAAAGTTAGTTTATGTTGTATAGATGATACCTTCATTATTTTGTTTTCTTTTTCTAATTTTGATTTTGCTAAGAGAGTCCAATTTCTTGAAACTGTAATTGCCGATAGCTAATTTACATCTCCTGTCTTTCGCAGAGTCGGTGTATACTGGTGTAGATTTCTGTAAGAGATTATGTGGTGTGTCTATAATCAGGAGGTAATTTTGTCAGTTTTCATATAAATTTTATATTTGGAAGCAAGCTCTAGAGGATTTCTATTCTTGGGCCAAAAACTAAGATTCAAAGCTGTAATTTTTCACAATGTACTAATTCGATATATTCTCACTGCACACTTATTCTCGTCATTCCAGCGGTGAGAGTATGGAGAATGCTCTGAGAGCATGTTGCAAGGGAATCAAGATTGGGAAAATTCTAATCCACAGAGAAGGAGACAATGGCCAGCAGGTTTCGATTCCTTCTATGATTGTCTTTCTTTTTTTAATCAACGTATTTCCATTTTCGCTTGACTGTTCTTCCCTATTCTATGATGCTGACAGCTCATCTACGAAAAGCTTCCCCAGGATATCTCAGATAGACATGTCTTACTATTGGATCCCATTCTAGGCACAGGTTTGTTTATCTAGACCAAAGAAAGAACAAGTCTTTGCAGTTTTATTTTCCATAATTTTAAAGTAAAAACCGTATCGACTGTTATCGATCTTTTCTTCAGGGAATTCGGCTGTTCAGGCCATCTCTTTGCTCCTAAGGAAAGGTGTACCAGAGTCCAACATCATATTTCTCAATCTCATATCTGTAAGTTTGAGTGTTTACACACAAAAAAGTTTTTAAGTTTTGATGAGTGTACTCTGAACTTAACAACAATGCTGCAATTCAAATATGTCAAAACCAGGCACCTCAGGGAATTCATGTGGTCTGCAAAAGATTCCCAAGACTTAAGATTGTGACATCTGAGATTGAGAGTGGTTTGAACGAAGATTATCGAGTTATACCGGGCATGGGCGAGTTCGGAGACCGATATTTTGGAACCGACGATGATGACTGGCAAGAAGTAACTCACTCAAAATAAAAGAAAAGAAATTAAAAAAAAAAAAATATCCATACTTATGGCTTTTATTTAGTCCACTCCATCATCCTCTTATCCTTACTCCTCTCCCCTAGTCAGCAGTCTGAAAATCAGCTAAACTTGCTTTTGACTTATATTCTGCTGGCTTCTCTACTTTTATAAGAGTTGAAATTTTGTTGACTTCCTTCGAAGATTCTTTGTCTTATATAATCCTATAAATATCTATATATAAATATCTCTCTCTCCATATATATAAATTTCTTCTCACGCTTGGGTTTTTTTTAGTTTTGTTTTGTTTTGTTCTGTTTATGTTTGTCTTTTTTTATTTTTTTATTTTCTCAATACCTTTTGGCCAAAGTTATCTCACCATGAAAAGGTTGGACATTGACCAAAGTCAAATTGGGCATCGAGGGACTTTGGCCCCATCATATATATAAATAAATATACATACAAGGATAAATGTAGTCTCACTCTGGATCCCTTTGCAAGTACTATACAATACTACTTAATACTACTTAGAGAGAGCATGTCATCCAAATTATATATATATATATATATGTGTGAGGAATGATTATAACGCATATATTTTTTTGCAACGCCGAAGTATTTTTTTTCTTTCTATTTTTGGTATATGGATAGTTATAATCTTAATTTTTTTTATATAATGGTGTACATTGTAGGTATTTAGAATATTATGTAAATTTTCAAGAAATTATAAATAGTTTACGAAGTTGAAGATAGAGTTCAAACTGTTAAATTCTACACGCGTAAAAAAAAAAAAAATAGGTATGCGTACAACAGACAGTTTAAACTCTATTTTCGGTACCATAATTTATTCAGAATTTCTTGAAAATTTGTAGGATGTTCTAGATAGCTATAATGTACACCGTCATATAAAAAAATTGGAATTATATCTATCCATGTGTCAAAAATAGAAAAATAATGCACCAATATGTCACAAAAAAAAAAAGGGAATGCATCGCAGGGCTCCCAATATTTATGTGCATAACATATATTGTATTCACTAGCCAAGATATATGTAAAATTCTTCAACACCGTGTGTTTTTTTTACCTTTATACAGATGTATTTATAAATAGAAGTTTTGATTGGACAGTACTTAATGGGTGGTAATGACTGAAAGCAACCTATATAGCAATGCCAATAATGAGTAATGATAATTGAAAAGAAATAGTGGCTAAAACTTGAGTAGTTAGTAGAGTCCAAAAGTAGTAATTTGGCTTTGTTTGAATCTCTTCAAGTTGTCCCAATTATTAACGGATTAGGGAGTTTAGCTATTCCACACAAAAATTAAGAGCTCAGCTCAAACCTGAGAGTTTAGGATGAGCTGCCACTTGGCTAGGAGAGTGATCACTCATTCCTCTATCCGAGGATGATAACCCTTGTTGGGCTAATCTTTTGACACGTGTCCATGCATGGCATGAGTTGGATTCTCATGGTATATTCCACGAGAGCTTATCTATATAGATTGATGATTGTTTGTGTTTATCTTTTGCCATTTGGTCCTCTTGCATATTTTTCTATCCATAGAGCTAGAAAAAACCCTTCTCTTTATTAAAGCCTCAAAACAAAACAACCATGTCGGCCTTTGTTGGAAAGTATGCTGGTATAATCTCATTCTCTCTCATTATATGTATATGAGAGTTTGACTAATTTTGCTCTATTATCACTAATCCTATATATGCTCTTATATTATATACACTTGTCTATTTTTGCATTCATATATTTTGATTTGAGTTGAGATTACAATAGTACATTATTATTTGGTTGGTAGAACCAAAATAATCCCCCCCACATCTTAAATCTTCATCAATCACAATAATAAAATCAAATGTATCAAAAGTATAGTGTATAATTAAGATCACACTTAGTTTATTTCTTTCTCACATGACCCCATTAGTGATTTGGTATATAGAAGTAGTGAATATATTTGTTGTTGATGCATTGAATATCTATTCACATTTCAATATTTTCTCCTTTATTATTGGTTGGTAGTATTCCAATTTGCTTAAAACAATAAAAAAATATATAGGAATGAGATCTTCACATGGTGATTTTTTTTGATCGATTCAAAAAAAAGTTTCATTCTCATTGAGAATTGTTAAGAAAGGGCATTTTTAAAAGTTACTGTTCATAAATAGTTACTTTAATATTAACTATTAGATTAAGATCAATGATTCATATTTATAGTTGTTAATTAATATTTTTAAAAATAAATTTTGATTATTTTAAAATTTTGGAAAAACTACCTGATTTTATATCGGTCACATATTTATTAAATTAAATAATTAAAAAAAATATTATTTCAGCATTATATATTAAAATTTAAAATTAATGAAAAAAAATATTTACTAGGTCATTATGTTACCAAAAAATCTTCCTTATATATATATATTCCTATACAGATGAACTTATCAAGACAGCCAAATACATTGCCACTCCCGGCAAGGGAATACTCGCCGCCGACGAGAGCACCGGCACGATCGGAAAACGTCTGTCGAGCATCAACGTAGAGAACATAGAATCCAACCGCCAAGCCCTACGGGAGCTCCTCTTCACCTGTCCCAACGCCCTCCCATACCTCTCCGGCGTCATCCTCTTCGAAGAAACTCTCTACCAAAAGACCACAGACGGCAAGCCCTTCGTCGAAGTCCTCCAAGAAAACGGCGTCGTTCCGGGCATCAAGGTCGACAAGGGCACCGTCGAGCTGGCCGGCACCAACGGCGAGACCACCACTCAAGGCTTCGACTCGCTCGGCGCACGTTGCGCTCAGTACTACAAGGCCGGAGCACGGTTCGCCAAGTGGAGAGCCGTGCTTAAGATTGGAGCGACTGAGCCGTCGGAGCTGTCGATCCAGCAGAACGCGCAGGGGTTGGCGAGGTATGCGATTATATGCCAGGAGAATGGGTTGGTGCCGATTGTGGAGCCGGAGGTGTTGACTGATGGGGACCATGATGTGAACAAGTGTGCGGCGGTGACTGAGACTGTGCTTGCGGCGGTTTACAAGGCTTTGAATGAGCAACACGTTCTTCTTGAGGGGACTCTTCTTAAACCCAACATGGTCACACCCGGTTCTGATAGTCCAAAGGTATACTAATCTCTCTCTCTATATCTATATATATACTATATATATATATATATATATAGGAGAATTTACTCGAACAATTTTCGGCATGTATATTATAGTTATTTAGATCATTTTGCAAATTTTCAGAAAATTCTGAATAGTTTACAGTACTGAAAATTAAGTTCAAACATATTGTTGCATGCGTGACTATTTTTTTTTATGCACATGAAAAACAATATATTTGAACCTAATTTTTAGTACTTTAAACTATTCAGAATTTTATGAAAATTTGCAGAATGCTCTAAATAGCTACAATATATACATCACAAAAAGAAATAATGTAAAAAACTGTTGAGAGCCACACGTTAAGGCTTAAAGAGAAGTCCCTATAGAATAGTTATCTTATATATTTATATAATGAATAATACTTTTTTTTTCTTCTTCTTCTCACACTCCTAAATTATTTATTTATTATGGTGAATTAACATAAATATTGCTCAAGAAAACATAAATATATAATTGATAAATTGTTTTTATAATTCTTTTAAGTTTATGATTTTTATAAGTAGAGAAAACTTTAGTATTGTAATTTAATAAATAATGTTACTGATAATTTAATTGTAATAAGATAAATTATTAATATTGTAATTTTAAGTAAGTTATATTATTATGTGTTTGGTTATTTCAAGTTAAAAACATAAAATTAAAAATTGTGATTGATTTTTCATTTTATTTTTTAGTTGAGAGTGTCAATTTAATTTTTTTTAATAAATAAATTATTATAGAGGTGGAATTTATTTTGATGTACTAATATAAGTAATTTTGCACCAATTTTTTTCTTCATTATTTATGTAAGTACATATTGTATTTGCATTTTAAATTATGTGTGTTTAATATAACTCAAATAATTTACACGAAAAAATGTGATGCAAATTTTACTAAAAAAAAGAATAATAATTATGGATGAAGTTTTTTTTTTTTTTTGTGGCAATAATTATGGATGAAGTTGATTTCAATAATTTAGATATATAAAAAAAAACTATTTTGAATGCACATTATATAACCAAAAAAAAAATTGAGAAAAAAAAAAAGCCTAGTCAATAAAAGAAATATTTCATATATTATTATTGTTTTTGGAATTTTAAGGATCTGAAAAAATAATATATTATCTTGAGAAAATTTATTATTTAAATTTTTTTAATAAATATATCCAAAATTTTGATGTGATATGACAAGTTATTTATAAATTTTGTCATATATTTGATTTAATAATATTAATAATACCAAAAACCATGGGCATGGACAGGTAGCGCCGGAGGTGATAGCGGAGCACACAGTGACGGCGCTACGGCGGACAGTGCCGCCAGCAGTACCGGGGATCGTGTTCCTCTCAGGTGGACAGAGCGAGGAAGAAGCAACCCAGAATCTGAACGCCATGAACAAGCTCCAAGTGTTGAAGCCATGGACGCTGTCCTTCTCCTTCGGCCGAGCTCTGCAACAGAGCACGCTCAAGACTTGGGGCGGGAAGAAGGAGAACGTCGGCAAAGCTCAGGCGGCGTTTCTGACGAGGTGCAAGGACAACTCCGACGCCACTCTCGGCAACTACACTCCTTCTTCCTCCGGTGGCCTCGCTTCTGAGAGCTTGTTCGTTAAGGGTTACAAGTACTAATCGATATCATGAAGAGGATGACATATATGAGAAAACAAAAGCTCACTCTACGTACCTCATTATGCATGATCATATATATAATATGTATTTTTTTCTTCTTGGTTTTTATGTTTTATATATATATATATATATTCAGTTTTTTTTTTCTTCCTGATTAATTAATATATTTTTTTCTTTTACAAATTGTGTATGTATGTGACTTACATATCAAAAAATCAAGTTGATTGTACTTATAGTTTTTACCTTATATTTGTTGGTTTTGAATTAACATTTCCAGTCATTGAATAATAAAAATTAAGTAAATTAGTTAATTATTTTTAAAAACTTGAAAATAAGAGATAGTTTCTTTCATATAAGTTGTTTTTGATGGTCGGAACCTCTTAATAAGAGAAACGATAGAATTTTCTAAATTTAAAAATTCTAGATCTCTAGCATGTTGAGTACATCTAGAGAATTCTAAATCAACATATTTGAATCCTAGATGCTCACACATGTCCTTGTGTGTTTGATGATTGACTTGGAAGATCAAAATGTGAGCTTTCAATAAATGATAGGAAGATCATTAATTTATACGAAAATATTCAAGAACACTTGATAGGCTACTACAGATAATCTATTTATGTCCTATTTAATATGTCTATATGTATGATCCTAACTGATATTAATAATTTTTTTAAAGATTTATTCAACTGTGTATTCTTGTTTTTCATATTTGATAATAACAATTGGTACCATAACAGTCTATATATATGTATATATTAAATATTGTGTGAGTTTCTTGCATTTTTGATATGTACGTTGATATATATATTGAATAAATAAATATGTTTTTTTAAATGGATGGTTGAATGATGAATCATTGATTAGGTGATGTTATTGGGTTATGAATTTAAATTTGAATCCATAGATAAATTATAAAAGATTCATTGTGAACAAAGTTGATGGAAGTTGGACATTAAAGTTGTTAGGCCAAGATGCGAGAGAGGGACATATATTCTTAACAAGAAACAGAAAAGTCCCTAAAAAATTATTGTTTGAGAGTATTAAAAAACTCAAGGACTTAAGATTGTATGTATGACACATATCAATGACTTCAATATAAGGGAGCTGAAAAATATTTGTGGAAGGGAAATTCACCATGTAGATTGAGGTGAAGTGAAGTTCTCTTAACTTTTACATGTTTCGGTTAAGTTCTATAGCACATATCTCATGATCATAATTAATAATCATCGTTGTAACAACAAGAAGAGAGATCAAGAGGAATCAAATTATACAACAAAACAATTTCAGAGAGATCAAGATGAGTTAACCTTAAAAGCTGAGCACAGCTTGATGGAGTCTTGGAAGAAGTGAAGTTGTTGACATAATGAGCTAAAGAGGCTGCTATTGGAATGGAACTGATCAAAAGGCCATTGAAGCCAACTGTCACTCGGATCAAGCCTTATTACTTGTCTTGTTTTGGTGCTACATATATGTTAGAGAAAAATATCTGAAAAGTGTGTGAATACATTCAATAATATATAAAAGCATGTGTTACTCCACTCATCACCAATTAGTTTTGAGATGTAACCCTATATATGCTTCTTACCATGCACTTCATTCTACTTCTAGACCACTTTCCACATTCTAACATGATATCAAGAGCTAAAGAAAACTCTAATGGGTATGTATCCGATCCAAATCTAAAACCGGTCCAAAAAGAGAGCCAAAAGAGCCACTGGTGATTCGGGGATAGTGAGCCAAAAATAGTCAAAGAGCTACTTGTGATCGAGCCGTTCAAGATTGGTGAATAAAAATAACCACCATCTTAAGGGGGGAGGTTAGAGAAAAATATCCCACATGGAAAATGTGTGTACATTCAATAATACATAAAAACATGAGTTACTCTACTCGTCATTAATTGATTATGAGATGGATCCCCATACTTCTTACCATGCACTTCATTCTACTTCTAGACCACTTTATACATTCTAACAATATACAATACCACCATCCCGTGAAAATTAGTTGTAAAAGATGAGCAGAGTAGAGTAGATTATTTGGCCTTGAAGGATGTCAATATGAGATTTGAATTTCTTTATATGTCTTGTTTAAATTAACTTATAGTATTTGACTTATCTACCACTATGTATCAACTTTCATTATTTATATATATACTTTAATTTTCCTTTTTTCTTTTCAATTATTATTTTTTATTTACTTGATGGAGCCATACACATATACACAACAAGGAAAGAATATAATATATTGGAAAATTACAAATAATTGTTTGTAAGAAAAGTCTTATATATTTGCTTTCTCATATAGATAAAATTTTATCTGTTGACAAGAAGAGTTCTCATCTATTTGCTTTCTCAATAGCACCATCATCATCATCATCTGCAGGAATTACCACATTTCACTCACCCATAAGCAGCAGCAATACTAGAACTAACAGTAATAATCAACAAGGATCATAATTTTTTTATTCATAATGTGAAATTTATAAAACTTATAAGACAATCTTAGAGAAAAATTTGAATTATGAAAACTCACATCACATGTCAATAAATTTATTTAATATATATGCATATATAGTGATATAAATACACAAAACTACACAAGAGTTGTGTTTTTACAAAACCATCTACATCAATATACACTGACAGAGCTATATCATAAAGAAACTTCAGAATTAATTTGGTATAACAGATTACACATGGATATAATAAGAAAAACATGGAAATAAGAACACAGTTTTAAGTTTTAAGGCACAAGACAACTACAAATGATTATAAAGGTTACAACACTCATTTTCTCACCAATGAAATAGTCAGAAAGTATTTACGGGTGTTTGTTTTCAGTAGTTGAGTTGCTTTGGAATGTGTAGATGGACTTAAGATGGATGTGATATTAGGGCCTGATTGGTTCGTGATTGAAAAATTGCATTTTCAAAATGTGTGTTTCAAAAATAAAATATGAATTTATAGTTTGAAAATATGTTTTTGAAAATGTGATTGGTTCAGTATCTGAAAATTATTTTTGGGTTTTAAAAAACTGAATATGTGATTGGCATGAAATCTAAAAATATAAAAAAGTGATAGATTTGTAGGATTTTAGGATACAATGATTTGGAATCAGAGAAAACGTGATTTTCTTGTTTTTGATTTTGTAACACAAAATTAGAATACTGATTTGAATTTTATTTTAAGAAATATCCTACCAATCACTTATTCTTGTAGGTCCCACTGTTTTTAAGTTTTTAAAATGATAAAATTGGATTTGGATTCTCTACCAATCACACCAACTCTTGTGTACAAAATAGTTCACTTCACCTTTAAAATATATGTGAGGCCCACACAAATTATTAACTTTACCCCCTTAAAATTTGAATCAAACATAAGAAGAGATTTAAATTCTCATTCCCACATTTATTTTACCCCATACCAAACACCTAATTACAACACATGCAAAAACCCATCTCTCTCACTAATTCACAAGTCTAAACAACAATTTCTTGTAATACAAAGAGAGAAATACCAAATTAAATGAAGCTAATGATATATAAGCCACACACTTGAGAGTTAAACAATAAGTCTCCCCCATTTGCTGAAATCTTTGAGACTACTTAACCATTACAACTAAACATTATTCTCACTTATATATCTTCAACTAAACTAAATTAAATGCCTAATGAACTCTAATCCACTAGGCTTCGTTGTCAAACTAAACCGAGAAACTTATACAAAGCAATAAGAAGGTTCACTGAAGTGATTGTGATATTCCTCAATAGAAAACAAAATGGAACGAAATTATCGATCAATATTTTCTGGCTGAGTTGCGGACAAAGTCGCTCTCTTTAAGACGTTTCGTGGCTTTGCCCTAAGTGTGCATGACAGTCTATCAACCACGCCGTCCCCAGGATAAAACAGCCTCTGTACGATTCCTCCCTGCACCGAGAAGATCGTTCTTGTACACCCTTATAAAAAATTGCTCTCAGAAAATTCGTAGAACCCAGTAAGACAAAAAGAACTCTCTCTTATATTTTTTCCAAATGTACGTTTTTCTATTAAATCAGAGGATGATTAAACGGCTAAAACGTTTATCTTCATTTAATTAAAATAAAAACCGTTTTTTGTTTTATTAAAATGAACGTTTTTTAAAATTAATTTAATTAATAAAATGATAAACGTTTAGATACCTTTGTTGAAAAAAAAATAAAACTTAAAAATACCACACCACCCACCTCAGCTCGGTCCGGTCGGACGGACGGTGGCGGCGGCGGCGGCGGCGGCGCGCGTATGTGGTGGTCAAGTGTGTGAGTCCTCACCCATTCGCACAAAACTGGGTACCCCTTGGGGCACACCCCAAGTCATTGCATTTGCAACTTATATACACTCTATGAAGAGTGTTCCAATTCCATGTGGGACTTTTCCCATATCACACACAACTCTATTGTATCAATTTTTAATAATTCATTTAAAAAAGTTCCAACAATCCCCCACTTGAATTTTTAAAAATATTTTCTTGAGCAATTTCAGAATCTATAAGATTGTGCATAAACAAATGTATCTTTCGATTTGAACATTTGCGTAGTGAATACGATTTAGATTATACTAGAGTGACACGTAGTCTTGAACTCTATTTCTAACATCGTACCACGCACCAACCTTTCAAGGGTGTAATCAAAAAAGCCCGTGCGTTAATGGCCATGCACGTCTATCCCAGTATAGTGAATGCTCTAGAAATTTTGCCCAAATTCCATAGGAAGCGGCCCCACTTCCACATTCACATAGGTGAGTCTATCAAGAGTACTCCTGTAGCTCGGTACTCCACTCCACATAGAGTATAGATCTCATTAAGAGTTTCTATTAACTCATCCTCTCATCGCTTCAGGAATTCATGCTTCTATTTGCTTTAATGGAAATAGCATGATTCAACTCATATCACTTCACAACTTGTTATTACCCATTGAACCTAGTTCTTGGGATCTCCAGTCTTTAGGTTGGGTTACCATCATGAGTGATTCATCATTCTAAGGGCAATAGTCCCATTCCCTTCGATGTTTTATGGACTTTCTCTCTAGCTAATCCTTTCGTCAAAGGATCTGCTAAGTTATCATCAGTGCGTACATGATCCACTCTAATAGCTCCTGTTGAGAGAAACTCTCTAACAGTACTATGCTTACGACGTATCTGTCGTCTCTTACCATTGTAATAACGGTTCTGAATTTTTGCAATAGCCGCGGTACTATCGCAGTGGATCAACACAGCTGGTATCGATTTTTCCCATAAAGGGATCTCAGCTAGCAGGCTTCTCAGCCAACCTGCTTCTTCACTAGCTGTAGCTAGTGCTATCATTTCAGACTCCATGGTGGACTGTGCCAAAATAGTATGTTTCTTAGATTTCCAAGAAACAACTCCACCAGCTATACTAAAGATATAGCCACTTGTTGCTTTGGAGTCATCAGACAGAGAGTTCCAGTCTGCATCACTATAACCTTCGAGAACAGCTGGAAACTTCTGATAATGTAATCCAAGGTTCATGGTTCTCTTTAGGTATCTCATGACCCTTTCAATAGCATGCCAATGCTCTATACTAGGTCTGCTAGTAAACCTGCACAATAATCCCACGACATAGGCAATGTCGGGTCTCGTACAATCAGTGGCATATCGAAGACTGCCAATGATGCTCGCATAGTCAGATTGTCTTACACCATCACCAGTGTTCTTAAATAACTTTACACTTGGATCATATGGTGTGCAAGTAGGTTTACAATCAAAGTAATTGTATTTCTTTAGAATCTTCTCAATATAGTGAGATTGATCCAAAGAAATTCCCTTTTCGGACCTAGTAATCTTAATACCAAGGATTACAATCGCTTCTCCGAGGTCCTTCATATCAAAGTTAGCACACAACAGAGATTTCACAACATTCACAGCATGGATATTCGAACCAAATATGAGCAAGTCATCCACATATGGACATACAATAGTGCAAATGTCATTATCAGATTTATAATAAATACATTTGTCACTTTCATTCGCTTTAAATCCATGTGAGATAACTAAATTGTCAAATTTCTCATGCCATTGCTTAGGTGCCTGCTTAAGACCATACAGAGATTTATCTAACTTGCAAACCTTATGTTCCTGGCCATGGATTACAAACCCTTCCGGTTGATCCATATAGATCTCTTCTTCTAATTCACCATTCAAAAATGCAGTCTTAACATCCATTTGGTGTACAACTAGATTGTGAATTACAGCTAGGGAAATCAAAACTCTAATGGATGTTATCCTCGTAACAGATGAAAAGGTGTCAAAGAAATCTATGTTTTCTCTCTGCCTAAAACCCTTGGCTACCAAACGAGCCTTGTATTTTTCAACAGTTCCATCGGGTTTCAATTTCTTTTTCAAGATCCACTTACAACCTATAGGCTTACAACCAGGAGGTAAATCAACTAAGTGCCACGTTTTGTTAGACTCAAGAGACTCCATCTCATCATTTATTGTTTCTTGCCAGAGGTCAGCATCTAAAGAGCACAAGGCTTCTTGGAGGTTAGCAGGATCCTCCTCTAATGTATAGACACAGAAATCAGAACCATAATCTTTAGCAACTCTAGTTCTCTTACTTCTCCTAGGTTCTGATTCTCTATCCTCAATATGTTCATTATTCCTAATCACAGGAATGTTGCTAGTAGATACGCCCCCACTATTTCTCAATTTAAAAGGGAATCTATGTTCATAAAAATCAGCATCATTTGATTCCACAATAACATGCGCATTTAAATCATAGAACCTATATGCTTTACTATTAATTGCATATCCGATAAATACACATTCATAGGCTCTACTTGCTAGTTTAATTCTCTTAGGATCAGGAATTCGAACATAAGCCAGACAACCCCAAGTTCTAAAATAAGACAGGTTAGGTTGCCTATTTTTCAAGATCTCATAAGGTGAAATTTTACTTTTAGACTTAGGAACTCTATTCAGCACATAGCAAACAGTCAAAAGAATTTCACCCCACCAATGAGGTGCAGCACCAGAATTCAATAAAATAGCCACAACAGATTCAGTAAAAGTTCGATTCTTCCTTTCAGCTTTACCGTTCATTTCAGGTGAATATGGTGCAGTGGTTTCGTGTACAATGCCATGTGAATTATAAAACTCAATAAACGTGTTTGAATCATATTCAGTTCCTCTATCATTACGAAACCTTTTAATTTTCTTATTGAATTGATTCTCAATTTCAGTAACAAATAATTTGAACATGTCAAGCGCATCACTTTTATTTTTCATCAAGTACACATAAGTAAAGTCAGAACAATCATCAATAAAGGTGATAAAATAGCGTTTGCCATTCCTAGTTAACGTTCCGTCAAGTTCACAAATATCTGAATGAATTAAATCTAGTGGCTCAGATTCTCTAGTAACATATTTATGAGGAGTCTTAGTTATTTTTGCTTGACTACAAAAATCACATTTTTCAAAATCGTTATCTGACACTTTAGGAATCAGTCCTATGTTACTCATGTTCTTAATAATGCACTTATTAACATGACAAAGTCTAGCATGCCAAACATTAAAATCACACAACATATAAGCAGAAGGAGAAACTTTATTGGATTCAACATTTAACTTAAACATACCATCAGTAGCATAACCCTTCCCAACAAAAATACCATTCTTAGTGATGGTGTACAAATTAGCCCCAATAGTTTGAGTAAACCCAGCCTTATTAAGCAGAAAACCAGAAACCAGATTCTTTCTCATCTCAGGAGTATGCATTACATCTTTCAGTAATAAAGTCTTTCCTGAGGTAAACTTAAGCTCCACATTTCCCATCCCAGCAACAATATTGGTGTGGGAATCTCCCAACAGCACTTTCTTATCATCAACAGCAGTGCATGTTTTAAACATAACACTATCATAGCAGACATGGCGAGAAGCACCAGTGTCTACCCACCACCCATCTGATCCACCAATAAGGTTGATCTCAGAAATCATAGCTATAAAAGCTTCTTCAGTCAAGTTAGCCTGCGGAGCAGTGCTTGGCTTGTTCCTACACTTACGTGCCATATGACCTGGCTTGTTACAAACGTAACAAAGGAATTGTCCAGAGTCATTCTGTTTAGGTGGAGGCTGCTGCCTTCCATGTTGGTTCCTGTTATGGTTCCAATTCTGATTGTTGTTTCGAGGATTGTTCTGGTTGTTGCGGTTGGAATTTGAATTCGCGTTGCGGTTGGAATTTGAATTCGAGTTGCGGTTCTGATTCTTAAAGGTTTTGCCATTTGGCTTCAGAACCGCAGGTGTGGGCTTCTTAGGGATGTTGTTACAGACAACAAGCACCTCTTCTTTCTGGTCTTGTTTCCTTGCTTCCTCCTCGATACGAAGGCGGGTGATCAAACTTTCTAAGGAAAATTCCTTAGTCTTATGCCTGAGAACATTTTTAAAGTCCTTCCAGGAAGGAGGTAATTTGTCAATTAAAACAACAACTTGAAACTGTTCATCAAGGGCCATACCTTCTGAGATAATCTCATGAGCAATTTTCTGAATTTCGTGAGATTGGGCCTCCACAGATTTATCGTCAACCATCTGATACTTCAGGTATCGACTAACAGCGTATTTTTTAGTCCTTGCCTCCTCTGTATCGTATTTCTTTTGCAGCGCCTCCCAAATCTCCTTTGCTGACTTGTCTGAGTTATAATAGTCATAAAGATCATCAGATAAACCGTTAAGAATAAAATTCTTACATAGGAAATCATTTTCCACCCAGGAGTCCAAGTCCTTCTGTTGCTTCTCGCGTTCAGTCTGATTGTCCTTGTCGGTGGATGCCTCAGGGACAACCGGCTTCAGAGCAGTGAGCACAAACGCCACCTTCTTCATGGTCAGATAAAAAAGCATCTTCTGTTTCCAACGCTTAAAGTGCAAACCCTCAAAACAAAATGGCTTGTTAATATCAACAGAGGTAGAACCAGAAAAATCATCGGTCGCAGCCATAGCAGAACAGAACGTCTTAAAATCGATATTCCTCAATAGAAAACAAAATGGAACGAAATTACCGATCAATATTTTCTGGCTGAGTCGCGGACAAAGTCGCTCTCTTTAAGACGTTTCGTGGCTCTGCCCTAAGTGTGCATGGCAGTCTATCAACCACGTCGTCCCCAGGATAAAACAGCCTCTGTACGATTCCTCCCTGCACCGAGAAGATCGTTCTTGTACACCATTATAAAAAATTGATCTCAGAAAATTCGTAGAACCCAGTAAGACAAAAAGAACTCTCTCTTATATTTTTTCCAAACGTTTTTCTATTAAATCAGAGGAGGATTAAACGGCTAAAACGTTTATCTTCATTTAGTTAAAATAAAAACCGTTTTTTGTTTTATTAAAATGAACGTTTTTTAAAATTAATTTAATTAATAAAATGATAAACGTTTAGATACCTTTGTTGAAAAAAAATAAAACTTAAAAATACGACACCACACCACCCACCTCACCGAGGTCCGGACGGATGGACGGCGGCGGCGGCGCGCGTGTGTGGTGGTCAAGTGTGTGAGTCCTCACCCATTCGCACAAAACTGGGTACCCCTTGGGGCACACCCCAAGTCATTGCATTTGCAACTTATATACACTCTATGAAGAGTGTTCCAATTCCATGTGGGACTTTTCCCATATCACACACAACTCTATTGTATCAATTTTTAATAATTCATTTAAAAAAGTTCCAACAGATTGGCATGTATACCTTTTTCAAGAAAAAACAAAGATTAAAGACATCACCAAAAATAAAAATTGTTCAATCTTTTCATCTCTTAACCAGAACAGTTCTTATCATCATCTGTAATAATTACATAGCATTTACAACAATAAGCAACACTAATAGCAGAACTCCCCTTATACCTTGCCATAGTTGTTATCTTAAGGGATGTTTGGTACGAGGTTTGAGTTTGAGTGAGTAAAGTTAGAGGGGGTTTAGATTAAGAGAATGTGAAACTCAAGTGTTTAAAGGGTTAAGATTACCCTCAAATCAAGCTAAAAAATGAGACCCACTTGAAAACACAAATCCCTAAGCCATTAAAAATAAATTTACCAAACATGAGTTATATTTGACATTCCCATTCCCATTCCCATTCCTACCAAACCAAACCCCCATACCAAACACCCCTTAGTTTGTTACTTAACATAGTTTGTTAGTGTTATTATTAATTGCTTAACTACTTTCTGTAACAACTCATTTGAGTTTAGTACCTTTCTTTTGTAACAGACTTCTCTTCAATTCGAGTATATAAATAACATTTCATTTCAGCTTAGATCATAGTGTGATCTTGAGCCATTCTCTTAATTATTTTCTCTTCTTGATCTCGTAACATTTTGCTCATTCACAACTTCCTGAATAATCCAAAATCACACAATAAAATGTATCTCAAATACAACCTCTATATACCTATGACTGATCATGTATTTGAGATAGACATAGAATGCAAACACTGACATTCTCATTAATCAAATTCTCTCCAAATCAATTGTTCATTCTCATATCTGTCTTCTAAATAATAATTGGCCTTAGTACTAGGGGTGTTCATAAAACCACCCACACCGCACCACAATTTGCGGTTTAGAACCCTTCGCGGTGCGGTTGCGGTTTGTATTTTTGACAAACCGAGCGGTGCGGTGTGGTTTGCGGTTTTAAATTTTATAAATGCGGTTCAAACCACACCGCACCACATCATTATATATATTAACTTTTTTATATTATTTTTTTCAATTTTGCTACATTTAAGTTAATGTATAAATATTTATATAGTATAATATAATATACACAATATCTAGAAAGAAATATTATGTTTTATAGGATGCTAACACATATTCTACTTCAATCAATCTAAAGATATTCCTCTTTAATTAAAATAATATTTACTTTTATATTACATTTTTTATTTGTTATTGGTTTGTTATATTTTTATTGTTTTGCTTAAATTTTATTAGCTTGTTGTACATTTAATTATTTTGTTAAACACTCTATGGTTATGAGATTTATTATGAATCTTTCTTAATTATAATATTTAATTGTTAAATTATTTGACGATAGGTATAAACAGCCAAAATCGCACTGCACCACACCTTATTTTTGCGGTGCAGTTTATGCGGTTTGAGGTCTATGTGGTGCGGGTTGCGGTTTGGAAAATTGTTCAAACCGCACATATGCGATGCGGTCCAAAAAATTAGAGAAAAACCGCACCAACCGCACCACGAACACCCCTACTTAGTACTCACACAACATTGTGAAGAAAAGAGAAAAAAGAGAGTAATTTTTAAGATAAAGAAAAGAAAACAGCATATATTATATACATATACACGGCATCGTACATGTATACTTTATTCGCAAATATTTAAGGTGATGTTTGGTTAGAGGTAATAGAATGAAATTGTATGAAAATAAATCAATTTTCATTCTATTATTTTGTTTGTTTACATTTTAAAGTATTTGAATGACTTTTCCACTATTTAGTGGAATAAATATTCCATTTGCAAATGAGAGGAAATACCATACTAATACAATATTAAAAAAAAATTAATAATTTTTTTATAAACTTTTTTATTTATACTAATTTTTATTCTATTACTATTTCTATGCATTTTAACACTTTCATTATTTCCAACCGAACGCGTCAGTACCCTTCATTAATTACCAATAGTTCGAAGCAGAGCTATACCACCAAACGACATGTCGTTCATACTAATAAACGACACCAATAGAAAAGACTATAAAAGCTTCTTTGACTTCAATTCAATATCTGCCAAATAGTACAGAGAACAGCCACCGTTTTGTGAGATTCTCTGCCAAACCATGTCTTCATCTTCTTCGATATCATCTTCCCTCCGATTGGTCACAGCCAGAATCCCAAGCTCTCTCTTTCACTCCACAACCACAGTAACAACAAGAAGATCAAAAACTCTCTTTCACAGCCAGTCAAAGCCTCTACATGTTTCATTCTCCAGACCCATTTCATTCGAACGACTCCCTTCAGTATCGGTATCAGCGTCATCAGCTTCGGCTTCAAGCTCTACGTCACTTCAACCCATTGAAGAGCTCCCTCCAAAGCTTCAAGAAATCGTGAGACTTTTCCAGTCCGTACAGGAACCGAAGGCCAAGTACGAACAGCTATTGTTTTACGGTAAAAACCTTAAACCCCTCGATACCCATTTCAAAACTAAGCAAAATAAGGTCGAGGGTTGTGTGTCCCAGGTCTGGGTCAGGGCTTACCTCGATTCAGATAAGAACGTGGTGTACGAGGCCGATTCTGATTCTGTACTCACTAAAGGACTCGCTGCTTTACTTGTTAATGGTCTCTCGGGTCGACCTGTCGATGAGGTAGTGAGAATTTCCCCTGATTTTGCTGTGCTTCTTGGGCTTCAACAGAGCTTGACTCCTTCTAGGAATAATGGGTTCTTGAATATGTTGAAGTTGATGCAAAAGAAGGCGCTTGAGTTGTATATTGAAGCTGAGAAGGGCGTTGGGAGCTCGAATTCGGAGTCAAAATTCGATAACAATGGCGAAAGCTCGGGTCTTGGATTGAAATCTGAACTGGGTATTGAAAATAAACAGGAGAAAGTTGTTGAATCAAAACCAGCAACGAGTGTGAGGATCGAGTCTGATTCGAATTCGGGTTCTTTAGGGAGTAGGGGCATGAGAATTAAGGAGAGATTAGAGAAAGAGCTTAGTCCTGTTGATTTGGAGGTTGAAGATGTATCTTATCAGCATGCTGGGCATGCTGGAGTGAGAGGGAGCGATGGAGAGACTCATTTCAATGTGAGAATTGTTTCGAAAGAGTTTGAGGGGAAGAGTTCGGTTAAGAGACATAGACTCATTTACACTTTGTTACAAGAAGAGTTGCAGAGTGGATTACATGCATTGTCAATTGTAGCAAAGACACCATCTGAAGTTAGTGGAGGATGAAGGAGTTCTCATTGCATAGAAAAAAAGAGGTTCATTTTTATATATTTTTTTTCTTAATAATTAAAGAAATTTATTGGGGCTATTGCTTTGTACCACTTTTAGATGTGTTGTATACATTTTCTCATAGTTTTTAGATTATGAAAGATTGTGTCTTGAATCTTTATAATGCAATAACGAGTTACATATTTCGGCATTTTTGCTGTGAATTGCTTTAGTTTTATTCCAAACATACATGTAATGTATGTTTTGGGATTCATGTTATGCAAAATTGAATGCAAAATTGAAAACAAGGAATTGGGGAGCTTTACTTTGCTGATGACTGATAAAGATATTCAACTGGTGTACAGAATAGTAGCCATTCTTGAAAATAAGAAAATTTGTCATTCCAAAATGGAGTTTTGAACTGTTGAAACAGTAATCTAGCAAGTACTGTGTAATTTATCAAGTATAAATCATGGGCTTTATGTTAAATATTTGAAGCTTTGGTCTTGGTAAGGTAATTTTTTGTTTGAACTATATGGCTTGTAGTCGATAGGATTGTTTGTGAGAATCTCATCTGGCAAGGTGGTGAGTCCATTACAAATGGATAATGTATGTTTGGGATTACAGATTATGTCATTGATTAATAATATGTCATTAAAACTGTTTAGAGCTTCTCATTGTTCTCAACTCTACTCCTCAAGGTAGCTAAGATTGTAGTTCATTAGCATTGCTAGAAGCACATAATTACTTCGATAACTCCAGTTTTATAACTCATTAAGCCACAGTCAGTTTGGTAACTCCAATACACACATTCCTTGTTATTTGATAGAGTTTTGGATCATTAAGACACTTTGGAGAAAGTACTACTTTTAGGAATATTTTGCTATGCAACCAAAGAATTGTGTTCTTGGGCAGAATCTAAATTCATGCTGCAGCTGAAATTTCTCTTTACTTATTTGTTTGTTTGGATGGAGCTGTCTTTCGAGTGAATTATTTTGATTTAAATTAAAGTTTATTCCCCATAGTGGAATGCAAAGTTGAGTTAGGCACACAATTAAAAAGTGACATGACAGGATATCACCACAGGCTTCTAGTTGATTCTGCGTACAAAACTGATTAACCTTTTTTATGATTTGAGCAATAGTACTTGGGAAATTAAAATATGTTCCATAATTTATAATCCTGGATAATGGTGTTTCCTTTTCTTGTTTTTTCTTTTCTTTTCTTTTTTGGTTGGTGGTGGTGCTCTCCCCACTTTATGTTTTTTTTTTCCTTTTTTCTTTTGCTGATTGTAACATAGTGGTCTTGATTAGTCCATGTATGGTTTCCTTTACTCTAACCTAGTAGAAAGAAATGCAAACTGAAAACATTGAGAATCCCAACCTAGATAGGATCATTTGGTTTGTGTATCTACTGAAATTTAAATATTGAAAAAGACAAATTGTTCTGAAAGAATGTTGTTGATAGTTGATATATATAAATATATTCATATATATAGAATAATTCAAACATGTATACACCAAAACTTGCATACTGTTCAATCTTAATTAAAGGAGATGCAGAGAGAAAAGAAGATAATTATGTAACCTTCTTCATCTCTTTGTTCTGCAATTTCGGGCAACTAACATACCAGTTGGTGGGCCTGTCATCTGCAGTTGGCATCTACTATGTAACCAGTAATTAACATGTATCATACCCAGAGTTGCTCTCACCTTAAAAGTCCCTCTTATATTATAGTTGACTTTGTTGCTCTGTACCTGTGTTCGAAGTTCCAGTGCATGATTCAGGGGCAAGTAAACCAAGCTTGAGATGAGGTGAACAGCTTCTATCCTTGTTTCTCTTGGTCTTTGAGTGAAAGGCTGAAGAGCTTGTCTTGATATGAGCCTGTCAGCAAAGTAAAGCTCTATATCCAGATACTCAAACCTTATGTCAAGTTTCCGATTTGGATTGGAGAAATTTGCAAGGAAAGCAAAGTCACCGTTGAAATAATCTGGTGCGTCGAAGTAGATGGTGTTAAGGCGTGCATTTGGGGTGTCAAATAATGGTATTTTTGGTTTAACAACAAGGTAGATGATTAAAGTTGCTATTCCAAAAAAAATGAGAAGAAGACTAAATACTAGACACAGAATTGCACCAAACCATACAAGTGGGTTGGTTCGCCGGGGTTGAGTATGCCTGAGAATTGGTTCATTTATGGAAGACTTGATGAAGATGTGTGGTGATGGGGTTGCTCGGGCATCGCTGTTCACTGCTTGCCTGAGCATTGGTTGCTTTATGGAAGACTTGATGTGTGTGTCTGGCGCTTCATTTGCTTGATCATCACTGTTCACAGCTTGCCTGAGTATTGGTTGCTTTATGGAAGACCTGATGTGAGTGTCTGGCGTTTTGGGAGCTCTATTTTCACTATTTATTTCTTGCATTGATATACTAACTTGGTTTAGAGCTAATTGTTGGGCATGCTTATGAGGTGGTGGTGGCAGCGGAGGCAGTGTCTGAGAATTTGGAGAAGGAGAGGGAGATCGCAGTGTCTGAGAATTTGGAGAAGGAGAGGGAGATCGAGACGAAGGTGGAGCAGGGAGTGGAAGCATCCTTGAAAAATTTTCAAAATGCAAAAAGTTGAAATGAAAGGTATGAAGAAGGAAGATGATGATAGTTGTTTGTTTAAATAAATTAGGAAGTCCATTAAACTAAGTAAAGAGAAAAAGAAGCTTTTGATTGGGAGGGGGTTAGTGGGGCCACCATTTTTGCTTGGTTTTTGGTATTAGAGAAAAGGGGAGTTTAGGTGGGGAGCTAAAGTTGAGTTTGAATGCCGTTTTGCTTTTAAAATTGTTGAAGCAGCTGGCACTAGTTTGATAAAGTAGTGGCCTTGTCCTTCAAAGTGATCACCTCTCTCACCTTTTCCTCGAACAAATCCTTATTGGTTTAGACTAATCAATTGGTCCATATTATCATGTGATGGTCTATGAAATCAGTGTCCTATATTTGTGTTTGTTGTCTTGTCTTTTTGTTTTGTTTTCCGATGGTTATTAGTGCTCTGACATTCATGTTTTACATGTTTACTGGCTCATTAAGTTATGTTTTGTAAACCATTTGATATATTTTGCTTTATGGGTCTAACAGTAATGACTTGATTATATATCACTATATTAGAGACTATATATAGACTGATTAGATTAGCTATATGTAACCTCCAAAAGTGACTAAAAGTAAGTCAAATTTGTTAAGGAAATTTAGTACTATTAAAGGTTGCTAAAGTAGTACAGAACAATCATAGTTTACATTATGTCTATCAAAGAAGGTTTGAGCAAGTGACTTTTCCCATTTGGCCCCATTACTTGTTATTTATCATAATTTAGCTAGGGGCTTCGAGGGTAATTTCCCTATATAATGGGGGTGCTATAGCAGAATGATTTATATAAATATATATATATATTTTTAAATTGTAGAAAAATAAATAATATTTAAGGGTTTTTCTTTTTCTTTTTTACAATGCAAAAATAACCTTTGGTACCTAAGTTTCTCTTAATTTTTTATTTGTTTTATCAGAAAAAACTCAATTATGAAGATGATGAATAGTTTCCAATTCTTTGAAGATCTTTGCTGTGATCAGACAAGCCCCAGAGAAAGAGGTATTTTGCTGAGGTATATTTTCAGATATATTAAATTTTGTTTATGCTAAATATTTTTTTTTATGAATTAGTATTATTTTGATAATGATTTTTTTGCAATAGCTAAGAATAGAGATATGAGTGTAAGGATTTTTGGCAATATAAAATTGACAATAGTTATATGAAACTTTGGCTAATGAAGAAATGTATTTTGGATAATTCGTTTCTAGCTCTTGTTTTTGTTGTTGATCATCTTCGAATGGCTATGGTTGATTAAGATCAAAATCTGCAGCCACCCTTACCAGTTACCAGTTACCATTTATCTTGAGTATGGTTTCCAACA
The DNA here is from genome assembly GCF_963169125.1 of Humulus lupulus. Lineage (NCBI taxonomy): Eukaryota > Viridiplantae > Streptophyta > Magnoliopsida > Rosales > Cannabaceae > Humulus > Humulus lupulus. The sequence goes on from NC_084798.1 coordinate 218,881,260, forward strand.
CCTAGATCATTTGATTATTTTTATGTATAAATAAATATATATATATATATACACATGTATATTAATACTAATACTAGATGAAAATAACCTTAAGAAATTACTATGTCAGTGCCGTAGTAGACCGACAATGAAAAAAAATATGAAAACCAGAATAATTTTGCAAAACGACATTAATAAGGGAAACGACAATTATTTGAAAAAAGCGACAATAATCTAGAAACAACAAAGGAAAAATATGACATTATCAAGGAAAAGGGGCAATGATTTTAAAATCGACATTAATAAGGAAAACGGCAATGATTTAAATAAACGACATTAATAAGGGAAAACGACGGTAATTATAACAACGACATCAATGAGGGGAAAATACAATAATTTGGAAAACGGCATCAATAAGGAAAACGTCAGTAATTGGAAGACGACATTAATACATAAAAACGACAATAATTTGATAAACGAAATTAGCAAAAACGACAATAAGCGGCAAAAACAACATTGATAATGAAAAACAACATTAATATGACAAAACGACAAAAATTTGAAAAACAACAATATGTTACAAACGATATAAATAGGAAAAAACGACAGAAATTCACAAAATAAAAACATACTACTTAGTATCTGTTAGAAAACTCCATTCGAAAAATACCACTGCTTATAACAAGGACATATATACATATAAATATATTAGAAAGAAAAAAGGTGGTTTGGATGGGGAAAAGCCAGATGTTTCTTTGATGATTCAAAGCTTTCTGAGATCTTTTCGATACGAAAACAGAACATCCAACCATGAGACCGTATCCATCGAAATTCTGCAAATTCAACTAAGAAAGTTATATAATATAGAGGAAATTACATGAAATATGAGATTTTTTTTAAAACTTTGATAAATATGGCATTTTTTTTCCCTTAAGTTTTGTATGGCATAATTTATTTATTTACATTTTTATGGGATTTTTTTTCCATATTTTTGTAATTTTATTCAAATATACCATATAATTTCAATATTGATTTTTTTTAATTATGGGATATTTTTATTACTATATTTTTTAAATCATATTTAAGTTAATAATATACAGTAAACCATTTAATTTTTTCCATTATATATATACATATATTATTGCTATTAATATTTTTATATGTATATACATATATATAAGATTATAAAATAGTACATATATATATGTATATATATAGATGTATTATTATTGTTATTATATTAATTTTATATATACATTCAAATATGAGGTGGAGAATGACTTTCACTAATTGTGGTGATGATGATGATGATGTCTTGGTTATGTCATTATACATATGTATGTTTTGGATTATTATTGGAGATGTATATATGTCATTTGATTTCATTTTAAATAATAGCTGATTACCACTATAAAAATAAATTTAGATTTTTTAGTAATGTGGCAGTAACCGGTTACTACTATCAATTTTAACTGTCATGACAAGTACTCGAGTGAATTGTAATTGGTTACTGATAGATTTGGAAGAAAAAAAAACAGATCAGAATACATCCAGTAAAGAAGAAGAAGAAGGTAATCGGTTACCCCTATTTAAAAAAACTCAGAAAATAACGATTTCTCCTTGTGATGCAGCGGAACCATGGCAATTAGGGATAATTCAAATCAAGGAATGGAGGTTTGAAGCAACGTCTTGAAGAGCCTAATTAATCTGAGAAGTAGTAGTAGAAGAAGAAGAAGAAGGTGGTAACTGGTTACCCCTATCAAAATAACAATTAATTAGTAACTAGTTACTTAGCCAAATCTTTAAAACAAAAAAAACAACTACATCTAAAAAACAAAATCAGATATGAAAATAACCAAGAAGAAGAATATCGAAGAAGGTAACTGGTTACTTAGGTAGTTTTATAAAGAAAACCAAATCTGAAAAATAAAATCAGATTTAAAAATAACACATGAAGAAGGAGATTAAATAAGGTAATGGTTACAACTAGGTTCACAAAAAAACTCAGATCTGAAAAATAAAATAAAATCGTGACAGTAACTGGTTACTTAAACCAGATCTAAAAAACAAAATCAGATTTAAAAACAACCATGAAGAAGGAAATTAAACAAGGTAACTGGTTACAGCTAAGTCTACAAAAAACTCAGATCTAAAAACAAAACAGAATCATGACAGTAACTGGTTACTCAGACAGATTTAAGAAAAAAAACCAGATTTGTAAAAGAAAACCAGATCTGAAAAGAATAGAAAAAACAGATTTGGAACAACAAAGAAGACGCAGAAGAACGTAAAAAAGAAGATTAAGAAGAAGAAGAACGCGAAAACGAAGAAGAATGCGAAGAGGAATACGAATCAGAGATGGCGTCGGCGGTGACCGGAGATACGTCGTCCATTTGTCGGTGTGAGAGAGCTCCTATTGTTGTGAGAAAAAATAGTTGGCTGCCATGGTTGTGAGAAGAGCAAGTGAAGAATACGTGAGGGATGGAGAGAAAGAGGAGAGATAGAGAGAAAGAGGAAAGTAAGAGAGAGAGAGAGTGTGTGTATTTTTTTATGGTATTTTGTTCATAGTAATTTGTAGGATTCCCATATTTTAAACTTTTTTTTTTGTTGGATTTACCATATTTTGTAGCATAACTTTAATGCCCATAAATATAGAAAGTAATTTATTTTTTCCCATATTTTTGTTAAGTTCTCTATAATATATACAGTGGTAGAGTCACTTCTGCTCTTGGACATAAGTCTACCCTGTCCTTATTAGCCATTACCCTATCCAACTTAGCATAAACTCTTATCTTTCCCTCCCTATTTATTTTGCTTAAGGTGAAGACGATCCTGAGAGGAAGGTCAAGCTTGGCGGTTGGGACAGGGACAGGGACGTCTTCCCATCTCGCATAATGAGCCACAACCCTCTACAACTACATTGCCTATTCAACTCAATTAAATCCTTCCATAGCATCTCTCTTTCCTTAGCTTCATTCATGGCATATATAAAGGTTATGCAAAAAGGATCCTTTTCTTTGGGGTGATACCACAATGAATATACTGACTTTGTACAATTCTTAATATCCACATCAAAGCTATTAGACTCCAAGCAACTACTATTCTTCCTCCATTATGACAACTAGTATAATTAGTAAAGCACCAACTCACAAACATATTTAGGTATTGTTGAACGACTCAAAGTCGTTACCTATATTCTAGAAATCAACTGTATATTGTTACGAAATAAACAAATTCATTTTTTTTTGTATATTTAAATTTTAAATTATCAACTGTAAACTATATATATATATAGTTTTATCTTGTAAAGAAAAGATAACATTATCTTTTCATAAATCATGATTTTAGTTTTTTAGATGAAAACATATTTATATAAAATAAATAGTAGTGTATATTATCTTGTATACAAATAAGTTTTAATGTTGCATTTTTGTATTAGTTTTAGTAAAATATTTTTGATTACCACAAAACAATTCTATTTTATGTAATTAAAGAAGAGAATATACTCATTTGGTACCCTGTGTTTCATTAAAATGTAACTTTAATACCCTCTAATACAAAAAATTCCTAACAGGTACCCTGTATTTGTAAAATCAGTAAAAAAATGTACCTTCCACACAATTTTGGTCAATAATTTTTCAATAATACCCATATTACCCTCCATTTTATTTATTTAATAATTTTTATTTATTTTTCATATTTTCAAATGTTTTAATATTATTTTCTAAAATAAAAAAACAGAAACACTAATTAAAAATAATACTTTAATTTGTGTTCTCCATGAGAAGTGGTCTCATTCTTTTTTTCTATCCCAAAAAAAAAACTTTGAAACGCTCTCACTTCTCCATGGTGCTAAGCTTGAATACAAGTGAATTTCTTCATTTTCTTTCTTCTTCTTCTTCTCCATGCCTTAGGGATGAATCTCTCTTTCGTAAATACAGTATTCATGTCTATGCCCTAGGTTGTGTTAATACAGTATATGACCATTGATCGCATCAAATAGAGTGAAAGAATGCAACTATTTTGCTTGGTGGAACAAAGATTATTGGAATGAAGGAAATGAGAAGAAGATTGGGAGCAACAATAATCTAGGGGATTTAAAGATGGTAGAACAGAGTAGAAAACTTGGAGGAAAAATTTGCCTTTGGAATTTTTATGCTTAAGAGTTTATATGTATTTTGTCTGTGTTTGATGTTTTTGCTATAGTTTATAACCTTGAAGATGTAAAATTCAGTTCAGAATTATGTTTGTAATGGTGAAATTATTAATTTGGTTTGGTTTGGTTTGATTTGTTTGTTTTTTTTTTGCTGGAAGAATCCCATCAAACACAGGGACCCAAATTCATTAGCAAAGGAAAATAAAGAGTTTTACATCCATAAACCAAACAAAAGAATTGAAAGCAGGACAACAAAGCAAATAAAAGTAAACGAAATAGACTCCATTATGGTTTTGTATTTTACAGAAAAGCTTAGAAGTAATTTTAACATATGTAATTTCAAATTGAGAAGAAGTTGCAATTTCGGTTTGGATATGTTTGTGTTTCAGCATATGTAATTGATTGTTTCAAAAACTCCCCCATGATATAGAAAATGAACAAAAAAAATTGTAAAATTGCAAAATCACATTCATTGCTTCATTGTAATTTCCATGGACCACAACCAATTGTCATATTTGTCTGTAAAAAATCCAGTAGTGTAGCTAGTCAAAATACAAAATAAATACTGCATCCAATATTTTTTGATTTACAAAATGAATTTAGTCAACTAGAAAAACAAAAAATAGTGTAAAATGTAGTCAACTTGTGTTCAAAAGGTGTTGTGGTTGGTTGTAGATCTATTGAGTATCATGTGTTGAGAATTGGCCTACTGGTGCTGCAGTGGTGTGCATTTCTTCAGCAGTATGTTGCTCAAAATGGGTCATTGGAACCTGACAATAATGTAATGTAGTTGAATACCCCATATGAAAAATAAAAAATTAACATCAGAATCTGAATATTTTTACCTCAAATGATGTTGACCTTCCTCTGCCTTGGCCTCTCCCCCTACCTCTGCCTCTGTAACGACCCGACTTTTCCTAACTAGACCCACAGAAATACGACTATGACTATTCGGGTTAACTGGACCCTTACAGTCAACTTTGGTAAAAAAAATCGGACGTTAAAAACTAAATAAACTTTTAAAGTAAACTTTAAAATTTTTTACATTGGAGTACTTTGAAATAAAATAATATTTGGATGGGATCCCATAGTTTAAAAGAAAAATGTAGTTAAACGTAACTTAGGAAATAGTCTGTGGCCATAGAGCCTTCTTTAAAATAAAATTGGTAAACATGAAATTGATAAAATTGTTACAAGACTCAGCGGAAGACATAAGAGAACCCTGACAACCCTACAGATCGGTTGCTTCACAGTATGCATACTTCAGACAGAATCCCCTCCAGCTCATTGCACTACTCCTTAAGCTTTGCCCTTACCTACACACACATAGTAACTGATGAGCTATAACGCTCAGTAAGGAAGCTAGCTACAACTTATGATTCTACTAACCAAAACAAACTTTGCATAACAGTAATGCACAACTGGAAATTGTAAGCTGAGCAACACGTCTAGCATATTCACATAAATCAAAGTATTGCGTAACATACTGAAAACATATAACTAAGTCATCGAGTTATCTGTGGGGTCATGATCCCCAGGTGGCCTCCGCGGCCCAGAGAATACTCACCTCCCGTACCAAAGGGGTA